>NC_140582.1:559171765-560371765 GCF_964204655.1 Triturus cristatus
TATCACACACAAAAAAAGACACTTCAACTTAAAAGTGTTTATTTTAACAATTTCATCTTGTTGCTTAGCACATCTAAAATAACCACAAAGAACATTTTTAAAACAGCACAAATGCATGTTACAAACAAGAAAAGGTTCACTAGCAACCTAACATCCTAACATCTACTTCTATGAGCTATATGAGGAAAACATGGAGTAGCGTAGCTTGCATATAGGGTTTACAAGGGAGAATCAAAGCACTGCATGCCTATTTCCATCAAAACACTGTCGTTATCAGTAGTTAGGAGCATGTGTTCCCTTGAAAGGAAAACACATCAGCATCAGTTTTTCTCCTCCCAAACTTAGCTTAATATCAGCATTCAGTGGAGAACGGGATGCAGCAACATCATAGCAGTCTGAAGATCTTCTGGTAGTATCTTGCAAGATAATCTGAGGCGAAGGACCTCTCCTGCCAAGTGGTGAATTGGCAGGCCTTTCATACTGTATCTTATCCTAGATGGGAAATTTTGACATAATCTTAGTAATGTCTGACATAACCTATGGGCATCAATCATGCTAGTTTTAGACTCAATCTTATAAACAAATAAGCTAAAAACGTCAATTCAGAGTACACTGTTTGTGCTATTATTATTATTACTATCTGACCTTGAGATAGAAATAAGAAGGCACTTGTTCCAGACAGATGTTGTATGTTTTCGAGGTCATTGTCTGTGCATCAGGTGTATTATCAATGTCATAGCCTGAATGTTGACACTTTCACAAGTTCTTGAAAGATAAGGAAAGATAACATCAGTATCAAAGTCAGACTTGTTGATGATTAGGCAAAAATATAGTAAATGGAAGGTGTTTGGACAAAACATCAAATACAAAATATTGTGATAAAAAAATATTGTGTTAAGAACATAGGTATGTCAGAAATATCATCGACAGGACTATCAAAAGTAAGAATTCGTTTTGTTGTTTTAAATACTGTTGTAAACATATCAATTTAGAAAATGTATAAAATATTGTTTGCAAGTGTGTGCTTAGTATGATAATGTATTAAGAATGACATTTTGGAAATTTGTATTTTTAGTTGCATTAATATGTAAAAAAACATACTAATTGATTAGCAAATCGTAAGTGGCAAACTGAGTTTTATTTAAGTCCAGTGTAATATTGTGTGAATACTGTGCTAGTGGAATAAAAGTCAAATATACAGTGCGAGGCACTGTATGGTTATACACCACATACCTGTGAGGTTACACATTTTCAAATGATCTTAAAGCCAATCATGAAAGATATAGAGCAAAAGTGCTGTGTTAAAACATCAAACATACCTGTTTGGAATTTTTAGGAGTAAAACACTTCAATTATAAGTGTGCACAGTCTAGTTGCACAATGAACAGATTTACCCTATTGGAAGTAGGCTAACTTGCATGTCTAAGTGGTAACAGAGGCAATATGCTGCTGTTGATTATAGGTAGGGCTCCCGGTTTTATGGTATTTATTTTTTTACCATTTCCGTCTGTATTTATCCATATTTATTTTTTGGGCATTTTTTCTGTATTTATCCACGTTTATTTTTGCCACAAGCAAAAGACGACGCTACAGCTAGTATTTTTCCACATTTATTTTTCCTTCACCTACACTTTTCTTTCATAGTTTCTATCTTTCTCTCTTTGTTTATTTCTATCTGTCTTACTTCCTTCCTAAATTATTTTCTTCCTCCCTCCAATTTATCCCTCTCTCTCTTCTTCCCTCTCTCCCTCTCTTCTTTACTGAATTCCTTCTTTCCTTCCTCTCTTCCTGCCTTCTTTTCCTGCTCCCATTCTTCCTGCTTTTGCAACAACTGCCTGAGAGAGGCATGGGATAACTATCACTCCTCACCTACCCGTGTCTGGAATTGTTTATTTATAATAAAGACAAATGTCATCCAGTGTAGCACAGTACTTGTTGATTTTTAACGGGAACCTCCTTCCAAGATTGCCGGATGAGCCTGCACATGTTTCTTGAAGCATGGGTTCACGTCAGTCAGTCTTGTAGCTCAGCCAACGTTGAGAGATATTGGCTTTGCCAATGCTTGTTAATAGTCCTGTACTGTTAAGCTACAAAGTAGAAGAAGCACAATAGCCGCTTGATTACTTTCTCTTGCGTTGTTCATTACTTTCCCAGTGACCACCTTTACATTGTGTAATTCTCCGAGGCATTGTGTCAGTTATTTTTGTCCTCGTTTTTTCTTTCAGTCTTTATGGGGGATATTTATTGTGGGCCTTTCTACATTTAAATAAAGAGCAAGGGACCAGAAATATGGGAGTGCATGGCATGGTATAATCTCATGCCAAACTAAAAACTTAATTTAAACATTCAGACAGTGCAGTTCTTTATAGAATATTTTCCAGCAGCCGCCGTGGTCCGTGGGTTGGCTCCCATTTGCACGAAATAATGATGTGCGTTAAAACAATTTCACCGTGGCAGTGCAAGCAGCACTTGCATTTGCAACAGTTTCACTCATCTGCCAACGCAGCCACCCCGCTTGCGCCACAGGTGACAGCAAAAAGAACAATAAAGCCTCGTACAAGTAAATGATTCTCAAAAGACCTGTGAAGTACTCAGGTGCGGCTGTGTACGCCCGGGAAGGAATTTCCAGCAGCAGCAAGGGGGGCGGGGGGTGGGGGGGTGGCGAGGTAACTCTGGATTGGAGCAGGGCAGCACGGCAACATTTTGTAGTATTTTGCCGTTTTTACATATAAATACAGACAAAGGAAACATTGTTTTCCGTCTGTATTTATATGTAAAAATCCGCCTAAACGGAAAACCGGGAGCCCTAATTATAGGGTTATGGGAGATTTACATTGGAAAAGAACTGCAGTGTTTAAAAAGGCAGCTTGTGAAAGGCAGGCTAGGAAGCAGTTCAAAAGGATTTCTAATTGAATATTTAATTTGTAATACCAGCCTGACAAAATATCCTATCCTAGCCTAGCCTGGACTACACAAGCTACCTTTTTAAGCACTGCTGCTCTTTCCCAATGTAAATCTCCCATAAGCCTATATCATAACAGCAGCTTATTATATATTTTTTTTGTGTGTGTGTGCGTGTGCGTGTGTGTGTGTGTGTGTGTGTGCCCGTGTGTGTGTGTGTGTATGTGGTCACTGGCTGGTTATGGTTGAGATCATGTTTTCATGGAAATAGATTTTTTTGTTTGCTAATAACTTTGGCGCTAGTTGACGAATCTTGGAAAAAAATGTTTTAAAAAAAGCTAGATACCAAGAAAGCGTGCTTTTTATGATTTGGTGTAAATCAGTTTAGTAGTTTGTGAGAAATTAAGGGCCAAAAGTTATGAGAAAACTTATCATGAAGCAGCAGTTCAATACAACTACTTCAGCCTGTTTCCAGACCCTCTGCATGCTCAGGAAAATGTTCAGATGGATCCTCGCCAACAACAGAAAAACTGTCATCCAAGCCATCTTCACCAGCCGGCTGGTCTACGGAAGCGCTCTCTATGCCAGAATCACCACCCAACTTCTCAATAGTCTCCAGACCATACAGAATGCAGCAGCCAGGCTCTTTCTCAAGCTCAACCTACCCAAATAGACACACATCATCCCTGTACCTCAGGGACCTCCACTGGCTCCAGACGCGATAGTAGTTTCAAGATGCTGACACACATCTACAAGGTCCTCCATGACCAGAGACCAGCTTACATCAACTGCAGCCTTTCACCTACCAGCCAGACACCTGCGCTCCACCTTCCTTGCCCTCACACACTCTCCCCACATTCACCGAAGCGGCAGTGGAGGTCGTTCCTTTTCCTATCTCACTGCCAAGTGCTGGAACGACCTACCTCTCGATCTGCAAATGTTGCCCTCTCTTACCAGCTTCAGAAAGGGACTCAAGACCTAGCTGTTCAACTAAGACCAGGGAAACCGTAGGGCGTAGATAGGCACAGGGAGGATATGTTGTGCTATCTAAATACCGATTGATTAATTGATTGATTAATGCATATTTCAGCCTTCATGCAGGATCTGTGAAGACTTTCAGTTCAGAAATCTCAAACTATGTGATCTGATAGGTTGACCTCAACCTGAAGAAAAAGTGGCTGCCACTGCTTTAAGACATGGGGACTCTGAAATGGAAAATAAACATTCAAGCAGATAGGGTATGACCCCTGGGGCAAATTTGAATTATTTTTGCTCCACGACATCTCAAATGACATAATTCATGACAACACTGTGCATGGTGAGGGTACAAGTTATAGTTACTTCAGGTAGCTATAACTGGTAAATATAAGTGTTTGTTTTTAAAGTTTAAAATGGAACATTTTAACTCACATTTACATCTAACAATAACATAACTTTAAAGTTAGTTGTTTTTCAGTGAATTTCTCAGGATTTTATTTATGTAATGTAAGACATTATAACCATATCTTAAAATGTTGTCACTGTAACAATTATTTTTTAGTGAATATATTCATTTATACATACCTATATGTGCTTACCTTTACAACATAGGCTCTCATGATGACTGCTCTTGAAAGTGGGCTTGAATTTTTACACCCCTGATCCTGGAGTTACCAGTCCTGGATATATCAGTAACTCCATGAGTGTGGAAAGTTTTCTACTGTATTCAGGAGCCCAAATCTCTGTGTGAACATAAAAATCATACTATTCCAACGGGGCCAGTATCTGCTGCTACATGCCCTTTGCAATTACCACTCGTAATAAGGCCATATTGTTATTTTAGCCACAATATTTTGGAAGGTGTTATGTTTGCTCTTGATATTCTGATATACAATAATGAAAGATGTATTCTTGCAACTCTTTACTAATTAGTTATCATGTAATTCCGCAGTGAAGCTTGATTTCTAGATGGCATCCCATCAGGCGGGCTTCCGCCCAGGCCACTCCACGGAGGCGGTGGTCCTCGCGGTCTTGGATGAACTCAAGGGGAAAGCTGACTCTAACCTCCCCCAAGCCCTGGTCCTTCTCGATTTGTCCGCTGCGTTTGACACGGTCGACCATTCCATCCTTCTCGACCGTGTCAGCTCAGCTGGCATTCGGGGCACGGCCTTTTCCTGGCTCGCGTCCTTTCTTCGGGAGAGGTCCCAGGCGGTTCATCTCTCTGGCTTTTCTGCCCCTTCCTGCCCGGTCACCTGTGGTGTCCCCCAAGGTTCTTCCCTTTCCCCCCTTCTTTTCAATCTTTATATCCATCCCCTTATCTCTTCCCTTCTTGAGCTGGGGGTCTCTGTGTACAACTACGCAGATGACCTCCAGCTCGTTTTTGACCTGTCTTCTTCCCCTGATTCTCTCCCTAAGTTCAGTTCCACTTTAGTATTTATTTCTGAGTGGATGAGTGCTAACCACTTGAAGCTTAACCCGGACAAGACGGAACTTGTCCTCTCTGGTGGCCCCTCCAACCCTTGGTCTCCTGCACATTGGCCCCTTTCTTTTGGTCCCCCTCCTTTGCCCGTCCCCTCTCTACGCACCCTTGGCATTAAAGTCAGCCATGACTTATCTATGCACAGTCAGATTAGTTCCGTTGTGTCTTCTTGCTTCTTGTCCCTCCGTCTTATCCAGAAGATTTCGTGGTTTTTTTCCACGACGCACTTAAAACCATAGTCATGGCCCTTGTCACCTCTCGCCTCGACTATGGGAATGGCCTGTATGTGGGCATACCCGCCTTCGAATCCCGCCGACTTCAGGCCATTCAAAACCAAGCGGCCCGCCTCATCCTTTCCCTCCCTAAATCCTCTCATATCACACCCGCACTCAAGTCCCTTCACTGGCTTCCTGTTCGTTTTAGATCTTTTTTTAAACTGGCTTGTTTAGCCTTTCGGGCTCATTCCCGCTCTGCTCCCCTTTTCATCACTTCTCTTATCTCTTCTCACGCCCCCAGCCGCACTCTTCGCTCTTCTTCCCTGTCTCTTTTGCACATCCCCCGCTTCCGTAAATCCAGAACGGGGGGTACCCAGTTTTCAGTCCTGGCCCCTCAGCTCTGGAACAGTCTTCCACTTTCCATTCGCTCTATTCCCATTTACACTCACTTCCGTAAGGCCCTCAAAACCTTTCTTTTCTCTCAGGCATTCCATTCCTAGTCTCCCGGGGTGTTCTCTGTGAGCTCTGATCAGGCCCTCAGCGCCAGGAAGCCGCTTGGCCGCAGTGCGCTTTATTAAATATTTTTTTCATTTCAAATGTCACATGAATGATTTTTACAAATGTTGTTAAACTCTGCCATCTATGATTTGGTTTCAAAACCAGATTTGCGAGGCAGAGCATGCTGGACTAACCTTTTAGTTATAATTCTGTCGATCTTAGAGTAAATAGATGACGTTCAATTTCTGACATTAGTATAGCTCTCCCAAGAAACAATGAGGCTTTTAACTTTCTTGCCCTCGCTGCATATAGGCTATCCAGCAGACAAGGGTATTTGATTGCAAATTGTGGCATTGATAGGTCCACTTACCCCTATATGTAGGAAGTTCTTTTGAGAGAAAGGGCACCAAGGTTGACAGCTTAGGTACACAAAGGCATGTTCTGCCTTTTTGTCCATGGCAGATACATCTCAAAAGAGGAACAGTACAGGAAATATCCTAGAAACCAAAAGTTCTTGAAACACTATGGCAACTTCCTCCATTGGTGAGATAGGAGATTGGTTGTCGCAAGCAGGGGTGTTTCTCTTTGACAGAAGTGGCCTGGAAAAGGGTAGAATGGTTAGATTTAGAGGTGTTTTGTTAACTCCTTAGTCAGCAGCTCTGACTCGCAGCTATCATTTTAGAAAATACTAGTGCTTTCTTGGATTTATTTACCACAAAAGCAGGAAGTGATGCAAATTCTAGCAGAGACAACTCAGGAACTTTAAAAGGATTACGAAAAGTTACTAATCATTGCTAGGTGACCCCTATAAAGTAGGGCTCCTTTGAGTTATGATTCAAGATAATGCTGCTATCTAGGAAGACATAGGGGCTGGTTTACAGAGGGCCTACACACCCATGGCAGAGGTCCTGCAGTCGTGGCGGGGGCACAGCATTTGAGACGGGAAATCAGCAATGAGTAAATGCAGTACTTAAGTCCCACTATAAGTGCAGGTCCCTTGTCACAACTGAGACCCCCCACCATGACTACGGGGCCACTCCATCAGTTCAGAGGTTCTTTGTGAATCAGTCCCAAAGATGGCAACTGCTGGTGGAGTATTCCTATTACTTTTGGAAGGAGAAATACTTATTGCTCTTGAATTCCTGACATACAAGGCTATTCGCAGGACCAAGGAAAGCTAGTCTCTTACTGGTCCAATCAGGGTAGGAGGGACTAAAGACTGATGTAGGAAAGACACTTGTGACTTCACCCTTTCCAGGGCTGGAAAGAAGGAATGGTGTCCCTCGAATAGAATAGACTGTGTTGCCTTGGAGAAAAGCAGCAGAACCAGTAGCAACATGACTTTTGGTTTTTGTCCTGAAGAGTACCTTTAAGAAGCCGCTGAAATCATTGACCAGACGTCCCAAGAAAATTTCCTGACATTATGAGTATTTTTGGAGCATGCAATAAGAATAAATTAAACTTTTTGGTAAAGTCGAGAAATTGTTTGACTTTTGAACGACTAGGTTAAGGTGACAAGCCTACCTGAAAATGATGCAACCTTTGAGGTCACTTTTTCCAGGTTTGCTCTACGTAGAGCTTTTGAGTGCGAAGGTCAGAGCTTCTGCAAGACTGCAAACAGAAGGTGTAAACCATTGTAGAGCTCTGCTTGGCTACAGCCCGGCTTAAGGACTTAAATTCCAAACAAGTTTATAAGTCCAAATGCAAAACTATTGCCTCTGATGAATCGCTAGGATTTAATTAACATACACTCCATCACAGTAGACCTCCAAAGGTGACTATGTCCTGATTTAATGCACTTCATAGGATAACACTACCTTTTAGATTTTCTATTGTTTTTATAGAAGTTTTGCTTTTTCTTTACTATTGGACTTGCCCCATTCTACAGTGTCATCCCCAAACCTTTTGCATTTTCCCTCCACTTTTAACTGAATTTGTTGTTGTTGGCCTATGAACTCTGTGCTCTTTACGACTACTAACCAGTGCTAAAGTGCTTGTGCTCCCATCTTAAAACATTGTAGAATTGGAGTATACCCAATTGGCATCTTTAATTTACTTGTAAGTCCCTAGTAAAGTGGCACAACCTGTGCCCAGGGCCTGTAAATTAAATGCTGCTTATGGGTCTGCAGCACTAATTGTGCCACCCACTCAAGTAGCCCTTTAAAAGTAAGCCTGGGCAAAGCACTAGGCTACGCTTGCGTAGTTTGCGAAGTTTGCGCTACTTCGCACTATGCGAATTGCACGTAGCACAGTGCAAACATGCGTAGCGTAGCATTGCGTAGTGCAGCTGTCATTTTTTGCTTGCTCGCGGTCCTCAACCTCAAGCTGGCAACCGCGAGCAAGCAAACTGACATCCCGGCAAGACTTTTTCCTTGTTCGCGATCAGCAACATCAAGTTGCCGATCGCAAGCGTGGAAAATAAATATCCCGG
Source organism: Triturus cristatus (assembly GCF_964204655.1). Classification (NCBI taxonomy): domain Eukaryota; kingdom Metazoa; phylum Chordata; class Amphibia; order Caudata; family Salamandridae; genus Triturus; species Triturus cristatus. The sequence goes on from NC_140582.1 coordinate 559,180,269, forward strand.
CGAGATTCTCAACGCGAGGAGGTCAGGTTTCTCATTGCGAGTGGTCGCGTATGCTCGCGACCGCTCGCGATGAGAAACTACCGGTCCGCGTTGAGAAAGCTGTCACTCGAGTAAAAATCTACTCGAGCGGCAGAAAACTACAGCTCGCACTGTGCAAGATGCCGTTTTCAATGATTGCACAGTGCCGGATGCTTGTCCGCATTGTGCAATCATCGAAAACGACATCTTGCACAGTGCGAACAGGGTACTACGCAGGTGGTAGTTTGGCTTGGTTTTATTCCTCCTAAACAGCCGCACTCAATGGGGAGGTTATTTGTGAACGGATAAGCCATCTGTGGCAGAATGGGAGGGAGGAGCTGCACCCAGCACCACTTACACTTGAATAGGCTGTGTCTTGCCTCCACACAAAGGACTGCATACTCCCTGCAGTTAGTCTGGAGCCAGGACAGGGGAGGCAGGGCACCTGTGCACTTCAAAGGCATGCCTCAAGAAGCTTCTCCCCACTGCTCACTACGCCACTGGAGTCAAGCTATCCTGGCTGATGACGGCTGATAGCCAGAAACCGGTCCTAGGATGCTTGATTCCGGTCCAGGGAAGACATGGCTTGGCAGTTCGGGCTGGACTGTTCCCATGAGGCACAGGGTCAAGACTGATTTGCATATGGCCATGTCTAAACTGGGGTGGTGTAGTGGGCAAAAGAACGATGGATTTAACCCAGATCTCTTGACTGGGGGAGAATGTCTGCATTGTCAGCATTCCGTCCATCATTTGTTTGTTGTAACGCTTTTCGCCCTAAGTGGGATGGGTATTCCCAGACGTGGGACCCGTGCTCACTACGCCACTGGAGTCAAGCTATCCTGGCTGATGACGGCTGATAGCCAGAAACCGGTCCTAGGATGCTTGATTCCGGTCCAGGGAAGACATGGCTTGGCAGTTCGGGCTGGACTGTTCCCATGAGGCACAGGGTCAAGACTGATTTGCATATGGCCATGTCTAAACTGGGGTGGTGTAGTGGGCAAAAGAACGATGGATTTAACCCAGATCTCTTGACTGGGGGAGAATGTCTGCATTGTCAGCATTCCGTCCATCATTTGTTTGTTGTAACGCTTTTCGCCCTAAGTGGGATGGGTATTCCCAGACGTGGGACCCGTGCTCACTACGCCACTGGAGTCAAGCTATCCTGGCTGATGATGGCTGATAGCCAGAAACCGGTCCTAGGATGCTTGATTCCGGTCCAGGGAAGACATGGCTTGGCAGTTCGGGCTGGACTGTTCCCATGAGGCACAGGGTCAAGACTGATTTGCATATGGCCATGTCTAAACTGGGGTGGTGTAGTGGGCAAAAGAACGATGGATTTAACCCAGATCTCTTGACTGGGGGAGAATGTCTGCATTGTCAGCATTCCGTCCATCATTTGTTTGTTGTAACGCTCCCCACTTAAAGGCACAACTGTATATAAATACTAGGGGATGGGCGGAATTTGCAGAGTTTCACTCTGTGGAATTCTGCAGAGTTATATAAATACTCTTCGAGATTCCGTGGAGTTCTGTGAGTGGGCGTATTACGGCATGTCACGGTGCTCACGTTGATTTTTAGCAGCAGGATCTTGTTCCCCATGAACTGCACCACGTGGTGTGCCAGAGGGCGCTGATCTTTCTGCTGCTCAAGTAGATTTTTTGATTGAGCGGCAGTTTTCTCAATGTGAATGGTTGCGAAGGCCCATGTTGAAAAAACTCACGGGAGGCGCTCTAGTGCCCGTAAATCACTCAAGAGAGCCCAAATGTTCGCTTGCCAACTTAATGTTGGTGAGACGTGCGTAAGAAAAAACTCCACCACGTGGTGTTTGGTGGAGTAGAGTTCTGCCAGAGCTCCACGTACCAAGCACAACATGGAGTGGGCAAACCTCTGTGAACCCTGCTAGCGGATTGGAATTATTCACCCACCCTTAATAAATACTGGACCTCAGACTCCAACTCTTAAGTACACTTCTGGACCGGTGCATACTCTGTCAGGAAGAAGGACTGCTGTGCTGCTGAAAGGACTGCCACTCTGCTGGACTGGCTGAAAGGACTGCCACTCTGCTGGACTGCAACTTCGTAGCTACTGCTACTAAGGAGCTACTGCCTTTCTGTGCAGACCTGCTGCCGTATTGCCTGGGGAGGAAGAAGTGTACATGCAACCTCATCTTGAACCCAGGACCCCAGAGTGACCACAAGGGCTAATCTTCAGGCCTTCTGATCTGAGCCTCAGAGACATATTAGGCTCCCTAAACAGCTCCTGGACCCAGCTGCTGTGAGGTCCTGACCCCAAGTGGTTCCCCCTTAGGACCTGGACCCTTGTTGTGGCTCAGCGAGCTTGAATCTAGCTTTTGGGTTCTTCACAAACTAGATCAATCACACTGAGACTGCAATGCTTGCACTGGAAAATTGCACAATGCGCCACCAGCCTGTCTCTTCGCACTGCAGCATCAACCACGGTTGGGGGACCGCCAATGCAAAGCTCCAGCCTGGCCATCAGCAACGCCCGGCCTGCTCTTTGCACCATGCTCTCCTTGAAGCCCTCTCGAACACAAACAGGACACTTGGCAGAAAACCTGAGAAAGTAAACCTTCAGCAGTACTAACCTAGGACTGTATCGGACCTGTGCTCCATCGTGTTCGGCCTTTTGAATATGACCCGGTCCAGCTTGACCAGATATCAGGGGTTGGGTGTTTGTACATATTGCTGGTGTATTCACTTTTTTTTAAACATGTTTATTGGTTGTTATAACCCAGTTCACACAAATACACAGAGCCCAATAGGCAACAAATACATGTCAGCAGCTAAGTCGCGCCAAGTGTCATATTATATCACAATAGCGTAATGTTACATTAAACATAGAAAATACTTTGGATAGTGGCCTCCAGAGCAATGAGAACACATTCTACAGGATTCAGTAGCCTGAGTGCTTACGATTTTTGCAGCGGTCATTCAGCCACCAATCATCTCTCCAAAACAGTGCTTCCAGTCCGCAGCGCCCTTGGGTCAGACCAATACATCCTACATTTATTCATTCTCCCCACTATCTTCCTGTTTCACCACTAAGTATTGCGCGTATAAACCCCAAAAACTCTTTGGGGGCATCAGCTCATTGTGAGCATCTGACTGGGTATTGCAGTAAAGATTATCTCCCTCCCACTCTGTCATAGTAGGTATAGGTCCACGCATTCAGCGCATCGCAATCCTGCACTTAGCTACTAGCAGAGACCATAGCGACCAGTCTCCTAACTTTCCTATTCAGAGGCTTCATGTACCCTAAAAGCGCTAATAGGGGATCAGATGAAAGTGTTTGGCCTGTAAAATCACTCAGTACATGAAATATTTGTTCCCAAAATTCTGCTACAGGCTGACACAGCCATGCCACATGCAAGAAATCCGCCTCCATTTCCAACAGCGGTCACAGCTATCTGTATCCCTTAATCCATATCTGAACAGTCTCTTTGGTGAGTAGTGTACTCTGTTAATATACTTGAAGTGTGCCAGTCTGTGCTGCCCATTTAGGGAGATCATCACCCCAAGCTCATGCTGCCACTCCAGTCTAGCTTTGGTGTATTGCGTGGTTTTAAATGCTTGTGAGGTAGCATAGACTTTCGAGACTAGTTTAATAGGTGAATCTGCATGAATCACTAGCAAGAGAGCAAGTAGCTCAGGAGGTTCTAGTAAGTCATGGCCAAGTATGGCCCTCAACGCATGACGGATTCTGAAAAAATGGAATTGCGTAAGAGGGGTAACATCGGGCAAGCCCTCCGCTACCTCTCCCCAAGTGCGTATTCTTCCTTCCATAAAAAAATCTACCAACATGTGTATTCAGAGGTCACTCAGCGAGTGAAGCACCCCTCTTTCCGCGCTAATGCGAAGCCAATGGCATCATTCCACCGGCGCCAACGGGGTATACAACAAGTTACCTGCCTATTTTCTTAACAAGACATGCCATGCATGAACCGCTGAATTAACCAAGTCTAATATGCTGCAACGCCTAGTTGGCACCTGAAATAGGCAATGAGGAAGTGGGGCAGGGCTGGCGACTACTTTCTTTATGTGGAGATGGGGCAGATTATGAGGACTGTGTATCCAACTGTGGACGTGTGAGCTTTGCGCCACCCTGTAATATAGTTCCAGATCCGGCACCCCCAAACCACCCGCCGAATAGGGCAAAGTAAGCATGTCCATCTTAACACGCTGAGTTTTACCTTCCCAAGCCAATTTTCCCATCAGGGCACGTATTGTTTTAAACACCTGTTGGGGCACAACTATCGGTATGTGAACGAAGAGAAAAAGAAATCTAGGAAGTATTATAATTTTCATTAGGGACACCCGCCCTACCAACGAGAGAGGAAGGTGAATCCATCTATCTATGTCTTCCTCGAGTTTAGTAATGGCTCTGCCATAATTTGCTTGAAGTACTTGTTCCGCATCTGAGTGGACTTGTATGCCCAGATATCTCACTGGATCCATTGTCCATTGAAGGGGATAATCTAAGGTAGTCTGTGATGTCCTCTGGGTCACTGGGAAGATGATAGATTTATCCCAATTAATTTTAAGACCCGACAGATCACCAAATCACAAGACCTCCCGTATAACTGGAGATAGATTAATGGCTGGATGTACAGTAACATGTCTTCCGCATAAGCAGAGACAATGAGGTTAGAGCCAGGAAAGCGCAAGTCTCTGTTGCCATGATACTCCCGAAGTGCACTGAGTAAGGGCTCTGCTGCCACAGCATACAACAATGGTGATAGGGGGCACCCTTGTCTTGTGCCTCTGGAAATCTGAATAGGGGAGGAGACAGTATTGCCCAAACGCACATGAGCCATTGACGAGTTATATACCACTGAGATCAGCTTTAGAAGGATTTCCCCAACTCCCAGGCACCTGAGAACCATCAGCATGTATTTCCACTCAACGGAATCGAAAGCTTTTTCAGCATCCAGAAACACTGCTGCTGTCTTGACCTTTGGCCTGACATGCTGCAGTGCAACAAACACTGTTTGTAGAATGTAGGAGAGCACACGGCCAGGTACAAAGCCAGCTTGCTCCGGGCCTACTAGCATGGGTAAGAGTGGGGACAGTCTATTGGCCAATATTTTGGTGAAGATTTTAGTGTTAACATTTAGGAACAAGAGTGGTCTATAGGACGAGCACTCCTGAGGGCCCTTGGCCGGTTTCAGTATGGTTTCAATCAGTGCCTCTCGCATAGAGGGAGGCTTTATTTCAGTCTCACCCATGTCCTGAAACAAAGTGCTCAACTGTGGAACCAGTAAGTCACAGTAGGCCTTATAAAAGGACACAGTGAGCCCATCATGGCCTGGAGCACTGCCCTCCTGCATGGAGTTTAGTGCCATTCGGATTTCAGCTGCGTCAAGGGGCCTCATGAGATACTCTCCATGGCTATTAGTCAACCAGGGCAGTTGTATATGTTCCAAATAGTTTGCTATATCCTCTTCGTCAGGGCTAACTTTGGAACTGTACTCAACTGAGCCAACATTTGTGTCAAAAAATTCAGTAATAGCAGCAGCTAGTTCACCTTTGAATGCCGTGTCCAGCAGGGAGTATGGAGAGAACCTCCACAGAAAAGGGGGAGGGCCGCGGGGAGGAATTTCAATCGTCAACAAAATGGGAGAGTGATCTGAGAAGGAGAGAGCTAATGCAGTACAATCTTGTACCCTGGGCAATAGTGCCTCTGACAGTAACCAATGGTCAACTCTTGTGTGTATGTCATGGTATGCCGAGTAGTGTGTGTACCCTCCTCTCCCAGGAGATCTAGCTCTCCACACATCAACCAGTTGCAACTGCAGCGCCGCGTCCACAATGGCTCTGGATGCCGCAAATGGGCGCCTAGGAGGTCCCCTCAAGCGGTCAAGCCCTGGGTTAAGCACGCAATTAAGATCTCCACCCCAGATTAGTGGCAACGAGGAGTAGCCCCCAATGAGTGCCAACAGAGAGTTATAAAACTGAGGATCATCATAGTTAGGCCCATAGGTATTAATAATTCAGAAATCAACCCCCCTGCCATGACATCTAGAAATAACATATCTGCCGTCAGGATCAGCCCTGCACTCTTCAAGTTGTATGCCTAATTTGGGATTGACCCAGGTAAGCACGCCCCTGGAGTGTGAGGTGAAGATTACTGCGTGGAACGGGCGGCCAGATGACGTCTCAATAGCATAGCACTATTAGGGGAAAGGTGGGTCTCTTGGAGCAGTGCAATATCTACCTCTTTCCTTTTCAAATACGCCAGAATTTTGTGAAGCTTTCTATAATTCTTTAGGCCCCTTACATTCCATGTCATTAGCCTCAGTCTGCTTCTATGCCCCTGTCCTGAGCTGCGATGTGTCATTTTCCCCTATCATATTGTCGAAGAATTGTAACCGCTAGTGCTATTGCAATTTCAATCTCGCCCGGGCCTCGTATATCCAAGTGAACTGAAACAAAATTACCAACCCCCCCTCCCTCACCCACGCCATGCCAACCCCAAATAGGCATATGCGACTTACTCCCTCCCCTACTAGCAAGTACTAGTACACATATCAAGAGAACAACAAATATGCAACCATAAACGCTATTAGACTTGTAATGGCAGTGCGTGAAACGCATTGGGGCAATGTTGCCGGCCCACACTTCTGTGTAGTCCCAGTGCCGTTCCGCCACTGATCAGTTAATAGGAGACTTCCGGAGGAGGGACTACGTCTCTTGGGGAGCCTCGTGCATAGCAAATGAAGAATAGGGTCTCTCGCTCTAGAAAGTACCAACAGTCCCCTCCACTTAAACTGGTTAATACAAGTGGGAGCAAGCATGGACTTTCAGTTTAGGATGAAATTATAGTTCTCCGTAGTAGAGCGCTCCCTGTCTGTTGAGTTCCAATCGCCCCCAATATTCTTAGATTACCCACGCAGGAACAACTTACCACACAAGACCGGCGTGCTATATCACTCATCAGTCCTTGTCATCAAGGCCTCTGCTTGCCCCATCCGCACATTCATCTGCCATATTGTCTTTCCTGCTCTTACCATTCGTGTTCCACTCTTTGAAGGCTTTCTGCAGGGACTGAGGTCAGAGAATATCTTTGCCTTGCCGTTCAGCATCACGCGCAGCCGCACCGGATATAACATTGCGTAATCTACTTTTTGCTCCCTCAGCTTGCGCTTTAAAGATCTCTTGGACTCGAAGAGTGAAATCTGGAAATAAAGTGAGTGAAGAGCCCTCATATTGCAGATCTCCCAATTCTCTGGCTCTTCTCAGTGCCGCATCCCTATCCCTATAGTTAACCAGTTTTGCTATGACAGGCCTCGGAGGAGCTCCCGGAGGGGGCTTGGGGCCCAGCGAGCAGTGCGCTCGCTCCACAACAAACATAGGAGAGAAGGTATCGGCGCCAAGCAGCATGGTAAGCAATTTTTCTGTGAAGACCTCCATATTGCCTGTCGCGGTGGATTTGGGTAGGCTTATAATGCGTAGGTTGCTGCGCCGCACCCTGGCCTCCAAATCCTCTGCCCTGTCCTGCAAAGCGACTAGAGTCCTCTCTATCTGCTTCTGTGCGCTATGAGAGTCAGTTTGGGCCTCCTCAGCTTCAGTAATTCTGCGTTCGGCCATGTCAAGATGCTCCGCATGTTTATCAACTCTCTCAGTCATGCGGTCCATCCTATAGGACAGAGCGTCTATTTTTGCATCAATCGCTGTTAATCCTTTCTGCATTGACTCAAGTATAGTTTTTCGATCTCCAATAGGGTCGTCAGACTGCACATCTGGATCCGATGCAGCTAACTCCACAGCGTCCTCTCTGTGCCTGGATTTGCGCTGCTCGAAGCTCAACTTTGGCTGAGTCTTGTCCAATTTTCCCATGTCTGCGCTGAGCAGGATCTATGGGATGCTCACAGTGTCAGAGCGATTCACCTCCCTGACCTCTACACCCACAGGAGCAATGGCCTGGTAATGTTAGGTATAGGCTGCCCAATGGTGAATCACCTAGAGCTATTTTCTGTACCCTTAGGCAGTTCACCTCTCAGGCTGGCACTAGTCTCCGAGAGTGTAACCAGCACTGCAGTGTCAATCAGTAGAGCAGTGACTGTCAGTGTGTAGCGCCCAGGGCACAGTACAGGAGGATGTCTGCAGCGGTTGGCAGGGTGGTCCCAACTCGGCGAAGAGGTAGAGGAGGTCGCGCTTGCTGCAAATCAGAGCACCCCCGCACGCACCTGATGACAGAGTGACAGTGCTACAGGCGCCCTGCTCACAGGCCTCTATGACAGGTCGCAGTCGGCCGGGCCGCACGCCTAGAGGATTCCACATCGCAGCTCAGCCTCAACAATCGCAGCTCCCCACCACTCCGCAGTCTACAGTAGCTGTAGGGGGTCATTGGTATCCAGCGGGGGTACCGTTCACTCCGTTGAAGGTTCGCCAGCACGCAGGGGGGCCCAGTCGCTTCCGCACCACAATGATCGCGCAGATCAGGCGAGCTCACATCCCCGCTTGGATGGAGTCACTGCCCTCTTCAGTCACCGGGCCACACCGCACAGGGGGATCACGGCTCTTTATCCTTTAATTACAGTTCTGCTGCATCAATCCGCTCTGTTATTTCAGCTTTCAGGGCACAAGCGGTGAGGCTCAGCATGCAGAGTATATCTAGCAAGAAGCAATCGTAATATCAGCTAATACCTGCCGGATAGTATCGGCAGACTGCGGAGCTCACTTAAAATGCGTCCATCTTTGGGCCAGGCAAGGTCCGCCCACTCTAGTGTATTCACTTTATTCATTAAAAATTCATATCTCCAGTTCTAATGATTGGATTTTTGTCATTTTGGTCTTTTTTCATTTATTAAATGTTACGCTATTATTCTCACTTGAGGTGGGATCTTTTTGTGTGGTGTTTTCACTGTTTTACTGATTGAATGGTTGCACAAATATATTACACATTGCCTCTAAGTTAACTCTGACTGTGCTGTGCCAAGCTACCAGGGGATTGAGCACTGGTTAATTTGAGGTTTGCTTGTGCCTTGCCCCAACAAGGACTGCGGTTGTTTCATCAGGGCTCACACCCGGTCAACCAACAACCCAATTGTAACATTTACAAAATCATTACATGTTCTTATAGTTAAGTAAGTAGATTTGAAGGTTATATATGATTTGTTTTCTTAACTAAAATGCTGTTTTGCTGTAGGTGAATACAACACATGCAGCTTCTCTTGAGGTAAGCCATGGATTCCTTGCAGAAATTGGTTCTTACTTTTTTTTTAGTTGCTAGGTTCTTTATCTTTGTGTGAGCTTGTCCTTAGTTGACTTCAAGACTGAGGTTTTCTCCCACCAGCTAACAATTAAGTTCCCTAAAGTTGGGGAGAAAAACACCTTAGGGATTTGCATTCCAGTGGTTTGTGTCTGTCTGCTCCTGCTCTTTTCAGCTATTTTGTTTCACGCTGGTCTTTCTTCTCTCCTTGGGCGATCCATTCTAAACTAGAATCTTTCAGAATGGTCACATTGCCGATCTGAGTTCCTCACTGCATTTGAGAGACCAAAGGCAACACTGCTGGTCAGACTGTAACATCTACTCATTGATTTGCTTATAACTAATTCATTTATGCCTAACTATGCACAAATTAGTGAAGCACTATCACCACACTGTCTCTGATCTGTCAACTGCAGGCAAACCAGACATATATAGGACATATTAACACACTTCTTTTTTTAACAACTTATTTAAACATTTTTTTTCTTAGGTCAGGGCATACATATGTTACACGTATTAAAACATAGGTGCATATGTATTACATATTATTAATACTATGTATTACATAGATACATACAATACATAGGTTCATATACCACTATATTGTAATGGAAAACCATTGCTATATAGTTGCCAACGTCATAGGCAATAAGACTGAACTCAGTGGAGTTGGGCTATTAATTTCACATAAAAGCTGCAGTATTGTAGTCTTTCTTAAATCCCCCAGATCTGCAGGGTCTGAACTCTCATCCTCAACTAGTCGAGCCATCTCTGAGAGCCTGAGAATATCTTGTTTGATGTAGGGGTAAAAGGGTGCCCATATCTTGTAGTGTTGGGATATGGTGTCTCTCAATATAACAGTAAGCTGCTCCATTACATGGATATTCCAAACTTAATTCACCAAATGGCCAGTGCTGGTAGTACAAAGCCCCATCATCTCTGAGACATCACTAGCCAGGCCACTAGCAGCAATTGAATCAATAATTTAGTTGTGGGCTAGGAAAGAAGGCATAACCCCTTATCATTGATCAAATCCAGTAGAAACCCAGTCTGGCATCCAAAACCCAAAAGTCCTGGTGACTGCAAAAGAAAGTTCACAATCTGGGTGGGTTAGGGAGCCAAAGATTGGCTGACTTCTGGACACAGAAAGAGGAATGAAGAGATCATTTGAATGTTGGAAATTAACGGGATTTGGACTGTATACCCTTCTGCATTATGGTCAGAGCTTTAAATATGACTATTGAAAAGATTGACAGCCAATGTAAAGATCTGAGAATTAGGGTGATATGAACTCTTGTGGATGTACCTGTCGCCACAAAGGCTTCTAATTCTGAATGAGATGCGGGTAGAGGAAGAGCTTTTCAGGAGCTACCAAATAGATTGAATTGGTGTACTCCAATTATGATTTAATCAATGAATTTATCACTGTGATAAGTAGGTTTGCCTCAATGACTAAAACATATATTTTTTGAGATCTTGAGGGAGACAAACCAGGATTGGGCTACTCTGGAGTCTTGGTTGTCCAATGACAGGCTATTATCTGGCTATACCCCCAAGCAATGAACCACTTTAACTGGAAGAGAGAAAAGGTCATACTTTTAGGCAATCAGGAGGCCACTTTGTTTTGACTGCTGGGACCAGGGGCGTAACACAGGCCCCCGCATCCCCCACAGTGCGGGGGGGGGCCAAAATCCAGGGGGCCCCCTCAGCACTGCACTTCGGCTGGGGAGCTCCTGATAGAGTCCGGAGAGGGCCCCTCCACGTACCTTGCAGGGTGGCCCCCTCAATTATCGTTACGCCACTGGCTGGGACTAGCAAGATCTTGTTCTTGAGGATTCAGTCGCAGGAGATTGGAAGGCATTCATCAGCACACATTTGTCAGTGCTTTGCCCAGGGACCCACTCCTAACATGGTTAAAGAGTAATGGGCTGACAAGGGAGTGAAAAAATAAGATGACTGTGCCATCTGCTCATAAATAGAAATGAAGTCCTTTCTGATGGTGTAGGGAGGCAAAGGGACAAAGCCAAAGATTGAAAAGTAAAGGTAATGGAATAAATCATTGAGGCGCATCACAAGGTAGAGGATGTGTATCAGAACAAAAAGGGTTAATGCGACTACTTGAAATCTTCCTGCTCTGAAGGACTTAATTCACTCAAATAGTACCCCTAAGGCCAGTACTTTGTAGAGTACCAAATCAAAAGAGATGATCAAAGGTATTAAAACCTGCTAATAGATCTAGTAGGATCAACATCATAACCCCTCATGAATCTGCTGTTTCCTCTACTGGTCTAAAACCTGCTTAGTGACCATTAAATAGCCTTTTATTTTTGGTAAAGTTCTGAAGTTGTATTAAAGCCAATTGATTTCAGGGTCTTGCCCATAAGCGTGAAGGCATTCATGCTAAATATAACTGCATGGTGGAACTAGCTACAATAAAAGTGGTTGAGACTTGTAAGATTGTCACTGTTACTCAGTCTCAGTCTAAGACTGATGCATGTTGTCGCAAATTCCGTACAATCAGCAATAAAAGGGGACACAACACCTGCAGAATTCCCGGCAAAAGATTATTACAGTCTTATCCAATTTAATATCCCAATGGTTAACACTTTTGGAATTTTGGATAGGTATGTTAAAAATGAAGCAATTAGGCTGGACCTCATCATGAAGCCAACTTATGAGGGAATGTACGGCACTAGTACTGCATTGTCAATGATACAGCCAGTAAATTAGTGGCCATATATGCCTAAAGCAACTAGAAAATACATACAGCAATGTCGTTTTTGTAAGTAAATAAATCCATCTACCTCTACAAGGTCTAATCCCACAACTCTTATGGTATCAGATTGCCATTTCAATATCAGTGATCTCCAAGACATAGGCACTCTGCACCCTGTCAATCAGTATAAAAACATTTGGGTTGCAGTTAATTTGTGTGGTTGCTGAAACAAAAGAATGCCATGGCTCGAGCAGCCCTAAAAGACAAATGGTGAACAGTAGCAATGTAGATGTCATTTTAGGCAATGGCCCAGCATTCACACTAACACATTTGCTGACTGTTCGATACGGGGCTTCTAGGCGGCTAGGGTATGCACCTGTGCTAGGCAGAACCCACCACTCTAGTCAGGGTAGGGAGTTACACACCAAATATAACCCTTGATTACCCCCTTGGAAGCTTGGCAGAGGAGTCAGGCTTATCCCAGAGGTAACTTGTAAAGTGTTTGCACAACACACTCACACACCAGTGACACACTACGCACACCCGAAAAAGAGACTCCACACAAGGGTATGTAAAAATATCCTTTGTATTATAAATAAGACCAGGAATCACATAAATCACTGTGTCACTAGGCATTTGTCATCAAAATGCACATAAAACATGTAGACCACATTCCCATATGTCAATAATCACTTTGCCACTAGGCCATTGTCATAAACACCATTAGTGCACTAAAGCACATGCTTAGGAGTTGCACGTCAATAGTCACTTTGTAAATGCCATTACTTCACAAGTAAATGCAACTTCTGGCAAGGGTACCTGTTATCCTGTCACAAGGCATAAACTTTAGGCTGCTTGGATTACACATATATCACCCACTTTCCCTGTAATGGAATCACCAAATTTTCCATAAACCTCTTATCCTCCGTAAGCAGCAAGGCATAGGAACTCCTTTGGTCCTCTTATGTGTAGTACTGTACCCAAGCACAAGAATACATGCCTTCGTACTACAATTAATGTGGTAATTGTTAGAAACAGGGATTCCCAGTTGGCTAGGGCATGCGCCAAAGCCAGGCAGAAACCCCCATTCTAGTCAGGGTAAGGGAGTTACACACTGACGATAACCCGGCTCACCCCCTTGGTAGCTTGGCACGAGCAGTCAGGCTTATCCCAGAGGCAATGTGTAAACGTTTGCGCAACACACACACAGCGGCGACACACTAGGCACACCCCAAAAGAGACTCCACACAAGGTTATATAAAAATAGCCTTTGTATTATGTAAAACACATTAGAATCACCATCACAGATATATACACTGTGCCAACTGGCACCAAGTCATAGTTTACAGGGGACTATGTACAAGGCAGCACCAATCAGGTCGCTGCCAGAATCATCACAAACACAACCAATGAATGCAAAACAACTAGTACCTACTGGCAAGATCATGAACCTAGCATCATCTCATTAATATGAGGCATAAACATATTGGATTAGGCATGAACCTAAAACACCATAGCATGATCTTAGGCATGCACATTAGCATTAGGCATAATCATAGTATGACATTAGGCATAAAAAAAAAAACACCTTATGCATACATCTGCGTAAATTCATTCAGGCATACAACCAGCAGTGCACCATAGTAACATTAACAGGGTGCCTACATTACCTTTAGGGCCTTGTGCCCCAATGCCACCATACAAATGACCAGAATTGGCCCCCAAAACGTTGTAGCTGTGTAAACCAAACTGGCACTCACCATGCCCGTGGGACTGTAAATCAAATGGTCCCCACGTTGCAGTTGCCCGCTATGGCGGCGCAACTGGTGAAAAAAACAATGAGGCACTGGCACTTCTGTGCCCTCTGGACCTCCACTGCGGCCCTATGGAATAAATGGGACCAACGTTGCAGCTGCCAGCGCTAGTGCGGTGCACTGTACCGGGAAAATGCGGCACTCTGGAGCCCCACTCTGGGGCTCTCTTTACAAATTTGCTTCCAACGTTGGAGCGGCACGCTCTCCTGTGGGACCGCTCAAGCACCAACACGGTGTAACACTGAGCCCCCACTCACCGGGCTCTCTGGGAATAGTTTTTGCCCACACGTTGCAGCGGCAAGCTCTCCTGTGGGGCCACTCAAGTAGAATGGGCATGACTGCATGGGTGCCTCGCGAGCACCCACAGCGAAGGAGAATGGCCTCAGCCCCACTCATCGTGGCTTGGTGCGGGCTCCTCTGATCTCCGGCACACGTGGCGGGTTCCTTGTTGAGTCCCACGAAGGCGGGGTAGGATCCCGCATTGACCCAGGCTCCTTGGTCTCCTTGTGTGGCGTGCACGGGGCTCCCACCGGCTCACAGGGACCCTCGCTTGGGACTCGGCGACTTCCTGGTTCTGGCCCCGCCCACAAGTAGGTGCACTCTGCCTGACTTCCTGGTCAGGGCTTCTTCGGTTGGGCCGGGCCGCGGCGGTGACTCCTCTTCGGCGCCACAGTGCGAGGTGGTCACCCGCCTCAATTTAAAGGCAGATGCGTGGTGGGCACCCGCTGGAGAGCAAAAATACGTGGGGTGGGCACCCGCTCTCTTGTTAAAAATGCAGAAAATGCGGGGTGGGCTCCCGCTAGCCAAAAATTAGCGTAAATGGTGGGCACCCGCGAAAAGCTGAAAAATGCGGGGTAGGCTCCCAGCAATTCAGGGGAATCCCTACGCTGGGGATTCTCTCAGAAGTGATGTGCAGCTCGTCGCTGCGAAGCTCCAGCGCTCCTCTTCTTTTGGGGCAATAAAAAGATAGCGCCCCTCTTCTCCTGGAGCCAGTCCAAGGGCTCAGGCTGGGCAAGGATCAGCAGGCAGTAGGGCAGCTCAGCCAAAACCAGGTAGCAGGTCCTAGGAGCAGTCTTACTCAGCATGGTGGCAAACCTCCTGGCGCAGCAGTCTTTACTCCAGCAAAAGTCTCTTCTGGCCCAGTAGAAGGCAGAGGGGCAGAGTTGGGTGCAGGCAGGCCAGCACGCAGGGACCCCCAGGAGCCAGCAGCTGGGTCCCACGGCGGTTCCTCCTGGCAGAGTGTCTCCTCCAAGTAAGCACAGCACAACAACCTCATGGTGTCACAGCCCCTGTATTTATACACCCTTCTGCCCTGCTACTAGAAGGAGGCAGAAGCTTCTGGAAGGTTCTTTGGGGAAACCAGTCCCAACTGGTTTTGGGGGAGTGTAGAGCACTTTGTTTACCAGGCTTCCCTCCTCCCTTTGTGAGCTGGGGCTTGGTACTCGGACACACCACAAGGAGGCAGAGCCAGCATTGTACAGGGCAGGCACAGACCTATTTAGGGACAGGGGACTTCTCCTCCGACTACTCCAATTGCAGATCTCCTATTCAGCCTAGTGCTGACTCATCCTGCCCTCAATGCAGCCACCCACACCTCACCAGCCCCGGTGACTTCTAGAACCAGACATGCAATACACATCAGGCAGGCAGGCACATAGCACACAGAAATGCCAACTTCTAAAAGTGGCATTCCTAAAATAGTGAAAAATAAATCTGCGCACACCATTGTCAGGCTGTTTCTTCCCGAATAGACCTGTGCGCTTCCATTTCGGACTAAGACATTCTCTGAAAACAAATGAGGAAGGATTCTCCCCTCTATATGGTCTTGCTGTCAGAAAATTCAAAGAGAATCTGCAACAGCAAGAAACGCACGTACCATACTAGAATAAGTGTCGCATAAAAAGTACCGTGCGAGATCTATAACTGTTGAAGGGTCTTTTATGTGCAATAATTACTGTCCTGAAGATGGTCTGATGGATTGATGCCACCCAAGACCGAAACGTCGACTCCGTCATCTATTTTCACAATATTGGTTATACACAGTCGATTATCTTCTCAAGAATGAGATATATCTCTGTTTAAATGTATTGGAATAGATGTTTTTTTCATGAAATGTGGATATGATTTGACCCTCCGTTCATGACCTATTGCTCAACCAACGGTTTTCATGTACTCCTTTTAACTTGATTTATACATAAAAACGTTTTGTGTTTATCTCACAAAAAAGACTTCCCGTGTGTTTTGCTCTTTACATTATATGATTGAATGAGACGATTGATATCGTAGATTGGTGTCAACTTTGAAATACACCTGTTGATTAATTTTCTTTGAATTATATAACTAGATAGTTTGTCTGAAACAAAATCCCTTGTTGGCACTCTGACCTTTCCACACCATTGTGCAGCATTTATTATTTCCATTCCAGACATGACAAACCTATTTTGTTCCATTTAGGAATTATCCCATAAGGGGATGCGGGGTCCCAATGTTATCCTATGGAGGGCAGAGAGCACACGCACTTTGCACTGCTAACCAGTGCTAAAGTGCCCAGAGTCCTAAAACCACCAACACCATGTTAGAAAAAAGGCTAGGAGGGAGGCAAAAAAGGTTTGGGATGACCCTGCAAAAAGGGCTAAGTCCAACAGTAATCAGCCGGGCTCAGCAGCACCAGCACTCCTATCAACGGAAGAGCGCGTATTAGGGCAGGGTTATGCAGCAAGGACCCTTCCTGGTGCAGATCTGGGCCTCTGTTGAGTAATACCAACCACTAGGTATCACCCCACAGTAAGGCCCCAAAGGTTAGGGTATTAACACCATCACTCCCTTGTTGTAACACTTCCCCAGGCAAAAGCCCAGAAGTGCGTGGAGTCACTGCTCTAATCACCAGGGTCATCAGCCAGAGGAGACACCCTCGGGAGCCACGCAAGAGTACCTTCTTGGTCACCGCTCGCTGTTCTCTAACTGCTGTTGCCCAATTAGCGCCACCGAGGTCTCTTCTGGACCAGGCATGATATCCTCTATGACATGGGCGGGGCTCCAGTGTGGGGATAGCGACCTCTCTCTCAGACTGCTGGTCATTGCCGGCAGCATGGGATGGATCTTCTCCCTTCCCCCTCAGCTGTGGGGATGCCTAGAATGGTCTCTTTCGGTGTTGTGCTCTTTTGTCTTCCTTGGAGACTGCCAGGGCTTCCTCGCTTACTTTGCCGCAGTGGGCACATGCACTGGCTTCTAAAAAAAAAGGGGGGAGGGCACTTCCAAACCCGAGCTCTCCCACCTGGCTGCCCCAAGCAGCAGAACAGTGCAGCTCGCGACATGCGCTGCGTGCACCACCAAAACACTCACCATGCGTGAGCACGGCCAGGTAGAACATTTCCTCACCGATAAGTTCTCCCCTCCTGCTGCCCTGGCCGCAAAGGACAGGGCAGTGCCCAACATGCGCTGGTTTCTAGCAGAGCAGAAACCATTACACAGGGCTTTTCCAGAGAATAAAGCCCCCGGCAATTCTTCATTAAAAAGCACAAAAGAACTTTCAGGTGATAAAGCACTCACGCTGCACCTGTTGTGGTTGGTTTTGTTGCAGCACTTCCTTAGCTTGGAGTGAAAAACTAAGCGCTCCATACACACTTTGCCAGGAAGAAAATCATAAAGGGCTCTTAGTCCTTCTCCTGCTCCAGGCATAGATCTTTCTCCTGAAGTCTTTTGTATCCCTGAGACTTCCAACAGGAGGTCAGCACACACACGCCCTTGGAGATTCTTCCCAAGCAGGATACC
This sequence comes from Triturus cristatus, assembly GCF_964204655.1. Lineage (NCBI taxonomy): Eukaryota > Metazoa > Chordata > Amphibia > Caudata > Salamandridae > Triturus > Triturus cristatus. The sequence continues at coordinate 559,197,819 of NC_140582.1, forward strand.
ACAGCAGGGCAAAAAGAGTCAGTCCTTTTTCTCCACCACAGACAGAACCAGCAACTGCAAGCCAACTCAGCCCTCGCTCAGAAAAGGTAGCACTCCTCACACAGTCCAACCGCTCTTCTTCTTGGCAAGGTCCCTTTGTTCCTTGAAGTAATCTAAAATCCTGGGGTTTTAGGTGTAATACTTATACCTCAAATTGCCTTTGTTCTATTTGCTGTAAGGGTCTCTGAACCCAGTTCAAACCAGACCTGTTCTCAGGGGGCAGAGACAGCATTGTAAAGACTCAGCCTATTCAGGTGCAAGAGAAACTCCTCCCACCACTCTAAATGCAGATCAGGTCTATTCAGTCCTGCGATGAGTCACCCAGGCAAGGCAAGACACACCTCAACCCCCACAGGGACTGTCTAGAGTGAATGCACATCCCAGCTCCTGTCACTCAAATACCAGACACTAAATAGACAAGCAGCCGGAGGCACACAAAATGGTAAAGTTAGAAAATGGCCACCTTCTAAAAGTGGCATTTTTAAACACAGAATTTAAAAACCACCTTTACCAAAAGGTGCATTAATAAATTCTGAGTTCAGAAAGCCTAAACTCCATTTTTCTATCTTGTCCCTAAGTAAAGCTACACATGTAAAATGTTACAGCACAGCCCCAATGACAAGCCTAAAAGGCAGGTAGCCTTTCAATAGTGAAAATAACGAAATACACAGCATTTCACAATCAGGACATGTCACACACACCAATACATGTCCTACCCTCCACATTCACTGCACCCTGCCCATGGGGGTATCTTTGGCCTGCATCAGGGGTGCCTCAGAGGTAAAGAAACGGAAGGTTTGGGCCTGGCAAGTGGGTGCACTTGCCAGGGCAACATGGCAGTTTACAACTGCACATGCAGACAGTACAGTGGTAGGTCTGAGACATGTGCAAGGCTTCTCATGTGGGGGGCACAACCAGTGCTGCAAGCAGGCAAGTAGCATTTGATTTACAGGTCCGACACACACCGTACACTTTACTAGGGACTTACCAGTAAATTAAATATGCCAATGATTGATAACCAGTCATTGTCATATTTTTTTTTATACAGATAGCATTTGCACTTTAGCACTGATCAGCAGTGGTAAAGTGCCCATAATCCTATAACCAACAAAAACAGGGTCAGAAAAATAGGAGGTAAAGGCAAAAGGTTTGGGGATGACCCTGCTGAAAGGGCCAATTCCAACACTGACCCTATGTTTGCTCTCAGAGTCCACCTGCTGTACTTCCATTATTTTCACCCACAATAGAACAGAGTTGATGAAAACTGTATTACAAGGTTTCACCTCATGTGATATGTTATTTTGTCTATCCATGTATATGCCAGATCTCCTTCTTTCCGGAGGGTATAGAGTCACAGCCTGATTCACATGTCTATTTATTGCAGGCCTCCGAGAAATTAGTGAAATTATTCACAATAAGGCCACTCCAGGCTTCACCTCCTAAACTTAGAGCTGCTGGAGGATTGCTCATGATCCGAGAGAACTGGTCCAAGAGAACACTCAAGAAAGCCCCACTTGAGCCATTATACCAACCATCTGTTCCAGTGCTTGGTGTGAAAGGCGCTCGCTCAGTGCCAAGAAAGATTGGAAGGTATCAACTGGTCAGATCAAGCATCATGTGGCCAGTTCATTTCAGAGATCTCTCACTAATGCCTAAGTGCCTCTAGATTTCAGTGATTGGACTAACAGATGTTCCAACAGAGACCTATGAGAGCAATACAATATCCCAATGACCTCCTCTGGTAATCTGCGCATGTGAGTAGAAACACAGTGGCCCTGACATCAGTAGAGGGTAGGCAGAAAGCATGAGACAAAAAAGAAAAGACACCATCTCTTCAGGGTCATCCTTCTACATAATAGCACCCATCGCGATCTGACAGTGAAAAGGACTTGTGAGCAAAGAATGATAACCTGTCATACTAAAAAGGAAGAAACAACAGTAACACAGCATCTAACTAAACTAAGAAAGATGCACTAAGGAAGTTTTCTGTGGTTCCCCCTTCCAGATTGATGTGAGTACCTGTCTCTCTTTTCTCTGTTGCCCTTGGAGAATAGGGTTAGATGATGGCCTTAAATACTGGCTAAGGTATCCATAAAGGGGAAAAACCATAAAACATAGCTTAGTACTGTGGACAAATCATAACATTATATCTGCCAAATGTTCTCCTTTTTATACTTCTTTCACCCGTTTGTTTTATTAGAGACTCTTGCTCACCATGCCTTAATAAATGACACCACCCTTATGAAACGTTCATGCTTAGCCTCAAGAAATTACACATACTAATACATGAAGACTGAGGGCCTGGTGGTCTGTCCACTCTATTTAGAGTCAAGTGGGCCTTAATGTTTCAGACGGTCATGGTCCTGCTTGCTCTGCTGTCGGAAACCCTACACCTGCAGCCCAAAAGAGTTATCGGGCGGTAAGTCATCAGACCGTCTACCCTATTTAGAGCAGATTGTCTATTTTGTTATTTTTCAAGGGAAAACCTGGCGGCCTCACACTGAAAAAAAATTGAAAAACTATCCCACACTCTGGAAGAAAACTCCAAGGTCATTTATTTTTTGTGTTTCTAAAACAAACTCCCTCCTTAGGCGGCAGCTCCTCTAGTGGCACAGAGATCTCCGCAGGGCTGCCAGAGATTTCGAGATATGGTGGGTGGTAGTTCAGCCATGGTGGTGGAGGAACTGACCTATGCCACCCTGCTGGATTTGGATGCAGTTCGTCTGCAAACCATTTAGCCTAATTGTAAAGCATTGTGCTTTCATGCAGGAATCCTCTGTCCTCAACAACTCACATTCATTAGTTCATTCCCATAGTAAATAGGTCAGGGTCTCTTACTCTTTTCATTAATCCTGCTTAAAATCTATGTTGATTGTGCAGTGGATATTCCCTTGTTAGTTCTGATTCCTGTGCACACCAGTGAAATATCTCTGGTCTTGTAATGTTCCCTTTTTCATCTGTTTCAGATTTCTGTGGTGGCGGGAGATTCATGATGTCTGCACAGGAAGCGCAGAGGGCAGATGATGGCTGAAAAAGACTGGTTTTCGAAGGTTTTAGCAGGCTGAGAACCACAATTCTAGATACCGCTGAATTTGCATGAGACCAGCAGCTTTAGGGCTTGTTAATAACATTCACTGAGACAGGAATGCAGAAAGAACCACATATGAGGTATAAGGGCACAACTAGAGGTGCTTTTCCCTTAGATTCTGATTTGTGTTTCTCTAGAAGGGTCAATCCTTGCATCAGCCACTTCTCACACCTCCTAGTCTGGGGATATCCCAAGAAGAGGTCAGTTGACTTGAGATCATGTCCCCAAAAGACTGTTTTGAAATCGCTTTGTCATGAGACAATCCTGACCTGTTGCCAGTGACCTGTGCACCCACTGATCCACTGAAGCGAAGAACCTCCTGCACCAGGTAAAGTGAGAGTCACCCTTATTCCTCCTGTTCCACACAGCCCAGCGTCTTAAACAACTGTAAGACGTGCATGGACTACCACCCGCTGCAGGAGCTTCAGCAGGTACATCCACTCACTGTGGTCATATTTTCAGGTTGAGTTTGCAATGGCTAGCATCTCACTCCTTTTGTAGATTACTTGCTGATCATCACCGTGAGGATGGTTTCTGGAAACTATCTTCCTGAGATTCAACACTGTCTCTTGTTACAAAAGAATTGCAGACATACTCAGCTCCTCTCATGGGACAACGTGCTATCACTTGGTTAACATTGCGTCCCTGTTTCCTAATAGAATCTTTTGGCATGAAGTCCATTATCAAATTTTAAGACTAAGAAAAAATATTCAAATACCACTTGTCTTGCATATTTCTCCAGCCAGTCCCATTTGCTAGCGTGTGGGACGTCAACACAGTGAAACAACTCTTGAATGACCTCAGAGCAAATGCATCCCTGGACAATGACAACCCTTATCTTGATGCTGATAAATATCATGGGATTAAGGGGGATATTCACAAAGAAGTGGCGGTGAGAGGCGTTAGCCTCCTTGGCTTAACGCCTCTCACCGCCACTTTGGAAACGCCAGGTTGCATCCTATTCACAAGAATGTGATGCAGCCTGGCATTTCCCCCGTCGACGACGCTAAATCTTACGACTTAACACCAAAACAGGCACCCTGGCACCAGAGCGCAAGGGTGTCTGCGGGAAGGGAGGTTTGTTAATGCAAAGGAAGGTGTCCCTTCCTGTACATTAACAAACCGAAAATGCTACATGCAGCACACATAGAAAAAGCAAAAACGAGGAGAAATAAAGCTTTTCTCCTCATTTAGCCACTTTAAGACCTGATTTTTCTAGGTCTTCAGTTTGGCGCTGCCACTTATTATCGCCGCCCTTGATAATAGGCGGTAACGTCAAACTCAATGGGTGTTGCGGTGGTACGCCTACCGCAACACCTACTGCACGTCCCCTTTCATGCTAAATTTAGCGTGAAAGGGTCCCTATTCTCAAGGCAGCGTTAAGCCACTTAACGTGGCTTTAAGCCACATTAAGTGGGTTAATGCTGCCTTGAGAATAGGGCTCTGGCCCTATCGCCACCGGAACGTCAAAAAAAGTGATAAGGGCTTGTGAATATGCCCCTTAGTTTTTCCTTCATCATGGCCACCATGACAAACACTGCTTCAGTAGCCAACTCTATCATTTCATATACTTGGCACATTATACTACACTGTATGCAGACAGCCCTAAAGCTTTTCAAGAAAAGTGTATATATTTTGATACTGACTGCACGTGAGTCAGGTGTGTAGATCTGGAGACACTGCCAAGAGTGCTGAGGATGCCTCATGAACAACATATTTACCTCCAATTCTATTTATACGAACAGTTTACAAATGCTGTGATACTACGATATCACATCATTTCCTGAATTTCTGTATGCAAAAGGTTGCTGGGATTTGCATATTTAAACTTCCTAATATGTCACCAAGGGCTTCCGCTTAGATATTCTTCTCAAATCACTGATCTACCAACCAATAAATCTGATCCTATACATACACCAGATAACGTTTACTCCCTTCAGTGTGTGTGAATGTTGTGAAATGTGTTTGTCGGGATCAGATCTTCATTCTCTTAAATTGCACATGGGAATGACACGTGCTGATATGAGTTCATCTGATTTTCTTTTAGGTACAGCTCCTGCAAGGAACAGGTGCCACCCGATCTCTGTTCTGCGCCATGCTGTTCTTCAATGGAAGCCAGCGTGTACTCTGATAGACGAATGAGTTTACTTACTATGGACTCATCGCATCACACCATCTCCCTCAAAAGCAGCAATGTTCAAACACTGTCCAAACAAATACATTGTCGCAATACCATTGTATCATCAGCTCTTAATATCCTGAAAGACGACTTTCCATCTATTTGACAAGAACTAGTACAAATGCGAGCACACACCCAGCCAGCATCACTGGGCCGCGTAAAGGCTTTCAAATGTATTCAACATTCGGAAAAGTGTCGGGACACCGGGACAGTCCGCTGAAAACCGGGACTGTCCGGGGAAATCCAGGACGTCTGGTCACCCTAAAGGCTTTCAAATCCGACAGTGCCCAGCGCCCTCCTCAATGACACAGCTTTCTTTGCTCTGTATTAACACTGTTTCTGCTGCTAATAAAAGCATTTAATAATAGCACCTGATATGGTTTGTGTGAGAAACACGGAAATAATACCTATTGTCTCTGGCAGGTTTGTCTGCTCCTAATGTGAATCGTTTTCCATGTAAGTTTGGGAGAGGTTTATGTGTCACTTGCTCCTTTTTCGCCACTCCAAGTCCTACACTTCCTAGAAACCAAGGCTACAGAGCGTGGCCAAGATTGGCCACATGGAACTATGTCGTGTTGTGTTAGGTTTTGTAATCGTGTACTATATCATGTTATGTCATGCTATGTTATGTTTTGTTAAGGCTAATTATACAGCGCTCGATTTACAATTGTTGTGGTCTAATGACGCTATGTGACAGATTTAAGCTGGGAGAGAAGGTGGAGCCATATCTCAAGCGGCTGTGGCTCACACTGCCAAGGGGAGTTGGTTCCAGTGGCGGCATCGTGCGAAGGGGGGGAGGGGTTGCAGGTTGTTCTTTGTTCTCCAGTACACCTCACAGGCATTATTTTGCTCAGGGCTTCCTGTTTCTTCCACCTAATGGTTCACAAAATGCCTGCGCTGAGATTAGCGTGCAGGGTTTAAAGGAACTTATTGCCAGCCACAGCTCCTGCAGGTAAGAGCGGTGGACGGTGGAGCCTTTGACGAGGATTTCGAGATACGACGAGGCAAAATTAAATAAATAATTGATTTTCCTTTGCCGCTGTTGGTCAAACTCCCCCCTCACCCTGCTCCCCCGCTCTTACCTGCACGAGCTGCTGCTTATTGCTGGAGAGGGGTGTGCCACCTAGGGTGACCAACTGGCATTGGCGCAAATTCAGGACGGTGAGTGTAAAAATTCAGGACAAAGGGTCAAAATTCAGGACACAAATTCAGGACAGGAGGTCAAAATTCAGGACAAAACTTCAGGACAATAGGTAAGTTTTACAGACACATCAGAGGAGGTCGCGCAATAGTACATAAGTAAGCCCAGACATTTCCATACATAATCAACTATTTGCAAACCTATCCATCATGTATCCTTCCATCTATCATTTCACTCATCCATCCCTTCATCCATCCTTTCACTCATCTATCCATCCACCCTTTCACCCTATCCATCTGTACACCCATCCATCCACTCTTCTACCATCCATCCATTCACTCATCCATCCAGCCATTTACCCTTACACCCATCCAGCCATCCTTTCACTTACCCATCCATCCATCCAGTCACTCATCCTTCCACCCATCCACCCTTTCAGTCATCCATCCATCCTCCCTTTCTCTCTCCATCGACCCTTTCACTTAGCCATCCTTCCTTCCATCCACCCACCCATCCATCTACTCATCCACTCATGAATCCATCCATTGACCCTATCACTCATCCATCCTTTCTCTCATCCATTTATCCGTTCACTCCTTCACTCATCTATTCATCCTTTTGTCCACCTACCCTCCCTTTCACTCACTCATCCATCCTTACATCCACCCTTTCACTCATCCGTCCATCCATTCACCCTTGCACTTATCAATTCATCAATCCATCCATCCTTATACTCATCCATCCACCCACTCACTCACTCATCATCCACCTTTTCACTCATCCATCCTTTCACTCATCAATCCCCCCTTTTACCCATCCAGCTACCCTTCCACCCAAACATCCAGCTCTTTACCTTTTCTCTCATCCATCCTTCCACTCACTCAATCCCTCCATCCATCCTCTCTCATTATCCATCTATTCAATCTTTCATTCATCCATTCACCCTTTCACTAATTCATCCAGCCATCCACCCATCCCTTCACTTACTCACTCGCCCACCTTTTCATATTAATTTTGAGCAGAGTCGTTTTGAGAAGAGGCCCATCAAGAACTTCACCCTTGCTGCAGGAGCCATTCCAGGACTGGGACAGAAGCAACCCAGGGCGGAGACAGGATCCACCACAGGGGATACAGGAGCCATCACAGGCGGAGGGGGGGACAGGAGCCACCACATGGGGGGAAAGGAGCCATCACTGGGGGGGGGGGGGCAGGAGCCATCACAGGAGGGGGAACAGGATCCAACAGGGTGGGCATGCAGTATCCTAGTATCATCTTGGTCTCTTCCAGGGTGGGGTAGGGCTCCTCACCCCCTCCTGGACAAGACAACGAGAAGACAGGCTCTCTTTCCAAAATGTTAGTTTTGCCATCCCACACTGTGATGTACAGTACGTAAAGGAGATACTCCAAGAGAACTGATTTAAATGATTGTCCTCCATACTTTGTTAATCAGTGTGGGGGCGATTGTGCCATTTCTTTATTTTATGTTTGAAGAACCGAGGTTTGCTTACAATTTAGTGACAGTAATTAGGCTCTGTGAAGGGAACCACGTGCTGCCTCGGGGTGATCAGGGCCGGTTCTAGGATGTGTGGGGCCCTGGGCAGAAAGGGAACGTGTGAGGCCCCTTTAATTTGCAGAGACATGACGCATTCAGGGCTGTTTGCATCTGAATAGATGCCCCTGCTCCTGAAGCCTGCAGCTGCTGGAGCAGAGTTTTCTGATGAAAATCTATTGGGTTTTAAGCTCTGGTTTGTCTATTTGTCATAATTAAAATTATTAATTATTAATTACTAATTATTTGTTTTGTGTATATGTTTAAACTTACCAACATGTACTAATGAGAAGAAAACCGACACGAGGGAATGCTTTCGTATTGCTATTTAATAAATGTGCATGTTTTATTAAATAAACGTTGCTGAGTGCTGTTTATTTTAAAGCGCGAAACGCTTTTGAATTAATGCTTCCCTGTGTTGCAAAGGCTAGATAATTACATGCACATAAGGGTATTAGTGGGGTTAACACTGTTTAATCACTATGCTGTGGTAACGTTGTTTTTGTCTCTTTTAATTAAGATGGTCTATTTTGGCCTAGAATAAAATGGTCGCCGTTTGCAGCCTGGCCTCGAGTGAGAGATATGTGATGAGAGGGCCTTGCTGAATATGGTCGAAGTCATCTGACCACAGTCTTCGCCTGGTTAAAATTTTCCGTGAGGACAGTAGCAGTGCTGGGCAAGTCACCAAGAAACATCCGAATAACCTTGGAGGACAAAGGAGCCATAAAGAATGAACTGAATGGACTCTGAAGTCATCATGTTAGTTCCGAGGAAATGTGGATGTCGAAAGATACATTTTTTAGTTCCTGTACTGTCTTTTTATTTTTGTGATTTTTTCTGAGTGGAGATTTTCCAAATGTAGCGATGCTACATCCTTTCCTGCTCGCTCTGCTCAGCGGTTCAGCGGACGTGTAGAACATTTTATGTTTCTATAATATTGCAAGTTTCTTTATAAATATTGTTAGCCTAGAGAGGGTTTGAGGCCACTTTACCATTTTCTTCCCAAACCTGCGTTGGTGAGGATCGATGCTGTGAGGACGGTGACTCTGGAGATTTCTACTGAGAGACTTGTCCTGATGACCCATTCTGACATTTAGCTAGAATAGGTAATTATGAGAAAATGATTTACTCTGATTAATTTCTTTTGACTAATTTTAGATAAAGAATCATAATTTTTAAATACGGTGTTGGTGATTATTTCTTGTCAATTATTGAGTACTCTATTTGATTATTGTTGTATAGATTGTTTAGATTATGACTCAGGACAATTACAATAACTAGGTCTTATCGACCTCAGTGTACATGTGGGGTGTTTAGGAGGTTTTCTTTCCACAGGTTCAGTGCTGGTAGAGTATTTGAGTGTATGTTAGTGAAATGGGCCCTAGTGTATGATGAGTGTATGTGCGTGTAACTGTGAAATTACTCTATCCGTGGAAGTAGGGAGAATTTGTACACCCCAATCTGCATCAATTTCCTGGTAGCAGAGGATGGTTATTGATGATTGTCTTGATCTGATTAGATTGCTTGTACATTAGCTTATTGATTATTGATTATTGATTGATGTTGATATATGTAGTAATACTATATGTTGGAGTCGTCATGTTGAGTTATATGTAGTGCTTCTGGAACTTGGGAGCTAGTAGCAGTTCCGTAGTAGGGCAGAGGGAAGTATATGCTGCTTTTGGGAAAGACGGGATTGTTGGTCCTGTATGTATGCAGGAAAAGAAAACGTGTGACAATCGTAGTTGCGCGTCACATTGTCTGGGTTCGGAATCAGTGACATTGTCGTATGTTACTATTAGAAATATTTCTGGTATATAAGGAGTGCGTATGGTAGTGAAGGTTATCTGTGAAACTCTGGTCTTAAGTCTCAGGGATCCGTAAGGTTCGCCGTTAAAGCTTATCGCGGGAGAAGTAATAGGTATTCTCTGAGCTTGTTTGAGAAACTGGGCAGAGGTAAGCTGCTTGGTTAACGTGTGTTATAATTCTGTAGTGGAGCAGATTGTTCGCTGTTCTCGGGAAAAGCAGGATTCTGTGTGTATGTACTATATATTTCCTTGTATGAATGTGCGTGAATGCTCATATTTAGTTGATTGTAAGACTCTTTGGACAAGTCCTAGAGGAAACAATTAATGAATGTATGTTAGAAGGGCAGAGTAGAGGGATGTGCTACTGTGTCAACGGGATCTTTGTGAAATAGATTTTCTTTACTATTCTGTGGTTAGCGAAGCAGACAATGGAGATGTTTATATGTTGTAACTAATAGATTTTGTAAAAATTTGACACGGAGTCTTCTGAGAAATTTTGTAAAGGAGGGGTAGACGAGTGACAAGAGACAGGAGACAGAAGCGACTGCAGCGACTGCTGACGTCAAACAGACCGCGCTCTGATTGGATATTAGATCAGAACAGTGCTCGCGCTGAGATTGGTGCGTTGGTGTGAGCCGCGCAAGGATTGGAAGAGCTATTCTAGTGACGTAGATGCTCCAGGATTGGTGCGTTAGTGTGAGTTGCGCTGTTATTGGTTGAAAATTCATATTGTGCAGTAGTATTACGGAAGGGATTAGAAAGTTTTGGTAAACGTTAAAATGTATTACCAAGAAGAGAAAAAGAAAAAATCTTTGTTCAGAAAGATTAAAAATTGGTTCGACAAGGATAAAGATGTTAAAACGAGAGAGGGTGAATTGTTACCTCCATCGAAAACGCCTGCATCCTTCATGGCTGCGAGATATGGGTATCATACCTGTATATGGTTGGAAAATTGGGTTAGGTATACCAAGGAAGATGGTGTTTTAGCATTTCGAGAACATGGTTCATTTAATCTGGCCGTGTTGAAAAATTTACGGGAAAAGATGTTATGTCTTGACCCAAGACCAAGGCCGACACAGTTTGAGGCTTTAGTGGAATGGGAAGAGGAAGTACATGAGCCAGAGAAACAGAGGTCTGGAGGCAACTATAGGTACATGTTCGGGAGGAGACATGGTCGTGAAACTCATCATGATCGAATGACGAGATGGCGAGATGCTAGTATGTCAGAGGGATTATATCCTATGAGAACAGTTGAAGAGGGAACAGAAAGGGTTCCTGAGGAAGAAGTGAGAAGATATGGAGTTAATGAATATGAGGATGAGGTCTTGAATGACATGATTTACAAAAGACCACCTCCATATAGACCAGAACCAGAAGAGAGTACACCAGTTGTTTCTCCGATAAGAGATACAGTGCGTATCATTGAGACAGAAAATGTGACACCTGAGTTAAGAAGTGGTAATCCTTTCAGGGAAAGAGAGAATAGAATCAGTGGCGAAAATACGAGAGAATTAACCAGAACTACATCGGAATTGACTGAAAAGATCAAAGAGCTGACAAAGAATCTAGACGCTGTTACGGTGCCCGTAACTATAGGTCCGGTTATGCCTGTTTTTGATAAGCAGAGGACAGGTGAGAATGGTTTGGTGATTCCATATGTTGGGAATAGATTGACAAGTTTGGCTGGTCCTTCAGGAGATTCAGGAAAAAGGGCAGGAAAATTCAGACATGACACATGTAGTGAAGGATTAGAGGTACAGTCTAATTCAGGACTGGATGCTGGTGAAGCTAGTTGTTCAGGGATGCCAATTTTAGAACCGCAGAAGAAAGTGGTTCCAGTGAGAAAAACTACTGAAATAACAGCTGAAGATTTGAATGAATGGATGAAAGTTCTTTAAAAGAGGGATAAAGATTCACAAGCAATTGATGTGGCTAGGTTACGTGTAGAATTAGAAGAGCTTGTTGCAGGGACAGTTCCAACAGAAATTCTAAAAAATCATCATGATGGTGAATTATTGTTTATGTGTAAAAACATCACCTGGAGAACTAAAAATACACATGACAGATTAAGAGCAATAGCAAATGACTATGGAGTTGACATTGATAAAGTGAAAGTTTTGCAGAAGTCTTACAGGATGGATTTCACAGAAAATTTGAATGGTACTGGTAGAACAGGACAGATTAAAGAGATGATCGCTTTATTGCGAAAATGGGGTGATGTTGAGAAGTGGAAAGATAGGTGGTACAAGAAGAGGGAAGAATCAGGAGATAGGACTTATTCAGCATTTCCTGTGAGAGAAAAAGAGAAACCAGTGGATACTTATCCTATGAGAGAAATACCTGGAGGAGGATATGTACATGTTCCATGGACCAGACAGGATATTTTATCATTTACGAATGATTTCCCTCGATTGAGAGAAAAGCCCGTCGAGTGGTATAGGCAGGTAGACAGGTTTGTGAAATTGTCAAAAGTGCTGTGGATTGACCTGAATAGTCTGTTTGATATAATTGGTCCAGCAGACTTGTGGGCTGAGTGTAAAATAGTTGTAAGTTGGCCTACTGAGGAATATCCAAGAGATCAGAGAACAGGAGCACCAGATCCAGAAGTAATGAGAAAGTATGAGCAGGTGATCGTATACCTGAAAAATAAAGTACCTCCAAAAGAGACAGACTGGGTTAAAATAGATCGAACACATCAGGAAGCAAAAGAATCAGTTCATGCTTTTTACGAGAGGCTGATACTGGCGTTTAAACAATTCAGTGGAGATGAACACCTGGGTGACAAGGATTTGAGTCATTTTGTATACAGATTTGTATATGGCCTGAGACCTGAGATTAGTGAAAGAATTTGTGAGCATACTGTGGATTGGCAGAGTAAGAAAATAGATGAGATTCTGAGACATGCAAAATACTTCAGTGATGAGATTGAAGCAAAACAGAGAAAGCTGAAAGAGAAAGCAATGTGGGCACAAGTGAAAGTTGCGGAAAGACAGGAAGCACAGTTGGTGGAACAGGCGAATAATGCAGGAAATAATGCAGGGAATAGACCTAGGTATGCAGGGAAAGGAAAGGGGAATCTTGAGGAAGCTAAAAAAAAGTTCCCATGTCACAACTGTGGTCAACTGGGACATTGGAGATCTGAGTGTACCAATCCACCATTAGTGAATAATGAGGGAAAATCCTGAAATCAACAGGTGCAGAACGAGGGGAATAATCAACAGCAGCAACAACAGAAAGTTGTGAAACAGCAGAGTCAAGAGCCAAAACCGCCCTTGCCGCAGAATAGAGGATCACAAAAGTATAATCCGGATTCGGGATTCTACAATGATGAGCAGGTAAACAAACCAAGGCGTTCTAACCAGGTACAACAGTACTTGTTAAAGAATGAAGGGAGTGAGTCTGAGGGTGATTATTGACGGTGCCGAAGAGAGGAGGAAGAGTGCATACTTGGTGCAACTCTAGAAATAGACCAGGCAGGACCATTTGTGGATGGAAAAATAAATGAAGAAGGTGTTACTTTTTTAGTAGACACAGGTGCGACAAGATCAACTGTCAGGTCAACAGATATTAGAAATCTTCCTCTCTCGGATGAAGCAATCCAAGTAGTTGGTGTAGCCAATACACAAATCAGGACACGTCTTACTGAACCAGTAAGAGTACAAATAGGGAAATTTTCAGACATGCACAGATTTATCGTCTGTGACACAAGTCCAGTGAACCTGTTAGGTAGGGATTTGTTATGTAAAATGAATTGTACAATTTTTTGTACACCGGATGGAATAGCTTTTGAAACACCAGATGAGGATGTTTTGTACCGAATGACTCTAGAAAATAGAGAGAGTGAGTTAATTGGTGCATATGCTGTGTTTGATCTGGAGGATTTGCCTCAAGAACTGAGAGACACAGTGAAAAGGACAGTTTGGGATTTTACTGGAGAGGATGTGGGATTGATGAATAATGTAGATCCTGTGAAAATTTCAGTGAAAGAGGGAATTACTTATCCTAACATTCCTCAGTATAAAATGACACCAGAAATAATTGAGGGAATAACTCCTATAATTGAGAAAATGATTCAGCAGGGAGTTCTGAGAGAACTACTGAGTAGTCCGTGTAATTCACCGATAATGGGGCTAAAGAAGCCTAATGGGAAGTTCAGGATTGTACAAGATTTGAGAAAAGTTAACCAAATTGTGGTGGCATGTTGTCCTATTGTACCAAATCCGTCAGTGATTTTGTATCAGATTCCACATGATGCTGAGTGGTATACAGTGATTGATTTGTGTCATGCTTTCTTTTCAATTCCATTGCATCATGACAGCCAGCCGATTTTTGCATTTAGATTTGGCCAGCGTATTTTAGCATGGTGTCGTATCCCACAGGGGTATACAGAGAGTCCTTCGATATTCAATCAGTTATTGAAAAAGTCATTGGAGAGTTTGATCATGCCTGAAAACTCAGTACTAGTGCAGTATATTGATGACCTACTTGTGGCATCAAAGACACGTGAAGCTTGTGAAGTAGATACTATAGCTTTACTGAATCATCTGGCAGATGGAGGGTTAAAAGTATCTCCAGCCAAATTGCAATTTTGCAAGAAAGAGGTGCATTATCTTGGACACAATATTGAAAAAGGTCTGAGAAAAGTGACTGATGACAGGATCAAAATCATCAGGGGAATGAAGGCCCCAAAGACCCAGAGGGAAGTGAGAATGTTCCTGGGAATGGTGGGTTATTGTCGTCAGTGGATAATTAATTTCTCGCTGATAGCAAAGCCACTGATTAAGCTGACAAAAAGTGAGATGACAGACCCATTGGAACTAGATGGAGAACAAATGGCAGCATTTGAAGAGTTGAAAAGCAGAATGTGTGAAGCCCCTGCTTTGGGTATGCCAGACTATGAAAAGGAGTTTGAATTGTACTGTAGTGAGAGGAATGGATGTGCACTTTCAGTGTTAATTCAGAAGCATGGATTACTGAGAAGGCCTATTGCGTACTTCTCATCGACACTTGACCCTGTAGCTGTAGGTTTACCAGGTTGTCTGAAATCTGTGGCTGCAACATGCAGAAGCCTAGAACAGAGTGAGGGAATCATAATGGGATATCCTGTAAGGGTATTCGTACCTCATAATGTGGCAATTCTTTTGACAAGAAGCAGAACTCAGTACATGTCACATAGTCGGTTGACTAAATATGAGAAAGTCATTCTGGGAGCATCAAATGTGACGTTGGAGAGATGTGTGAATGTGAATCCAGCGACATTGTTGCCGGATATTGAAAATGTGGGTGTGAAAACAGAAGATGATCACAATTGTTTGGATGTGCTTGATTACTGTACAAAACCGAGACCAGACATAAGGGATCTTCCCTTGCATGAGAGTGATCATGTGTTGTTCGTGGATGGATCATGCCTGAGGAATGATGAGGGTGTGCTATGTGCAGCATATGCAGTGTGCAAGGTTTCAGAAGTAATGGAAGCATCATCATTGAAAGGAGTGAAATCTGCGCAAGTTGCGGAATTAGTGGCATTGACAAAAGCTTGTGAAATTGGGAAAGATTTGAGAACGACTGTGATGACTGATAGTCAGTATGGATTTGGAGTTGTGCATGACTTTGGCCAACTTTGGCTACAAAGAGGTTTCTTGACGTCGAGTGGGACTCCAATAAAGAATGCTGAAGTGATTGGAAAATTACTTGAGGCGATACAGCTGCCTAAAGAATTAGCAGTTGTGAAATGTGCTGCTCATGGACAAGGAGATGATTTTGTGACAGTTGGCAATCGATACGCAAATGACATTGCTCAATATTGTGCCAAGAATAACCAATCAATTAATCGGGAACGAGAAGGTGAAATGTCTTTTTGTTCTGTGATGTTTACTAATGTCTTAGAGACGTGGGATGAAGTGAAACAGTTGCAGGATGAGGCAGGGGAGGAAGAAAAGAAAGATTGGATCAAGGCAGGTTGTGCCCCAAGAGAGACAGATCATGTTTGGGTCTATAGAGATGGCAGACCAGTAATGCCGAACTCCATACTGTCAGCAATGGCAAGGATGTATCATGGCCAGGGACATTTGGGAAGGGATGCGATGATCAGGTCTTTTAAACAAACCTGGTACAATGCAAAGTTCAGGACAATTGCAGAAAGTATCTGTCAAAGATGTTTGATTTGCCAGCAATTTAACACTGGGAAAAAGACAGTGGTGAGTCTGGGAACAATAGGCAGAGAAGATGGTCCTTTTACAAGAATGCAGATTGATTTCATTGAAATGCCCCAAGTGAACAGATTAAGGTAGTGGTAGTCTGTTTGTTTTCAAGATGGGTTGAGGCCTATCCAACTAGGAGAAATGATGGAGTAACAGTGGCAAAGTTACTGTTAAGGGAGTTGATTCCTAGGTACGGATTTCCGGTAACGATTGAGTCTGATAGAGGTGGACACTTCTATAATGAACTCATGAGTTTGATTTGTGAAGCATTAAGCATACAGCAGAAGCTACATTGTGCATACAGACCAGAGGCTTCTGGTGTTGTTGAGCAGATAAATGGCACAATCAAGAACAGGATTGGTAAGATGTGTTTAGCCACTGGTATGAAATGGCCGGATGTCTTGCCTCTAGTGCTAATGACTATTAGATCTACTCCAGATAGAACTACTGGTTTAAGTCCGCACGAAATCATAATGGGACGTGCAATGCGACATGCATATGTACCTGTCAATAAGTTGATGACAATAACTGATGACATGATTTTGGATTACTGTAAAGGCCTGGCTGACGCAGTTCATTCTGTGTTTCACCAGATTGGAGAAGAAGCTACCACACTTGAGAAGAAGCAAGCTCATGATCTGAGTCCAGGAGACTGGGTAAGGATTAAAGTTCACAGAAGAAGAAATTGCTTGGTTCCAAGGTGGGGAAGACCAAGACAAGTTATTCTAACTACGACAACTGCAGTGAAGTGTGCTGGTGTGAAAAACTGGGTACATGCGAGTCATACTCTGAGAGTTCCAAACCCAAAGGATGGGACTGGTAAGGAGTATTTTGAAGAGTCAGATTCCAGTGATGATGAAGATACAGAACCAGTGAGAAAAGAAGCAGAAAAGACTTCAAGAGAACCATTGAGAATCTCAGAAAGGAGATCAGATTCTGTAAGAGAGTCTGAAGTTCCAAAAAGCAGTGGAGGAAAAAGAAAAGAAAAGAGCAGTTCCACAGAAATTACTCCTGAATCAGAAGAGGAGGAGATTGAAGAACCACTTGAGATTATACCTGAAGAAGTAGGGTCAGAAGAAGATAGAGAGGGACAGATTGCGGAAGACCCCCGAGGAGGTGTAGGGAACATTCTTGACAAGCTAGGTGAAGGGAAATATGGATTTTCCTGGTCAGTTATGTCCCCTATCTTGGACCCCAACGGTTCCATGTGTATGTCACAAGTACATGTATGTTCCCTCCAGTTCCAGTTATGAAGACGCAAATACATGTGCGTCCACCGTCAACATGTCCTTTGACAGATCCGCCATGTATAGGCCGGATATCCCATTCCTAAATATGAAAGGCCATCGGCTTTATATGGTTCACTTATGCCACTTTTCAGTCCAGGCAAGTAGGCCCTGATTCTGTCATCAAAACTCCTCTTGCCTTCTGCCTCTGAAAGCTCCAGCCCGAGCCTGCATCTGTGACCATGAACTTTGTCTCATTCTCTGCGCGGCTCACGAAGCCTGACATCAGCTTACTCTCTGCCAAGAACTGTATTTCACCTTCGAATTATCTGCCTCCCCCTCAGCCGATGCATTCCTGCCTAGTAGTTTAAGTAAACATTCTTCCAGTTACCAAGCAAAAAGGCCCATCTTCTCTGTCCTCATGCAAGTAATTCATAGCCCTGTTACCATGGAATATTCCTACCCCCTCGCATTCAGTGTAGACACTTAGACGCTTGTACACGCACGCACAGTCAGTATAGAATAGATTCTGTCCGAAAGTCCCTCTTTTATGGATAACATAGTTCTTTAAACATAGGATGTTAGATATGATTTGGGATTAGGTTGACTTGACCCCCCAGACTTCTCGTCTCCACATATAGAGCTAAATGTCAAGTCCCCGTCACCCCCTAGTTACACGTCAATTACACGTCATACTGCTGCGCGCGCATCAATGCCAAGTATTATCTTATAGATCCACCTATGTATTACATCATAACCAATCATGTTCCTTTTTACTCATTATTACACCCATTTTCGGTTACGCAGACCAAAAAACGTCAATGTCCTTATCAATTGTTATGCCTACTGTATTCACTTCACTATAATGTATGTACTATAAAAGTTACTTCTTGTCAATAAAGTATGTACTTCACTTCCTGAACCCCCGTGGTGATGGAACTTGAAGCATCCGATTATAATCGATTATTGGAATAAAGCCCATTCCGAAACTCTAATATCACGGATTCTGCCTCTCATTTTACTGAGCTATTTTATAATGTTTCTGTATCAAATTCAGTCCCGGTAAAGGAATTTTTATTTACCACATGATGGCGCCCGAACAGGGACACTTTCTCATCTCACGCGCCGGCGGTGCGTTGCAGGCCCGGTCTCCTGCCACAGCTGGACGGACAATAACGCGTACCAGCAGGATTTCCTGTATCTCCCTCCGGTCAAGCGGGGGCGACTGAGACTGCGATCAACACCCAGACGAGGCGGTGAGAAGTGCGAAGTATCCCGACCAGAGCCTAGCTGAGAGAGCAAGATCCGAGGTATACAGAGACCCACCAGTCCGAAGTCAAGCCCAGTGTCCGACGAGTCGAGTCGAGTCGAGTCCAGTCCGGTTCAAGTTCAAGTTACTGAGGCCTTCCGTTTCCGAAGCTACCCGGTGAGTACCATTGCTGGGGAGGCATTTCTGACGTGCACATAGGTTGTGCCGGTCAAGACGGGTTTGGGTACACAAATCCGGTCTGCACTGTTTTAGCAGTGTATCTGTACTGTTTAGCAGTATATCAAGTATTCCGAAGTATTCCGAAGTATCTAGTTATTGTCTAGTTATTGTCGAGAATTAAGCTTGGTGATTAGTTATGCAGACGATCATCATTGTTGTTTCAGTTAAAGGTTTAATGTTAAATGTTTAAAGTGTTTAAGTATGTTCTGTATATCGTGGTATGAATGACTGTTCATTATCGTGTTTATTGTATTAAGTCTGTTCAAATTCAAGTATCAGGTCAAAATCAAGTATAAGGTCAGTTCTCAATATGCCGCTCTTTTCGAAATTAAGACAGATCACTACCAGAAAAGGGGTTCTCGAAGAAGCCGTCCCTATTCCTCCTAGGGACACTCCAGGGCACTTTATGTATCACAAACATGGCTTAGACGCTATATTATTTCTTGATTTATGGGTAGACTATACCAAGGGATTACCAGAAAGTCAGAGGTGGCCCACAGCGGGGACCTGGGATGCAGAGTGCATCATGAAAGTCGAGGAAGAGTTATGGAAAAGAAAAGTCAGACAGTCACAGAAAGACGCCGTTGAATTATGGCGTAAAGAATCACATAGACGAACAGAAAAAGCACGTAGACAGGAAGAGAAGAGTAAAGAGAATTCCAATAAAGTTCGAGAGAATCTATTAATTGAGGAAGGTATCCGAGTGAAATCAGAACAAGTAGACAGAAAAAGAAATGCCCTTATGAATGGTATGTATCCCCTTCTGACCGAAGGATTACCTAAGGCTACTCCAGAGATACCGAAAGACTTGCCACCCCCATTATTCCCAATCAAGGTACATCCTAAGGGGCATCCTAGAACCGCAGAAGATGTTTTTCTTTCCTCATATTTAGAGGACGCAGCTCCCGAGTATGCTAATTCCGCCCCACGTAGACCGCATACCAGGGAGGTCCAACGCCAAGATCCAGCACCCGTATCCCTGCAGCAACAAATCGAGTCACAAGTTCCGGCAAGCACATCTGTTTCTGCATCTGTTCCTACAAGTACTTCTATAGCTGAGTCCACACCTATAGTTGCTGTGTCACGTTCGACGAATCCTTTCACACCCGACGCCCCAGACGGGGCCACGGGAGGTGCTACCAATATTTTTTCTACGCCACCTAGAATAAATAAACTTATTTTCCAAGAGTCAGCGCATTCACGTACACCCAAATTCGTAAGTGATCGTACGCTTAAGGAACTTCTTATAGATTGTAGATATGACCCGGTGCTCGGTAAAGAGGACGAAATGATCCTGGCATCATTACGTATCAGACGAGCCGCAGGGTATTTAGCGAAGCTACCAGGAATGACTGCGCATCTAGATAAAATATATCATTTTGTTCAAACAGGGCGAGATCCAGAATGTATTAACAGAGCTATGGAATACCAGAAAGTAGAGATACAGGGGGAACTGTTGCGTTTCCTCATAAACTGTGTGATCAGAAATCAAGACCGACCGGGGGTAGATCCGGAAGCAATGAAAATTCTTACAAAATGGAGCCAGAATATATCAGAAGGGAGACACGATAAGCAAAATTGTATAATAGCCATGTGCCGAAAGATCCGTAAAGAAATAGAACGCCTACACGAAGAGAGATTAAAGACAGACGAGTTCGAGCAAAGCGAGGAAGAAGGGTCAGGACTGTCCACCGGACAGTCAGACACCATAGCCTATGTAGGTAGAGGAAGATCTTGTAATAGGAATCAGACTAGATGTCATACTGACCCAATACGTCCAATATGTCCAGATAATGACAGGAATTTCCAAATACCTATAATTAACATAAGGTCTAACGAGCATTCGTTCCAAACCGCCGACAAACTACTCCGAGAACGAAGGGGTTATCATTTTCTCGATTCTATGGATGAACAAGATTTAGCGAGGGCAGCTGTTCATTGGGTGGACAGTCCCGGAAAATATAGTGATGAGACAGTAGTACGCACATTTTTGAATCTCACCCCAGATGAGCAGAGGTTAGCTGGGATTTATATGATTCAACAACTCATTATACTATGTCAGAGTCAGCATTCGGACCCTGGTCCCTTACCTGACATATTGACTGAATTGCTTATGAATAAATGGAGAGGTCCAGGTACCAAATTAATTAAAGAAATTCTAGTATCTAGAAAGCAGTATATTCTTTTTGTATGCTCAGAGCATGTCTCATTGCCTGTCAAGGAAAGAACGACGTATCACCTGGATAGACAGAATCCCTTACGAGAAGTACACCCAATAAAAGGCGAGGACAATGAGTTTAAACGTGTATTTGTATATACGCCTATATCGAAAATAGAATTGTTAGAAATGAAGAAAGTAGTACCCAGTCATGACAAGGACCCAGCGGGTTTTCACCGAGAAATTAAAGACATGTTACTCATGGGAGAGTATACCTACCCCGACATTATGACAATATTAAAGGTGTTGATGCCTACTGGCATTTATGAGAAACTCAAGGAAAAAGAGTGGGAGGTAGGTGATCAAAAGATAGAATGGTCAGCATTAGAAGCAGAAGAAAGGGCCCGAGGTCCAGGGTCGGGGCTTGGGGACAAAACTAAAGCACTACCAGGTCTACTAGTACAGGTACTGCCACGTTTATTAACTACGAAAAAGGAAGATTGGGGTACAATTTCAGCCTGTAAACAGAAGCAAGATGAAGACACTAGCGATTACTATGCCCGATTCGAGAAATGTTTTGGTATAAATAGTGGCATAAAAGCAAGTAGCGAATCATACCCGCATCTGTTTGTAACAAAATTAGTGGAAAATGCCCTGCCCCCAGTAAAGAATAGAGTATTAAAATTCGAGAGTACCTGGCAAGGTAACACTCCAACACAAATGTTACAAATGTTACAGTACCACCACAATAGAATTAAAGAGGAACAAGAACATGAACACAGACGCATGAAAGACACGAAAATGAAAATGCTAGTTTCCCAGACAGTTCCAGCTGAAGGACATAAAAAGGGTATGACACATTCCGATTCAGCAGGACCTGTAAAAGGGACATGCAATTATTGTAAAAAGCCAGGTCATTACGTACACGATTGTCCAGTGCTAAAACATAATATCGCCATAGGTAAAACACAAGAAAGATCACGGCCACTAAGACAAGATCAGAATGAACAAGGAGCTACGCAGCATGCCCAGGCCATGCCAGCCGCACAACAGCCAATACAGTTTGTGCCAGCTGCACCACCGTCGCCTGTTGCTGCCACACAGACAACAACACGACAAATGTATCAGACTGCACAGTATGAATATCCGGAGTATCAACGTTACGCATGAACTAGCCTAGAGAGGGAAGTTGACTTACCCCTTATCGAGATTCCTGTAGATCAAGAAGGACCTTATGTACATAGTGAATTATTAGGTCAAGATAGAAAATTTTTACTCGATACAGGGGCAAGTCGAACAACTATAAAACGAAGTGAAGTCCCAGGGGCACCCCTCTCAGGCTCACAGAATATTTCCCTTGGTTTTTCAGGAAAACCTATTGTTAATGAAGTGTCACAGCCTCTTCCACTTACGATAGGACCTCTGACCCGAACTACAGATTTATTGCTTACTAAATCATGTCCAGAAAACTTGTTAGGAATAAAAACGTTGAAAGCCCTAGGAGCCATAATATGTTGTTCTCCGGAAGGAGTAAGGTTGTTTTTACGTGATTTTAAAGGTCACTATGTATCTAGAGACATGGATCCCCGACTGCAGACTTTACCTACACATCTATGGGCACAAGGCCCTACTGATGTTGGTTGCATGAATATTACACCATATCGAGTCACACTAAAGGCAGGAGTGGTGCTACCACGAATGCGACAATACAAGTTACCACCAGATGCTGTAACGGCTTTACTACAAATCATTGACGAGCTTATTGCCCAAGGAGTAGTTGTAGAAACAGACTCCAATGTATGTAATTCACCGATAATTCCGATTCTTAAACGAACAGATCCTACAGCTCCGCCAGTATATCGATTGGTTATTGATCTGCGCGAGTTAAACAAATGTATTGTGCCACAATTTCCTGTGGTCCCAGATATCTCGTCATTACTGACAGCTATTGATTCCGAAGCAACATTCTTTACTGTAATTGATCTCAAGAATGCCTTTTTCAGCGTCCCAATAGATCCGGAAAGCCAATATTTGTTCGGATTTAGTTTAAATGGACGTAGCTTTAAATTCTCACGCGCACCTCAAGGATTTACAGAAAGCCCCAGCATCTATAGCCAAGCACTGAAACGAGAACTCGATAGCATCCACATGCCAGTTAACACTACCTTGCTTCAATATGTCGATGATCTGCTGATCACCGCTAGAAGCGAACCCGAATGTGAGAAAGCATCACTGACAGTTTTACAATTTCTAGCCGAAAAGGGGCACAAGGTGTCCCCTTCTAAGCTGCAATTCTGTGTCCAGCGAGTTATTTATCTTGGTCACTCGCTGTCCAAGGAGGGAAGGCAGCTTACACCAGACCGCATTCAGTTAATAGCTAACATGCCAATACCCAAGACACAAAAGGAGGTGCGGGCTTTTATAGGCCTCACTTCATATTGTAGACAGTGGATTCCCCAGTATGCATTTCTAGCAAAACCACTCATTCAATTGACAACACAGGAGGCAGCCACACCGACTGTTCTCCCTTGGACTCAGGAACACACACAAGCTTTTGAAAGCTTAAAGAAAGCTTTATGTCAAGCACCCGTTTTAGCAACGCCATGTTACAGAAAACAGTTTACACTCTTTGTTACAGAACGCGAAGGTACGGCCTTGTCAGTACTCACACAGGAACAAGCAGGAGCACACAAACCATGTGCTTATTTTTCTAGTACATTAGATCCCGTAGCTCAGGCTTTGCCTGCATGCCTAAAATCAGTAGCAGCAACAGCTTTAGCAATCAGACAAAGCGATGCCATAGTGTTAGGACATCCATTGACAGTTCAAGTACCACATGCAGTAGAGGTTCTTGTAAATAGAACGCAAACACAACACTTGACTGTAGCGCGACTTACAGGATACGAGCTTACATTGTTTCAGCCACATATAGAAATCAGACGCTGTAACACATTGAATCCTGCCACACTTTTACCAGTAGTCGGAACAGACCCACTAGCCCATGACTGTATTGAAGTTATTACAATAACAACAAAACCCAGACAAGACTTAACCGATGTCCCATTGTCAGATCCAGACCTGACCTTGTATGTAGATGGTTCATGCATGAGAACAAGTACAGGAGAGTTAGTAGCCGCCTACGCAGTCACAACAGATACTGAGGTCATTGAAACTAATCGTATAACTACTTTGTCAGCTCAAGCCGCAGAACTTATCGCTCTGACACAAGCCTGTATTCAAGCCATGAATAAAAAAGTCAACATATACACTGACTCACGTTATGCATTCGGAGTTGTACATGACTTCGGCGTGCTGTGGCGAGAGAGAGGTTATTTAACTTCCCACGGTGCCCACATTCAGCACGGACCCCTCATTCATGCATTATTAGATGCAATACATCTACCCACTGAAATATCAATTATGAAATGTAAGGCTCATACGAAGGTTACTGATATCATTTCCCAAGGCAATGATCTAGCCGACAGAACAGCTAAACTGATTGCTCAAACTCAAACCCCCGATATGACAAAGACAATAGTCCCGACACCGACACATTGTATGACAGTTAAAGATCCTACTCTTGACGTAATTGACATACAGACACATGCTACACCAGACGAAATAAAGAAATGGACTGAATTAGGAGGGATCCAAACGGACCAAGGATGGATGATGAAGGAAAGGTCTGTATGGTTCCTTCCTGATTCAATGGTCCAGGTCATAATTAACACTATACATAGTCCAGCACATTTAGGAGAAAAAGCTATGCTAGACAGCATTCAACACATTTGGTTCAATAAACATTTACGAGCAGCAGCAAAACAAAAGGTCCGTACCTGTATGATCTGTTGTCAGTTCAACCCAGGAAAAAGCGTTCCCGTAGAACAGGGTGGATTTCATACCCCTAATCATCCTTTTGAAGTACTCCAGATGGATTATATCCAGATGGAACGATGCAGAGGATTCAAATATGTTCTCGTAGTTGTCTGCGCTCTGTCCCGTTGGACGGAGGCATACCCGGTTTCAGATTACACTGCCCCGACTACTGCCAAACAGTTGGTTCGAGAATTCTTCCCACGATACGGTTTACCACGTGTTGTCTACTCAGATAACGGCCAGCCGTTCTCATCCGAATTAATGAAACACGTTTCACTTCTGTTAGGTTATCAGTGGAAATTCCACTGTGTCCGACACCCCGAAGCAGCAGGTCTCGTAGAAAGACATAACCAGATACTGAAAATCAGAATGTCCAAAATATGCAGAGAAAAAGGTATCGACTGGGTAGTAGCGTTACCCGTTGCACTCTTTTACATGAGAATGGTAGCACACTCTCGAACAGGGCTATCCCCGTATGAGGTGATCTTCGGTAGACCACCGAATATGTGGGGGACGTCTATACCACGCAAAATAACTGATGTTGACTGTAATATGCTGACAGATTACTTGGCTTCCTTGATGTCTGCACTACAATCTTCTCGTTCACAGGTAGCTGCAGCCTTTCCCGACAACACTGAGGTGAAACCCCATGACGTTGTTCCGGGTAATCTTGTCTTTGTGAGGAATTTCGACCGAAAGACTCAGCTGGAGCCCAGGTGGAAGACACCCAAGTTGGTCCTGTTGACCACAAGGACAGCCGTGAAGATCGAGGGCCGCAAGGGCTGGATTCATTCAAGCCACATCAAGAAATTTCATGGACTATCTTCGGATATAGACATTGTGCCCTGCACTCCCTCACAGACTGATACAAAACTCCCTTTTGTTGAACCTAACAAATCTGAAAATTACAAACTAAAGCTTAGGCCCAACCAGTCGAGCAATTTGATTGTTTAAGTCCTCTCCAAGGTGAAGCGGTTGAATTGTCTCTGACATGTATCCCTTGGACCTGAGTAGAGAAAATACCCGAAAAATGTTGAAACGACAGGCGTATTGTAAATCACTGCGTAGCCACTGCATAGTGACATTATTAATTTTGTTTTTATTGAGTCTTTTAATAATTATTACAAGTATGTTGTTGCACATATATTACCCTATTTCTAGACATGTTTATAATGTTGCTGCTGAACATTCTTTTAGTGACTTACCTCCGCATGAATTGTCTTATAGACTTGCGCTGCGCAATAACACTTTCATTAGTATGTTACATCATTCCCATCAGACTAGTAATGTCACCAATTGTTGGGTGTGTGGCCGACTCCCTCCCTATCAGAATTATGAAGGAGTCCTGCCTTTCTTTCCACATCCATTTACACATAATGGCTCCTGTGGAGCATGGTTTAGCTTAATTAATTCCATAGACTCAGACACAGCAGTTTACCAAGATCATTGGGTATGGGGAAATCTGAACCTAGCTTTACTCAAGGTCTGTTACCCTGACAAGGAGGGTCGCCCCAAAAGAACAGGAACTGATCTAGAAAATGAAGTATATGGATTAGGCAATTTTACACCTAATCTCATGATTCTAAATGTCGTATCTGAAATTGAACTAGTCTTACCCACCATGTCAGTATTCCCAGCGAGGGGTGAATTATGTGTAAGAAAGGTTGGTTCCATACATATGGGCCATAGTAAATGCACTACTATAGTAGAATTCAGTGATCAAGGAAAATCTTCATTTAGAGCTTCTCGCCACTCCTACTTTATATGTGGTCAGACTGCATATATGCGTCTACCTCTAGATTGGGATGGTACCTGCTACATTGCATTCCTTTTGCCACCTGTTTTCCTAGCTCCTCCTGATTATTACAGAAATATTCATTTAGTACACAACAGAGAACGGAGAGATCTCCCCATTGTCGATTACACTGAGACGGCATGGGACAAGTATGTAGATTTTAATAAAGGCATCTTTCCCTATATAGGTACTGTTACTAATAGTAAGCTGATACGTAGATTAACTAGAACCCTTGAAGCAGTAGTGAATGAGACTATTTCCGCCTTAGGCAATTTAACGGAAGAACAGTCTGCTATGCGGATTGTTGTGCTTCAAAATCGTCTTGTCCTTGACGTCATCCTGGCTGATAGGGGCGGAGCTTGTAGGGTCATCGGATCAAGCTGCTGCGTATTCATACCAGAAAATTCGCCATCTGTATATAAAGCCATCACTCGCCTTCATAAGATTGTAAGCCAGATACACCAGAACCCAGGCACTTGGACTTGGTCCAGTTGGTTTTGGAATGCGGTATCAGCCTGGGGATGGAGAGTTTTATCCTTCCTAGGTATTGGCCTTCTCATACTATTCAGTTGCTGTCTATGTCTACAATGTGGACCAGCAATTTGTGGTCTGTGTGCCACATCGTGCATTCCACATCAAGATTTTCATTCAAGATCCCGGAAGAAGAAAGAAGAACAAATGATGCTATATGAACAGATCAATGGATTGATGAAGATTGATATCTCTTGAAGGGCAAGTAGGGGACAAGGAGGGAATGTGGAAATATGGATTTTCCTGGTCAGTTATGTCCCCTATCTTGGACCCCAACGGTTCCATGTGTATGTCACAAGTACATGTATGTTCCCTCCAGTTCCAGTTATGAAGACGCAAATACATGTGCGTCCACCGTCAACATGTCCTTTGACAGATCCGCCATGTATAGGCCGGATATCCCATTCCTAAATATGAAAGGCCATCGGCTTTATATGGTTCACTTATGCCACTTTTCAGTCCAGGCAAGTAGGCCCTGATTCTGTCATCAAAACTCCTCTTGCCTTCTGCCTCTGAAAGCTCCAGCCCGAGCCTGCATCTGTGACCATGAACTTTGTCTCATTCTCTGCGCGGCTCACGAAGCCTGACATCAGCTTACTCTCTGCCAAGAACTGTATTTCACCTTCGAATTATCTGCCTCCCCCTCAGCCGATGCATTCCTGCCTAGTAGTTTAAGTAAACATTCTTCCAGTTACCAAGCAAAAAGGCCCATCTTCTCTGTCCTCATGCAAGTAATTCATAGCCCTGTTACCATGGAATATTCCTACCCCCTCGCATTCAGTGTAGACACTTAGACGCTTGTACACGCACGCACAGTCAGTATAGAATAGATTCTGTCCGAAAGTCCCTCTTTTATGGATAACATAGTTCTTTAAACATAGGATGTTAGATATGATTTGGGATTAGGTTGACTTGACCCCCCAGACTTCTCGTCTCCACATATAGAGCTAAATGTCAAGTCCCCGTCACCCCCTAGTTACACGTCAATTACACGTCATACTGCTGCGCGCGCATCAATGCCAAGTATTATCTTATAGATCCACCTATGTATTACATCATAACCAATCATGTTCCTTTTTACTCATTATTACACCCATTTTCGGTTACGCAGACCAAAAAACGTCAATGTCCTTATCAATTGTTACGCCTACTGTATTCACTTCACTATAATGTATGTACTATAAAAGTTACTTCTTGTCAATAAAGTATGTACTTCACTTCCTGAACCCCCGTGGTGATGGAACTTGAAGCATCCGATTATAATCGATTATTGGAATAAAGCCCATTCCGAAACTCTAATATCACGGATTCTGCCTCTCATTTTACTGAGCTATTTTATAATGTTTCTGTATCAAATTCAGTCCCGGTAAAGGAATTTTTATTTACCACAACTTCTATAATGAACTCATGAGTTTGATTTGTGAAGCATTAAGCATACAGCAGAAGCTACATTGTGCATACAGACCAGAGGCTTCTGGTGTTGTTGAGCAGATAAATGGCACAATCAAGAACAGGATTGGTAAGATGTGTTTAGCCACTGGTATGAAATGGCCGGATGTCTTGCCTCTAGTGCTAATGACTATTAGATCTACTCCAGATAGAACTACTGGTTTAAGTCTGCACGAAATCATAATGGGACGTGCAATGCGACATGCATATGTACCTGTCAATAAGTTGATGACAATAACTGATGACATGATTTTGGATTACTGTAAAGGCCTGGCTGACGCAGTTCATTCTGTGTTTCACCAGATTGGAGAAGAAGCTACCACACTTGAGAAGAAGCAAGCTCATGATCTGAGTCCAGGAGACTGGGTAAGGATTAAAGTTCACAGAAGAAGAAATTGCTTGGTTCCAAGGTGGGGAAGACCAAGACAAGTTATTCTAACTACGACAACTGCAGTGAAGTGTGCTGGTGTGAAAAACTGGGTACATGCGAGTCATACTCTGAGAGTTCCAAACCCAAAGGATGGGACTGGTAAGGAGTATTTTGAAGAGTCAGATTCCAGTGATGATGAAGATACAGAACCAGTGAGAAAAGAAGCAGAAAAGACTTCAAGAGAACCATTGAGAATCTCAGAAAGGAGATCAGATTCTGTAAGAGAGTCTGAAGTTCCAAAAAGCAGTGGAGGAAAAAGAAAAGAAAAGAGCAGTTCCACAGAAGTTACTCCTGAATCAGAAGAGGAGGAGATTGAAGAACCACTTGAGATTATACCTGAAGAAGTAGGGTCAGAAGAAGATAGAGAGGGACAGATTGCGGAAGACCCCCGAGGAGGTGTAGGGAACATTCTTGACAAGCTAGGTGAAGGGACAAGTAGACAGCAAGAAGATTGCGTGTCAGAGACCCGAGGAGGGACAGAAGTAGGGAAGTCTCAAATAGTGGTGAAAAAGACTGTGGAGCGAAAGAAAACTGCTGAAGAACAAGAGGCATTTGAAACAGAATTGGATGAAAGTGAGAATGGAAAATCAGAGGGTCGAGTTCTGAGAAAGAGAACTTGGATTGGAGAAAGAAATAATACAGAAACGATACCGAAAAAGGTTGTAAGAGGAGATTTTTGGCCTAATAACAGAGTAAAGAGGCTGAGATACAGACTGATAAGAGGGAATACATCGAAAGCTGAACAAGTGAATGAGGTGTCGAGTCAAAACGAAGTAAAGAGGAAGGAGCAAAAGGAGTCAAGAGAACCTGAGGAGATTAAGAGAATTAGAAGACCCAACCAAAAGTACAGATCACCGGAATAGTCTTATGTAGCACTGTCTGAAGAAGGAGAAGAAGAAACAGTGAATCGAGACAATCCGGAGGGGATCTTGAGAAAAGTGGTTGAGGAAAAGGAAGAATCTGTTGGAATCTTAAAAGTTATCCTGACTGACATTGGAGAAGAGTCGGATGCACAGGATGTTGTTGATGATCTGATACAATTTGATGTTGCTGAAGAAGAAGGAGTGAAAAGTGATGAATATCCAAATTGAGTGAACTGAAGAAATCACTTGGAGAAAGTGAAAAGGAGAAAGTTTGAAATTCAGCTGTCTGAAGTAATCCAAAGTTCGAGAAATTTCAGTAGTGGAGTAGTAGAGGCTAAGTCAAAAGACAAGGTCAAAGTAGTAAAATGGCTAACATAGAGAATAATCAAAGTAGATGTGCCTTCTTAAGAAGATGGTGTAGAATGTGCTGCTGCTGTACTGGATTATTAATGCTACTATGGGGTGTTTTAGCTTTATTAGTTACATTTAGAGTTTCAATAGGTACATTTGAAATACATACTGAGAATGAGACAAATGTGGAGAAGAGTTCGCAAAATGTAGTTCCAACTAGAATTAGTAATACTTACATGCATAAAGATAGGTCAATTAATGATTTTTCTAGTAATGTTTTTTCAAAGTTGTTATACGAATATGTGAAAACAATGGAAGTTAGGGATTGCTATGTTTGTATGCAATTACCTGCATCCGTTTCAGAGGGTGTTACTTATCACCATTTACCAGCTACGTATGGAATTTCTTGTAGTGTATTAAGTAGTGTTTTTTATCTGTTAGGGAAAATAGATTATAAGATGTCTAACAAAGATAGTATTTTTGGGCACTTGCCAATGAACAAAGAGCTGAATCCAGCTAAAGAAGCTAACATTTTTGGTGAGATTTTTATTGAAAAAGAAGAATTAACATTAGATTACATTTTTAAGAATAATTTAACTTGTAGTTTGGAAGAAGAGGAGAAAGCTTTTCTAAATATGGTGGAGGAAAGGAGATTGAGTATGCATGAAAAGGCAGGGAAATATAAAGTGAGTGAGACAATTTGGGACATTGAGATGGGAAAAGAATTGAGAAATGGAGCTAGTCCAACTTTAGCTTTAGATGCACCACAGAAGAAAGAGAACCACAAGAAATTGAATTAGAAGAATTAAGGGAGAGTGTCTACTTAGAAACAAAGAGGGATGATGAAAGAGTGTCTGGTGTGTAGTGTTGTGTAAGGAGAAAAAGACAGAAAGAGTGTCTGGTGTGTAGTGTTGTGTAAGGAGAAAAAGACATTTCCAATTTCTCCTAAAATGGGACTAAATTTCACTAATTTTTTTTTTTTTTTTTTGGGTTATTTGGTGATAAAATCACCAAAGGGGGGATTGCTGGAGCAGAGTTTTCTGATGAAAATCTATTGGGTTTTAAGCTCTGGTTTGTCTATTTGTCATAATTAAAATTATTAATTATTAATTACTAATTATTTGTTTTGTGTATATGTTTAAACTTACCAACATGTACTAATGAGAAGAAAACCGACACGAGGGAATGCTTTCGTATTGCTATTTAATAAATGTGCATGTTTTATTAAATAAACGTTGCTGAGTGCTGTTTATTTTAAAGCACGAAACGCTTTTGAATTAATGCTTCCCTGTGTTGCAAAGGCTAGATAATTACATGCACATAAGGGTATTAGTGGGGTTAACACTGTTTAATCACTATGCTGTGGTAACGTTGTTTTTGTCTCTTTTAATTAAGATGGTCTATTTTGGCCTAGAATAAAATGGTCGCCGTTTGCAGCCTGGCCTCGAGTGAGAGATTTGTGATGAGAGGGCCTTGCTGAATATGGTCGAAGTCATCTGACCACAGTCTTCGCCTGGTTAAAATTTTCCGTGAGGACAGTAGCAGTGCTGGGCAAGTCACCAAGAAACATCCGAATAACCTTGGAGGACAAAGGAGCCATAAAGAATGAACTCAATGGACTCTGAAGTCATCATGTTAGTTCCGAGGAAATGTGGATGTCGAAAGATACATTTTTTAGTTCCTGTTCTGTCTTTTTATTTTTGTGATTTTTTCTGAGTGGAGATTTTCCAAATGTAGCGATGCTACATCCTTTCCTGCTCGCTCTGCTCAGCGGTTCAGCGGACGTGTAGAACATTTTATGTTTCTATAATATTGCAAGTTTCTTTATAAATATTGTTAGCCTAGAGAGGGTTTGAGGCCACTTTGCCATTTTCTTCCCAAACCTGCGTTGGTGAGGATCGATGCTGTGAGGACGGTGACTCGGGAGATTTCTACTGAGAGACTTGTCCTGATGACCCATTCTGACATTTAGCTAGAATAGGTAATTATGAGAAAATGATTTACTCTGATTAATTTCTTTTGACTAATTTTAGATAAAGAATCATAATTTTTAAATACGGTGTTGGTGATTATTTCTTGTCAATTATTGAGTACTCTATTTGATTATTGTTGTATAGATTGTTTAGATTATGACTCAGGACAATTACAATAACTAGGTCTTATCGACCTCAGTGTAGATGTGGGGTGTTTAGGAGGTTTTCTTTCCACAGGTTCAGTGCTGGTAGAGTATTTGAGTGTATGTTAGTGAAATGGGCCCTAGTGTATGATGAGTGTATGTGCGTGTAACTGTGAAATTACTCTATCCGTGGAAGTAGGGAGATTTTGTACACCCCAATCTGCATCACAGCCCCTCCCTCTTAGTCACCGTCAAGCACCTCTTAACAGCTCATCAAGGAACGAGCATCACAAAGCAGACACAGCACTTGCAGCCCGGGATGACCAGGACGGCCTTGGATGTCATGTTATTGTGTTGCAGCCTTCCTTTTCCAAAAAAAAGCGCCGGGACACTCTTTTTGAGTAGCCGTGCGCTATACAAAAGAATAAATAACATAACATAACATAACATCAAGGGCGGAAGGTGTGAGGGTTGCCACCCCGCTGAGCCTCTCCAATGCTGCGTTGTATCTGAGCTTTGGTACTGCATCGGAGTAGCATCGGAGTCAAGAAGGGAGGTGGGTGGAAGCCGTGCCGGTTTTAGGGTGGTGCGACCGGTGCCCGGTTAAAATTACGGACAAATGACATCCGTTAAAGAATCCTTCACGGTCAACGGACAGACGGACGAAATTACGGACTGTCCGTGAAATTTACGGACGTTTGGTCACCCTAGTGCCACCACTGGGTCCTGAAGGCCTAGTTCATTCTAGTGAAAAGCTGTTCCCATCCACCCATAAGCAAAATGGCCAGCGAGTGTCGTAGCCACAGGCAGTGGGGAGCGAGTGAGGCACCACCATCAACTGCTAGCAAGCGAACCCCTAAGGATGGTTGGCTATGCCACAAGAAAAGGAAAGACTGCCACTAAGGTGGATCTTGGGATGCCTTATGGCAGGGGCACAGGGGAGTGCAGTCGACATGGCCAAAGGAACGAGCATCACAAAGCAGACACAGCACTTGCAGCCCGGGATGACCAGGACGGCCTTGGATGTCATACATTAGTAGAAAGAGAAGCCAAGAAGCTGATGCCCAAAATCGTCCGAGGGCAAAGAGAAAGGTGGAGAAGGTGTCAATATGCACTTGGGGTTGACACTGTGATTTATGATGCACCCACCTATTGTTTTGCCAAATCTAATTTATGACCCGCCACAGTGTACTTATGGTTATAACCTATCTAAAATAATTTTTGGCCACATGACATGATATGTGATACTATTGAGAGTAAACTGTGACCTGTTATCCCCAATTCGAGTGAGGTGAGTTATTTGCAAAGGGGAGAGGTAGGGTGCTAAAGGTGATGTCAAAGTAAAGGGGGATGCTGGTTAAGTTATGTTATGTCATGTTATGCTATGTTACCTAGATACCGAGATAACCAAAAGTATTTGAGTCCTTTGAATTACATTTAAAACATACAATATAAGCACATCTGATTTGAAAAGGAAGAGAATTCCACTGACATGTTGCCAGCACGGAGAAGACACATCCAACTCTTCTGCATTCCTTAAAACATGGAACAACCAAAGTTATTTATCCCACAGAATGCAGAGATATAGGCATTGTTTAAACTGAATTCCACTTATGTATAGCTTTCTGACCATGCATGTACGTTTGTACTCCGCGGTGCAGTATGTTTGCAAAGTCAGTTTCTGTGTTAGATTCACCTGGGAGTCTGCACTATTGCAAGTCTATTTTACTTCCCAAACTGCAAATGATTTCAGCTCCGGAATCCATAGCCTGATTCTGAAGCTGGTAACCGTACGCGTCCAATTCCGTATAGGTATGCGCCAAAGTAAAGAAAAACCACGAAACTGCAAATTATACACTGTTCACTATTCTATGGCAGGCAAAATCAGGAGAGCTAGTTTCCCTGTATAAAGATAGGACAACATGTCCATCTATACTTAAAAGCGTTTCTTTGGGAGCAATAACGCAACGGCGATTTTAATTGGCTTGAAAGTGGCAGCATTGAGTAAACAGATGCCACAAAGAAACATCACTTTTTAGTTTGGATACACTACACCAAGAGTGAAAAACCACTATCTACTACTTGCCATTTGAAATTTGGGTGCAAAACTGCAAATTATACATTGTCCTCTATTCTATGGCAGGCAAAATCAAGAGAACTAGTTTGCCTGTATAAAGATAGGACGACGTGTCCATCTATGCATAAAAGCGTTTCTTTGGAAGCAATAACGCAACAGCAATTTTAAGTGGCTTGAAAGTGGCAGCATTGAGTAAACAGATGCCACAAAGAAACATCACTTTTCAGTTTGGATACACTACACCAAGTGTGACTATTATCTTTGTTAGTACTCCAAGGAGGAACAAATCCCTCATTTTTGTGTCCTGATGAAGGTGGCTTTTAAATAGTGATTTACCACCGAAACGCGTCGACGCCGACTTAATCTGAATCCAATTACAAGGAATCCTGGGAAGGAATACATTTAAAAACCTAGCAGTACATGAACTTGATGTATAGTGCTGGATCACTCTACGCAACAGCTCGCTTAGAACTGTGCTAAAAGGGTCCCCCTTCTCTATCTGTTTTGTCTTTTTTCCTGTTTATGATTGCGAATATTTTACGTCGGACATTAGTATCAGTGTATATTGTATTTAATTGAATACTGCGTGCTATAATGCATTTTATATTTTCTGTTCATGTGCCTTGAATTTTTTAACATTTGGAAATATA
Organism: Triturus cristatus; assembly: GCF_964204655.1. Classification (NCBI taxonomy): domain Eukaryota; kingdom Metazoa; phylum Chordata; class Amphibia; order Caudata; family Salamandridae; genus Triturus; species Triturus cristatus. Next base: position 559,232,834 of record NC_140582.1, read on the forward strand.
TGGTTTTTAAATAAATAAACAATCCTTGGGCGCTACATCTTAAGTTTGGTGGTACATTATTAAGTGGGGTAAATATTTGCTGATTGGGTATTGCATTACATAATTTGTGTGTTTGGTATGTGAGTGAATTTGAGAGCCTTGAATGATTGATTACCAAAGGAAAGCCAAATTTTCCCTACTGTTTAGTAGTGCCCTTTTCCCTTTGGCAGTGGGGCCACCTTTCTAGTTTAATTACATGAGAAGGATCGATCGCCATGTCGGAATGTTCAAATATGGTGTGGGCAAAGCAAGAATTGATCTACAGTTATCAAATTTCTAGTGTACCCATACACTAAGAGCTTGTTTTGAAGATATGTTGGTGCTTTACCTGAAAGAGATCTGTGTGTCAGGCACAGAAGCTTGAAAATCACTTGGTTACTGCTAGAAAGCCAGTGCAGTGATATAAGCGTAGGCTCAGAGGATGTGCGAGGAAGAAGCTTAAGGACAAGAGGGGCTGCAGTGTTCTGATCTACTTGTAGTCTAGACAGGAGAGAATCTTTAGCCACTGCCAATAGGACACTTTCATAATCCAGGCAGCTAACCACTAGTGCCTGCATGAGAGTCTTTCGTGTATGGAGAGGCAGCCATTAAAATTATCTCCTCAACATGCACATTATCCCAAAAGAGGTGACGCATGTAGATTTTGCCTGTTCTCCATTGAGAGGCTGTCGTCAAATTAAATGCCTAGGTTATTGACCACATTTTGGATTGAGGGGGAATGCCTAAATCAGGCGGCCACCAATCATTTGTCCAGTAGTCATGGGCCTTGCCAAACAGCACAATTTCTGATTTATCACCATTGAGCTGTAGGCATTTGTGGGAAATCCAGTTAGCAATTTTCCTCATGCAATCCCTGAACTTCAGTTTAATAGAGTCCGGGTTTGGGCCCATGGAGATGATCAATTTTGTGTCATCTGCATATGAGATGATACTGAAACCACAGGACCTTATTACTTGAGCCAGAGGTACCACATAGATGTTGAAAAGTACAGGGCTTAGTGAAGAGCCCTGAGGGACTCCTCTGCCCAATGACATGACCTGAGATTTAAAGAGACCTAGATTGATAATCTGGTTACAATTGCTGAGGAAGCTCTGAAACCAGCCAATGGCTGTGCCTCCAACACATATCTCAGAAAGTTTTTGAATCATGGTGGAATGTGAGATGGTGATGGAGGCAGCCAAAAGATCAAGCGGCATCATCATGGCTGGACAACCCTCATCAAGGGAGAGACTTATGGTATCAAGAACCACCATCAGCGCTGTTTCAGTACTATGTGAGGCTCTAAACCCAGATTGTGAAGGGTCTAGCAGAGTATTGGAATCCAGATACTGGGTACGTTTTTGGCTGTCTAAGCTTTCTATGATCTTACTAAGGTAAGGGAGAAGAGAAATGGGCTTAGAATTAGCAGGATTTAGAGGGTCCACATTAGGTTTCTTCACGATGGGCATGACCTGTGCTATCTTCCACGCCTGAGGTAAAGTGGCAGTATCAAGGGAAAAATTAAACAGTGCTGTAATGGTGCAGCACAGAGTATTGGCAAGTTCCACCATTATGTGTAGAGGAGATGGATCAGCGGGGGAACCTGACTTGACCTTGCTTATCATGTCTGAAACTAATTCCGGAGTGATGGATTCAAAATGCTTCAGAAGAGTGGAAGAATTATAAGTAGAGAGAGTGGTGGGCAACAAGTCAGAAGAGGGCAGTTGGCTGTAGATATTCTCACTTTTGTCCTCTACATGATTAGCTAAGGCATTGCACAGATCCTGTGAGACTGGAGTAGGGGAAATTCTGTTGAGGAGATGAGACTTACGAGTGGCTCTAATTGTTTTGTGGTAGCTGCTTAGGGCTGATTTGTAGGTCATTTTGTCAGAGGGACCTTTGGATATACTAGTGACTTTTGGTTTAAGCCATTTTAAAATGTCACAGCAGGCTGTCTATGGAGGGTTGGGACAGGGGTGGGAAGGTGATGTTGCCCCCAGGATAGGCCAGAGGTACCTGACTTCTGGAACCTTCCATCCCCACTTAAAAGGTCTTGTGCAAGGGGAAGAGCTCTGTCTCTTGGTTGTGATTTTCTGCTGGACACTGGGAATGGAAGCAGCAGCCTGTCATGGATCTCAGGCCATCTCTCTGTCCCTGCTGAAACAAACCTTTTGAACTGTCTATAAACATGCTCTTGGCCCATGCAATGCCATGTAGTAACACGCTGTGAAACATTCATGCATTATGCTTGTGTTTACTGGGGACAATTATAAGCAGCATGCCTTGTGAGTGAGTCAAGTAACATTGAGGTATGTCTATATGCATCCTTCATACAGCAAGATAAAAACACAGCAAAAAGATACTGCTGTATATTAGGTGATTGCTCAGTGAAGAGACATCACCTATAGAACACTATCCATAGCAAATTGTGAAGTACATGAACAATCAAGAGGCACAACTCATGTCCATAACCTAATCATCCCCATAACGCTCCAAGTCCTGGTTACATATTTGGTCTCCTGTTAATTTCTGAAATTTTTGTTATTTAATTTTAAAGGTCTGTGTGCAGACTCCTGCACGCCTTGATACAGTATGACAATGCTTCTGCATTCTCTGGCACAGTGCAGTGAGATCCTGCAAGGTTCCTGATCTTGGGCGCCATCTTGGGTCTTCATACATGAATAGCGACCTCTCCCACTCTTAACCGCTTGCAATCAATGTGTCTGCTAGGAGAAGTGAGAGCAGCACTTGGCAAGTCATGATTCATTTGCCTAAAGTAAGGTAGGAGTTGGAAATATTTTAGTATTAGCAATCCACTTAAAGACTTGCTAAAGAGCTACATACGTGTGTTTATTTAAAAAACAATGTTGCAGTGAAAGCGCTGATTTAGTAAATTCTTGGATTTGATTTAATAGAGACAAATCTCTGATTATGTGAAACCTTGGATTTGGTTTCATTCACACAATCAGCGCTGATTGTGCGAAATCTTGCATTGCTATCTGTTTTGGTTGATTTGAGTCTACCTCTGAGTGCAAAGTGGCTAGAGACCTAGCCCCAGTCACAGACATTGTTATAGTTATCACAACTACTGTACTGTACTGTGTTTGGTGTGCCTAGATGGGACCGAGATCCACCAAGGAAAAAAAAAAAATGAAACGGGCTGTGTGGCGTGAGGCTGCATGCCCGAAAACAAAGAAAATAGAAACAAGGCAGTGGCTTTCTCTAGAGCAGCGGGAGATTACTTTTTTCCTCTTTTGTTTATTTTTTCTTTCTTTCTCCCTTCGACTTTGTCTATGGCATAGAAACTATTCGATTAGATTCAGGAGGAATCTCGATTAAATAGGGTTCCAAGTATATAGTAATAAGCAGCTTCTCTTTTTTTGGGTGTTCTGATTGTTTTATTCCTCTTTCTTTTCTCTTCACGGCTCTTAGCAAGGTGGGGTAGGTAACAATAGATAAAAAGTCTGAGGAGGCTTAAAAGGCACAGGGGGGTCCATAAAGACACATATATGTATCACACTAGTCACCATCGGGAGGCCACCACCGTTCATCAACCACAGACCTAGATAGGTCTGTTGCTTCACAAGGCAGGGAGGGGGAGGGAGAGAGTGTGGGGGGTAGGGGGGAGAGGGAGGGGGAGGGGGGTGAAAAATTCAGAAAAGCAGAGTGCTGTAACTTAAAAAGGCGGGCTGGATTCAGTTTGAAGGAATGGTTCAAGGCGCAACCCAGGTATCAAGCAAATAATAGGGATGGGTAGGCTGACTATCTGTTCTGTAATTATTAGGGGGTTGAATGATAGGGGTAAGAGATGTAGGACAGCTGAGGTGCTGCGAACATTGGGCACTGATATCATATGCCAACAAGAAACTCATATTCCATGGCAAAAGAGAGAGCTCAATGTTATCCCAGGGTACACTCAGTTAATTAGTTCATCACAGTCTACCACGACTGGAGGCGTTGCAATCTATGTTTCTAATCGGATGCCACCAATCAAGCGTACTCTGTCAGATAAATGGGGTAGGTGGGCGATCGCCTCAATACCTAGTGGATTAATATTATGTATGATCTACGGGTCGAATTACGATGATCTGGACTTGCTGTCAGAACTAGAACTCAAACTGGCCTCCTGGCCATCCCCCCTCATTATCTGTGGTGATTTCAATATCCATTTAGATACATATCACCCCGATAGGGGAGGAAGCCACAAGTTTTTACAGCAATAAAAGCTCTAGTGGACAGCCATGGGCTAGTGGATAGGTGGTCTTATAAAAAATCAGGGAACTCAGGGTACTCCTATTTTTCATGCCCACATAGGAAGTATGTTAGGCTGGACTACTTTTTTGCCTCCGCCTCTCTTATAGAGGGGGCTAACATCAGGAAATTACCTAAGGTCTGTCGGATCACAACCCTCTGATGCTGGAAATTGAGGCTCAGGGACATGATAGATCTTTACAAAATGGTCCTTTGATGGGAAACTCTTGGCCACTGAAGGATTTATAGAACATCTTAGGGGGTGGACCAGGCAATTCTATGATATGAATAGGTTTAACACCTTGAGGGAAAATGTATGGGACGCGTTCAAAGCAGGGCCTAGGGGGGAGATAATCAGTTATGTGGGGTTTCATAGGAAAAAACAGAAAGAGGCAATACATCAACTTACGGAGAAGCTGTCCAAATACGAGGAAGAGCATATGGCAGCTATAGTTCAAAAGCAGGAGGAGCTACAAAATCAGATAGAATTAAAAGTCATAAGTACCAAGGCTAAAATTAACAGATTTTACAATAAAACAGTTGCTGAAATGTTTCAAACCCGTGTTAGGGATAACTATGAATATGGAGAGAAGACAGGGAAACGTTTGGCACTCTGCTTAAAACAAAGGGCAGCAGCAAACAATATCTTAAGGTTAAAAAGGAAGGATGGTAAAATGGCTACTAAGCCCCAAGATATATTAAAAATATTCGTTGATTTCTATGAGGATTTGTATAGCTCAAGGGACAGCATACTAACGACAGTAGGTGCAGGAACCAACGTAACACCCCCAATTATTCAAGAATTAGAAGATATCTCAATGAATGAGGTTATTGAGGCACTTCAGGCAATGGCTTCAGGTAAGGTGGCCAGCCCAGATGGGATTCCGATGGAGGTCTACAAAGTTTTACAGATAGAGCTAGCCCCCCTTTTGTTAGACCTGTTCTTGGCGGTCCAGCAGAAAGGGATTCCGCCACAATCTTGGCAGGAGACTAACATAGTTATTTTTCTGAAAAAGGGAAAGGCTGCAGAGGATCCAGCTTCGTATAGACCCATCTCTTTGATAAATGCTGATGAAAAACTATACTCCAAAATTATAGCGCTCAGATTAGCAAAAACAATCGCCTCCCTGGTGAGCCCATGGCAGGATGGCTTCATTCCATGCAGAGGAACAACGGATCATGTCCGACACATAATATCATTATTTGATTTAGCGGAAGCTTCAGGAGAGCAGAAGTCCCTGATACTACTGGACGCACAAAAAGCCTTTGATCAGGTCGAGTGGGCATACTTATGGAATAATCTAAGATCCAATGGCTTTGGCCCACGTATATTAATCGCCCTAAGAGCAATGTATGTACAATCTTATGCAAAGATACAGCTGATGGGGAAGGAATCGGAAAGGGTTAAGATCGGTCGTGGTACAAGTCAGGGCTGCCCTGTTCCCCTATTCTTTTTGCGCTCTATATTGACCCCTTAATCATATTAATGCTAAATGATCAGGCTATCAAATCAATAGTGGTCAGGGGATATATTACCAAAGTGTTAGCCTATGCTGACGATATTGCAGTTGTTACCCTGACCCACTAGAAGCTATAGGAAGGATCGAAGTCTTGGCAATGGAATTCGGGAGGCAGTCGGGCTATGGTTTAAATACCGATAAAACAAAGATTGTCTGCTCTAAATCCACTTTATATCATGATCCACAGAGGTAGCTACATACTTAGGCATAAACATAGCTGTGGAGGCTGGGAATATATGGGATATCAACTCGGCGCCTCTTATAAAGAAGATAGATGAAGATTTAAAAAGAATGGATAATTTACATCTTTCCATAATAGGAAGAGGCAACGTCCTAAAGATGACAATGTTTCCCAATTTTTTTTTATCTACTTAGATGCATACCGCTGGAACCATCAAATATGTTTTTTTTAAAAATAGATGGGATTTTCTCACAATTTATGTGGGGCTATAAGAAGATTAGGAGAATACTGAAATGAATGACTCTACCACAAGATCGAGGGGGATTGGCCGTACCTAACCTATTATATTACTATTGGGCTATAACGTTGCAGCAAATGACCATTCTATTGAAACCTAAAATATGGCCGGAAACAGCGCTGGGAGATCAGGATAGGGAGATCCACCCCTCCATTTATGAGTCATAGGTGACGCAGCTCCAGAAATTGTACTAAGGCAGCTGGAGGGTAGTTATTATAAGAAAACTTGCCTCAAACCCCTAAGAGCAGACTGGATTGTTTGGTGTAAGGCCAGTAAAATCTTGAAAATCCCAAAGGTCCAGAGATATTTATTGCTATGGCGATCACCAATTTTCCCAGCTTCACTTTACGACAAAATAGGCAGAACCTGGGAACAGGCTGGAATTAATAATTGAGGAGATATTCTTAATCTGGACGGGGTAATGTCATTTGGAGAACTCCAGGAACAATATGATATGGGGTAGGCCCTAGGATATTCTTTAAGTATGTACAAATCAGGGAGACAATTAAACCAGTTGTTTCGCAGTTTACTAGCCTGGCTAGAATCCCACTGTTAGAATGTCTAGTGTATAGGCAGCCCTGTGTTAATGATCTGTATTCAATGCTGATGAGTGCTAACCCAGATGACATAGTCAGAAAGTGCTTGGGTAGATAAGCTTTGAAATCAGGATGTTGATCTGCGTATCTCAAAGCCCAACACTTTTAAACAGTATTCAGATTATATTTTACGCGGGCAAAACTGTTCGCTTGGGAGAAAAGGGAGAACAACGATTGCCCAAGATGCAGACAGGGTCCTGCAGATATGGTTCACATGTTTTCTAATTGTAGGAAATTTAAATGTTTTGAAACAGGGGATTGAAACTTTCTTGCAACAAATCACAGGTAGGGCGGTCCCATTAACTCCAACAATGATGTTACTTGGCTTTGATGAGAGCTCACAGATGGAACTGTCCCAAGTATATTTTTGTTTCATGGTAACAGCAATTTTCCGCATAATGATTGCTTTAAAATGGAAAGATGTAGATCCTCCGACATATCATGAGTGGTATGCTAGACTATTTCACGTGTACAACTTGGAGATTGCATTGTGTAAATGTAAAGGGAGGAGAGCGAAGAAAAGGGGTCGCCATGTATGGGGGCTTCTGATGGAGCAAGAGGGGATCTAGGAATACTGAACCAATATGTCTGGTTGAAAGGTGCTTCCTTCTATAATTCAGTCTCGTTCATCTCTTCTTTTTTAAATTTGCCTTCTCCTTAAATATCTCCTTTGTTTCTATCTATCTGTTTCTTCTTTTCTTTTTGCCTCCCTTCTCTATGTAGAAATTAGTTGGGTTAACTAACAGGAAGTAAATTATGGATGGAATAATATATATATGTATAATGTACAGATGGAGAACTGATGAACTGTATTTGGTCATTATGCCTTGATTTCTGGATACATTGAATTACTGCTTCTCTGAAAAATATTTAAACAAATAAAATAAAAAAAAAGATCAATGGGAGAGCTGCTCATCGATTATTCACTGGTCTGAAGGGGTGACCCATAATGGACTGCAGGCTTGAAACAGACCCAACACGTTTTTGCTGCTTGTGGTGCCCCCAGGACAGCGGGGCCAGCACCAATTCAGTTGCAGGAGCATTGCAGCTGCCCCCAAAGGGGCCCAAAGTTGTTTTAATGAATGCACTGACCCTAAGTGTCGACGGTCTCCAAAAGAAGGCCCAACACAGGATTTGGCATATGTTTTCAAGCACTCCTCAACCAGGAGCTCTACATCTGGGAGTGCAGCGTACTCTAGGGGCTAGGTCTATGGATGCAATTACAGTGGTCTAAAGGTGTCTGAAAATAGTACATGTTGACAGCGCCATCTAGGGGTGAAATAAATATGTTTCTCGCTTGACGATGACGCCTTGGTATCTTCGACGATGCCCCTCCACGCCGTAATCAACGCTGCTGCTTGCACCTTGGTTTGACGGCACCGCTCGTAAAGTTACACGACGCACCGCCCTCATCCCGCACCGCAGCCTTGGCCTACCGACACCGGTGCCATCGACTCCAGTTCGTCAGCCGACGACAGCGCTTCAGCAACCACGATGCCGCTGCTTGCACCGTGACCTGCCAGCACCATGACGAGCACCGCATTCATCTCGTACCGCAACCCAGGTATCGCACCGCAACCTGAGGGCACCGCACGCCGCACTGCTGCACTTCGCACCGTAGCACCCGACGCCGCCGACCCCAGCGCTCCTGACTCCATCAGAGAGGAGATCGACCTGCAACGCATGTGACTTCGAGGGCCCGGACGACTCCTGAACTGGCCTCCGGAACCGACGCCTGTGAACACCGTGCTTTCGGAAGCTCAAAGAGAGGTCGCCAACACCCTGCATTTCTAAAAGGTACTGTTTGCAGGTGTTCCTGACACTGTAGCTGGCCAGCGATGCCGCGGTCAGCCAGAACTGTTTGGATTTGTTTGCTCACAACGCCATGATAGCCCCGGACAGAGCTATCGACATAAAGAACTGTTTTTCAAGGTTATTTGGATAACTGAAGGTTTTTAAGTACTGCATTGTGTATTTTTATCGTTGTTGCTCTTGCTTTAAGTATATAAAAATATTGGATAATTTTCTAAACTGGTGGGGTGTCCTTTTGTAGTGCTTACACTGTATTACTGTTGGTTATGTGCAAATGCTTTACACACTGCCTCTAAGATAAGCCTGACTGCTCGTGCCAAGCTACCAAGCGGGTGAGCAGGGGTTATTTTAGGAGTGTAACTCCCTTATCCTGACTAGGAAGAAGGGTCCCTATTTGGACAAAGGTGCAATCCCTTGCCAACTAGAGACCCCCATTTCTAACAATCACCCTGGCAAGATTTGTGGTTGCTGCTTGAGTAGGGTTTCACCCTCTCAACCAGTAATCCAATTTCCAACACGTACATTCTACACCTCCAACACTTACCACCTAAGCACTTACCACTACATGAATATTGATTCAGCTAGAAGGGGCCGATTCCATCCGGATGTGGCAGAACCTACTAGTTACAAAGCAACAGTGAACTGTTGTGAATGAATGTAATAAAGATAACAGGCGGAAGAAACCTTGGGTGTGAGCCCATATTTAGAGAAACTTCTTTGAGAACACTGTAATTCGGGAATAAACAAACATGATTTTGCTTGACTCTGAGCCGTAGAAATAATAAACAGTGAGCGTGCAGATTGAAACATCCATTTTGAACAAGATGGCATTCAGGCATTACTGAGGTCTAATTAGAATAAGCCAAGAAAAATACACTTTTGGAAGTCATATCAAAATAATGTCAAAGGCAATAGCAACATATAAATGTATACATGTATATTTGGATGTAGGTCCATATTCTGCACATTGTTATGAAATGTACAATTTTAAAAAAAATCACAAAACTCCCACAAGGAATACATGTATCAATCCCAATGAATGTCTCTGCTCATTGGAATTGATACATGTATTCCCTAATGGTAATATTCTGCTGTCTATACTCATTTTGGGATTTACTTTGAATGTATCCAGTCTCATCAAGAATCGACATGATGTGGTTCTTGGCTTATGCATAAAAACTAATTTTGCAATACATTAAAATTTGCTAAGATGGTATTTTGTGTATGAAGTGATCTTTGGTCCTTATCCTGTGAAAACAATTAGAATTTTGCTGTATTGATGTTGAAACTAATTGTGGTTTAATACTTACTGTTGTAAATTTTGGAGTGCCGGAATTAGTTCAATCATATTGTCTTACACGTGGACCTTGAGTCTAAGTGTTTTCTTTGCACCTATGATAGTGAGGTGCTAGTAATCCTGAGTGGCACCACAACTTTTTCAATTACGTGCTCACGCACACCTACTTGCTTTTCTAACTTGTTAGCCCTAAACAATTTTAGATCTCTTTTGATGTTCTACTCACTTATACACCGCTACCTTTGTTTTTTTATATTTGCTATATACTTAAACCTCCTCTAGACTGTGAGCAAGTGGGGAGAGTTCCAGGTGATACTATAAAGGTTCATTCTTTCCTTCGTAAGGTAACGTTATATTTGTATCAAGGTGTCTGTAGTCACTCCCTTCAAAACATAAATAAATAAAAACACCATAGGGGCCAGTGTGGAGATCTAACATAAGTGATATAGCACGTATTATTAGCAGAGATCGGAAGTATACAAACACAAAGGAGTATGAGGGTTCTAACCAGGGGAATCCCTTAATATGGTCTTACCTACTACATCAGAGAAATATTTAGATATCAGGAGAAGACACTTCACCTAAAAATAGTAATGGCATGCAGCATCATAGGTGCCTTCCCCTCACTCTGGCAGGCATTAATTTCTACGATGTGCCCCCCAGATTATCGATTCGACAATATGGATGTAACAACATATTGAATTCAGAATATCAAAAATAAAATATCAACAGGTAAGTATTGATGATCTATACTTTACTTCACATATATGTGCCTACACAGTACATGTATCTTCAAGATATGTAAATGTGGAGTTAGAAATAGTCATTCTATACTTCCCCATATTCACTTATATTTCAATATTTTGTCCCTCAATATTCTGTGCTCGATATTAGTATTCCAGGAAATTGCTGGGGTTGATATTCAGTAGGACAAATTATTTCTATACATTTTGTTCTGACATTATCACAGTGGATCCTCCTCTGTCTGACAATTTTATCACTTCTTTCTTTAGGTGAACAAGTTCCCCCCAGTGCCTGCTCTTCCTTATTGCTCAGGTTATGATAGAAAATTATGTTCTAGTCCATTGAAGTCCTTAGTCACAGATTGCTCAAAAGCTATCACCTATCAGGGCATGAGTGTGGTGGCTGGGTTGAAAGTAGATCTATTTCGTAGGCTGATTTCCAATCTCTTTGTTGGAAAAGAAAAGAAGTTAAATAACTCTAGAATTGGAACACATCTGGTTTAGTGGTTTGGATATATTCCAGACCTTTGTCAAGCAGTGGCAGCTGGTAGCATCTAAAAGTGGTGAGGCGTAAAAGTTGGGTATGACTTTTATGTAGTGAGCAAGCTCAATGAACAAATGTGGGGTTGTGGCGGGATTCCTCCCCCCGGAGAATTGTTTTTTAAACGATTAGCAAATGGTTTATTTTAAAGGAAATTTCAATAAAGAATTTAGTGAGAAAGCAACATTGTTTTTGAAGCAATTGTGAACGTGTAGTCTTGAAATATTTTAACATATTAAAAACTGCCCCATATCTTACTGTAGTAATATGTTCAACAGTTACTGTAGTGTACAAATTGTATAGGGTGACAACTTCAGGCCCTTTAAGGTGTGTGCTTGCCCAGTGTCTTTCACTATGTGCATCATTGACATGGAAGAAAATGCTCTATCCAGAATTCAGGAAGCACACCCTGGTGCAGGCTGCAAACAGCCATATAGAAATATGCAGACTGGGTTTCATATGAGATTAAAAAAGTGGCGATCTCTAAAAGGAAACATGACAAATAGGTTTCCCATAATGTTCCACCCTACCAATATTTTGGTTTCTCTCTGAGCTTTCTGCCATTGCATCCAGATATATAACACAACTGCCATGCACCTAAACCTGCCAGCACTATTGGCTTTGTCAATGGTTGTTAGCTGTTTAAGATACATCAGTAGAAACAATGATTTTTATGTAAATAATTATTATTGAAAATGTTTCAATTCTGAAATTTTGAGACAGTGAATTAAATATTATTGAGGCCTTTGGAAAGAGTATTGGTCTTCATTTATGTGAACTTTGTTAGACATGTATGCCCTTTTTATCTCCACATCTCGTCCATCTTAAACATCATCATTTTTTCCCCCTTATGCACCCATTTTTCACTCTCCCCTGAATGCACTTCCTCTCATTTTCCTTCACCTGACCACCCTCAAACATACACTGCACCCATTGACATGTAAACAATTTTTTTCTATTACTTTCACCTTGTTAATAGTTTGACAACTGTCTACACCCTTCACACACATTTATACAGAATTACAATTGCAATACATGACCATTTCTCTTTCTGGTCTGCAGGGACGCCAACCCACTGTTAGCACTGTAAGAAACTCAACTGCATTCAGCCTCAGCACCAGAGCTCTCAATTGCCGTCTCTCATAAAACACCTGGGGAAACTCAAAGTATGCATAAAACAAGAGTAAAACACAGAATCACAACATGATGGAAATAGCGAATACTTACAGAATGCAAGATTAAGTAAAACATGGGAAAAAGAAAGAGGAGCTAAATTGCTGGCATGCATAAACTCCAAACATGCCTAGAGTGGGGAAAAACATTCTAGAACCATTGCACATATCAAGCTATATAAAAAAAGGGCCTTGAAAAGCACCAAATATGTGCATCATATTCTAATCATACATACTTATAGCATTTAGGAGCAGATGTACGACCGTGTTTTGCGGTCGCAAACAGGAATTCGGCCCATTTGCGACTGCAAAAAAGGTCAGCCCCATGTACAAACCAATAACCGATTAGAGACTCGCAAAATATGGTTTGCGACTTGCTATTACGAAGGGGCATGCCAAGGGCGTCCCTTCCTAATAGCGAGTGCAAGTGGCATGTAAGATTGTTTTGCGACCACCTTTACGGTTGCAAAACACTTGCGGCTTACCACCCTTTTCAAAAGGTTTGTGAACCACTCGCAAATGGGAAGGTGTCCCCAGGGGACCCCTTCCCCTTTGTGAATGGGTGCATAAATAGTTTTACGAGTAGGCAGTGGTCCCAGGGACCACTGCGTGCCCTTAAATAATAAAACTGAAAAGTTTAATTTTTCTTTTTTAAATGCATCCCCTTTTCCCTTAAGGAAAATGGTCTGAGGAAGGGAAAGTAGTCTGCCTCAGGGGTCTCAGCACTTCGATTTCAGAGGTAGAGCGCTTCTCTGTATTATCTTGTCCACCAGTGCAGCATATTATACAACGGCATGTACCCTGTCACGTTTGTTCAGTGGAGAGATAAATTACGCAATCTGGTTGCACATCCAGGCTCATTAAAATTGTAGCCCCGTACAAAAAATGTTATAGTTTCTTGACTCCAAAACGGCTTATTGTTTGTCACATTAAGGGTTTGAAATGTGCCAGATTGCAAGGAAACACTTTATTTTTGTTTGTCCAGTATCTGTAAAATGGTAATTTTAAACAACCTACCCTTTTTACAAATTTGATGGGAATTATAAATAAGTAACCCTACTGACCTCTTTCTTACAAGTTGTGTACTGAACTACTCTGATAAAATGTAACCTCACTAGGTCGAACCCATCATTACTTTAATTTGAAATAGTGGCACCTTTTGACCCCATTCTGACAGCATGTACCAGAGAAGAGCTACGCATGGAATAATGTTTAAGTGGATTTTCCATTCGGAGTTTGAGCTTGTAGGAGTACTGTTATTATAAATGACTGTCAAATGTTCAGTGAAGCCTAAAAGGGCTTCATATGTGCCCTTCATTTTAACGTTGGCTCTGCAGAGCCAAGCTGCTGCATTTCCAGTTGTGAGATGTCATTCTGTGAGGTTAAAACATGGAGCAGTGTGCTCATGATAAGATATGCAGGTATTAAATTACTATACAAAGCTTATGAGTCAATATTCCAAATTCACGGTTTGTCTACGCTTCTGTTCATTGAATTGAGAAAGCCGAATCTATGCATTTTGCGACAGGATGCTTCGTACACAGTACAACACTAGTACTGATTTTAAGCGCTGAAGTATTTTTAAAAGCTCTGTCATAAACAAATCTATATTTAGCTGACTTGTTTTAAGAGGCGTTGCAAGTGCATGAGAACAATGAAAAGTGTGTGCCAGCGAGACACTGATTTTGGGAAGAACTGTCTTTTTTAGATGCGATGCGATACTAAAAGAGTAATTTTGAGCCAGATTACATCAAATTAGCCCTGAAAGTGTTAACTAGAGGAATGTTTCTATCAAAGTTGTGGGCTGATTTGTGTCTTAAACAGTTGGAGTGCTGGAGCAGCAGTATTGCCCCCCTTAGTTAGTGCTAAATGATTACTTGTCACAGGAACTTTAAATGCATGTACTGAGTTTGGCTGGAAAGTTTGACACATTTGTTGACACCTCTGAAGTAAATAACAGAACACAACAATGACACACACAAAGCAACATAACAACATAATGAAAACATAATTGGGCATAACATAACAAAAGATAAAAAATGTGCAAACAACACAACCCAACACAACACAATAGCCCCATGACAAATGCAGCATTAAAAAGACAAAAGCACAAATTAACAATGCACATGACCATCACAGCAGAATGGTTAACAATTAATATGCACATCATTCTTGTCATACATTGCTACCTCAAGAATTACGTTTTCACAGGGTGGTGGTAAATAGTGTTTGCACCAACCGCTTACTTATCAACAAGGACATTTAATACAATTAGTGAAAAGGTTTTTCTATCCAGCCCCTGGTCTCTTTAACAATCTGAATCTCATTTTACCACTTTAGACATTAGTAAATGTTTGTCACCGGATCTTGTTGCTTTTGACAGAAGGGAGCGTGTTTTGATACCTTTAAATAAAAGCACAACAGTACAAAACACAGTAATGTAGCATATAGAAAAATAGCAACACAACGAAGACTTAACAGGCAGAACACAATAAATAAAACAACACAGAACACAGCACTATAACCACTATACACCACAACAACAACACAACGCAACAATGCTGTAGAAAAATATAAACACACAAGAAACCACAGCACATGCCCACAACAACAAATTGCTACACAACAAATATGCACACATGTTCTTATCATATATTAACACCGTCACAGATCTTCTTTTCCTTATATGGTGGTAAGAGGTATTTGAACCATACAATGCTTTTTTTACCAACAGGGGCATATAATAGGACCAACCAAAATGTTTTGTGATCCTTCCTTATGACTTTATTGTAAATAAATTAGTTTACAGATTTTAGAGCAAGCCCAAAACATACCTAATCAAAGCATTATAGAGTTAGAAGAATCCTATTATCTACACATGTTCTACTTGGAATAATTAATGGTAATCTCCATTTAATGAGGGGGCATATTATCAAGGACGGCGTTAAAATTATTGCTGGTTTAGCGGCAAAAAACTGCCGCTAAAGCGGCAATGATGGGCTTGATAATATGCACTGGAGAATTGAAATCCATGTTCACACCAGAACATGGACTTCTATTGGAATTCTCAAGGGCATATTATCAAGCTATTCATCACCGCTTTAGCATCAGTTTTCTGCCGCTAAACCGGCGATACTTTTTAACGCCGTTCTTGATAATATGCCCTTAAGTCCCTACTTTTTCGAGTCTCAACCCATGCCTAATTAGAGTGACCTAACTGCTGAGACAAGCAACTAGTTTGTGAAAATGTTTTTAAACTTTTTAATCGTCCTTCTTTTCCTTTACTCACTATAAAGGAGGTCACCCAATAGGGCGATATCTTGTAATGCCAAGTACGATCTGTAATAAGCAGAAGACAGATGATGCCAACACACTGGCCATTGCTAAAGTGGTGACGATCGCTTACCCCATCGCCAACAGGTTTAATCAGGTGGACATTAACCCCAGCGATCGACTTATCACGCAGTGATAATGTGTATGCCTGCAGAGCCTATATCACAAGTATTCTAAATTACAGCCACTACGCACTGGGCACAAATCTTTCAGCAGGGCTATTCTACAAGGATAATTATGCATATTTTGAAGACAAAGAGCTGAATGTTGACAATCAAGTTTTTGCAAAAAGAGGAAGCTTTGCCACTGGCAGTAGACAGTTTGACCTCCTCAGCCGTATACATTCAGGCCTTTTCTTCCAAGATAAACTGCTCATCAAAGGTATCGATCTTAAGATAAAACTTAAATGCAACAAAGATCTGTTCTGTCTCATCAGCAGGGATGCAGAACCGTATAAACTGGTCATACTCACTGCTAGTTTATTTGTAAAGAGAGTGCTAGTATTAACTCCCTCATTTGGCATTTGTACGCGCTCCTGTATTCATCCGTTGTAGGTAGCCACGCAATGATACACCAGTTGGCTATGCACGTAGGACTGTCACACTGCATCACTGTGGGCTGCTCACCAAGCCTCAGATAGCGCAGAGTTACAGGTTGTATTTCAGCGATTCTGTCTTTAAGCAACACATATACCTATCTGGCAATACACACCGTAACGTAGAAGCTTCTTACACATTAACATTCTGATTCTTTTCCTAAAAGTGAGCAAGTATGTAAGATTAAATAATACAATAATTACATGATACCGGGGGCTCATCATTTTTTATAACAGTTGTCAAGGGGCTAAATATTGCACATACATCTTTTTATAGCCCTTTCTGGCATCCAAAAAACATACACAAACTTTGCATACAAAAGAGTTTTGAGCTTGACTCGTTCGAGCATCAGATCTCTTTGAGTGTGTTTTGCAAGATCTTAATCATATCAGGGTGGACATTATTCTTTTCCTCGGACAAACCATACACCAACCTTAACAGTTTTTATACTTTGCTGGGCTCTAGCAAGCTACATATATGACGGAATGTTCTTGAAGTGTATGAGTCAAATAGACACTTCTGAGGGTCCTGCTGCTGATTGTCATAATAGTCAGGGTTGACACACACGCTCACAATTTCAGCAAAATCTTTAAACGGCCATATGGCATTGTAGGGTACGCTTGGAGCTTCCTTTTAAAAATCTGTAATATTATAGGTACAAACATATTTCTTATGCAGGTCTTTGTTTTGGATTGTGGAACTTTCAGTCTATTTTCAACAGCATAAGCATTAAAAACTTACAGTGTTTACCTTTGGCAACATCCCCTCTACCACAACTCTTTTTGCTAATGCTTTTTACTGTTCAAAAAAGAAAGAAAGACAGACTATCGGTTAAAATATAGTTGTATATATAGTGTAAGTAAGTGTTTATAACAATGTTTACTAACCTCGTCATTTTCATGGGACTCAGCAGCAGCTCTAAAATCATGAGAGTGGCTGAGGTCCATCGAGGTATAATTGGCATTGGAGTTTATGCACAGCTGTTACACGACAATAGCCTCCGGAGCCGATTCCTCCAGAAACCTCATTTCTCTATAGACCAGTGAGTTGAAACTCTTATAGATTCTTCACCATCTTCCATGTTGATGACATTGTTTCCAGCATTTCTTCATTACTCGAGGCTTCGCTGCTGCTGCTGCTAGAGCCCTTATTAGGGGATATCAGTAGTGAAAAATCCTTGAGACTTAGCATTTCCAACTGCCGGCAGAGCTCCTCTCCAAAACGGGTGATGTTGTGACCACCCTCTTTAAGATCTCTCTGCTGCACATTCTGCTCCATTGCCGCTGGTGTCAAGCTATGATATTATCTATCGATAGTGTTCAAACCACCATCAGAGGGCGTCTTTTTGATGAGGTAGCTGTATCTCTTCATAATGACCGAGCGATCTCTTTCTGGAGGGCGGCTCCTGGGTTTGGCATAGGCTGCTTAGGGGTTCCTTATATGTATTCTGAGAATCAAAAAAAGGGGTGTACTCAAAGTCACCTGATCACCAGGGGCTCTGGCTCGTTATGGGCTGTTGCATAGGGCCAACACCTGGTAGAACCATGAGCACTTGACTAGCACCTGAACAGGGCAATTCCCTCCTTCCCTTCCCCCCGTAAGTCCCAGTAACAAAAGTCATATCACTTCCAGGGTGGGACAACTGTCACTGTTGGCTTGATGTGAAAGTTATCCCTGTATACTCCTGACAGAAACTACAGTTGTGGCAAGGGCACGTTGATCTAAGTAACATACTAGCAAGGCAGAAGATTGTTTAAGAAAAAGATTGTGGATGTGACAAGAACATGTTGTTAAATTGGAGTCAAGGAGACGGGGAGAAGGCTAAGTGGTTCTTAGAATATAAAAGGCAGTGGTGGAGGCGTTGAGGAGAGCTTGTTACTTGATCAAAAAAATCTTCCTGGGTGAGGTTGTGCATTCAAAGAGCTCTCATGCTTGATATGCAATAATGCTGTTTCTGCTGTCGTTGTTGGTGTGTGTTTGCCCCCACCCGTAAATCAAAGATAAGTAAATCTTCTTTCATGGTATAATGCATGCATTTTCTTAAACTAGGAGTGGATCAAAATGTGATATAATTTTATTTAATCTAACCACTCACATCTCACAATGTCACAAGGCAGAAATATGAAGCCTTTTAGAAACACATAATGCACAATAAGTGTCTGTAAAAAATGAGATTTTTAATTAAATACAAAACAGAGGTAAGCAACAGCTTGCATTTCCAACACAGCTGTTGCTCTCAGTTTAGCCATTTCAAATGCTGAAGAAACTCTTAATTTATCATGGTTAGTAAATGTATGAGACTGCCCCATAGATCCTGAGCACGAGACCCTTTCCATGCAGCCCAGGAGACTGCAAAGCCCTGCTGAACCATTTAGGAATCCCTTCAAAAATTTGTAAGCGTTAGCAGAAGTACAGACCTCAAGATTGAAATTAAAAGGACCTGGTCAAAAGTAAAATTTAGACAAATATAGCAGATGGTCTTTTTTCACCAAGCCCACAGGAAGCAAGTGTAGAACGGGTGCCCTGGATAGAAGAGTGGTTGTCTCACCTAACATAATCTCAAAAGTTGGGAAGCCAGGTCATCAGATACTTTAGAAAGTTTCGCCGATTGGACACAAATAGCATAGGGAATTGTGTTTCACAATTTACTCTTTGCATCTGAGATGACTTAACCGTGCTCGTTTAGATGTAAAAGCAAAGACTAGAAGAATAAGATTATCAGTTCTAATAGTTAATCATAGATCATATGACTAAAATTTGGAAGTATTAAAACTAGGATATTCTTCTAGGATGTTTCTATGAGCAATTTTAAGCACCTTATCCATGATTAAAAAATGTTCCTGAAGCTAACTGCAAGCTCTTGGTATTGATCAAATGCAGTGTCTTTTGCAAAGTCCCACAGTAAAACTTGTTATAGCATTTTCAACTACTTTTTAATGACCTACAATATTTTCAGAGCGGCCAAGCAAATCATAACGGTGTGACTCCAGAGATGGCACAACCCTTCTCAGATCTTTTAGATGGCAACCATTTGCCCTCTTATGGTAGAGGGTTCAGGGCAATATTGAAATCTTCCCCTCAAGAAGTCCAAAACCCTGATGGGATCAAAAGATAGAGGAGGAAGCACCAGGAAGAAAAAAGACACAAATGTGTCAACCTTCACAATCGCTGAAGGAGTGCAGTCACTGGAAGGGAAACACTATGCAGTTAAGGCCTGGTCACTCAACTGCCATGCTGATAAGTGTGAGCACATCTCTTAAAGGCCCTCCTGGATCAGCCACTAAAGAGTAAACAGAGAGAATGGGAGGGGACATTCTTCAAGCAAGAGATGCAGCAGAGGAATCCATAACAGCATCTTCTTCAGCCACATTATGGAACTGCTCTGCACTGACCACCACTGCATCCATTTCTCCTTTAGTAAACCCACCGCACACAAGCACGTTTGCCCCCTCCAACATAGACTCTGAAGAACAACTCACCTCCGCCCTCACATGCACTCCACCACCAACTACAATGGACGCTAACATCATGACAAGCAACCTCCACCAATAGATCGCTAACTGCGCCAACACACTCGCCCCTGCTCCCAAACCAAAACATGACACAACAAAAAAAGCAAAATGGTTCACCATGGCACTCCAAGAATCCAATCACTCCTGTCGACGACTGGAAAAGACATGGAGAAACAGCAAAACTCGGGAAGCCGTCAACACCCAGATAGCACACTTCATCGAAGCCAACAAAATCCCAGACACCTCTCAATCCGGATTCTGCAGCAACCACAGCACCGAGACTGCCCTCCTCGCTGCCGCAGACGACATGCGCACCCTCCTCGAACAAGGCCAAATGGCAGCCCTTATCCTCCTGGACCTATCAGAAGCATTAAACATCGTCTCCCACCTCACACTAGCCAACGGACTCCATGACGCTGGCATCCAAGGAAAGGCCCCAGACTGGTCTTATTCTCTGTGTTCTCAGGCAGAACACAGAGAATAAGACTCCTGCCCTTCCTCTCAAACCTGAAGGAGATCAGATGCGGAGTACCCCAAGAATCCTACCTCAGCCCCACCCTCTTTAATGTCTACATGGTCCCCCTTGCAACCATCGTGAGAAATGATGAGCTCAACATCATTTCCTACGCCAATGACACCAAGCTCATCCTCTCCCTTGCCAAGGAACCCGACTTCACCAGGCACAACTTCCTAGAAGGGATCAAAGCCATCGCAACTTGGATGAAGAACAGCTGCCTGAAACTCAACTCAGAAAAACAGAAGTCCTCATCCTCGGCTCCACCCCCTCCACATGGGATGACACCTGGTGGCCCCCCACCCTTGGAAACCCAACCACCCTGGACAGTCCATGCACATAACGTCAGTATCATACTGGACTCATCACTCACTATGAATCGCCAGATCAAGCCTTCTCCTCTGCATGATTCAACACCCTCCGCATACTACGTAAGACATTCAAGTGGATCCCCCCGACTCCAGGACAACGGTCACTCACACACCCATCACCAGCAGACTGGACTACGGCAACGCCCTCAACACCACAATCAACAACAAAGTCTTCTGCAAACTCTAGACTGCCCGAAATGCCGCAGCCAGACTATTCCTTGATATCCCACGGCACAACCACATCACCCAACACCTCTGTCACCTTCACTGGCTCCCGGTCAAAAGAAGAATAACTTTCAAGCTGCTCATGCACGCCTACAATGCCCTCCACAACATTGGACCTCAATACCTCAACAACCGCCTCTCCTTCCATGCCTCCAAGAGAAACCTCCGCTCAGCTGACCTCTCCCTAGCCACAGCCCCACGCTTCAACAGGTCCTGAGTGGGTGGAATGTGCTTCTCCTACCTCACAGCCAAGACCTGGAACGATCTCCCCCTTCACCTCTGGCAAAACCCAACACTGCACCAATTCAGGAAAGACCTCAAGACCTGGCTTTTCGAATGACTCCAACAGATCTGCGCACATCCACCCCTCAGCGCCTTCAAACCCAAACAGGTGAGTAGTGCACTCTACAAAACCCTGATTGATTGATTGAACAGACAAAGCCAAAATAGAGAAACAATGATGAATAAAACCTCTTCTCACTAGATCTTGTGCAGAGCTCATTGTAGGAAGGGTATGTGAAGGAAGACACACAGAAGGTCCTGTGGCCAAGAAAAGTAAGGGCATTTAATACCCAGGTGCTCATGTCCCCCCTGAATCCCAAAATTGGAATTATATTGTTGGCACAAGTATCAAATATCGAGCAAGAGTTTCCCAGTTTTAAGGTTATTTGTCTGAAAATCGCTAGATGAATACACATTTCCTTAAAAGTGGGAATAATCTATCTCAGGGTATCAGTCTCAACATTCTCTGAGCAGGGAAAACCTGTGATTCTAATGGCTGTTGAGAATTAGTTATGACCAAAATATGAGTATCTGAGCAAGTGTTACCAGGGACATAGATCTTGTTACCCTCAACTGATTTCTGTTGGTCTTGGTGATGAGATTGCTTGTCCGAACCAACAGGACTGGACTATGGTTTAGAGAGAAAACACACTGGACAACAATCAAGTCAACTAAAACTTATCTCCAGTTGGATGATATTTTTGAATCGTGGATAGACCACAGGCCTTGAGCAGAACTACAGCACAGGTTAGCCCCCAAACCAAGGCTGCTAGCATATTTCTCTCAAGAGGGAAAGCAGTTAGCTTGGTCACCTTGTTCAGGCTGGAAACCACCAACCACCAAAATTACAATTGAACCTTGGAAACAGAGTACATTAGTCCAATACTGAGGCTCTCATTATGAGAGGCCCGTAAAAAATCCCAATTATTTCCCCACCTCATAGTTACTATTACTGTGAGTTGCAGTAATTCTGAAAATGAGGAAATAACACCCTTATGAAAGTTTGGGGAATAAAATGTGTGAATCTGTGTATAAGCACTGATTCACACGTGTTTTTCCCCAGAGTTTTATACAAAGATTTCAGCTGCTTTTACCAGCTGTACTCTCCATATGAAACGCTTATAACTTGTAACTCCAAGGGGCCCGGTAATGTCTGTTATCAGATCCAGCAGCGTTTACAGGCCACTAGCAATGAGGGACTTCGTGGGGGTTTGTTTTGGTGAATGATTTTACACTCACTCTGATGAATATTTAGGGCAATTCTCCGGATCAACTTGGATGCTGCACCCCACCCAGTCTGAGTTCCACAAGGATTAATATTGCAAGTGTGAGGGGCTGGTCAAACAAAAGAAGTCTGTTGTCCCACAGAGGGCTGTCTTATCACCACAACGTTTCAATCAATACATAAAGAACGTTATCAAATTACTCCATTCTGCAAGGTTGTGTTACTTTATTTGAAGATTTTGGTTCATTGCAGCAGTCTGGGCCCTGCAAAGTGCATTAGGATCCAGAATGTTTAGCTAATTGCCTGAACATCAGGTGGTAGGTGTGCACTAATCTCCTAGGGCCCGATTCACAGAACTAACTTAAGACAAAATCCTAAACTTACTACCATTTTGGTATTCACAGAAGGCACTTACTCATTTTGGTATTCACAGAAGGCACTTACTCATTTCGGTATTCACAGAAGTTAGGAGTCCTAAGTTTAGGACTCCTAAATGCCTTCTGTGAATACCGAAAGTCTTAAAATTAGGATTTTTCTCAATTTAGTAGTAGTAAAGTTAGGACTCCTAACTTTAGGACTCCTAAATGCCTTCTGTGAATACCGAAAGCCTTAAAATTAGGAGTTTTCTCAGTATAGTAGTAGTAAAGTTAGGACTCCTAACTTTAGGACTCCTAAATGCCTTCTGTGAATACCGAAAGCCTTAAAATTAGGAGTTTTCTCAGTTTAGTAGTAGTAAAGTTAGGAGTCCTAACTTTAGGACTCCTAAACTGAGAAAAATCCTAATTTTAAGACTTTCGGTATTCACAGAAGGCATTTAGGAGTCCTAAAGTTAGGACTCCTAACTTCTGTGAATACCGAAGTGAGTAAGTGTCTTCTGTGAATACCAAAATGAGTAAGTGCCTTCTGTGAATACGATAATGGTAGTAAGTTTAGGATTTTGTCTTAAGTTAGTTCTGTGAATCGGGCCCCTAAAGTCCACTAAAAAAGAACTCTAGCCAACCACCTCAGATGCTGCTGGATGGATCAACAAATTCCGGCTACTTGCCATAGGTCAAAAAGGAAAACAGCTACCTCTAGAATTCAAGAGGACAGGGTAAGAGGACAGGGTAATTATACCACATAACAATATGAGCTTCCACCAACCATTTCTATTTTATTTGGTTGCTTTAATATGCACCTGTTGCAGCATAAAGCATGCATAAATGTTTTATTGTACACATTATCTACTTACTTCTCTAAAAGTACTGGACCCTTTACGATTAGACAGTTTGAAGCTTTTCCATTTACAACCAAGGCAATTATCCTCTGATGAATATTTCTCCACAGATAGGAGGGGTGAAAATTAGGGTGACCAACTCCAGGTTGGCTATCCAATGTGGACCATTAATTGACAGCCAACTCACAGATTGGAGTTAAAATTTAGGTACACCACTCTTAAGATGCTGTAGAAATAAAGAATAGCAACAGGAAGACCCAACCTCCTGAAGAAGTTAGGTCGAGTCAAGATCAAACTAAAAGCTCTGCAATTGCAATGCACAATAGAAGACGTTACACCTGATGTTCTGTCAGGGCTTGATGATTCTCCCCACGATGCATTAGGACACAGTACAGTCTGAATGGAAGAATCAAGTAGGACACAATAATAGACTCAGACAGAGTATTGCTTAGTTAGGTTATTGTATTAAAGATCCAAAATTAATTGCCACAAGTAAGTTAATATATCAAAATTTGCAGAACAATGCCAAACATTGAAGCTGGCTTTTCTCGGCTGGTTATAAATCCAGCAGCTACAGAGTTACAGAGTCTTACTACCATTAAGGCTGAAGGAAAGTTCATTGTCTTACAGTTCAGGTCCTCCAAGATAGAAAAATGGACTCCGTTCTAAAGTCCATTAAAAAGTGAGACCATTTGGCACAATAGAAATTGCTACGGCAAAGAAGGTTCAGTTCATCAGCTATGAACTGTAGCATGAACTAGGGAGTTCAAAAGCAAAAGATAAATCAATCAGGTCTTGAGTAGGAAAATCAGAATGGCATCTGGTCAAAATGCAAAAATCAATAGCGTTGCCCCTTCTTTGGTGTTTCTTCTTTGATAAGATTTTTAAGTTCGTCCCTGTGAGGTAGCATCACATCACCATCGAAAGACTATCACATATCCATTGCCACATAGTGCCTCCTAGGACATTGAAACATCAAGATGGTTTCCCATGCCAGTCATGAGAAATGAGAAATTGTGAATCCACACAAGCTTAATATTAAATACCAAGATACAAAGTAGTTTGTCCATAGACTTAGCTGAAATTCTGTCCCTAGAGGAATAATTCATGGTGCACATTGAGGAAAATTTCAGGAATGTCGGAGTGTAGACATGCACAGGACAAATAAGAAACATTTCTCATATTAAGAAGGACTCATTGTATTAAATTAGGCAAAAGGTCAGCACTAGAGAAAAAGCATTTCGAGAAAGCCTTTAGGTTAGCATCGCACGTTGAAATGAGCTCTAACCTTACTTTAAATATAATGAAATTAAATCAATTCAAATGAGAAATATGCATACAACTTTCACAAAATATTATTTCATGAAAATAGCTAATGTTAAAAAGGTCCTACTACCACAATTTTTCACAACTTCATAAAAGTGCATATTTTTCTAATGTAATTTTTTAAAATATCAATTTAAAAATGTCATAAAATATAGAAACTATAGGATCACTGTATTTCAAGCTTGTACCTCACTAACTGGTGCATTATTCTCAGGAAAGAGCATGAAAAAAACACCAGGCCACCTCACTTAACATTACAATTGTCATCAAAATACATTATTAAGCAGCATGTGCATAAGAAAGGCATTATTTTAACTCATTTATATGTATTAGTGTTGTCTTAGAAATATGTTTTCTTCATCTCACATTTTAAAGCACACTTTTGCGGTGCTTCACTTGCCTCTGATTCATTTGTCACTGTGTCTAACATGTGCAATGTGTACTTTCAACCTTTCCTTTCTTCTGTGTGTAAACATCTTGTGTATTTTGCTGCATCAGGCCCCCCTCTGATGGCAAAGCAAGCCATCATCGTATCTACCACATCAGATCTCGTCACAGATTATGGCTGTGTTGTCTTTAACCTCTTACTTCTACTCTCCTCTAAGGCTTTTAAGTCATCAAAAATGCGTATGCTGCATCCTCCATTTCAAGATGAGCTTGTGTCCTTTTTCTCTGCTCTTTTTTTACTCATTTGGTGCCTGCAAACTTTAATTGACAATATCAGCAGCATTGCGTACAAAGAGATCACCACTACAGATCTCAAGATGGAAATCACTTATCCATTTTCTAAGTTTCCCAACCAACTGGTAACACTTCACAATCCCTTACCTATGGTTTCCCAGGAACCATCCTCTTTAAAGTCTTTCAGGTATTTGCTTAAGTCAGGGATGTTTTTTTATGTAATCTTGCACGTCTTTACTCCTGTCTGGTATATAGGAACAACAGTGTTGGACTTTCAATAATTGGTAGAACGAAGATAACATTTTTAGGACCTCATTGTTAAAATGAGTTCCAAGGTCTGAGAAACCAGAAATCTGAATCTCAGAATCAATTCTCTTAACAACAATTCTGCCATAGTCAAACTATTATTTCTACGAGTAGGATAAGCTTCAACCCATTTTGAAAAAATGCACACAATAACCAAAACATATCTCAATCCGTTACAAAGGGGCATCTCTATGAAGTCCATTTGGATCCAGCTGAAGGGATCCACAGATTTACCAATGTGACCCATGAGAACCTGTGTACTTCTTTTGGGGTTTTGTTGCTGAAATATTACACAGTGATGGCATAGTTTTTCCGCAGTTGCTCGGAATCTGGGATTGTACCACATAGGTTGAAAAAGGTGCATCATTGCATCTCTCCCAACTTGTGCAGAACCATGGTAGTACCTCGCCATTTTGGACAATAATCTGTCAAGCAAAACTGGTCTGGCATCAACGTAAATCTACATATCATCTTCTATCTTGGTACAGCCTGCTCTCATTCAACCCTGCCGTTCTGCTTCTGTCATCTCCTCCCATGTGTTTAAGGTAGACAACATCAAAGTACAATCTGTGACATCGAATGTGTTTTTCAAGATCTCTTCATTAAATGTGTGTGTATTCAAAGCAAAATATCTTGACATCTCATCTGCAAAATGTTTGCAGACTGCAACATAGTCGGTACCTTGCCGTTGCGCAACTCATTTCAGAACAGCAATTTGGGCAGGCGATTGTAGGGACCGCAAAAGGTTCCTCATGAACTCCCCATTTGTAATGGGCAAAGCAGATGATGTCATGAACCCACGCTTTGACTACAATTGCCCATAGTCATGTATGACTCCAAAGCCATACTATCAGTGCAAATTGTAACTCGGAGCTGTTTTGAAATGGTGCATGCTATTGTCAGGGCTTTACGCTCTGCAACTTGCACAGAAAACATTCCTTGCAACCATATAGCTTCCAAAACACCTCCAATGGCACACACAGCATAAGCGTTTTCAGGTTTCCTTCATTGTCTCTCAATCAGGAACCATCAATAAAGCAACTCATGATCAGATTTAGGCAGTGGCTCGTTAGAGATATCAGTATGCAGCTTTGTACACAATTTGCATCCAAACAGTCATGCTCTGCTTCATCCACCACTTTCTCATTTTCAGGCAATGGCATCAAGCTAGCTGGGATAAATAGCTGTGCATCTCTTCAGAGTCACTTTCTCTGCACCCAGAAAGATTTGCTCGTATTATGTCAAGTGGCTGTTGGTCAGATACTGTGTTCGTGTATGAGTCAACAGTATCTTGACTGTTTGGGGCATGAATACTGTTAGTGGATGACCGATGACATTACTTTCACACTGCTCAAGAATTGCACACGTAGAAGCAAACACTTTCAGGCATCCAAGCAAAGCAGCCGCAACACGAGAAGTGTTGCGGAAAAGTATGCAAACGGCCTATGATTGTTTCCATGCATTTGTGTCAACACTGAAAGTGTGCAAACATCTGTATCACTACAGAATAACACAAATCACTTATTATAATTGGGAATTTCCAAAGCTAGTGTCCTGCAAAGGCATTCTCATGGTTCTATGAAGGCAGTCATGCAATTGACATCCCAGGGTATCGGATCTGACACGTCTTTATGTGTCAAGCTCTGAAGAGGTTTTATGGTCAAAGAAATATTTGGAATTCATTGTCTGAAATAGCCTACTATTTCTAAGAACATGTGGACTTACTTATGGGTAACTGGAGGATTCATGTTAAGAATTGCTGAGATTCTTTCCTGTGACACTTTCCTTGCTCCTTTCTCAACATGAGGTCCTAAGTACTGGACTTCAGTTTTGTAAAATTGTATTGTATCTTAGTCGGAGAAACTTTAAACTCATTTTCTGCAAGGAGATTTAACAATACAATAATGTCAAGTCTGCAAGCTACTCTCATAGTTGATGTCACCATTAGGTCGCCTATATGTTGAACCAACTCTGAGTGATTCGTAATTTTCAGAGATTCCAGATTCTTGCTGATTAAAGATTTAAGGGCTTTCCGTATACCCCTGTGGGACTCTGCACATTGCCAAAACTCAACTGCCGAAATGGAAAGCGCATACAATAATTAGCTATCTTCATGCAAAGGGATTGCAATGAAGGCCTGGCAAAATCAATGACTGAAAATCATTCAGCCTCACATGGAATCTGAAATAAAATCACAGCTCGTTTTGGTAGCATGGGACAACATGGAACAACAATGGCGTTTACCTTGTGCAATCCTGCAAAATGAGATACTTCCCATTCGGCTACAGGAAGCCCATTATGGGAGATTTACACAGAATTTAAATCATCTCCTTCAGACTCCCATGCTCGATGATTGAGTCAATCACAGGAGTTTTTCTAACAATTGTTTCTGGAGACACATTTTATTGTGGGATTCTGGGGAACTCTGCATTTGGTTTAATTGTGATTCAGAATGGGCTGACACCTTTGATTAGTCCGATAGCTTTACCTGTAAAGTCCCAGACTTCAGGTAGTGCAGTGTCTCTCAGTTCTTTGGGCAAATACTCACACGTCAGGAGAGGATACGTTCCCACATCTGATTTCTGTTGGGCAAGTTTGAAGACAACATTCTCTTCATTCATATGGTCCTTAATTCCTTTGGTTGTGAAATAAATTGAACAGTGCAGTTTACAAAATAAATCACATCCAAGCAGATTCACTGAACTTGTGTCGCACACTACAAATTGGTGATGATCCTCAAAGGACCCTATTTAAACAGTCACTGGTTCTGAAACTGGAGTAGACAACTTTCTGTTATTAACTCCTATAACTTGGATACTTTCTCCCGAGAGGGGAAGATTGGGAACCTCTACTGTTCTTACAGTAGATTGGATGGCACCAGTGTCGAAAAGGAATGATATAGGATTCAAATCCACTTCTCCATCCAAATAGGGAAAACTCTGGTCTACCTCTAAGGCTGCGACAAACACGCAGTCTGCCTTCCCCCCTCAGGCATCATCATGCTAACGGGTCCTGATCACTGTCATCCAATTCAATCAAATATTGCTCTGCTACATTCTGATTTTGGTGATAATTTTGATTCACATTGTATCTCTGTACCTGAACGTTCTCTTGTGGCATAAGAACTTGTGGCATTTGCTGTGATACAATAGAATCCTGCATTCTATGTCCTTGTATCTGCTGAGTCTGTCCCATGTTATTCCCTTGAGGCTGTGCATAATTCACATTCTGCATCTGATTTCCCATATTATTCAAAACCCACTTGCACGCTTGTCTCCTATGTCCAAGCTTTCCACACCCATGACATGGATTTGTCTTTTTCAAAAGTGACACCTCAATACCAGTTCTAGGATCTACAGGATTACCATGACCTCCTTTTTGCAGTGGAAATATCTGATGAAAACCATTAACACCCTGCATCATCAGAACCAGATTATAACCTCTCTTTACCAGTCCTGTGTTCTCAAAACCCATCTGATTTTGGCCTTTCTGCATTACTTTGCCTTTCATCTGTGCAGTCCTTAATTTTTCCTTGATTTGCTCCTTATCTCAATTTTGTCTGCAAAATGTTCTGAAAAATGCAACATTTCATGCACCGATTTACCCTGCCAAATAAAGTATTAGCTGTGGAATCATGTTAGAAATCCCAGGTCTCAAACCCATGACGAATCCGGAAACAAATTATCCCAAATCTCTGCAATAGAGTATGATCCACTATACTGTTTTGAAGACCTGTACCAAAATCTCATAAAAGGCATCTACGGAGTCTTTTAGCTCTTGAGTCGTCCGGTCAATCTGCAACCAATCAATTTCTTACGGAGACATTTTTGTCTTCAGATGAGTTATCACCTGCTGGTATTTTCTCATTACCTCTGGAGATGGTGCACCTGTTCTGGAATCCCTTTCTGGTTCTCCCTCTGGCCAAACCACAGTAATCGTACATTCATTCCATAAATCTGCTGGAACCACAACTTCATAGAAGTATTCAAATCAATCCAAAAAACCTTTGACATTTTCCCAAATTGTTCACCTAGTCTGTACCATTCCACTGGCTTTTCACTCAATTTAGGGAAATCATTTGTAAATGACAAACTATATTTTCTATTCTATTGTACGTGAACGGAACCTCCTCCAGGTATTCCTCCCATAGGGGGCATTTTTATGTCTTCTACACTACACCAGAAACGTAAGTTGGTGACTGATCTCAAAATCACTTTACTTCCTTCTTTTTTGACCATCTGCCTTCCCATTTTTCTCTATCTTCCCATTTTCAGATTAATGTCATTAGCTCTTTTATCTGCAATTTCCTTTCTGGTGCTCTCATTTTCTCAATGTCTTTGTCAGTAAAGTCCATCCTGTAAGATTTCTTTGAACTTCGAATATCTATTTCATATGTCCGAGCCAATTCTAATAATCTCTCATAGGTCACATTTGCTCGTCTTGTAATGTTTTTACAGAGAAACAATAGTTCCTCCTCCTCGTTAACCACTAATATGAAAGGGCTAAGTGTTCCTTGAATCATTTTTTCAAATTCAACTTTTAGTCAACTCACAACCATGAACGGTTGATATATCTGAACTGTATTTTGAATTAAACTTAGACCTGCAATTACATCAGAAATGCGGGCTGATCTAGAAACTGAAGGTTGAGATGGAACTGAATTTATAGTTGAAGTTGGTACTGTAACTGGAACCATTGCAGAACTCTGATTATTTGGGTTATTTTATCCCTTAAGCCATTCATCGAGTTCTTGAGGAGTAATCCCTTATTGCTCTCCCATACTATTTAAATTTAAACTTTCACTAGTAAAATTTGCTTTTGTTCCAGGCTGTACATTTAGTACAGATGAGTCTGGAACTGCAACACACATCGGCACAGTCATATCAGAAGAGTGATAATTCATTTCAGGAGGTCCACTCGGCTTGCAACAATAAGAAGGTGAAAACATCTGCACTATTCTTTGCATCATGCCAGCTTGTATTTGATTAGGGACAACATTCACAGCATCAGCACTGTTGGCCGGCATAGGAACCATGGGTGTGTGGATCAGTGATTTCACTGTCAAACCTGAAGATCTCATGTGTACTGTATTTACTCCAGGAGGTACAGCCAAATTAGGAATCATATTTACCTGTAGCCCAGACTTGTATAGGAGCACAACAGGTCCAATAGTTACGGGAACAAGCAAATCATCTGGAGCATTTGAATCAATCATGTTAATAGGAGACGCAAAAACCGGCCGCAGAACCTAAAGAGCCGACACTGCAGGACATCCTTACTGCCATTACAATGGTACACACATCATTGGACTTCATTTCGTAGGAAGTGTCCGTCATCCGAGCAGACATGCGCTCCTTGAATACCAGGCTGCAAGAGGTGAAAGTCAAGGCAAGCTCCTTAGTAGCCGACACGTCCGACCTACAATGAAAGGTGGAAGACCTGCAGTCCCTTACTGCGAGAATGGAAGCACAGCTGGACGAATACGAAGGACGCTCCCGGCGCAACAACGTTCGCATAGTGGGGGTGCCGGAGAGAGCCGAGGAGCCAGCAGTTGAGCTATTTGTTGAGGAGCTGGTCACAAGCCACCTAAAATCGACAAGACTTTCAGATTTCCTCTCTGTTGAGAGAGCGCATCATGTGTCAGGTGGCAGAACAAAGCGGTACAAAAGGGGGTGGTGATGGAGGGGGTGGAGGTGGCAGAACAAAGCCTGGAGCCCTACCTCACCCGATAGTCACCAGAATCTTCAACTATAGGTACAGAGATGCCTTTCTCCAGGCGTCCCGGGTTTTATCCCCGCTGGAGTTCCAAAACAGCAAGATAACCTTCTTCCCGGATTTCACCCTCAAAGTGCAGCATCAACAGCATAGCTTCTTGTACGTAAAACGTGCACTCAGAGAATTTTTTTTTTAATACGCCATGTTATTCCCAGCCAAGTTGCATGTGGAGTCAGTGGGGTAAGCTTGGTTCTTCAACACCCCAGAGGATGCCTTGGACTGGCTTGATGGTTGGCGTGTGGTGGGCAAAGGGAGGAACAACCGTAATCGAAGGCCCGGAGTGGAGGGCGCTCGTGGTAGCGCCAAGGAAGATGCCCCGACGGAAGAAGGAGGGCCACATGGGGGCACCGGAAAGTCTGGTATGTATTTTGACTCTCCTGAGGGGGGGGTAAAGTAGCCTCACTGAACTGTTGGACTGGGGAGAGACTATGGCCTCCTATCAATGGTAGCGTATGCTGAAGTATTGAGTGGGGGGGGTGCACTCGGATTAGTTGGTCAGTTGGTTATGGCAATATATGATATTGGTGGTGCCACAGTGCTCTGAGTTAAATGTCTAAAAGATGACTTTTGGTGCAGAAGCGGGTGCCCGGTTGGCTGCACCACCTACTAGTTTAAGGGGTGGGCGAAAGGCGTGCTGCATGTTTTGGGAGGCGGGAGGTTTTATTTCTGCCATGCATGGAGGCAGCGAGGGGAGTTGGGTTTGTTTTGTTAGGAGGGCGGGATGCCTGTGCATGCTGCATCTTAGTTCATAACTGCATTCATTATGTCCCATTTGGACATTCGTTGGTGCAAGGCGGGGAGGGGGGTTACATTCTACTTTGTTTGATTTTGTCGCATTACAGACAAGGGTCAATTGATTTCCACTGCATACTGGTGACTGTCAAATTCTGCGCCAATATTCTCTACAAAGGTCCAAAAGGGTGGCCCCGCACAGCACTGCGCTTCTATTGGCAAATAGATATTATGTCTCCTATCGGGCCCTGCTCCGACCTAATGAAGAGCTTTGGGGATGGGATCATCCGGATGAGTCTCAACATACCAAAGCTCCTGTGTGCAGGGATTGGATCCTCGCTGAGCACCCAGACTGAAGGGGGTGAAGGGTGGTCTGGGCGGGTTACTCCCCTGATGAGTCAGGTGGATGGCCTAAGTAATATAACCTTAATCCAGGGACACAACACATATAGCAAGATTTAATTTGCTGTCCTGGAACGTCAACGGTCTCGGGGACAAGATTAAACAAGGCATTGTATTGCAATATATTAAAAGCCACCTGCCAGATGTAGTTCTACTCCAGGAAACACATCTTTTGGGTAATACATGTCAGGCACTGACTTGATGGGGTTTCAAATTGGTGGCACACTCAGCCTTTGGTTCTGGATCCCGCGGTGTGGGGATATTGCTCCGGAAAAATGTTCCAATAAAAATAAACTCCACAACATTAGACATCCAGGGCAGATTTGCTGCTGTTACCGGGTGTTGGGAAGGGTGCACACTTAGCCTTGTATCGGTGTACATCCCTCCTGGACTACAGGGTCCGGCCTTAAAAGATCTAGGTGATTTCTTGCTCTCCCTACCGGATGGAAGGCTCTTTATTGGAGGAGATTTCAATGCCATAGTGTCGGATAGCTTGGATAGATGGCCGCCCAAGACGTTACCAGAAGCATGTACACGGGTTAACAATTTTCTGACTGTGCTCGGTCTTACAGATGCCTGGCGTGCATTTCATCTCACGCAGAGACAATATACATTCTACTTGGGGGCCCACAAAACGCAATCCCGCATAGACTACATAATCACACCTGCAGATCAGCTGTGTCACTTTAGAGAAATTACTCACTTAGCCCGGGGTATCCTGGACCACGCACCCCTATGGGCTCGGGAAGAAGTGGGGGAACCGTTGGTAGGAAGAACAGCCCCAATCAGCCCCTGGTATTTTAAGGTCTCTAAGATATGCAAGAGTATTATCAGTGACACGGAGCACTACTTTCACGAAAATCAACACTCCGTAGACTCGGCAGTAGTGCTATGGGCCTATAAAATGGTCAGACGAGGGACCGCAGTCTCCCAAATTGTCACCTCCAAGAGTGAGACGCGTGAGGATCTAGACTGGTTGGAAATGGATATATTAATGATAGAAAATAGTCTTCAGGAGTCAGATTCAGAGAAGAAAGACATGACTGGCTACTCAAGCAGAATGAGTTTCGGGCTGTGTCAAAGGATATGGCCAAGACGCAGCACAGAGCCACACAGTGTAGAATATACCAGTTGGGCGACAAAGCAGGCAAGCTACTGGTGTGGCTCGACCGTGGGGACCAAGCGAGTCGCATAGTGGTGGAACTTGCCACTAAAACCAGGGGCTTGATCTCCAACCCGCAGGCCAATCTCAGAGGAGTTTGCCGAATACTACAGAGATGTATACACTTCCAGAACGAAGTACACTGAAACCGTTGCACTCTCTATGCTCCGTGACATTCCCCTCCCTAGGCTCTCTGACGAGGAGCGATCGGACCTTGATAGAGAACTGGAAGCTGGAGAAGTGGAAAAAGCTATCCACGATCTGCATGGGGGAGGGCCTCTGATCCAAACGGCTTACCTGTCGAACTCTATAAATTAACAGCAAGTAAAATTACGCCATTTCTAGTTAGAATGTTCCAGGAAAGACTAGATTCTGCATTGCTCCCATTGGACCAGAGATTAGCAAATATTGTGGTAATCCATAAACAAGGTAAGCCGACACACCTGTGTTTGTCCTACAGGCTGATCTCACTTTTAAACGCGGAGGCCAAGATCCTTTTGACAGTGATCACTAAACTGGTTCATCCTGACCAGTCAGGCTTTATGCCAGCCAGGAATACTTCTCTCAACTTGCGGAGACTACACGGAGTACTAGCAAGGGCCGACACTCTACGGGAAGATGCTGTGGGGGTCTCGCTGGATGCAGCCATAGCCTTTGATACGATCGAATGGCCATATATGTTGGCGGTATTGCACAAACTAGCATTCTGCCCTGATTTCCTGAGGTGGGAACACCTCCTATAATCCGCTCCCACGATTCGAGTAGTGGTAAACAACAGGTTGCCCTCCTCATTTGAGCTGTGTAGGGGTACTCATCAGGGTTGCCCCCTCTCTCCATTAATTTTTGCCCTCATTTTGGAACCACTAGCGATGTGGATAAGGAAGGAACCGGTAGTTTGAGGGTTGAGATGGGCACCAGACTGGGATGACCGCATATCACTCAATACTGACGATATCTTGCTATATCTAGCTTCGCCTGCAGCCCCCTTAAATGGAGCGCTGGACATCTTACAGGTCTTTGGGGAATTTTCAGGCTACACCATCAATTGGTCTAAATCGGTCCTCTATGTCTTGAGCGGGAAGGCCCCGACTCTGCCTAGAGGCTTTGCCATAACACTCGCCCCCAACAGTTTTAAATACCAGGGGATTCATGTCTCCAAAGATCTGACACTCTCATATGCGCAAAACCTCCTTACCCGTTGCAGCACTTCAAGAGTGATGTCACACATTGGAGATCGCTCCCTCTATCCCTACTAGGGAGGGCCGCCTTGTTTAAAATGATGTCACTGCCTCGTTTTCTTTATGCGCTTTGGAA
Source organism: Triturus cristatus (assembly GCF_964204655.1). Lineage (NCBI taxonomy): Eukaryota > Metazoa > Chordata > Amphibia > Caudata > Salamandridae > Triturus > Triturus cristatus. The sequence goes on from NC_140582.1 coordinate 559,268,236, forward strand.
TGCACCTCTCCTGGTACCACATGCATATTTTAAATTAATTGATTCAGTATTGAGGGAGCTCCTCTGGGAAGGAAAACCTCCACAGATATCTCTATCTAAGCTCACTAGGGGGTGGTACCATGGCGGCATCACACTCCCTGATATTAGACGATACTACTGGGCAGCTCATCTCACTTCCATTAATCACTGTACGTACGGATCTCAGAATGACCCTAGCTTCAATATGGATAGGTGGCTATTACCCGGAGGAAGTTACAGGGAAGCACTGTACGCCATTCCATCTAGAGTAAAACTAACAGGGCCCACCAATCACTCGGTCACAGTATGGAGAGATGCCACACTGAGTTTGGGTTGGAAGTACAAAAATCACACTGGCTACCCCACTCTGGGACTCAGCCCAGTTAGGGAACATGAGGGTCACTAAAGGGTTTGACAGATGGGACCTAATCGGTTTATCTTCTGTGGGGGACCTGTGGAGAGATGGTGGAGAAATCTCCTTTGACCAGTTAAGAGAAGAATATGACCTAGCTGCCTCAGAACACTACAGATACCTTCGGGTCAGACAAGCGCTGCAAGCCGTAATACCCAGGGGTGATAGTCTGCCAAAGTCCTCACCGCTAGAGGACAGAATACTAGATGATCATCTCCTGGAGAAAGCAATCTCCATGAAATATAAAAACGAATAAAAAATTCCCCCGACACCCTTCTCCGACTCCTTGTTCACTGGGACCACATCGTAGCGGGGTTGGATGATGGGGAATGGCTAGAAGCGCTGGCATCCCCCAGAGAAACACAGTTTCATCCAGGCTGAGGCTTGTTCAACTTAAAATACTACATAGGATATATTATTCGGGGTCAACGTTGATGATGATGGGATTTAGGGAGGACGCAGATTGTATCAGGGGCTGTGGGCTGGTTGGTACATTCATACATACACTTTGGGAGTGTCCATTAATCCAGAGATACTGGGAAAGAGTCACAAACTGTATGACAGAAGTCATGTGGGTAACCACTGACTGCAATATTAAGCTATGTCTTTTAAACATCTGGGGCCCTACAGACCTAAATGTCAATGATAAGATATGGGTGTCATTGGGAATGATGGTCGCCAAATGCAATATTGCAAAGATGTGGGGAGCAAGTGAAAAACCGTCCCTGAGGCTTTGGGAGAATGACATGGACTATTGTATGTTCACAAAAAAGACTGTATACTTATCACAAGGCTGCCCTAACAAATGGTCACAAATATGGCAGAAATGGAACACTTACAGAGGGGACATCTGTGAGCCGCCGAGAGACCAAACACTATCGGACGCCGAGTAATGCTTACCTGTCTGATGGCTTGTGCTACCTTCAGCCCTGGCGGGGGATAAGCCTTTGAAGTGGAGAGTTGTCGATTGCAATATTGTACATGATATTGTCTGTAATGTGCTATTTTAAGTGTTAATTTGTTATTAATAAAAAGAACATTTCTGTTCCTTTGGAACTTCAAACTTCAAGGGAGCATTGGTCCCCTCAGCTATACTCATTAGCATCAGGTCTCTATTTGGTGACTCATTATAAGGTTGGGGTAGATTAAGTTATACATCATTCAAAAGTTAATCGTCTATGTCACTCTCTTCTCCCTCTTTACCTGTTTCAGTTTTGTCTGTCTCGAAATACTTCTTTTGGACCTTTCTCTTGCCCCCAACTCCTTCCTCTGCCTCTAACACTGCATACAATTGTATTCCGTGTATTATGTCTGTTCTTCATATTTTCTGTTGAACATCCCATCTAGCTTCTGTGTAATGTTCCATTGTCCTCCTCAGCGTCCCTTGTTATTTCTCTCTTTCTTTCTGTTGAGCAATATGCTCCCAGGTATTTAAAGCTTCAAGAACAGTGGGTCTAGCAAGTTCTTTCATTTTGTATATTCTTTTCCTTACATTTTCTAAAGTCATCAAATTAAATGTCCCATACAAGGGAAATGTAAGTCCTCGTCCTTATTAGAACTTCATGCCAAAACTTGATTCACAGACATCGATGTAACCATTTGTCCAGCATGACAATGTTTGTTTCCTGAAATACCCTCGGGTGGTAGCTCTACATTCATTTTTTGGCAAATACGGTCTTATCTTTCTTTACTGATTTGCGCAATGACTGGAAAAATGTCATTTTTATTCACTTCTTATTCACAAATGACTTCTATAAATCCAGAAAATATTATTCTCCCACAGTCCACCTGTTTTTCAACCTAACCAATAACAACAATCTGTACAAAAGGAGTGTGTGATTCATCCAAATAATGATAGCGTTCCAAGCAGTGCGCTCATGTATTGTCCATTCTCTGTGTATCTAACCAAGGAAATCCCAAGAGAGTCTTGTTTAATTGGAAAGCCATTTCCGAATTTATTATTCAATCCAGTTTTTCAACACAAAAGTACATTATCCAATTTATCCAGCCAACGCGTTTTGTCCTACGCAGACCTCATCAGGGCAATTACATTCCACACTTCCTTCTAGCGCGTCTCCAACTCTTTCCTTCTTTCATACACTGTCATCGGTGTATGAAAGAAGGACAGTGTTGTGTCTTTTTTAATTGGATTGAATAATAAATATGGATTTGGCTTTACAAATAAACAAGACTCCCTTGGGATTTTCTTGGTTGGATACACTGAGGATGGCCGATATATGAACAACTGCTTGGAAAGCTATCATTATTTGGATGAATCACACGCTCCTTTTGTATAGAGTGTAGTTATTGTTGGTGGCCCAGTGGCGGTGGGATCACATAAAGTAGAGCATGATTAGAACTTTGAGAATAAGTATCCCAGAACAGACACCTGTGTGCACTTTGTTTGCCACTCTCACCACCAGTTTGTGTATTCTCAACCAATAACAGTGTGACTCTTATGACGTAGTCGACTGATCCCAGCGTGGATTTTCACCAACGGACCAATCACATGATGTCACACTGTGGCTTCAAACTCGCTCCTCGCTGCAGCTCACCCTCCTTCACAATTTCTTCTACGTGTTTTTCTCAAGGTAAAATATGACAATGCAAGGAACAAATAAATCCATCTGCTCCACTGAAGGATATCCGTACTCACAAGGTAACTAACATTTCTACACCTGGGACAGCGGGATTTTACCCTTAATTGATATACTCAGTCCCTGGGTACCTCAGATCAAGCACACCAATCGTTTATCGCTAACACATGAAGAGAACCCTTACCAAGGTGTTGTCGATGACATATCATGATCAACACCACAAACAACTTACTAAGGGCCTTATTATGAGCTGGCGGTCTGAGGACCGCCAGACTCATGGTGGAGCGGTGGTTTGCGGATCCAGCCACATCCGTGGTCCGACCACCCCATTAGAAGTTGGCCAGTCGGACAGAGGCAGCAATGTGCTTGGCAGGACCGCCGTGGTCCCGCCACTCATATTACGAGTTTCTCCTCTTCGAGAGTTTACATGGAGATTCTTCCTCCATGTAAACCTTGGAGGAGAGGAAACAAAGGGGCCCTGCAGGGCTCACCTGTGCCTCAACCGCATACGGATGCACACAGAGGGGCACAACATGTGCCCCCCGTGTGCATTCACATAGGTTCCTGCACAACATGGACCTTCGAGTTTATGCTGTGCAGTAACCTTGTAGTGTGGTCCCATTGCGGTGTCTTTTTTTTCGAAGGCACCGCTGCCTTTGAAAGAGGCACCAACTCAGGAACGACACGCTGCCCACCCGCAAGACCACTGAAAAATCATAAACTGGTTGGTGGGCAGCAGCGACCTTGGGCGGATTGGTGGTTCAGCGGCACCCCTCTGCCAAAAGTCTTAATCGGGCCCTAAGTGGCTTTTACACTGAGACAACTCGTAGGCAATGATTTCGAATTTCTTAGGCCACGACTGACCCATTTACAATTTCAACTTTGCACAAAAGCACCACAATCAAAAATGGACTTTAACCATTTCACTCCCCTCAAAAACATACAGCCATTTCAAAAATCGCATTCTTAAGCAAAAGCAATAGCAACGGGCATCCCTATTGATACTCATACTCCTTAGCTGCTGCTCACTGACTCTTTCCAGAATGATACTCCATCAGCACTCCATCAAACCTTCTCTTTGAGGAACCAACAATTGTGGAACATTTGGGCTTGAGCTAAGGACTATTTTGGTACCCTAAACTCTCTTCAGTAGGTAGGACCATAACTCTGCTACCAGGTTTGTTGCAGGTTAAAGCGTGCGTAAAATATTTAAAGTATGCTTTATCGTCTTGCTACTCTAACAGTACTGGGCCCTTTATGATTAGACAGTCTGAAGCATTTCCATTTACCACTGATGCAATAATCCTTTGATGAATCTTTCGCCGCCAATAGGAGGGGTGGAAATTAGGGTGACTAATACAAGGTTGGCTATCCAATGAGAACCATTAATTGCCAGCCATCTCAAAGATAAGATATCGAATGTCGGTGCACCAATTTTAAGACCATTCTGTAGAAATAAAGAAGAGCAACAGGAAGACCCAACCTCCTGAAGAAGTTAAGTTGAGTCAAGATAATACAAACCAGAAGCTCTGAAACTGCAACACAAAATAGAAGAAGTAACACCTGATATTTTGTTAGGGCTCGATGATTCTCCCCACAACGCATTAAGTCATAAGACTCCGTACAATCTGAATGTAAGAATCAAACAGAACTCAATAACAGACTCAGACAGATTAGTGGTTAATTAGGTTACTATATTAAAGATCCAAAATTAATTGCCACAAGTAACTTCTTGAGGAGCTCAGTTAAGAATATCAAAATTTGCAGAACAATGCCAAACATTGAAGCTGGCTTTTCTTGGTTGGTTATAAATCCATCAGCTACAGATTTACAGAGTCTTGCTACCATTAAGGCTGAAGGAAAGTTCATTGTCATACTGTTCATGTCCTCCAAGATGGAAAAATGGACTCCGTTCTAAAGTCCATTAAAAGGTGAGACCATTTGGCAAAATAGAAATAGCTACGGCAAAGAAGGTTCAGTTCATCAGCTACCGACTGTAACATGAACTAGGGAGTTCAAAAGCAAAAGATAAATCAATCAGGTCTTGAGTAGGAAAATTAGAATGGCATCCGGTCAACATGCAAAAATCAATAGCGTTGCCCCTTCTTTGGTGTTTCTTCTGTGATAAGATTTTTAAGTTCGTCCCTGTGAGATCGCATTACACCACCATCGAAAGACTGGCACTTGTCCATGGTCACATATTGCCACCTAAGACTCTTGATACATTGAGATGTTTTTCCATGCTAGTCATGAGAAACGAGAAATTCTGAGCCCACACAAGCACAGTATCAAATAAAAAGATACAAAGTAGTTTGCCTATAGCCATAGTTGAAATTCTATTCCCACAGGAATATTTCACGTTGCACATTGAAGAAACATTCAGGAATGTCAGGGTGTAGACATACATGGGACAAATATGCAACATTTCACTTGCAAAGAATGACCCATTGTATTAAATCAGGGGAAAGGTCAGCACTAGGGAAAAACATTTTGAGATGCCCTTTAAGAAAGCATTGCACGTTTGAATGAAATGAGCTCTAACCTTCCTTCAAGCTCTCAATAGAATGCATTTAAGTCAGAATAGCACATAAACCTTGTATTCCCACAAACTAAAAAATCTTTGGTAGCAGAGAAAATCAGGAACATGCCTGACGGTAAAGCAAGATTAAGGCAAATGTAAAAGCATTGGGAGTCAGGAATGTTCAGTTCTATCAAAGCACTGGGCAGTGAGCTGATGTTGATAGTGGCAAACTCTAACACTGTGGGGTGGTGGCTTCAGAGGAGTTCACTTTTAACATGATGTGAGGGACTTTTCAGCCTTTCTCTGCAGATCGCCTGCTTTCTTGATTCACAGAAGTTGGGAAAGACACTGCCAGCGCAATTTTAATAAATACAGGCCCAGTACATTTTGCAATTATTTTACATATTAATTTGATACAAGTGGTTGGCACCTGCTTTAATGATTACATTTAATGAAATTAATGAGATCATGGTAATATTTTGAAATAGTTTACTAGCAAACACAGGGCCTTATTTATGGCATGTTGATGTAGGGCAGCGCGGCAAGGCACCTTGCTGCGCTGCACTATGCTAATAAATGTGAAAGGGCAGGAATGCTCCGTATTTAGGCAATACGGTGCATTCTTGTACTCTTTACAATACAAAGTATCCACCACTGCACACCAAGAGCCGGGCCCAGTCTGAGGCTATAAATAAATGGGCAACAGGTTGCTCATGGCCTTTTGCTGGTACCTGCACTTACTGTGTGCGTGTGTTCTTATTCTTGGGCTTTGGGTGCAAAGCCTAACCAAATGGGCAGGTCCAGGCTGGCCTTCTACACTGGCGATGAGGCCGGTGCAACCCTGCATGATCCCTTCTGCTTGGAGCACACTGATGCTGCTGCCTGCAGGCTGTCCTATGCCGGGAATCGAGCTGGAGCTGGCTTACTTGGGAGAGTTCAAGGCAGTTTAGATGCACCCTCATATTAGGCCGCTCAGTAAGCTATCTCTGTCAGCGTTGCCTCACACGACCAGCAGCCGGCGCTGATTTGGCCCATGGCCATGATGGGCTGCCACCGCCTTTGTGGGTCCCTGTTGCACTGTGATGGCGGCCTCTCCTGCTCTGGCTTCCCTGCCGCGCTCCTGCTCGCGGACCCACCCGCCGCCCCCTATATTCTTGGCCTGTCATGACCTGGTCTGTCGCCGTGGGCTGGCATCCCTGTGCTCCAGTAGGTGGAGCCCAGTTGCAGTCTGTTCTGGGAGGTTCCTGGTGGTCTCCCTGAGGTGGGCATCTTGTTCCTCCCCTGAAGTGGGTGAGGCCTGCAGCCTGATTGACCTTCATCGTTTGCTCCTGGGACTATTTTGCTGGACGATATCACAGGAGAGCTGTGTATGTGTGCCTTTCGTTTTGGCCCGCTACTGTCTCCCTTTATGGGGATTCTGTCTTTTCCAGAGGTGTGGACATCATCCCTCTGGCTGCCAAGCTTCCTGAAAGTGCCCTGAAAGGGGAGAACATCGCTGCTGGTGAAGGACACTGCTTGGCATACGCCAACAGGGGTTGTTGGGAGAATAGAGATTTGGACATCTGGCTGTGAGTACTGACCTGCATGGTGGTTTCTGCTGGCTGCAAGCCCCCCTTTTGCTCTCATGCTGCACCGTAACTCACCTGCCAAGAACCCACATCCCTTCACTGTCAGCTTAAGGGTTCTTCTCATTATGCACCTAGTAGTCTGGTGACATAAGTAAGTCGGCTCAAAATGCCAACCCTCCAGGCTGCACGAGCAGACCCAGCCCCATATGCCCATGCCTCAATGATGCCGTTGCCGCCATTCAATGAACTGTCTGATCCCGCCACGGTGGTGCCAGGTTGGCATTTTTGGATTTGGCGCCTACAACATTATTTCTACGCGACGCGGGAAACAGATAAGGTTGTGAAGCAATCTCTACTTCTACATGTTGGAGGGCCAGAATTATATGATCTGTTTGAGACTCCACTAAATACAGGGGGTGAAACTGAATATGACGTAGCAGGGAGGGTGGTCAATCATCACGTTGACCTTTGACCCTCAGCTCAACCCCGATTATGAATGTTTCAAATTGCGGTAGGCCACACAACTGAGCACTGAGTCAGTGGATATGTTTTATGCTTGGCTGAGGAAGTTTGCAAGCACCTGCACAAACATAAACCAGCATGAAGAGATCCAAGTGCAAATCATACAAGGGTGTCAGTCCCCTGTTCTATGATGTTTGATCTTCCGCCAACCAGGCATCTAGCTGATTGATATCCTTATTCTGGCTCACTCACATGGACTGTTGAATGCCCGGGCAGATAAAATGGAAGTGGCTTTAGGCAAGGCTGTATCCTCCTCTGTCTCGCAGACGGCTCCCACCATCAACGTTGAATAGGCCGATGCCATTCAATGACGGTTGGGGACTACACATCAGGTACCGTACTCAGAACCGGGGAGTGGCTGTGGAAACTGTGTTTCTGAACACAAGGTGCCTGTACCATTGCTATGCAAGAGGGAATACAAGCTCGAAGTGTGGGAAGGCTAACCACTTTCCAAAGGTGTGTTATGGATGAAGACCCCATAGAATGCCCAAGCAGCAACAACAGTCATCAGTAGTTCTCCGTCAGCTCTCTCCGGATGACACCATTGAGGCAGGAGAGCCTGGTAGCCTTGGACTGGACACTCCCCTGGATGAGGAGGAAGATAATGACTTTGTGCGGCCTTTTGCAGGCTGTGCAGGACGGAAGAGGCAGCCGCCTCCCATGTGCTTAATCCATATCTTCGCCACTCCAAACAATGCTCTCTTTGACATTGGAGCATCAGTGAATGTGATGGACTATGAACCATATGGACAGCTAACACCACATCCCCCTCTTCCTCCCAGCCAGATAAAGATATACATATATGAAGGGATGGAGCCTCTGGCACTCCAGGGACCGATTGACATCGATATCACACGTGATGGGCACTTCACCAAGGCAAAATTACACGTAACTGAAGGTGAGAAGGGAACGTAGCTTGGATGTCATACTGCTGAGGACCTCAAGTTGTAAAGCAAGTATACGAGTTGTCGAGTTCCTGCAACTTTTTCAGGGGTTGGCAAAGTTAAAAGGAAAGCTATTTAAGCTGCACATCAACGAATCAGTCAGGCCAACAGCATTGAGACAACGGAGGGTTTCTTTCCATCTTCAGCCACAAGTAGAACATGAACTGAAGGCACTGGAAGAAATTGGAGTCATTGAAAAGGTGTTTGGCCCCACGCCCTGGGTGATACCACTGGTCATCATGCCAAAGCCAAAACAGCCAGATGCAGTACACCTCTAAATCAGCATGAGATTTCAAAATCAAGCAATTAGAATGGAGCATCACATAACACAGATGATTGACGACATCTTAGCTGACCTCAAAGGTGTAAAATGGTTCTTGAAGTTGGGCTTAAACTCGTAATCACCAACTAGTACTGGCCCCTGAGAGTCGCTAAATCACAGCATTTTCCACGCATGCCGGTCTTCTACGCTAGAAGTGGCTAAGCTTCAGCGTTTCATCAGTGGCAGAGATATTTCAGAATGCCATCAAGGAGACCCTCTCGGGATCACAAGGGGTCATTAACCTGAGGGATTATATCCTCATTCATTCAGAAAGCCTCAAACAACACCACGTTTGTCTGAGGGACACCATTCAATGTCTCACTTACAACGGTTTGACCCTGCATAAAAGCAAATGTTCCTTCTTTCAGAACTTGGTTGACTTCTTTTGATACATCTTTTTTGCAAGAAGGGCTACATGTGGAACCATGGAAGGGAGCTGTTATTCGGGCAACAACAGTATCGTAGAACTGCAGTTTCCTGGGGATGGCAACATACTGTGGGAGATTCATTCCAAATCTTGCAACAGTGTTAGAACTGCTCAGGGCCCTTAGGCGTGCCACCGCTCTCCGGGACGGGAGTCGCGCTGTCGACAAGGCGTTCCAGTTCATCAAGGAGGATCATCTTGACAAGGTCACCATGGCCTATTTTCACCCTAAGAGGAAGACGGAGCTGATAGTGGATATCAGACCTTTGGTTTGGGTGCCGTTATTATGCAGGAAGGGTCCGATCGAGTGGCAGCATTGTCTGAGATGAAATCTCAATATGCACAAATTGAGCGTGAAGCTCTGGCCATTAAGTGGGCATGCCAATACTGTCATTTTATACCCCTGCAATCACGAGTTTAAAGTTGTCACTGACCATAAACCGCTCCGTACCCTGTTTGCCATCACAGCCTGAATGGCTCCTCCATGCATTGAAAGATGGGCCATCCAACTGGAACCATACTCATTTGAGATGATTTATTTCACCGGGGCCAACAACCCTGCTGATTACCTACCACGGCACCTGTCACCGCAGGAGGAGACAACCCCGACAGCTGATGAGGAAGGGAGAGAGGATCGTGAGTGAGGCTTGCCCCAAGGCCTTGACCATCCAGGAAATATGTAAGGCCACCAGAAACAAAGGGAGCCTGACAAAAGCGAAAGAAGCATTTGCCAACTGGCAGTGGCAATGTTTCCTGGATGGGGTTCACAACATTCCGCCAGATAAGAGAGTATCCTAGCAGCAACTACAGAGAGTGAGGAGTTAACTCAATGAAAGTCAGAATAGCCTACTGATGTGCAGACAGTTGATTGTGATGCCCAAAAGTCTTTGGGCCTGTGGGATTGGCGTGGCACACCAGGGATTCCAAGGGACAGTGAAGACAAAAGCCTACATCCACAGTAAGTTATGGCTACTGGGCATGAATGCGATGGACGATGACAAAGTACGCAGTTATCATTTGTGCGCCATCATGAGCGCAGACCCCTCACCCGTGCCAGTAAGAACCCAGCCTTCAGCCATGGTCAAAGGTCAACTTCAATTTTGGGAGCTTCCAAGAAGGGTGGATCACTGTAGTGGTCATCAATTCATACTCTAAGTTACCGGTTGTGAAGGTAGTTCCATCTACAGTGATCTCTGATGTCACACTCGTCCTAGAGAAGATGTTTGCGATGACGGGCCTTCCTGATGAGGTGAAGTCGGACCATGAACCACCATTCCAGGGGCGTGAATTTCAGTAATACTTGTAGGCTCTGACCATTCTTCATCAGAAGATCCCTCCCCAGTGACCCCAAGCTAATGGGAAGGTGGAAAGATTTATGCAAACGCTCAACCGAGCCTTGAGGATTGGGGTTGACCTTGGAGAGGATGCCCAATGCTGTTTACATATGTTCCCGCAGGTGTACAGGCATACCTCTCACAGCACCACCAATTGTGCTTCAGCAAGCCTACGATTTCAAAAGCCCACACAGGATAATACTCGGCTGATACTGAATGGCGTCCTGCTGACGTGGATGTTGAAGCCACTCAGCTATGGAGAAGAAGCACAAATGACAAAGCCAGCCAGTGTCATCGAGTGCAGGAGCCCACTTTGCGAATTGAAGCCCCTATTATCATGAAAGACAAACACCCGCATGGAAGTTTCCGACACTGTTTGAGACTGAAATCTGGGAGGTATTCAAGATCGATGGGACAATGGTCATGGTTTAATTAGGTGAGTGACAGGTGACCAGAAGCATCTTCTGGTTCAAGGCGATGCCAGCTGCAATGGCTCGTTCACAGAGACTGGCGGATAAGAATATGACTGAGTTTTCCATGGACCCACCTCTCCACATGGGAGTGAAACCAAACGAGCAGTGAGAAGAGCCACTGCAAGTGATGTCCAAGTGTCAACATCTAATGAGCAACAGCTAACAGGAAATGCGCCCGGCTGGGGACTCCGTAGATAACAGGCGAGATGGGCAAGGGACTGGTAGCATCTCCCAGAGCCAGAAGTATGGTCTTCATCTGAACCCGGCCCCTAGCCAGAGACTAAGAGACTTTGTCTGTTTTGCTCGAGTAGCCTAGTTTTCATTTATTGCAAATACATTTAAAAATAAGGGAGAGATGAAGAGTGCCACCCGGCCTCTACAATACAAAGTACCCCCATTGCAAATAGAGCCCAGGCTTGATCCAAGGCTATAAAAAAAATGGTCAATCGGTCAATCATGGCCTTTTGCTGATACCTCCAAATGCTGTGTGTATATGTGTTATTCTTGGGCTTGGGTGCAAGGCCTAACCACATAGCCAGGTCCAGGCTGGCATGCTACATTGGCATTTCTAAAGCCTACCGCCAAATAGGCATCCTTGCACCATGGTTTAGGTGTGCCTCCATTGCAAGCAGGATTGTTTGCCCCTTCCTGCACAAAAACAATCCTACTAGATGTTTTCCTCTTTCCATCCTTCTAGGTGTTTTCCTCTTTCTATGTTTATTGCATTCAAAGAGGAAAACACAAGGAGAAATTAATTTATTTCTCCTTTTTATGTCTCACCTCGTGAGGAGTACGGATATGGTGCTTCCCCATGTTTACTTGTTTTGTAAATCTGGAGCAGCATTAAATTCCATGGGAAAACCCACCGCAACACTCATGGAACACCTCCTAGGTGCAGAGTAAGGCAATGTAGTGATTTGCGCTGTGTTGCAATACTCATGATTTATGAGGCCTCTCAAATCCACGTAGGATGGCTTTGCGTTGCTTCATAAATCTTTATGAGTGCCCTGCGGAACGCATGTACCACTTTAAATGGTGCAAAAGTGATGCAGGGATCTCATAAATAAGCCCCACAGTGTGCACTAAAAATGTAAATCTGCACTAAAAATGACACATGTCATTCTGCTAGGTGGTGCTGTGTTCATTCTCATTTCCCTGATTTAAGACTATGAATACATGAAATAATAATATATTCTAAACAATAAAAGTAAAACATAATGAAAAAGAAAAGAAAAAGACACACAAAAATCAAAAGCACATCATTGGCACAGCAAGAACAGACAAGGTGCTTTTTGAAGCAAGTGCACTCAACATGATCTCTAATCAATATATAGGATTTGACAGGCATACCAGGAATGCCATTAAGGAAAGGTCAAAATAGAACTGGTTTGAACTAAAAATGCATTTACACTTTCAGTCCACATGCCAAACATGTGAAATTGGACGGGTGATTTTTTTTATACATACAGCAGCTTAAATGAATATCCAATCAAGCACAATCATGTAACACCCAGACTAAGTAAAGGTAGTGCTTATGTATAGATTGCTACAAGCACGTATAATGATTACACAAAATCAGAAGCATAATAGAACATGCCACATGTATATGCACATTTCAGCAATTTCTTCACAGCCTATAGTTGCAGCAGAACTATTAAGCATGTCCCTAGGCATGCCTACTGAAGCATGGAGTGTATCTGATGGTTAAAAGACAAAGCATGTTGGTTGTCTATTTATATTAATGTTGACGGCCTCACAATATAGGTATGAACAGTAGCAGCTGCTACTGATGGGGAGTGGTGAGGTGGGGGTGGGGGGCCTGGGGTGTTCGGGACGGGACAAAATAAAGATAAAAAAACACTTACCTGGGCCGGCCGGCCAGTGCCATATCTTTGTGATTGGTCTGAGTTCCAAACCACGGTGCTGAGACGGGGACTGGGAGGCTTTGCATGTTCCTCACCAGGCTGTATAAAGCAAAGCAAAGAGTTTCACCATCTTGTTGATATAACAATCTAACATTCTCCTAAAATGCAAACCCTAACTTATGTGTCTAGGGTGTGAATGTGATTTCTGCCAAGAAAACCCCTGTCTGGATGATCTAACCCCTTTACCTAATGGGTAAGGGTGTATGATTCCGTCTTGGTCATGAACTGGACACCCCTCACGAATATGTCAGTCAGCTGCTAGGTGGAAGCTCCAACATGCAGGCACCCCTCGGAGTCAGCAGAAGTGTCTCCTCCGAATATGTTAGGAAATAAAAGGTTATATATAGAAAATGGCCTTGGGCTGAGATTGTGATCAGACAACCATTGTTTGTGTTCTACAGATAGCTGTGTCGCCATATGGATGTATTAATGTGACACATTTGTACTATGCATGTGAAAGGCCTTGCATCAATGCCAAGGCAGCGTGTAGTGTTCTCACAAAGTGTTCTCTGTCAGGAAGTTTGGTGTTTCTGTGAAACCAGTCCAAGCGTCACAAATGCAAAATGCGTGTCAAACAATAATGAGGCAAAGAGAATGCAACTTTAGGAAAAAGGACTGTGTACATGCTAAAATCGCACTAATTCCTACTGGGCACATGATACCCACTTGACGTACATATGTCGGTGTACGAAGCTATCAAAAGGAAACTAATAATACCTTAGCATAAAGGAAAAAATGCTAAAACTGTGTATAGTAAAAATGGTTTAAAAATCATTACAATCTAGGCACTCAGAAAGACCAAAGCAGAAAGAAAGGCAAACGTAAATACAAATATAAAAGTTCTTAAAAATGAAGGTATTTAAAAAAAAATATTTGGAAGCAAAAAGAGCCCAAATAAAAGTTCCCACCACATGGAAGGTCAGATGTTTACATTTTCTGAGAGGTGGATGAAACATTGCTGTTCCCAGCGTCCACAAATGATGTTCCCAGAGGCAAACCTTTGAGCAAGTCGATAGAGCAAGTATGTTCACATCCAGCCCCCACAGCAGCCGCTGAGGGAGGAAACACAGCCACCAGATGTTCCATTGAAAGAGAGCTTAGATCCAAACCCCAAGGTGCAGAGGCAACCCAAGGGCACCAATAGAGCATGGCCAGGAGCAGAGTTATTCACAGTGGACAGCTGTACAGATGGGCCTTCAGCGGGTCCACCAGCATGTATATGTTCCAAGGATCAATTGCAAAAACAACAGTTGATGGACAGAATGTATAACAATGTCATACATTCATCCCAGTACAGAGATCTGGGCCTAAATCCATCGTTTTTTTGCTCACCATGCCATTCCAGTTTGACCCCAGCCATATGCAAATCAGTCTTGATCCTGTGCCTCATGGGAACAGTCTAGTCCGAACTGCCAAGCCAGTTACTCCCTGGACTGGAAACAAGCATCCTAGGACCGGTTTCAGTGTTTCACCCCTCTTCAGCCAGGATAACTTGATTCCAGTGGCATGGAGAGCACGGGACCCACGTCTGGGCATACGTTTCAAGGTTCAACCAACTGTGATCCCAAGAACAAGTCCAGGGCACACTCGTAAGTGCACAAGAGTCAGCGGAACACAGGCTGTATGCAATGAAGCCATACAGGCCAGAAAGACAGAAACCAATGCTTATCCAGTTCTTGAAGCAAAGTTATGCCAAAGAATTGCACCATGCGTTCACGACTCAACAGGACGTGAGGCAGTGCCAGCTCTATTTGGTCTTGAACTGGGATCTCCATTGTGGAGCAAAAATAATAGAAGCAGTATCCCTGCAACTAGAATCAGGACCAGCGGAAGACTTCCAAAGATGCTTCAGAGAATGGAGTAGATGAAGGAGGGAATAACTCTGAACACTGTCAGGAAGGTGCTGACCAACCCAGGGCCTATGTTCTTGAAAAACCCTACAATTCCAGTCGAATTACACATGTTAAAAGTACGATGGACCAGCTCCCCAAAATGTTGTGAGAAGTAAGTGAGGAGAAGCGCCTGTTTTTCTGAAGAGGAAAGCACCACCTGAAGATCAAACACCTCCTTGGCCGAAGTTACGGCCACATATTTCTGAAACAGTAAGGCTTTCAGTTTGCTCAGGGCGTCAAAGTGCACATTGGTAAGATTAATGGAAGGCCACAACGTATCCTCATTAGCTACACCGGCGGCGGAAACAGGACTTGTGTGCAACATGTTACAATGGATGATACGGTCATCACACAGGCAACCCTTGGCTTCATTCCACAGCAACTCTGATCATTCAACATCATATAAATTCCCATTTGAAAGCAGTCTGAAAGTTGGACGTTTCATGACCGCTGGAGACCCTTTTAAGTGGCATGAATGATTTGCCACGGACGCATTGCATGTCCCATGCAACGAAACGTTCTTGCACATGAGGGACCCACTTAAAGTATTCTCACAGTCCAAACCGCTGAGAAAAACTTCAGTGTACTTATTCCTACACCGGAATGTGAAAGGAAGTTCCCATTGTGTACGTATGAACCCTACACCTAACGCTTCATACCTGCCCACTCTATGGTGTTGTAGACAGTACAAAAAGTCGAAAGTGCAGATTGACAGTGTAATATACCCATGGATTTTCCAATCCGAAAATGCTATTTCAGCAACATTAAATGGTAATCTCTCCAGCTTCTCAATGTGTAACTTTGTGTATTTAGCATCTTTCCGTGCCATAGCTATCTGTTGTTTTGAAAGATGGTGTGGTGAAAACAGATTCATCATATTTATGTATCGCCATGGCACGTGGACAGAATGCAATGTTTGCAGTGTCCAGCTCAACAATAGATTTGACCTAAGCTGGGACTGGCCATGTTGTATGCAGTCAAGTCTTGCTGAAGCATGTCTATTGTGGATGAAACAATGTTACCCGGGGAATAAATCCTAGATGATAAGGTGGTCATACGTTTGTCTACTACTGGCAGAGCCTGTTCTAAATTAGCCCTGTCAATCTCACGCAGCCTTTCAGCAGCTTCTTGTTGAGATATTTTCCTGTTATAGACAGCGTATAGGAAGCATATTTTACGTAGTTTCCGAGGATCTAATAGAAAGTCTCATAATTCCAGGTCATCAGATAAATGCAAGTGCTGCTTTACCTGGGATACTGTTGAGGTGTTCAGTCAATAAAGGCACAACTTTCCCACAGTGTAAATTGCTCCACCTCAGAATGTTAATTTTGCACATAGCGCATATCAGGCCTATGGGCAGTAAATCCCCCGATGTTAGCTAGGAATCTGGCATGACATTTGTTAGTGTCTAATGGCCATACTAACCGCCTCCTCCAATTGGGATCTGATGAGTTATGTCTACTCTTATGCAACATAGTGTCTATAGTGTTCTCATCATATAGTATTAACTGCTACCAGTTGTCAAAGCATGCAATGAGTGGGAACCTGTTGTGTGGTGTTCAAGTCTGTTTCATCTTTGCTAGGCCAACACATGTTGTCTGTTGCACAGTTTTGTTCAGGAAAATCAGCTGTTGTGGTATTAAGCAGGCCCTAAATAAAGCCTCAGTTCCATGAACTTGCCAATCTTTAGTCCCCCACATAGATTTTACATCTACTGTGCCCTCCAAAAGGTGAAACCTTGTACAGAGAGTTGGGAAAGAAAGGAAGCTGAATATATCAGCATTGTGTCAGTTAACATATGTTTCTTTGCAAATGATGGTGTAGGCCTGAAATAGAATGGGCTCAGTCAATGGGACTAACCTTGGTAAACCGGTGCTGTGGTCACCACAAAAATAAAAAGGAAGAAATAAAATATGCTGCTGATTAGAAAATGGAGGTTATATTATAGCAATAGCTTTTTTTAATTGAACATCACATTTAATTTTAATAAAAGTGTATGGTGCTTCTTAGCAAGCAAGTGGAAAACGCAAAATATTACTTCCCTTGTATTAGTGTAACCTGAAAACATAGTTGAATCACACAAGGATAAGGAAAAAACAAAGACAAAACATGGAAGGAACAAAGGAACAAAGCATTTGATTAAGTAAATTATAAGCCAACGAGCCCTGGCACTAAAGAACACTTCTTTTTAAGTGGATGTGCACTAGATGAATAATGCCATGACTCACAGTTCAGTAGAGCCAATCATTGAAGTGTGTTGATCGATCAGTCAGAGATACTAATATTACATCAATTAATAGTGACTCCAGGGGCATGAACATGGGTAACCCTCATCAAAGGGACTCCCCCTGAATTCTGCTATCAAACAGGCACCCATCAAGTGGCCTTAGTAGCTATCGGAACTGAAGAGTGCAGACACTTAGGGTATTTTACCTTGAAGACTGCGGGATGCCACTGGAGGCGATCCCAAGCTGAAGAAAACAACAGTCAGTGGATGGAGGACAGGACCTGAGGGGAGAGAGAGAGAGAGAGAGCAAAGAAAATATGCTCTCCAAAGGTTATAATGTTTAGAGGCCAAAAGACCAGAAGAGACGCCTCCTGCTGGCTAGGGTTGACCACGAATAGCAAACGTGGCCAAAACAGCCCGACAGGGCAAGAAAACACCACAAGAAGTCTAGTATCCCATAGATGGTCAAGGTCCCGGCAGTTAGTGCAAGTTCGAAAAGGGAATGTAGAAGAGGGCATGTGAGAGGCCCCCTCCCAAGAAATGTATTTGTCCTGGGGGCCCTCAGTTCCCATGGCCTGGTTAAAGGCAGCAAGGAAGGCAAACAAAGAAGAACAGCACCGCGATCCAAAGTCAGAAAGCTACTAGAGTGGGCGAACCCCTGGGAGTATTGCAGGATACACACCGCTGTTGCCGGATGTATGTTTAGGGGGAGCTGGAGGCACACAGCATATCCACCCTCACCTGCACTGACTGCAGACAGAAAAAAGAGGCAGCATGAGTCACTCCAACCACAGGCGAAGGAGCATGGGCAGGAGAAGAGAGTGTTGTTTCATGCCGGCACACAATAGCTGCCCTGGCTATGGGAGCCATTGGGCCTCATACCAGTGGACTCCCCATGCGGTCCCATCAATAGGCCCATGCCGGTTGCCTCTTTTTGGGGCAGGGGTACACTGCTTTAAAAACAGTTGCAGTGCAAGGCCGCTTTGTAAAAAGAAACATCACAGTGTGCAGCTTCAACTTCACTAACAAAAAGAATAAAAAAGAAAGACATGGTTGCAGCGTGAGGCTGCTCATCAACTATGCAAGTCTTCAGGCAAACAATTGCCCCGGAATCCTTTGGGGTGCTGCAGAATTACATTTTCTGCTTCTGCGTTGCCCCAGGAAGGGAAGAGGTACCATCAATATATAAAGTAGAGGGGTTTGGTGCTGCCTGCCAGAAGTCTTAGTTATGTCACCCTATCCCTCCCATGAAATTACATCAATGACCATGGGAGAAGGTGGCCAAGGTTTTAAGTATTTTCAGAATTTTTCAATTCTGTCAAAAGGCCCTGGAATGTAGGAAATCCTGTTAATGAGTCCAAATGCTGTTTTGCAGCATGGTTAAACTAGAAGAAAAAATCATTCAAGGAGTTTGTTGAGATTGAAATGCTTTATTAATGACAACGTCAGAGTGACTCATTACATGTAATAATGAAGCTAATGACAATTGACAACCACAAAGGTAACAATGAATCGGTACATTAGTTAATGGACATGATTGCCAATGCATTGGGTATTATGCATGGTTCTGTCTTTATTAATGTGGTTAAACCCTGACAAAGCCAATTGGTCTGCCTTTTGGTAGCTATACCTCATTATGTTGTGTCTATTATGTATGCAGAGTATTGTGTATTAGAATGTCAGAATGATGTCACCATGGGTAGTTCCATCTGCCATTATGTATATTTGTAAGCTACTATGTAGTACCAAGTTTTCGTTTTTACACACAAAAGATCTGACTCAACAATGATTTATTCTTTTAATTCTTCTTCCTTCCTTCCATTCTTTCTTTCTTTCTTCCTTTCCTTCTTTCTTCTTTTCCTTCTGTCTTGCTTTCCTCCTTTCCTTTTTTCTTTCTTTCTTTCTTTCTTCCTTTCTTTCTTTCTTTCTTTCTTTCTTTCTTTCTTTCTTTCTTTCTTTCTTTCTTTCTTTCTTTCTTTCTTTCTTTCTTTCTTTCTTTCATCTTTTCCTTCTTTCCTGCTTTCCTCATTTCCTCTTTCTTTCTTTCTTTCTTTCTCTCTTTCTTTCTTTCTTTCTTTCTTTCTTTCTTTCTTTCTTTCTTTCTTTCTTTCTTTCTTTCTTTCCCCCTTTCCTCTTTTCTTTCTTTCTTTCTTTCTTTCTTTCTTTCTTTCTTGCTTTCTTTCTTTCTTTCTTTCTTTCTTTCTTTCCTGCTTTGTTGCCTTCTTTTGTTCATTCCTTCTTTCTCAAAGGCAAGAGATAGCAGACAATGCCAAACCGATTTGCTTTTAATGTCCTTGTTAGCCCAAACCCTTTGATTTGCGGAAATTATAAGTATTACATTCTTCTTCTAGGGGTTCTCAGTCAGATTTTGTTCGTTAATCTGTGACGGTGTCATTCACATTTCTTTTCCGCCCACTACAGTGTGTATCAAGGGGCAATGTTTCAGTAATGTGTCGGCCCATTTCATCCATTGACTGATTTCACAGCAAGGTTTGGATGCTGACCTTTCACAAGGAGTTCATCCAAATTCAAAGGAATTCCTTTTAGTGCCAGGGAGTACTAGGGAAATGTGTGCTTTTTTGAGAAAAAACCCCAAACATTTTTGTCTTTAGCCAATATATTGTTTTGGATTGATGAGGGCCCAGCAGCTTCCTGAACAATACAGTTTGGCAAAAACCATGACAAAACAAAACAAGAATTGCCAAAAGACTGCCGGCCAATGCCAGAGGTATTGACTTGGCTGATGCTTATTTAATGTAGAGGAATCTACCAACGATGCTGGCTGCAGAGCTGGTCAGGGTTATACCCTGCATCAGAAGAAGGAAAAATGGGGTGGGTCTGGCATCAGATAGTCAGGGTCATCATCATAGAGCGGACTCAGCAGAATGTGAAACACTTTAGGGCCATGTCTATCCTTGTCTAATAAATGCAAACATTTAGGATTATTAGCTTGATTAGAATTATTTAAAGCATACTATTTCCTGGCTACCAGTTGTCCTTGCAATAAACACTTACAAAGATAAAGTGTTTATTGTAAAAGAATGCAACATACGTTTGATAGACTTAGATCATATGAGAAGCTTCAGGTCATGCCCTTTGTGAATTCTGTACCACCCTCTCACAGCACCTAACCTTTATCTGGGTATTATTGGCCATCCCTTCTTTTCATGCTGTTTCATTTGCTTATTACGGTTGCATCATGATGATTTCTGGGAGCCATGCCATAGTTGTCTTGAGCAGCTGCATCACTGCCCTATGCAATGCCCTATGGAATGTCATCAAGTGGCATTCTACCACGCACAACCACATTGTGTAGAATGCAGGATGGTGCTTCTGAGTAACGTGCTGGGGTCTATCAAAACTATGGAACACTCTAGCAAGACTCAATCAGTACATCCTGAACCAATTATCCTTCAGGGAAGTGCTACCAACGTGGCTACGGATGTTAAAAACAGTGTCACTCATAAGATTGGCACTCTGATCAGGAATCAACTAAACCAAAAAATAAAGTAGCAGCAACCGAGCAAACATCAAGTAACAAGTTGACATTAGTTGTAGGAGAAAAACCAACAAATGGAAATTATATAACCACTAACAGTGCCGGTAAAACCAATATAACTTCCACTTTGAATTGGAGATCACAGGAAGTCTCCAGAAAGCAGCAAACCACTTAGACCAATGGAGGTAAGACAAGAAAGATGTCTCTAGTCACAATATGAATCAATAGATATAATAATGTGATTAGTATATGAAATAATAGTAAATGCTGGCGGCTGCTAGGATGTGAACATGTTGATCATTATGAGCACTGATGTGCCTATATGGATTTCTAAGTTGTATATCCCAAAGATGGCTGTACAATGTAATGTACTGTCAAAGATTTCAAATAAATATTATTGTGAAAAAGTGCTGAAACATATGGGTATTCGGTGTCTTATGTTACTTGTATAAACTACAGTGGATTTCATTGATTGAATTGGACCTTGCTAACTCT
This sequence comes from Triturus cristatus, assembly GCF_964204655.1. NCBI lineage: Eukaryota > Metazoa > Chordata > Amphibia > Caudata > Salamandridae > Triturus > Triturus cristatus. The sequence goes on from NC_140582.1 coordinate 559,289,409, forward strand.
TATGTTTCATGATGAACTCGCATTTATTAGGTGGCTCCTTTAAAAGTACAGCTGTCATGGTTTATAGAAGGAGCACTGCCTATCGGAAACATTTGACAGACTCTTCTATTCTTCTCTACTTTATCATGTATTTTAAATGGGTGTAATGAGCAACCACCATTAGGAGCAGGGGAAAGTAACCTCAAATCAAAATCAAGATTCTATCCAACTTTACCATCGGGCAATAAGGTGGATTTATTCCACAAAGCTGTAATAGAAGATCTATATAAAATAAAACCCAGCCATGTAAAACACAATCTATCGATAAAATAAAGGCAAGCACTAAATAATCTGCAACAGGACACTAACATTGAAATAAAACCGGCAGACAAAGGTGGCAACATCATAGTCCTGGATAAAAGGGATTACATGACCGAAGCAAAACGACAATTGATGGACAGACAATATTATCAGTTACTAACAAAAGACCCTACAAAAGAAATTGGAGACAACTTGAAGCAACATCTACATAAATGGTTGGCGAGAGGATTAATTAACACAGAAGAACAAAAATACCTTACATGTGAATTTCCAATAATGGCAACCTTCTACTGCCTACCAAAAATACACAAAAGTAAAGTAAATCCACCAGGGAGACAAATAGTTTCCGCAAATGGATCTCTTTTGGATCCTATCTCAAACTACATAGATCACTTTTTGACACCACTCGTGAAAGATCTCAGCTCCTATTTACGTGACACCACGGATCTTCTACAAAAACTGGAAGGAATAACATGGCAATCCACTTTTAAATTAATAACAATGGATGTTGTCTCATTATACTCCAATATTGAACATTCAATTGGACTCCAGGCCTGCCAGTACTTTCTAGGCAAAAGAAGCATTGAATACCATCAACACAATATCATGCTAATGAAAATGATTACCCTATGCCTGGAAAACAACATCTTCACTTTCAACAAACAGATTTTCAAACAAATAAAAGGTTGTGCCAAGGGCTTTTCTTTTTCCCCCAACTAAGCAAATCTTACCATGGGATGGTTTGAACAACAAGTGGCTTGGTCTCCAGCAAATGATGAGTATTTGGAAAAAAACATTCTTTGGCTTTGTTTCATAGATGACCTCCTAATCATATGGGACGTACAGAGCTTGAATTCAAAAGTTACTTTGCAAGACTTAATAACAACATATCAAAATTACAATTCACCTTTGAAATCAGCACAAAACAAGTAACTTTCCTCGACACCAACATCTATGTGGAAAATAATACACTCCACACAACATTGCATCGCAAAAAAACATCCACCAATGCGATACTACATGGGGAAAGTTTTCATCAAGACACTTCAAAATGGAGCATTCCCTATGGGGAATTCCTAAGATTAAGGAGAAATTGCTCTGCGGATGATGAATTCAAGAAACATAGTCAACAAGCAAGTGACAGATTCAGAAAACGTAAATATCCAAGGAAAGTAATTGAAAAAAGTCTACAAAGAGTAACAAGCCAACAACGAAAGGATATATTAAAAAAGATCAAATTAAAGGAAGAAGCCTCAGATCCGCAAACAATAAGGCTCATCACAACACACAGTCTGGAAAACAAGAACCTTATCAAAATTATCAAAAAACACTGGAGTATTCTACAACTTGACCCACTGCTGGCAAAGATAATGGGAGATCATCCAAACATAACGTATCGAAGAGTTAAAAACTTTGCTGACAAAATCAGGCATAGTCATTTCAAAGAGACATCTACTACAACAGACTACAGAGAGAAGGCTTTTGGCCATGTAAACAATGCAAGGCATGTAAAATTGCAAAAAATATGACAGAGCTGGAGATCCAAAAGGGGACTAAATGGAAAATAAAGCAACATCTAACCTGCAAAAGCAGTTATGTCATTTACATGGTAGAATGTCCATGTAAGCTACGTTATATTGGAAGTACAATCTTTGAGGTCAAGAAAAGAATACTTGAACATATCCGAGCCACTTTACATAAGGATCGCTCAAATGCGATAGCAAAACACATGGAGAAAGAACATGATTGTCGGTGGGAATGTCTTAAATTTTGGGCCATAGAACAAATACCTCCATTAGAAAGGGGAGGAAATCGTGAAAGAATTCTGCGCCAAAAAGAATCAAGACATATAGCGGCCTTTAGAACTCTTGATCCGTGAGGGCTCAACCAGAATGAAGAACTCTATGTACACCTTTGACACACTTTCCAGCACCTCAAATCAAATCAAACAAAATGACATCAAGATGAAAACATAAGGATCATCAAATGAAACATCAAGTTTAAAAATGAGGAAATTATGATACCAGAATCACAAATAAAATGAAAACTAAAACCCAAAGCTCACCAAGGAGCAGAAAATAAAATAACGGACATAAAGCACAAACTTTGCTGATAGAACAATGTTGTTCAATAATGAAAAAGAGATAAGCACACTACTCACAAATGTCACTAAAGTGTAGATACCACATTAACCACAATGCACTAAAACACATAATAGGAAGTAACTGCGTGCACTTTGAAGATATATATATATATATATATATATATATATATATATATATATATATATATATATATATATATATATATATATATATATATATATATATATATATATATATATATATATATATATATATATATATATATATATATATATATATTATCTACTGCCGGTCGCCAGTAGATAGTTATAGTTAGGACCTATTTTTTATAGGAGATCCGCAACATTCTATTCCCAATAAGTATGGCGCCGGTTGACGAATCCTCGCAAAATTTTCCAAACTTTTTTCCTACCCTGAAAGTTTTGTGGTGATTCGTCAAGCAGGGGCAGAGAAAAAGGGGGGTCCCAAAACACGTTTGCCCCATGCAATTTCCCATAGGATCTGTTGTTGCAGCTACAGCACAAACCACTGAACGGAATGACACCAAATTTGGCAAAGAGGTAGTCCTCAGTTCAGACTCGTGCCTTTTGCATAAATGGTGTGAATCCGTTCAGTAGTTCCTGAGAAAATTAGAGTTAAAAGTACATAAATATCTATGGCCGGGGAGGATCCGCGGACCCTTCCCGCACCGTAAGCGCACCCTCCCCGAACCGAGCACGCACCCTCCCGATCGCGCACTGAATGCTAATTGGCTGTCGAGTGTCTCTCTACATTCGAAACGAGGAACTGTTGGAGGCCATTTTCTGCCTCGGTAGAAGCAAGGCTGAAGAAGCAAGGGGAATAAGTGTGTAAAACATATAAAGGGGCAGAGTGGAAATACTCTGACCCTCTAGAGGTGCTTAGGGGGTCCCAGAAGAACCCCCTGGGGCCCCCTTTTTTTAAACGGCGAAATGCGCGCTCGGTGCGCGCATCCTATCGCGTTGGGTGCGCGGATCCACGGAATTTAAAAAAAAAAATACAAGAAGTCATTGGTTGTATGACTACTTTGTACACTGAAAGGTAGGGTGTATATTTCTGTTTTTTAAAGGTATGATTCCTATTGGTTAACAAAAACAGATTGTAAGGAACATTATATATGATTAGCTGATATGTTGAAAAGTGAAGCACACTTCCTCTCTTGTGTAGCAACATTGTGTGCTGAACTTCTGACCTGTGTGCTCAGTGCAGTGTTCCATGACCTGTTTCTATGGTAACAGGCAGAAGGCAGACTGGGGGAAGGGTTGACATGTATTTCAGTTGGAAAGGGTTGAAATGTTTAACCAATAGAAATGTGTGTTTGCTTTTGAGTTTATGTGGGAAGGATTGTGATTTGATTTTTACATGTATATGTGTGGAAAATGAAAGGGAAACTTTTCCATTCTTTGTTTTTGCTCAGAGGTGCACAGTGCAGAGATTCTGTAAAAGAAAATATGGTGAGTGACTGATATACTTCTTAATCTACAAAAGAACTTGAAAGATGAGTTATTTAATTGTGAGGGGATGTATGTAGACTATTTTGATTTTAATCAGACTAATGTATTTCTCCTGCTAAAGTGTAGGGAGTACTTTTTTTCTCTTCAATCTTATTGACAGTGTGTGTGCATGTAGAAACCATTCTGTGATAAGCATTTGTGTTTTTCATGTGTTTGCAGACAGATAACTGTGCTGTTTTTATATTTTGGTGGAATTAGAAACCAGTCATTGTTTATGAATTTGTGAAATGAGTTATGTTATGTTTCTATACTAAAATGTAGTACTTCTTCTAGATGAAGAAATGTGTTTTGGTATAGTGCAAGGGATAGTGTTGTTTGTCTAGAATCACACAGTTAGTATGTGTGCATTTGGGAACCACTGTGAGAGAAGCATTTGGTAACATCGTGTATTTGCTGACAGATAACTGTTTTAACCTTTCATGTTGTGAAGTTTTAGTAGCATTAGAAGATAGTTATGGCTTATGCTTTGATTAAATGAGTCAGGCTTTGACAGAAAAGTGCAGTCCTGAAATATGTAGATTGTGTGCAGTTCCCTTACCACTTGCACTGTAGTGAATGAGTTTTGGTAAACTCCTAGGGATAGTGGTGCTTGTCTAGAATCACACTGTGAGTTAGTGTGTATTTGGGATCACTGTGAGAGAAGCATTTGGTAACATCATGTATTTGCTGACAGATAACTGTTTTAAAACCTGTCATGTTGTGAAGTTTTAGTAGCATTAGAATCCAGTCTTTGCTTATGCGTTGATTAAATGAGTCATGCTTTGACACTGATGTGCTGTACTTAAATATGTAGATTGTGTGCAGTACCATTAACTCTTCTAGACTAGTGAATGAGTTTTGGTAAACTCCTAGGATAGTGTTGCTTGTCTAAAATTACACTGTGAGTCTGTGTGCATTTGGGTAAGGATTGTGAGAGAAGCATTTGGTAACATCGTGTATTTGCTGACAGATAACTGTTTTAAAACCGGTCATGTTGTCATGTTTTAGTAGCATTAGAAGCCAGTGTTTGCTTATGCTTTGATTAAATGAGTCAGGCTTTGACTCAAAAGTGCAGTCCTGAAATATGAAGATTGTGTGCAGTTCCCTTACCACTTCCACAGTAGTGAATGATTTTTGGTAAACTCCTAGGTATAGTGGTTGTTGTCTAGAATCACACTGTGAGTCTGTGTGCATTTGGGAACCACTGTGAGAGAATCATTTGGTAACATCGTGTATTTTTTAGCAAATAACTCTTTTAAAACCTGTCATGTTGTCAAGTTTTAGTAGCATTAGAAGCTAGTCTTTGCTTATGCATTGATAAAATGAGTCAGGGTTTGACACTAAGGTACAGTACCATGTACTATTCTCTTCACTGTGGCAGAACTGAAAATGTAAAAGTTTTACCCAAGCACTGTCCTAGAAGTAGTCTGATGATTTAGTCAGCTTCTAAGTACCAAATAGACTGCTTCAAATGTCTATGCAGTATGCATGTGGTGTTCTAACATACTATACACTTGTCTTTTACACCTTCAATTCCCTAGTCAGTATCCATACACTTCCAGGAAACACCCTGTCACTCCCTTTGCAGTCCTCTAGTGACCCATTCAACACCATGTACTAATCCATTCACTGTGCCAAATCCCAAACACTTATAAATTTACCAAGACACTCTCTTTCCAGTACTCTAATGATTCAGTCACTTCCTAAGTATTCATGCACTGAGCCAGGCCTTAGCACATGGACTTCTTCAACCCCCTATCCACTATGCATGCAGTCCTCTAACCACCTACACACTTGTCTTTCACACTTTCAATTCCCCAGTCAGTATCCATACACTTCCAGCAAACACCCTGTCACTTCCCTTACACGCCTCTAGTGACCTATTAAGCATCATGTACTAATCCATTCAGTGCGCCAAAACCCAAACCCTAATAAATTCACCCAGGCACTCTCCTTGCAGTACTCTAATCATTCAGTCAGTACCCAAGTACTCATCCAGTGACCCAGGCCTTAGCATATGGACTGCTTCAACCCCTATCCACTATGCATGCAGTCCTCTAACCACCTACACAATTGTCTTTCACACCTTCAATTCCCTAGTCAGTATCCATACACTTCCAGGAAACACCCTGTCACTCCCTTTGCAGTCCTCTAGCGACCCATTCAGCATCATGTACTAATCCATTCACTGTGCAAAAACTCAAACACTTATAAATTCACCAAGATACTATCTTTGCAGTACTCTAATCATTCAGTCAGTGCCTAAGTATTCATGCACTGAGCCAGGCCTTAGCACATGGACTGCTTCAAACCCCTATCCACTATGTATGCAGTCTTCTAACCACTTAGACACTTGTCTTTCACACTTTCAATTTCCTAGTCAGTATCCATACAGTCCAGCAAACATCTTGTCACTGCCTTGCACTCCTCTAGTGACCCATTCAGTACCAAGTACTAATCCATTCCCTGTGCGAAAAGCCTAGCACTTATACATTCACCCAGGCACTCTCCTTGCTGTACTCTAATCATTCAGTCAGTACCCAAGTAGTCATGCAGTGAGCCAGGCCTTAGCACATGGACTGCTTTAAATGCCTATGCAGTATGGATGCAGTCCTCTAATCATCTACACAGTTGTGTTTCACACCTTCAATTCCCTAGTTAGTGTTCATACACTTCTAGCAAACACCCTGTCACTCACCCAGTGTGTCTCCTTATAGTACTGGAATCCTTTAGTCAGTTAGCATGTAGTGTTTTAGTGAGGTAGGCTTTAGGGCATGAACTGCTTCAAAGTAGTATGCACTATGCATGTAGTGGTTTAACCATCGTCGCACTTGTGGTTCAGGGCTATAGTTTCTTAGTCAGTATTTTTATAAAATGTGTTTGTACAGTAATGGAATAGTATAAGTTTTAAAGTTATTAATATACATTTATTTGTGATTCTTTTTTACAGATACAGAACAGGAGTGTTTCTCATCTGTTTGCACTCTTCTCGTGCAAGATTGTTTGGATGAAGGGTCCTTAGGAGTTTCATCATACTTGCTGTGCCGCATGAGTATTTTTTGTTAGGATCCCCTCGTAACAGAACTCTTTTGAAAATTTTGTGCATGAGAAAGGTGGCATTGGTCTTTGTTTGCCCCTCGAGAAAAGTAGAACATTTCCACATCACTGAAGGAAAATGTTGTGGGCGTGGTGCATCCTCCAAAAATTCATCTTTAGATTTGGTGAATATTTTAAACCGACATCATTTACAGTTTTTGTAAGTTAAAGTTAAAAAAAATTGTTAGCTGTGTGCATTTTATATATCTGTGATTTGTATCTTGTTTTTTTTTTTTGAGGAAGGCATGTTGTTTTTTTTTGACAATCTTTGAGATTGTGTTTTTTTTGCCCGCTGTTAAGTGATGAGTACGATTGAAATCACTATTTTTAGTGAAATTTAATATATTCTGAGAACAGCAAAAAAGGCAAAAAAATTACTTTGTGGAAATTATGCTGTGTTGTAAAAAATGTATTGTTACATGTTATAATTTTTTTTTCCTTTTCTTTCACAGATCCAAATTTTAAAATAAGCAATTTATATGAATTTATATTTGAATGAAAAACAGAAAAAAATGTATTCCATTTTTTATTCCTATTACTGTGAAGGTAAGTTTAACTAAGTCTCAATATGCAGAATGAAGAGGTCCGAAAGAAGCTACAAAGTTGAAACACGTTTCTAAAAACACTCTGTTTATGTAGTTTTAAAATCTGACCATAATCAGATATCATGTGACCTGCAAAAACAGAGATTTGAGATGTTCATAATATTTCCCATTTTAGCTATTGAAGGACCGCAATCATTTCAATCATTCTTTTTTGAACATCTTTGCAGACAAAACTCTGTGCTTACCTTCTATCATTCGCAAGGAAATTTAAAAACGGAAATATGTCACTTTTTGTAACATAGTTATTGTGCAAGATACTCTTTCATATTTATAAAGAGAGGAAAAGGCACTCTGTGCACTTTTTATACTCCATGTAAATATAACCTCATCATGCACAACACTTTGTGTTGAAAGGGTGGTCTATAAGTGTTGTTGTGCATGATTGCACTTAATACTCATAGAACAAGACACATGTCTAGATTTATCAGAAATCATAAATCTCGATATGTGTGTGAATGCTGCACCATTCTAAAATTGGTGTAGGAAAGCACAACAAGGAGAATTGTTTTAATTTCTCCACATTTTTATATCTTCAGTGCATGCTGAAATGTTCAGCATACATTGAAGGAGAAAAATGCATTTTCTCATTGTTTTTGTGCAGGAAGGTGTGTCTTCCTGTAGAAAAACAAACTGCACATGACACAGATATCCTTGCACTGTGGTGCAAGGTTGCCTATGTCACCACATGGCTGCAGTTTAAGCAGCCGTGCAGAGAGAAGCATAGATTTGCAACATATTTATGTACATATGTTGCATCCCTGTGCTTCGGAAGTACTACAGCACACTGCAGTTAAAGAGGTTACTGTGTGATGCTGCAGTACTTCCTCATACTTCTGCACTTATACATTCACCATACGCTACTAATGCATTCATTCAGTCAATTACGTACTACACATACATTCATCTAAACTAACACTAACAAAGAAATTTCGCTCTTTTTTTAAACCAGGAAAGTTAGTTCTTACAAGAACTTTTTTGTTTCTTCTTTCTTCTTTTATAATTTTTTGGGGGTTTTCTGAACAATTTTTTTTAAAAAATGTTTTTTCTGCAAAAGAAAAAAAAAACAAAAAACAAAACAGGAGAAACCAAACAATGAACTTCAGGGAACAATAAAAGAAAAAAAAATAGCAAATGTGACTTTCTTGCCGGCGGCAGATCAGATAGATCGACTGCTCACCATAGCACAAAGTCTTATTGCACTTAGTGCAGAGCACTTTTAAAAATTGAAATTGAGGACGGATGTCCAAGGTTTGGGCTGATGGATGCACTCTTGATGTGCTCGGCTGCGATGAGGTGGATGGCGCAGGAGCAGGAGTGTTTCTCATCCGTCGGCACTCTTCTTGTGCAAGATTGTTCGGATGAAGGGTCCTCATGTGCTTCATCATACTTGCCGTGCCGCAAGAGTATTTCTTGTTAGGATGCCCTCGCGACAGGACTTTTTGGGTGGTGCCTCCGGCAAAAATTCATCCTCAGAAGTATGAGGTGATGCAGGTGATGCCTGCTGCCCTGAAGCCATTTTTGGTTGAAAAAAGTTAGAGCTAAGTGTAAACTTAGTCTAAAAAATCTTCTTCTCTCCAAAGAGATGGTGCTCTAAAGAAGGTCAAAGAAGAATGATTGAAATGGGTGGGGTGTAATGAACCAATCAAATCTCTTTTTTTGCAGGGCACATGGGAACCGCGCACCCTGCGCTTACGCAGCACACACCCAGCGCGCATCCGCAAAATTGAATTTAAAAAAGTTATAGGATTAGATGTAAAAATATTTTCGTTTTAAGACTAGTTAAGAGTTTGTCATCAATTAATATTCACATGAAATACATACATATGTTTTTTTAAATGTTAAATACTTTACGGGATCCGCGCACCTACCGCATCATAGACGCAGATGACGCATCGCGGAAGCGCGTAAACGTCTCGTTACGTACATCGAACGTGTCGCGTATAGGCTAGGAGTCGCGTACCGGTCGCATTGCGATCGCGCACTAAACACGTACCTGATGCATACCATGCGCAGATGCTATCGCGTAGGGATCAAGAACGGTGCGCATATGGTGCGCGGATCCAAAAACATTGAAAAATATATATAAAATACAGTTTTGAACATATAGTTAAAAAAATATTTTGAAAAATATAAAAAAATATGTTTGAAAAACCCATTAAGTTCAAATATTTTTTTTTAATTTTTAAAAGAATTAATTGAAAAAATAAGTTTAAAAAATGGTGATAAAAAAGTATTTTAAAAAAAAGATAATTAATGAAATTGACACACTGAATTTGAAAAATATAGAAATCCAATCAAAATCATTAAACATGATATCTTCAGAGATAAGTTATTGATAGGAATTAGCATTTAAAAAGCCTTTGAAATTCACTGAAAAAAACATAGGTTTCATGCACGTTATAGTTAGGAATTGGCATTTAAAAAACCTTAGAAATTCACTGAAAAAACCAAAGGTTTCAGGGGTGTTATAGTTAGCTGGACATTTCCCTCGTACAAAACCCTAGAAATTCCCCTGTTATAGTTAGTTCAGATAACTATAACTTGCGCCCCCGCAATGCACTGCTGATGATGTCACATATTACATCACTCATGACATGGTCAATGACATCACTGATGACATCACTCATCAGGTTACCAAAAGATGCAAATTGCCTCTTTTGGCCCATTGTTTTTAATCAATATGTATAAAATGTATATATATTTCTTATTACTCTTTGATGTAGCATTCACCTCCGTCTGCTTACACATTGAGTGGCATTCTTTCTTAGTCGTGGTTTTAGTGGCCTGTGGATTTCTTGAATGCCTGGTACAGCATATAGTTTTGTTCCTTTTTCTCCTGTCACCTATACCACTTTAGCGAGCAGCAGTGTACACCCCCTACAGTGTATTCTCCTTATACTGTCAATTAATACCTTTTTCACTGGGTACTATGCAACCGCTAATTCCTTTAGTTGACCTCCTACCATTCCAATTTTGGGGAGTATCTTTTTTCCTTACATAGCGCCATATCAAGGACACTGCCGGATTAGTTTAATTTGATGCCCCGAATGAGTGTTACACCATTTAAAGATGGCCGACATGGTTACCCCTGTGTTTGAGCCGATGGTGCACTGATCCGTAGACGAGATTACGTGCAGTTTCCTACTGGAGGCCGGCCCCGCCCACATTCTCGAGCCGGTGGTTTTATGGGCACACACCTAAGCTGACTGTAGCCACCCGGTTCCACTGGCGGAGGGGTAGGTCTTTCAGGTGGAGTCCTCGCTGACCAGGTGAGCGTTAGTTCATGCACGAGCGGCCCCGTCCGCCGGTTGCCATGTTACTGAGGTTATTAATGGGTAAGAGGCGGCTAATATGGCGGTACACTAGGATTTAACCACCACGAGTACGAGCCGTTTAAACAAGGTGAAGATGCTCCCAAAACCCCCCCCCCACACTGTGGTGTTCCTGCACGAGTCCTCCACAGGGACCGTGATGGTTCTCCGGGTTCCGGTTAGGTTGGGGGACGTGCTTGACTCTTCCCAGATTCTGGTGTTTTACTTGCATCACGCTGCCCTCCCCTCCTCCCTCTCACATTTGTTTTTCCACCACAGGTATTTTCCTAATATTTTTGTGTCCGCTACCAATTGGTGAATTTTTCATCTACTTTGTCCCTATAGGACACTACATGATAGGTGTCCTTTGATCCGCCGGCAACTGCTGAGGTATGATCCCTACTATTGTAGGTGAGTCCACTTACCACTATCCTCATGACTAGTTTGAGTCCTGTTTTTAAGCTTTGCACTAATAATTCTCTGTAAGCCTTTTAAGAAACATTGGCACTTGAGTTTTGTAATAATGTGAAGCATGAATGTTCTTCCCAAGGGTCATCATTATTAACACCAAATAATTGCAGTGCTGAGAGAGTCATGTCTGTTACTATGTCTACACCGACCAAGACCAATTTGTTTTTGAGTATGCATTGTTACTCTTCTATAGGTCGCCCTCATTCGCTGTGGTCACGTCCCCCACAGTCTGATTATTTGAGAGGTAGGTGTACCCACCTCGCTACGATGTGCAGATGTATGTTACTTGGTCCTGAAGAATTGCCAGTCGATCCTCCTGACGAGCAAGGCAAGAAACATGTTGACCTGCATAGTTACGAGTAGAGCGTATATATCCTCATTTATCACAATCACACATACGCCACTCGACCTTCATTTTAATGAGGCAGGGAACCTATCTGAATAAAGATCTCTTATTTGATTCCCTTACCTGTTTTAATCACTGCACACACTTATTCACCACATCTACTCACACTGGGCCCCTCACCCCCACTACACCATACGGCGTGGAACAAAAGATCTCCGCCAAAGAGCCCCATATTGGGTGCCCGTCGGGTATTGCAGCGCCGACCCGACGAGGAGCAGGCCCAATGATGAAGCATGACACCTAGCTGGCTGGGTGTGTGAGGGCCCTAGTTCCAAATAAGGGAATTTCCCTATCCCCTCGTAATATCATAGGACGACGTCCATAGTAATAGTTATCCTGGCTCCCTTCCTGCCTAAGACTCTTATAAGGAACTACATACTCTCTTTTGTTTTGATTATTATGGGCATGTATGTAGGACCTTCAAAAGCCCACTTGTTCCCTCTTTTTGTTAAAGTAATATGCACGGGCAACCCCCGTGCGACTTCATCAGGTTACCAAAAGATGCAAATTGCCTCTTTTGGCCCATTGTTTTTAATCAATATGTATAAAATATATATATATTTTTTATTACTCTTTGATGTAGCATTCACCTCCGTCTGCTTACACATAGAGTGGCATTCTTTCTTAGTCGTGGTTTTAGTGGCCTGTGGATTTCTTGAATGCCTGGTACAGCATATAGTTTTGTTCCTTATTCTCCTGTCACCTATACCACTTTAGCGAGCAGCAGTGTACACCCCCTACAGTGTATTCTCCTTATACTGTCAATTAATACCTTTTTCACTGGGTACTATGCAACCGCTAATTCCTTTAGTTGACCTCCTACCATTCCAATTTTGGGGAGTATCTTTTTTCCTTACATAGCGCCATATCAAGGACACTGCAGGATTAGTTTAATTTGATGCCCCGAATGAGTGTTACACCATTTAAAGATGGCCGACATGGTTACCCCCGTGTTTGAGCCGATGGTGCACTGATCCGTAGACGAGAATACGTGCAGTTTCCTACTGGAGGCCGGCCCCGCCCACATTCTCGAGCCGGTGGTTTTATAGGCACACACCTAAGCTGACTGTAGCCACCCGGTTCCACCGGCGGAGGGGTAGGTCTTTCAGGTGGAGTCCTCGCTGACCAGGTGAGCGTTAGTTCATGCACGAGCGGCCCCGTCCGCCGGTTGCCATGTTACTGAGGTTATTAATGGGTGAGAGGCGGCTAATATGGCGGTACACTAGGATTTAACCACCACGAGTACGAGCCGTTTAAACAAGGTGAAGATGCTCCCAAAACCCCCCCCCACACTTTGGTGTTCCTGCACGAGTCCTCCACAGGGACCGTGATGGTTCTCCGGGTTCCGGTTAGGTTGGGGGACGTGCTTGACTCTTCCCAGATTCTGGTGTTTTACTTGCATTACGCTGCCCTCCCCTCCACCCTCTCACATTTGTTTTTCCACCACAGGTATTTTCCTAATATTTTTGTGTCCGCTACCAATTGGTGAATTTTTCATCTACTTTGTCCCTATAGGACACTACATGATGGGTGTCCTTTGATCCGCCGGCAACTGCTGAGGTATGATCCCTACTATTGTAGGTGAGTCCACTTACCACTATCCTCATGACTAGTTTGAGTCCTGTTTTTAAGCTTTGCACTAATAATTCTCTGTAAGCCTTTTAAGAAACATTGGCACTTGAGTTTTGTAATAATGTGAAGCATGAATGTTCTTCCCAAGGGTCATCATTATTAACACCAAATAATTGCAGTGCTGAGAGAGTCATGTCTGTTACTATGTCTACACCGACCAAGACCAATTTGTTTTTGAGTATGCATTGTTACTCTTCTATAGGTCGCCCTCATTCGCTGTGGTCACGTCCCCCACAGTCTGATTATTTGAGAGGTAGGTGTACCCACCTCGCTACGATGTGCAGATGTATGTTACTTGGTCCTGAAGAATTGCCAGTCGATCCTCCTGACGAGCAAGGCAAGAAACATGTTGACCTGCATAGTTACGAGTAGAGCGTATATATCCTTATTTATCACAATCACACATACGCCACTCGACCTTCATTTTAATGAGGCAGGGAACCCATCTGAATAAAGATCTCTTATTTGATTCCCTTACCTGTTTTAATCACTGCACACACTTATTCACCACATCTACTCACACTGGGCCCCTCACCCCCACTACACCATACGGCGTGGAACAAAAGATCTCCGCCAAAGAGCCCCATATTGGGTGCCTGTCGGGTATTGCAGCGCCGACCCGACGAGGAGCAGGCCCAATGATGAAGCATGACACCTAGCTGGCTGGGTGTGTGAGGGCCCTAGTTCCAAATAAGGGAATTTCCCTATCCCCTCGTAATATCATAGGACGACGTCCATAGTAATAGTTATCCTGGCTCCCTTCCTGCCTAAGACTCTTATAAGGAACTACATACTCTCTTTTGTTTTGATTATTATGGGCATGTATGTAGGACCTTCAAAAGCCCACTTGTTCCCTCTTTTTGTTAAAGTAATATGCACGGGCAACCCCCGTGGGACTTCATCAGGTTACCAAAAGATGCAAATTGCCTCTTTTGGCCTATTGTTTTTAATCAATATGTATAAAATGTATATATATTTCTTATTACTCTTTGATGTAGCATTCACCTCCGTCTGCTTACACATTGAGTGGCATTCTTTCTTAGTCGTGGTTTTAGTGGCCTGTGGATTTCTTGAATGCCTGGTACAGCATATAGTTTTGTTCCTTTTTCTCCTGTCACCTATACCACTTTAGCGAGCAGCAGTGTACACCCCCTACAGTGTATTCTCCTTATACTGTCAATTAATACCTTTTTCACTGGGTACTATGCAACCGCTAATTCCTTTAGTTGACCTCCTACCATTCCAATTTTGGGGAGTATCTTTTTTCCTTACATAGCGCCATATCAAGGACACTGCAGGATTAGTTTAATTTGATGCCCTGAATGAGTGTTACACCATTTAAAGATGGCCGACATGGTTACCCCCGTGTTTGAGCCGATGGTGCACTGATCCGTAGACGAGATTACGTGCAGTTTCCTACTGGAGGCCGGCCCCGCCCACATTCTCGAGCCGGTGGTTTTATAGGCACACACCTAAGCTGACTGTAGCCACCCGGTTCCACCGGCGGAGGGGTAGGTCTTTCAGGTGGAGTCCTCGCTGACCAGGTGAGTGTTAGTTCATGCACGAGCGGCCCCGTCCGCCGGTTGCCATGTTACTGAGGTTATTAATGGGTGAGAGGCGGCTAATATGGCGGTACACTAGGATTTAACCACCACGAGTACGAGCCGTTTAAACAAGGTGAAGATGCTCCCAAACCCTCCCCCCCCACACTTTGGTGTTCCTGCACGAGTCCTCCACAGGGACCGTGATGGTTCTCCAGGTTCCGGTTAGGTTGGGGGACGTGCTTGACTCTTCCCAGATTCTGGTGTTTTACTTGCATTACGCTGACCTCCCCTTCACCCTCTCACATTTGTTTTTCCACCACAGGTATTTTCCTAATATTTTTGTGTCCGCTACCAATTGGTGAATTTTTCATCTACTTTGTCCCTATAGGACACTACATGATAGGTGTCCTTTGATCCGCCGGCAACTGCTGAGGTATGATCCCTACTATTGTAGGTGAGTCCACTTACCACTATCCTCATGACTAGTTTGAGTCCTGTTTTTAAGCTTTGCACTAATAATTCTCTGTAAGCCTTTTAAGAAACATTGGCACTTGAGTTTTGTGATAATGTGAAGCATGAATGTTCTTCCCAAGGGTCATCATTATTAACACCAAATAATTGCAGTGCTGAGAGAGTCATGTCTGTTACTATGTCTACACCGACCAAGACCAATTTGTTTTTGAGTATGCATTGTTACTCTTCTATAGGTCGCCCTCATTCGCTGTGGTCACGTCCCCCACAGTCTGATTATTTGAGAGGTAGGTGTACCCACCTCGCTACGATGTGCAGATGTATGTTACTAGGTCCTGAAGAATTGCCAGTCGATCCTCCTGACGAGCAAGGCAAGAAACATGTTGACCTGCATAGTTACGAGTAGAGCGTATATATCCTTATTTATCACAATCACACATACGCCACTCGACCTTCATTTTAATGAGGCAGGGAACCTATCTGAATAAAGATCTCTTATTTGATTCCCTTACCTGTTTTAATCACTGCACACACTTATTCACCACATCTACTCACACTGGGCCCCTCACCCCACTACACCATACGGCGTGGAACAAAAGATCTCCGCCAAAGAGCCCCATATTGGGTGCCCGTCGGGTATTGCAGCGCCGACCCGACGAGGAGCAGGCCCAATGATGAAGTATGACACCTAGCTGGCTGGGTGTGTGAGGGCCCTAGTTCCAAATAAGGGAATTTCCCTATCCCCTCGTAATATCATAGGACGACGTCCATAGTAATAGTTATCCTGGCTCCCTTCCTGCCTAAGACTCTTATAAGGAACTACATACTCTCCTTTGTTTTGATTATTATGGGCATGTATGTAGGACCTTCAAAAGCCCACTTGTTCCCTCTTTTTGTTAAAGTAATATGCACGGGCAACCCCCGCGGGACTTCATCAGGTTACCAAAAGATGCAAATTGCCTCTTTTGGCCCATTGTTTTTAATCAATATGTATAAAATGTATATATATTTTTTATTACTCTTTGATGTAGCATTCACCTCCGTCTGCTTACACATTGAGTGGCATTCTTTCTTAGTCGTGGTTTTAGTGGCCTGTGGATTTCTTGAATGCCTGGTACAGCATATAGTTTTGTTCCTTTTTCTCCTGTCACCTATACCACTTTAGCGAGCAGCAGTGTACGACCCCTACAGTGTATTCTCCTTATACTGTCAATTAATACCTTTTTCACTGGGTACTATGCAACCGCTAATTCCTTTAGTTGACCTCCTACCATTCCAATTTTGGGGAGTATCTTTTTTCCTTACATAGCGCCATATCAAGGACACTGCAGGATTAGTTTAATTTGATGCCCCGAATGAGTGTTACACCATTTAAAGATGGCCGACATGGTTACCCCCGTGTTTGAGCCGATGGTGCACTGATCCGTAGACGAGATTACGTGCAGTTTCCTACTGGAGGCCGGCCCCGCCCACATTCTCGAGCCGGTGGTTTTATAGGCACACACCTAAGCTGACTGTAGCCACCCGGTTCCACCGGCGGAGGGGTAGGTCTTTCAGGTGGAGTCCTCGCTGACCAGGTGAGCGTTAGTTCATGCACGAGCGGCCCCGTCCGCCGGTTGCCATGTTACTGAGGTTATTAATGGGTGAGAGGCGGCTAATATGGCGGTACACTAGGATTTAACCACCACGAGTACGAGCCGTTTAAACAAGGTGAAGATGCTCCCAAAACCCCCCCCACACTTTGGTGTTCCTGCACGAGTCCTCCACAGGGACCGTGATGGTTCTCCGGGTTCTGGTTAGGTTGGGGGACGTGCTTGACTCTTCCCAGATTCTGGTGTTTTACTTGCATTACGCTGCCCTCCCCTCCACCCTCTCACATTTGTTTTTCCACCACAGGTATTTTCCTAATATTTTTGTGTCCGCTACCAATTGGTGAATTTTTCATCTACTTTGTCCCTATAGGACACTACATGATAGGTGTCCTTTGATCCGCCGGCAACTGCTGAGGTATGATCCCTACTATTGTAGGTGAGTCCACTTACCACTATCCTCATGACTAGTTTGAGTCCTGTTTTTAAGCTTTGCACTAATAATTCTCTGTAAGCCTTTTAAGAAACATTGGCACTTGAGTTTTGTAATAATGTGAAGCATGAATGTTCTTCCCAAGGGTCATCATTATTAACACCAAATAATTGCAGTGCTGAGAGAGTCATGTCTGTTACTATGTCTACACCGACCAAGACCAATTTGTTTTTGAGTATGCATTGTTACTCTTCTATAGGTCGCCCTCATTCGCTGTGGTCACGTCCCCCACAGTCTGATTATTTGAGAGGTAGGTGTACCCACCTCGCTACGATGTGCAGATGTATGTTACTTGGTCCTGAAGAATTGCCAATCGATCCTCCTGACGAGCAAGGCAAGAAACATGTTGACCTGCATAGTTACGAGTAGAGCGTATATATCCTTATTTATCACAATCACACATACGCCACTCGACCTTCATTTTAATGAGGCAGGGAACCTATCTGAATAAAGATCTCTTATTTGATTCCCTTACCTGTTTTAATCACTGCACACACTTATTCACCACATCTACTCACACTGGGCCCCTCACCCCCACTACACCATACGGCGTGGAACAAAAGATCTCCGCCAAAGAGCCCCATATTGGGTGCCCGTCGGGTATTGCAGCGCCGACCCGACGAGGAGCAGGCCCAATGATGAAGCATGACACCTAGCTGGCTGGGTGTGTGAGGGCCCTAGTTCCAAATAAGGGAATTTCCCTATCCCCTCGTAATATCATAGGACGACGTCCATAGTAATAGTTATCCTGGCTCCCTTCCTGCCTAAGACTCTTATAAGGAACTACATACTCTCTTTTGTTTTGATTATTATGGGCATGTATGTAGGACCTTCAAAAGCCCACTTGTTCCCTCTTTTTGTTAAAACCACTGATGACATCTCAAATGACATCACTGATGACATCACTGATGACATCATCCAGTGAATGTGTGTTTTTCTTAAAAGTTTAAGTAAGTTTTATATATTTATAGTGAAAGGCCTATGGAAGAATGAGTGGGTGTATATGTGTGTGAATGGGTGATTTTCTAGGTGCGTAACTGACTCTATAAGTGAGTCATTGAATGTATCTTACTGCAGACTAGTGACTAAACTGTGTGAATGTCTGTATGTGTCTGTGTGTTGGTGTATAAGTGGCTGCATGGTTTTGTGAATAGCTATATGAGTGTCTATATGAGTTATTGATTGGTTGTCTCAGTATCTGTATGGGTGCCTGAGTGTTTGTGAGGGTAGGGTGTGTGTGACTGTGTGCATAGATGTGTGAATGGGTGATTCTATGGTGCATGGTTTTAAGAGTGCAACTGTGATGGACTGTATGGTTGGGTGAGTGTATGTATGAGTGTGTTAGTGATTGAATGTATATCTCAGTTGTACATGTGTCAGTAACTACATATGTGAAACGCAGTGTATATGTGTGTAAGAGTATATAACTATCTATATGTGAGAGTGTGTGATTGAGGGAGTGCCTGTATGGATGAGTGTGTGCTTGTATTAGTAATTGTATAAGAGTGTCAGAATTTGTTAGTATTTTTATGAGTAAGTGAACTTGAGTGTGTTTAACTGTATAGGTGAGTAAATTGGACTGTGTTTAATTATTTGCACAACTGACTAGGTGTGTCAGTACCTCAATGGATGATTGGCGGTGTGTGAGTGTCTATATAGGTGTATAAATGCATATCTTAGTCTTGTACGGAGTGACTGTAAGTATGAGTGACTGTACAGGTGAGTGAGTGGAGGTGTATGTAGACCTAAGAGTCAATGAGTGGGTATGTAGTTATTGGTATTGGAGTATCTATGGTTTTCAAAATGGCCGTCTGAAATTTTGAGTCGGTGTATCAAAGGTTATATTAGGGTGTGAGAAGATGCACTAATTTATCACATGGCTGACGTCATCAGTGATGTCATCAGTGATGTCATTTGAGATGTCATCAGTGATGTCATCAGTGATGTCACTGACCATGTCATGAGTGATGTAATATGTGACGTCATCAGCAGTGCATTGCGGGGGCGCAAGTTATAGTTAGCTGAACTAACTATAACAGGGGAATTTCTAGGGTTGTGTACGAGGGAAATGTCCAGCTAACTATAACGCCCCTGAAACCTATGGTTTTTTTATTGAATTTCTAAGGTTTTTTAAATGCCAATTCCTAACTATAACGCCCCTGAAACCTTTGTTTTTTTCAGTGAATACATACATATTCACAGAAAAAAACATAGGTTTTAGGGGTGTTATAGTTAGCTGGACATTTCACTTGTTACAAAACCAGTGAAATTCCCCCGTTATAGTTAGTTCAGCTAACTATAACTCGCACGGCCGCAATGCACTGCTGATGACGTCACATATGACATCACTCATGACATGGTCAGTGACATCACTCATGACACCACTGATGACATCTCAAATGACATCACTGATGACATTACTGATGACATCATCCAATGAATGTGTGTTTTTCTGAAATTTAAATGTTTTACATATGTATATCTCAAGGTCGATGGAAGAATAAATGGGTATATAAGTGTCTAAAGCGATGATTTTTTTTGAAAAATTGATTGCATAACTGACTGATTTAGTGTATCTTAGTGAATACATGGGTTATTGAGTAATTTTTAAATATATAAATATCTGTATCAGTCTCTCACTGTGTGTATAAGTGGCTGCGTGGGTTGGTGAGTAGCTACATAAGTGTCTATACAGTTTTTTTTTTTTTTTTTGAGTATCAGTATGAGTGTCTGAGTTTCTGTATGGTTTGGTGGGGGTATTACGTAGTGTATAGATGCATGAATGAGTGACTCACTGTTTGTATGTGTTGAAGACAGCATGTGTGCAGGACTGTATGGGTGGATGAGTGTGTGTGTTAGTGAGTGAATGACTGTCTCAATAGTGTCTTTATGAGTAACTACAAATGTTTTAAACTAGTATATGTGAGTATTGGTGTATATAAGTGAGTATATGTGAGAATGAGAGATTGGAAGAGTTCCTGTATAAATTAGTATGTGTTTCTATAAATGATTGCTTAAGAGAGTAAGTATGTGTAAGTTTCTGTAGAAGTAAGGGTGGTGCTGTGTGTCTAACTGTATATGCAAGTAAATTAATGTTTGATACTTTGTTTGCATGTGTGACTATGTTTGTGAGTAACTCTATGGATGAGTGTCGGTGTGTAACAGGTGGTGTATGAGTACATATGATGAGTGAGTACATGTATGATTGACTGTATAGGACTGTTAGTGAATGAGAGGATGTGTGTGTACATCTTGGAATTAATGAATAGGTGTGTTGGAAGTGGTATTGGTATGTCCATTGTTTTGAAAATGTTAATTTCTATTTTTGAGTGTGTGTATCAAAGGATATATTAGGGTCAGAGGAGGTCTGCCACTCTATCACAAGGATGATGTCATCAGTGATGTCATCAGGGATGTCATTTGAGATGTCATCAGTGATGTCACTGACCATGTCATGAGTGATGTAATATTTGACGTCATCAGCAGTGCATTACGGGCGCGTGAGTCATAGTTAGCTGAACTAACTATAACAGGGGAATTTCACTGGTTTTGTACAAGTGAAATGTCCAGCTTACTATAACACCCCTAAAACTTATGTTTTTCTGTGAATTTCTAAGGTTTTTTAAATGCTAATTCCTAACTATAACATACCTGAAACCTACGTTTTTTTCAGTGAATTTCAAAGGTTTTTTAGATGATAATTTTTAAATATATTAATTGTTATATTTAGTTTTTTGATACTGATTTTCTACATTTTTTAAACTATTTATTTTTACATATTTTATTTTTTAAATTACACTACATATTTTTAATATAAATTTTTGTATTGTTTTAAAAAAAATATATATTTTTGGCGAGTCGTGCACCCAAAGCGTACCTTTCTCGATCACTGCACCGAACTTAGCCGCCATTTTACGATTGTTGTGTAGGATCCGCGTAGGGTGTGCAATGGGTGCATATTTTCCTGCGCAATTGCTATGCGACTGGTACGCGACTCCAGGCGCATATGCGACACATACGTATTACTTTACGTGACACTCACGCACTTGTGCGTGATGTCATATACGTGTTCAACGCGTTAGGAGCTGCGCACCCAGTGTGTGCACACCAGGGGGCCGCGCTGAGCGCCGCGCTGGGTGCGCGACTCCTAATTTTACCGTAAAAAAAAATAGCACCTATCACTATTTTCTATTCTCCCCAGGGACCCCATCCGCCAGGGCTCATATATAACATTGGGGACCTTGGGGGGAGCCCCAATGTCCCCACGGTCCCAGCCGGCTCCCCGCGTCCTTCGGGAGCCGGCATTGTTTTTCCACACGGGGAGCTGCTAAAATGGTTTGCATTTTGAAAGAGAGAGCAGGTTTCCCTGCTCTCTCTTTCAAAATCCAAACCAAGTTTGCTATGACAGGGTGGGAGCCTCGGCTCTCGCCCTGCCATAGCAAACAGCAGTGTCCGGCACCCCGGGACACTGCAGGAGCTGGCTCTGGGGGCTGGCGGTCCCCAGGGCCCTCGAGGGCTCCACAACATACAAAGCCCGGGGTTGGTGGTCCCCAGGCCTTGGGAGGTCCTTTGAGTCCCCCCAACCATTTTCGAGAAAGCCCCAGGGGGTAGCGGTCCCTGGGGCTGGGGGGGCCT
Organism: Triturus cristatus; assembly: GCF_964204655.1. NCBI lineage: Eukaryota > Metazoa > Chordata > Amphibia > Caudata > Salamandridae > Triturus > Triturus cristatus. The sequence goes on from NC_140582.1 coordinate 559,311,578, forward strand.
TTGAGCCCTCCACCCATCTATTTTGCTGGGGGTAGGTGGTTGAGCCCCCCCACCGATTTATGTTGTCGCCCCAGGGGTTGGCGGTCCCCGGGGCTGGGGAGCCCCTCTGGGCCCCCCATAAAATGTAAAACTTTTGCTCCCAGGATTTGGCTAAATATTAAAGCCTGCGCTTTTTTTCTTTTTTTTTATGGCATGATCCGCGCACCCTGCGTGTATTTCGCCGTTTAAAAAATAATAAAAATTAAGGCCCTGGGGGTCCTTGTGGGACCCCCTAAGCAGGTCTAGAGGGTCAGGGTATTTCTACCCTACCCCCTTTATGAGTTTTACACACTAGTTCCACTGATTTCTTCAGCCTCGCTTCTACCGAGGCACAAAATGGCTGCCAACACTTCCTGGTTTGGAGTGTTGACAATAGTCAAAACAAGTTTCCCCCTTTCGGCACGTATACAATTCCACACAGTTGCTCACAGCAGAAACAATCAGTCACCAGAACAAGACACCAGAACCTGGACACAATAAAGTGTTCTCATGAATTATAGATATTTATTTCAATATGACAGAAATGTATCATCACAATAACAATGGATAGTCACAAACACTTACAAGGATAAAAATATAACAAGTTAACCAAGTTAAAAAGCCTAATTTTAATTCTGTTCACAAATTGCAAGATGGGGAGAACATGTAAGAAAGTTATTTTCTTATAGGCTAAGAGAGGAAGACATTAGATCCGGATCAACTGTTCTCCTTGACATATGTTTAGATACTTAATTGTTCGGAAAACAGATGTCATCACAATCTATAGTCTGCCTTCTAGGTCATGCGTCGACGCGTTTCAGTGGAAGTCCAAAAATAAAAAAACACCTTCTTCAGGACAAACGTTAAAATCTCCCATAGAATGTGCTTTCAATCTAAATCAAAAAAATAATAAAATATCAACATAAAAAGACTATTAGCCTCTATATAGTATATACATTACCCAGAACAAACTGATACAACCCAAGTTCCATTAATTATCTTTGTAAATACAGTTCTGCCAGACTTAATCGTTTCCACATAATAGTTGACCGGCTAATATGGCCGCCATTAATCACAAGGTCCTCTATATTGGTGTTTAGCCATATGCTTGCTTTACTGATACATGCTAGATTTTTGGATTCTATCGAAGATATGTTTATGTGCAAATTACGTAACAAATTTTCCTTCTGGGCATTATCTTCATTTTCCTTGTACTACTTATGCGAGTTCTTTTTATACAGTCCTATGTGGGACGAGCTTATTTTAGACAATGGAACATGAGCAAAGGTACTCAGGGGTGTGGCCCTAGTCTATTAACTCGTAGATTGATTATGGGCACTATCATCTGTCAAATCGATGTAAGTTGAGTAGCCCATAGCTGCGGCACAGGACGGCTAAGATGGCCGCCGCAGTAACTGCGGTTTCCAAGTTAATTTTTGGTTATCGCTAGGGAGGGGAAAGATGGCCGCCATTTCGGCGACACCCTCGTTAACAATGGTCAATTAAACACAGCTGTTGCGGGTAAGGGAGATATAAGGAGGCAGGCCAGTGTGTGGCAAAGACCTCGGGACTCACTGATCCGACTACACATACGAGGCTTTTACGCTCGTCTTAGAGGTGAGAAGTTGGAAGGTGATAATACCCTTTTTGGTTCTCTCTATACGTTGCTACTCTTGCGGAGTTTTAGAATTACACCTTTCCTCATCTTTTTCCTTATCCTCAGTTTTTTCGTTCTGGTATTACTGGAGGTATGGAGAGGGTTTCGGGTTTATACTTGCTCAGTATAGAGGTTGGGCTGGAGTTATAGTAACAGCACCGCGAGAGGGCGATAACTCTGGTTCTAGTTTTAGTTATATCATTGCAATAGTTTTATGGAAAGTTTTTGAGGCTAAGACTCGTACCATGGAGGACTCAGAGTATTAGCTTTTTTTGTGTTGTTTTATGGATCTGGTCTCCATATTTTTATACAATACATAAGATACCCGATATAGGGGTCCTTTTTCTATCTGGTAGTCGGCTCCAAGCAGGAAGGGTAACATAACATGTATACCATCAATACACCATTCGTTTTGGACATATTCCTTTAATATCTATAGGGATAACCCACATATAAGATTAGGAATTTGGGGATAAAGATCACTCTCTAGTACAGCCCTATGCATCTCTTTGGACCATTATGGGGTAATAGAGAGATGAGGGGCTTATTTTCATACATAGCCTACATTGATCAGCGTCGGTATGTCCTAGCGCTCAGTTAATAAACTGATTGAGTGGGAACATTAATCTACATAATGTGATTGATAAAAAACGGACAGCAAGGGAAACAATAGACCTGCTAATAACTGCTTTTCTATCCTTTCAGATAACAGAATCCCTTCAAATATATAGGGCTCTAGCGTTGGTCAGTGGAGATACGGATTGAGGAATCCCGTTTTACCAGATGTGGATGTGCTCCTCAATTCAACAGGTAATTATACAGATCAAATGAATAGAAATACAGAATAACGAAAAAGAGAAGTATGGCTGTAGGAATGAATATATCCAAGGGTCATTACCTTCTAATAATGAGCTAACTGGTATGAATGTGTTGCATGTAAGGTCACCAGGACAACAACACTGTTAAAATATAAACAATTGCCTAAAATGCCTGTTTTTGGTCAACTGTTATGTGGAAACTATTAAGTCTGGCAGAACTGTATTTACAAAGATAATTAATGGAACTTGGGTTGTATCAATTTGTTCTGGGTAATGTATATACTATATAGAGGCTAATAGTCTTTTTATGTTGATGTTTTAATATTTTTTTGATTTAGATTGAAAGCACATTCTATGGAAGATTTTAACGTTTGTCCTGAAGAAGGTGGTCTTTTTTTTTTTAATTTACATTTTACGATGCACATGCTTTTTACAACTGCTTGTACTTGCTTCAGGAATTTAAATACACTTATCTGTTATTTGTCCTCTGCCGCATGCAACGTGCTCATGCAATATTCAAAATCCCTTTGAAAGTTTGGTCATTTTACACATGAAATAAAAGAGCACGATATAATAACAAATCATGGTATAAGAATCTTTTTCCAAACACATGCAATTGTATATTTTATCAATCATGATTTAAACCATACAACTCCTTACGTATAACAGTACCTCATGTTTCAAAATACAACTTGGATGGAGGGTTCTATATCAAATTGGATGATATTGAGCAAGGCGGGCATGGGAGAGCTGACCTATAACACTGGTTGGAAAAAGCAATGCCAGCTCCCGCAGGAGGTCCCCAGGGTAAAAATTGGCCCTGGGAAGGGAGGCCATATGACCTCCCTACCATGACCGACTGTGGCCCCGATGACCCCATGCCCCAGGGTTGGCTATTTCCTATTTTTTTAAATGTTTTTTTAAATAGTAGGGGGCTGCATGGCCCCCTTCCATGGGCCAATTTTTACCCTGGGGGGCCCCATCCACCCTTGGCCCATCTTTTAGTTTTGTTAAATGGGAAAGGGGATGCACATCACCCTCCTGAGGCCAATTTCGACCCCCAGGGGCTTAGCCTTCATAATTTCTTTTATTAACGGGGAGGGGGGCAAGCGCATCCCCCTCCCCCAGACGATATTGCCCCGGGGCACCATCCCCCGGGCATGGCCACCATGTTGGGGACAGCGGGGGGAGCCTCAAGGCCCCAGCAGTCTCTGCAGGCTACCCGTCTCCTGCGACAGCCATCATAGCTTTTGGACAGAGGGAGCTGTCAGCAAATACACGATGTTACCAAACACTTCTCTCACAGTGGTTCCCAAATGCACACAGACTCACAGTGTGATTCTAGACAAACAACACTATCCCTAGGAGTTTACCAAAACTCATTCACTACAGTGGAAGTTGTAAAGGAACTGCATACAATCAACATATTTCACGACTACACTTTAACCCCTTCGATGCTGCGCAGATTCCGCCGCTGTGCTGGCGGAATCTTGCGCGGGCGTGGTCATGACGGAATGGTTCCGTCATGAGCACAGCTCAACCGTGGGTCATGACGGAACCATTCCGTCATGAGCACCGAAGGGGTTAATGTCAATACCTGACTAATTTAATCAACGCATAAGCAAAGACTGGCTTATAATGCTACTAAAACTTCACAACAATACAGGTTTTAAAACAGTTATCTGTCAGCAAATACACGATGTTACCAAATGCTTCTCTCACAATCCTTACCCAAATGCACACAGACTCACGTGTTATTTTAGACAAGCAACACTATCGTAGCACTTTACCAAAACTCATTCACTACTGTGGAAGGGGTAAGGGGACTGCACACAATCTACATATTTAAGTACAGCACATCAGTGTCAAGGCATGACTCATTTAATCAACATATAAGCAAAGAGTGGATTCTAATGCTACTAAAACTTCACAACATGAAAGATTTTAAAACAGTTATCTGTCAACAAATACATGATGTTACCAAATGATTCTCTCACAGTGGTTCCCAAATGCACACAGACTCACAGTGTGATTCTAGACAAGCACCACTATCCCTATGAGTTTACCAAAACTCATTCACTACTCTGGAAGAGTTAATGGTACTGCACACAATCTACATATTTAAGTACACCACATCAGTGTCAAAGCATGACTCATTTAATCAACGCAGAAGCAAAGACTGGATTCTAATCCTACTAAAACTTCACAACATGACAGGTTTTAAAACAGGTATATGTCAGCAAATACACAATGTTACCAAATGCTTCTCTCACAATCCTTACCCAAATGCACACAGACTCACAGTGTGATTTTAGACAAGCAACACTATCCTAGGACTTTACCAAAAATCATTCACTACTGTGGAAGGGGTAAGGGGACTGCACACAATCTACATATTTAAGTACAGCACATCAACGTCAAGGCATGACTCATTTAATCAACATATAAGCAAAGACTGGGTTCTAATGCTACTAAAACTTCACAACATGATAGATTTTAAAACAGTTATCTGTCAGCAAATACATGATTTAACCAAACGATTCTCTTACACTGATCCCAAATACACACTAACTCACAGTGTGATTCTAGACAAGCACCACTATCCCTATCAGTTTACCAAAACTCATCCACTACAGTACAAGTGGTAAGAGAACTGCACACAATCTACATATTTCAGGACTGCACTTTTATGTCAAAGCCTGACTCATTTAATGAAAGCATAAGCCATAACTGTCTTCTAATGCTACTAAAATTTGACAACATAACATGTTTTAAAACAGTTATCTGTCAGCAAATACACAATGTTACCAAATGCTTCTCTTACAGTGGTTCCCAAATGCACACAGACTCACTGTGTGATTCTAGACAAACAACACTATCCCTTGCACTATATCAAAACACATTTCTTCATCTAGAAGTAGTATTACATTTTAGTATAGAAATATAACATAACTCATTTCACAAATTCATAAACAATGACTGGTTTCTAATTCTACCAAAATATAAAAACTGCACAGTTATCTGTCTACAAACACATGAAAAACACAAATGACAATCGCAGAATGGTTTCTACATGCACACACATTGTAGAGAAAAAAAGTACTCCCTACACTTTAGCAGGAAAAATTCATTAGTCTGATTAAAATCAAAATAGTCTACATACATCCCCTCACAATTAAATAACTCATCTTTCAAGTTCTTTTGTAGATTAAGGAGTATATCAATCACTCACCATATTTTCTTGTACAGAATCTCTGCACTGTGCACCTCTCAGCAAAAGCAAAGAATGAAAAAGTTTCCCTTTCATTTTCCACACATATACATGTAAACATCAAATCACAATCCTTCGCACATAAACTCAAAAGCAAACACACATTTCTATTGGTTAAACATTTCAACCCTTTCCAACTGAAATACATTTCAACCCTTCCCCCAATCTGCCTTCTGCCTGTTACCATAGAAACAGGTCATGGAAATCTGCACTGAGCTCACAGGTCACAAGTTCAGCACACAATGTTCCTACACAAGACAGGAAGTCTGCTTGACTTTTCAACATATCAGCTTATTATATATAATGTTCCTTACAATCTGTTTTTGTTAACCAATAACAATCATACCTTTAAAAAACAAAAATATACACCCTACCTTTCAGTGTAGAAAGTTGTTATACAACCAATGATTTCTTGTCGTTTTTCAAAAAACGTTGCCGTGGATCCGCGCACCCACCGCGAGAGAATCCGTGCATCCAACGCGATAGGATGCGCGCACCGTGCGCGCATTTCGCCGCTTTTTTTAAAAAAAGGGGGGCCCCAGGGGGTCCTTCTGGGACCCCCTAAGCACCTCTAGAGGGTCAGAGTATTTCCACTCTGCCCCCTTTATATGTTTTACGCGCTTATTCCCCTTGCTTCTTCAGCCTTGCTTCTACAGAGGCAGAAAATGGCCGCCAACAGTTCCTGGTTTCGAATGTAGAGAGACGCTCGACAGCCAATTAGCGTTCAGCGTGTGATCGGGAGGGTGCGCGCTCCGTTCGGGGAGGGTTCGCTTACGGTGCGGGTAGGGTCCGCGGATCCTCCCCGGCCATAGATATCACTAACTTTACTTTACTTTACCCTAATTTTCTCAGGAACTACTGTACAGATTCACACCAAATATGCAAAAGGCACGAGTCCGAACTGAGGACTACCTCTTTGCCAAATTTGGTGTCATTCCGTTCAGCAGTTCGGGCTGTAGCTGCGACAACAGATCCTATGGGAAATTGCATGGGGAAAACGCGTTTTGGGACCCCCCTTTTTTCTCGGCCCCCGCTTGACGAATCACCGCGAAACTTTCAGGGTAGGAGCGGAGCGGAGCTGGCCAAAAGTTTGGAGAATTTCGTGAAGATTCGTCAAACGGCGCCAAAGAAATTCCCAATAGAATGTTGCGGATTTCCTATGGAAAATAGGTCCTAACTATAACTATCTACTGGCGACCGCCAGTAGATAATATATATATATTATCTACTAGCGGTCAGGTTGTCAAGTTTTAGTAGCATTAGAAGACAGTTATGGCTTATGCTTCCATTAAATGAGTGAGGCATTGACAGTAAATTGCAGTTGTGAAATATGTAGATTGTGTGCAGTTTACCACTTGCACTGTAGTGAATGAGTTTTGGTAAGCTCATAGGGATAGTGGTGCTTGTCTAGAATCACACTGTGAGTTAGTGTGTATTTGGGATCAGTGTGAGAGAATCATTTGGTAACATCATGTATTTGCTGACAGATAACTGTTTTAAAATCTGTCATGTTGTGAAGTTTTAGTAGCATTAGAATCCAGTCTTTGCTTATATGTTGATTAAATGAGTCATGCTTTGACACTGATGTGCTGTACTTAAATATGTAGATTGTGTGCAGTACCATTAACTCTTCCAGAGTGGTGAATGAGTTTTGGTAAACTCCTAGGATAGTGTTGCTTGTCTAAAATCACACTGTGAGTCTGTGTGCATTTGGGTAAGGATTGTGAGAGAAGCATTTGGTAACATTGTGTATTTGCTGACAGATAACTGTTTTAAAACTTGTCATGTAGTCAAGTTTTAGTAGCATTAGAAGACAGTTATGGCTTATGCTTTCATTATATGAGTTAGGCATTGACAGTAAATTGCAGTTGTGAAATATATAGATTGTGTGCAGTTCCCTTATCACTTCCAGTGTAGTGAATGAGTTTTGGTAAACTCCTAGGGATACTGGTGCTTGTCTAGAATCACACTGTGAGTCTTTGTGCATTTGGGAACCACTGTGAAAGAAGCGTTTGGTAACATCGTGTATTTGCTGACAGAAAACTGTTTTAAAACTTGTCATGTTGTCAAGTTTTAGTAGCATTAGAAGCCAGTCTTTGCTTATGTGTTGATTAAATGAGTCAGGCATTGACACTAAAGTGCAGTCGTGAAATATGTAGATTGTGTGCAGTTCCCTTATCACTTCCAGTGTAGTGAATGAGTTTTGGTAAACTTCTAGGAATACTGGTGCTTGTCTAGAATCACACTGTGAGTCTGTGTGCATTTGGGAACCACTTTGAGAGAAGCGTTTGGTAACATTGTGTATTTGCTGAGAGAAAACTGTTTTAAAACCTGTCATGTTGTCAAGTTTTAGTAGCATTAGAAGCCAGTCTTTGCTTATGTGTTGATTAAATGAGTCAGGCATTGACACTAAAGAGCAGTCGTGAAATATGTAGATTGTGTGTAGTTCCCTTATCACTTCCAGTGTAGTGAATGAGTTTTGGTAAACTCCTAGGGATACTGGTGCTTGTCTAGAATCACACTGTGAGTCTGTGTGCATTTGGGAACCACTGTGAAAGAAGCGTTTGGTAACATTGTGTATTTGCTGACAGAAAACTGTTTTAAAACTTGTCATGTTGTCAAGTTTTAGTAGCATTAGAAGCCAGTCATTGCTTATGCGTTGATTAAATGAGTCAGGCATTGACACTAAAGTGCAGTCGTGAAATATGTAGATTGTGTGCAGTTCCCTTACCACTTCCACTGTAGTGAATGAGTTTTGGTAAGCTGCTAGGGATAGTGTTGTTTGTCTAGAATCACACTGTGAGTCTGTGTGTATTTGGGAACCACTGTGAGAGAAGTGTTTGGTAACATCGTGTATTTGCTGACAGATAAGTGTTGTAAAACATGTCATGTTGTCAAGTTTTAGTAGCATTAGAAGACAGTTATGGCTTATGCTTTCATTATATGAGTCAGGCATTGACAGTAAATTGCAGTTGTGAAATATGTAGATTGTGTGCACTTGCCTTACCACTTGCACTGTAGTGAATGAGTTTTGGTAAACTCATAGGGATAGTGGTGCTTCTCTAGAATCACACTGTGAGTTAGTGTGTATTTGGGATCACTGTGAGAGAAGCATTTGGTAACATCATGTATTTGCTGACAGATACCTGTTTTAAAACCTGTCATGTTGTGAAGTTTTAGTAGGATTAGAATTCAGTCTTTGCTTATGCGTTGATTAAATGAGTCATGCTTTGACACTGATGTGGTGTACTTAAATATGTAGATTGTGTGCAGTACCATTAACTCTTCCAGAGTAGTGAATGAGTTTTGGTAAACTCCTAGGATAGTGTTGCTTGTCTAAAATCACACTGTGAGTCTGTGTGCATTTGGGTAAGGATTGTGAGAGAAGCATTTGGTAACATCGTGTATTTGCTGACATATACCTGTTTTAAAACCGGTCATGTTGTGAAGTTTTAGTAGCATTAGAAGCCAGTCTTTGCTTATGCTTTGATTAAATGAGTCAGGGTTCGACACTAAGGTGCAGTACCATGTAGTATTCTGTTCACTGTGGCAGAACTGAAAATTTAAAAGTTTTACCTAAGCACTGTCCTAGAAGTAGTCTGATTATTTAGTCAGTTTCTAAGTACCAAATAGATTGCTTCAAATAAAAGTGTTCTGACATACTATACACTTGTCTTTTACACCTTCAATTCCCTAGTCAGTATCCATACACTTCCAGGAAACATCCTGTCACTTCCTTTGCAGTCCTCTAGAGACCCATTCAACAGCATGTACTGTGCCAAAACTCAAACACTTATAAATTCACCTAGACACTCTCTTTCCAGTACTCTAATGATTCAGTCACTGCCTAAGTATTCATGCACTGAGCCAGGTCTTAGCACATGGACTACGTCAAACCCATATCCACTATGCATGCAGTCCTCTAACCACCTACACACTTGTCTTTCACACCTTCAATTCACCAGTCAGTATCCGTTCACTTCCAGCAAACACCCTGTCACTGCCGTTGCACTCCTCTAGTGACCCATTCAGCATCATGTAATAAGCCCTAATAAATTCACCCAGGCACTCTCCTTGCAGTACTCTAATCATTCAGTCAGTACCCAAGTACTCATCCAGTGACCCAGGCCTTAGTATATGGACTGCTTCAAACCCTTATCCTCTATGTATGCAGTCCTCTAACCTACACAATTGTCTTTCACACCTTCAATTCCCTAGTCAGTATCCGTACACTTCCAGGAAATACCCTGTGACTCTCTTTGCAGTCCTCTAGTGACCCATTCAGCACCATGTACTAATCCATTCACTGTGCTAAAACCCAAACACTTATAAATTCACCAAGACACTATCTTTGCAGTACTCTAATCATTCAGTCAGTGCCTAAGTATTCATACACTGAGCCAGGCCTTAGCACATGCTTCAAACCCCTATGCACTATGCATGCAGTCTTCTAACCACCTAGACACTTGTCTTTCACACTTTCAATTTCCTAGTCAGTATCCATACAGTCCAGCACTTATCACTGCCTTTGCACTCCTCTAGTGATCCATTCAGTACCAAGTACTAATCTATTCCCTTTGCGAAAAGCCTAGCACTTATAAAGTCACCTAGGCACTCTCCTTGCTGTACGATAATCATTCAGTCAGTACCCAAGTAGTCATGCAGTGAGCCAGGCCTTAGCACATGGACTGCTTTAAATGCCTATGCAGTATGGATGGGTGTTGGCGCACTTAACTGGTGCACCTATTGTTCCTTCCGGAGTGATGCGATACAGGTGTGGCTCCACCTGGGCCTTGTCCAACCCTCACATTGGAGGCAAATCTTTCTCTTCTTAAGCTGCCGGCTGATAAACCGTGCCTTCACCTCACTTTCGAATGTTCCTGCATCACTACCTTGAGACAGTGCCCTCACACAGGATGCTCTAGGCTGCAAGGAAGATGATGATTTGAGGTGATATAATTCAGAATGGAGCCAGTAAAACGTGGAAGACCCTCCAAGCACAATGCACACTGGAACAAGAGGTCCATGCACCTACGGCCCAATACTCTTCTCACCCACTTTCCCAGTCTTGAAAGTCCTGCTATGAAGCAAACACCATCTAAATTCTCTGTACACCTCTAGGGCATAAAAACACTTTTCCACCTTAAACAGCACCCTTATGGAAGGGGGAGAAAGCTGGCCACCTACTGGCCTTGCACGTTCACCAACAAGAAGCATTCCATAATATATTGGCCATCTTCCACACAGACGGTGCACCCTGCATTCATACACTAGACATCTTGGAGGCATTCCGCTCATACTATGTGGCTGTCTACACCTTGGAAACCGCTAGTTCCACTGCTAACATTGGCTGCTTTTTGATGCTAGCCTTGCACCTACACAACAGGCATAACTTGACCTCCCCATCACGGAGAAGTTGTCGGGGGCTGCCTTGTAACAAGTCCCCAGGCCCTGATGGGTACCCTTCCAAATACAACAGGTTACGTAAGGACATCTTGGCACCTTTACTCTGCCAGGTCTTTTCCGAACCACACACTTCCCGTGCCCTGCTTGTGGAAGCCAATGGTGCGATCATTACACTCCTTCCTAAACCAGGCAAAGATCCCCTGCACTGTGTGAACTATAGGCCGATTTTACTTCTTAATGCCGATACTAAGGTTTTGACCAAACTACTGGCCAACCACCTACAGAAAGTCATCCCATCCCTGGTGCACCAGGACCAGGTCAGATTTGTCCCTCACTGCACCTCCCTGTCCCACTGCGGGGCGCTCTCCAACATCCTCTGGCATGTGCTTAATGACACGGATGAAAACCTGTTGATCTCTCTTGATGTTGAGAAGGTGTTTGACATGGTGTAGTGGGACTATATTTGCCGGGTGCTACAGCATGTAGGCATAGGACTCAACTTCCTAGCAAGGGTGTAAAAGCTCTACATTCAGCCGACAGCGGGGGTGATGTGTAATAGTCACATATTGCCACCCTTTGCTTTTCAAAGGGGCACTCGACAAGGGTGTCGCCTATCCCTGACCTGTTTGGCTACAAGGTGAACTGGGAAACATTTGAAGCCATCAGGCATACACATTACCAGTCATTTATGTCATCCATCCATTTTCGTGGACACCCATCTCACTGAAGTACCTGGCTATCAGGCTATCCCAGGGCTGGTTAACATGGTTGAAAACAATCTTGGTCCTCTGCACTCCTGATTCAAACGGAGACTTTCAAGGGTGGTTTCAACGTAATCTCTCCTTATGGGGTAGGACACAGCTAATTAAAATGAATACGCTACCCAGACCCAACTACCACTTTCTGATGATCCCTCTTCGGATTCCCTCTAAAATGATGCAGACCACTGAAAACATGTTGGAATCTTCCTCTGGATGGGATCCAGTCTCCGACTGAAGCTTGCTAAATTGCATGCTGCAGTTCCCAGTGGTGGGATGGGTTTCCCCAGCATCACAGAATATTGGCTTCCTTCACAACTTATGCCATTGAGGTATGTCCTCTATACTTCCCTAGACACTCCAAAGTAGGTCCCCAGAGAGACAGTGCTAGCTGGCTGCCTGCAGGCCACAGAATGTTTTACACTGGCGATCCGGACCACCTCCACCCTTCTCACTGAGTCCTGGCCACTACGATTTATGCCTGCAAAAGAGTTCACACACTTCTGAAAGTTCACCCCAAAATCCATTCTCAAGCGCTCCTATGGTGCAATGCCTCACTGCTAATAGATGGCAAAGAAGCCCTGTGGAACATTTTCAACTGTAAAGGCTTATGCTCCCTATCATATTTACTCACGAACCAGCCCTACAAGACCTTTGCTGAGACACAGGCCCAATACAACCTGCCCTCACACTCTTTTTGAAACTATCAATGCTTTCAACACGCCTCAGACAAAAGTTGTGCCACCCCCCTTAGTACTGATGTCATCCCCTATCATGGAACACTTGTAGAAGTGGGGCACATATAAGGGAGTGGTGTCAGGTTTGTACTGATTTCTGGCAAACCATTGATACTTCTCACCAGTGTCCAGCTCACTGAGGCATTGGTGGACCGGACAGCTGGGTCTGCAATATATGGATGAGGACTGGGCAGACTTATTGATCTCTCAGGATGGCCTACTTAGGGAAGACCAACTAAAGTTCAGCAATTTTAAAATACTTCACAGATGGCATTGTGCCCCATAGATTCACATGCTCCTTGCTGCTTCCCACACTGGCCTTCTGGCACTGGGTATCTCTGGAGGGAGATATTACACACTTGGTGTGGGAATGCCCTACACTAAACTAGATTGGGCTTCAGTGACAGCAATGATAAGGAGCACTGTTACCCTTAGAGGACCTGTTGCACCCGGTTGGCCCTTCTTCATGACACTGTACAATGGAGCAACGTCACAAACCAACAATCCAGGTGGATGGCCACGGTGCTGACTGTGGCAAAAATATGCATTTGATGGCTGTGGCGCTTAGGTGCTTGCCCATCACATGATTCTTGGCTCTGGGACATGTACAAAATAGAGTGAAATGAACAAATCATCGCAAGACTGAATGACAACCTGGAGAAGTTTATGGAGACTCGGCCGGGGGGGTCAAAGCTCCCTGACCCTGCTTCTACTTGGCGTTAGTATTACTTCACAGGGGTCCCAGCCCACGATGTTCATGCTGCGCCGGACTGGGGCCCCTTGAGGCTGAACTGCCAGCTCTATGCCTAAGATAGGATGGCACATCCACTTTGGCTTTTTCCGATCTCATATCCATTACTACACAGTGGGCAGACTGCTCTTCTTGAATATACTCCTTCCTTATTCCTCTCTCTTTTCCCCCTTTCCTCTCCATCTTATCTCCTCCCCCACAACCCTCTCCCTCTATAATCTTGTTCCATTCCTCTTTCCCTCCTTGTTTTGCCCAGCCCCTAATTTCATCTCCCCTTTCCCTCTTTTCTTCTGAACAGTTGTTGTTGTTTCAATGTCGTAACATGCCTTGAGTTAATTTTGTTTAATTATGGAATTTGTCACCAAGATGAAGCTCAGCATTGCACTTTTTATATCAGTAGACCGTGTCGTTTTCTTGTAAGCCTGTACATGACATTGCCAGTTCTATTTACAGTTGATATGCTGGTGTGTTTATTGTGCATTGCTCTGGTTATTTCTTGTCTTCACATTGCAAAACAAGGATGTTTAAAAAAAGAAAATGCAATTTTAGAAAGTTGGAATTTTCCTTCCTTAACCATTTAGTGCCTGTAGCTTGTCTCGGGGTCACATGACTAGGTGTAATTGACGGGTAGGCTTTAAGTGTTTCTCCTAGACAGACAATAGAGAGCTTGGGTGTGCCTGGATGAGCCATCACTGGCAGGATTGGAGGACAGAGCTGGCTCTGCCCTACTTACACTTGAAAATGTTATGTCATGCCTCCAAACAATGGGCTGCATACCCCTTGTAGTTAGTCTGAAGCTAGGACAGGGAAGGCAGGATGTCTAGGAGCTTCAGAGGAAAACCCATAGAAATATCTCCCCCACTGCAAAGGCCCAACTGGGTATAAATACTGAACCTCAGACATCAACTTTTCAGTACACTTATGGGCCTGTCGATACTGTGCCAGGAAGAAGAACTGCTGTGCTGCTTAAAGCTGCCACTCTGCTGGACTGTTACCCTGCTGGACTACTGCCTTGTGGGACTGCTGCCTTGCTGTGCTGACCTGCTGCCCTCTTGCCTGGGTGGACCTGCATCTCTTGAACCCATAACCCAGTGTGACTCCAAGGGCTAGTTGACTGGCCTCCTGATCTGTAGCCTCAGGGACACAATGTGCACCTGCACATGGACTGGGCCATCTGTGAGTCTACCCTGTCAAGTGGTGCCGACCCAGACCTGGAGCCTTGGAAGTGGGCCTAAGGGGCTCTGTCAGCTTCAGTAGGTGCAGCAGAACTGACGCATCCCCCTTGCTGTGTGGTACAAACCACTACTGCACAGATCAGAACCGCCGCAAAGACCCGCATCGCACACCAGACCATTGCAGCATTGGAACTGCTACTGAATGACGAATCCCCAGTGCAGGCCCATGCAACTCTCATCTACAGCACCCTTGACGATGACATTAGACTCCATCCGCATCACTGCCTTGTAGCTCCTTGGAACTGACACATACTCAATGCCAGACTTTGCATCACAAGCTCTAGTCAACGGGATCCTCAACGATGAAGCAGGAACTCACACTGCAGCCTCACCACATCTCCAAATTAACACATCACCTTGGCTGTGTGAGGCATCTTTGATGTGGATCCTCTCAACACTCCACAAACCAGTATTTAAGGGACTCTGTTCAACAGGTCTAACAATTAAACTATGAAAGACCACATCTGGAAAAAGAGACAATTCTACATCTTCCTTCTAGAGAAAAAATTTAGGATCACAGAATAAACATACCTTTAAGCAATGCTTTAGCTACTAAATTAGAAAAGACAGAAAAATATATTTCACGTGCAGCAGGATTGGAGACCAATTTACAGCTATGTAAAAATTGTCATGTAATTATACGTCAACATTTAAATGTAGAAGGACTAGTAAATGGAGTTATGGGATTTTTAGTGGACTTTGATACATCTGGAAAAATCAAGACATTGAATGTTTTTAAGGAAAATTTGACAATATTACATAGCAAAAACATACATCCCTATAATGTTAGAACTGGGGGTCTCTAGTTGGCTGAGGTAGGTACCTTAGTCCAAATAGGGTCCCTTACTTCTAAGTCAGGGAAAGGAAGGACACCTTCTAAGATAGCCCCTGCTCGCCCCCTCGGTAGCTTGGCATGAGCAGCCAGGCTTATCTCCAAGGCAAATGTGTAAAGTATTTGCAACCACGCTCAAAGTAACACAGTGATAACACCACAAATGGACACCACACAAGTCTCATAAAAACAATTATATGTTTATAAAGAAAAGATACGATGAGACCAAACGATAAAAATCCAACATATGCGTATTTGTAATATTTCACCTTGCTGGTTATTATGCCAGCAAGCACTTGTAGGTTCTTGCAGTATTAATGAGCCAGTCTCGATGATCTAATGCAGTCCTAATGCAATGATATGCAGTTCGTATGCAAGAATCAGGCAATTCGTAATACAACAATTAGGCAGTTCGTAATGCAAAAATAATGTACTTCGGCGCTGATCGCAGTGCTCTGGACCGTCTCTATGCCACTCTTACTGACTCGCGGTCAGCTACTGCCAAAACATGCCACCATAACTGTTATGATGGAAAACAAAGTGCGGTTCCACACACCGGCCCCGGTACCGCCACTCTTCAGCATGAACTGGCCGCGATAAGGACTTAAGCGGAGGCTAGCGCTGCAAAGATGGGAAAGGCCAAGAGCGTTTCTCTCGTAGCCCGCACCCCCCCAGGCGGCGACACACGCACGATCGCTGAGCGTTACCTGGGGGTGCGATCTCACTCACCTCTTCTCTCTTTACGGCTTGGGCCTCCGTTGCAAATTTGTTGATCTTGGGCAAGAACACACCCGGACCGAAGACCCGTCCAATCCTCAATGTCCAATCCCTCTACAAACACGCCACCAAAATCTGGGACCTCCTCAACAACACCACCCCGGACGTAGAGTTCCTCACCAAAACATGAACCAACACCTCTTCGGGACCGGACATCGCCATTGCCATCCCCCAAGGATACAAGATCTCCAGGAAGGGCCGCACCAAACACCCGGGAGGAGGAATCGCCATTGTCCACAAATCCACTCTCCACCTGAGCACACTCCCCGACAAGCTCACAGACCTGATGGAACACCTTCACTTCAAGATACTGGCCAGCCCCACCACCACCCTCCAAGGAACCCTCATCTACCGACCCCCTGGACCCCGCGGACCTTTTTCCGAATCCATCACGGACATCATCTCCCCATAGGCCATCGCATCCACCAACTACACCCTGCTGGGAGACCTCAACTTCCACCTCGACAACCTCCATAACATTGGACTACACCAGATCGTGACCGAACCCACGCACTCAGTAGGACACACCCTCGACCCCCTCTTCACAACAGGAAACTCCATCACCTTCAGCCACACCACTGAACTCTCATGGACCGACCATCGATATGTCCACTTCACCTCCAGACACCAGCAGCTGCTCCCACGAAGAAATTGGACCAGAATCACCGACAACCAGCTAACCTCATCACTCAGCAACTCCACCCCGACCGTTGAGGAAAAATATGACCCCAACGCCGCAGCCCGAACCCTGCACAGATGGATCACCGATAGTGCCAGCACCTTAGCCCCCCTGTAGAAAAACAACAACACCCACACCAAGAAAGCTAGATGGTTTACCACCGAAGTTCGAGAATCCAGACGCACTTGCCGCCGCCTTGAAAAGGACTGGAGGACCACCAAATCCACAGAAGCCCACAACAACTTCCGAGCCGCCACCAAAGTCCACCACCAACTCATCAGAAAAACAAGGTAAAAAGCAATCGAAGACAGAATCTCTACTCATGCACACAACAGCAAAGAACTCTTCAACATCATCAAGGAGTTCGCCCAACCTACCAGCGAGTCCACCGACATCCCACCCTCACAAGTCCTCTGCGACAAGCTCAGCACCTTTTTGCACAAAATCAAGAGCATCTACGACAACTTTGATGAAGACAACCAACACACTGAACCCTCACCAATCACCCCCGAAAACATGAAGCCAACGATCAACAACTAGACAGCCCTCACTGCCGAAGACTCACTGAAGACAATGAACTTAATCCAGTATGGGGCCCCCACGGACCCAAGCCCCCACCACATTTTCAACAGAGCCGACGACACCAACGCACCCATGCTCTGCCAAACCATCAACAGCCCCCTGGCAACCGCATCGTTCCCCGATGACTGGAAACATGCCGAGATCAACCCACTACTCAAGAAACTGTCTGCGGACCACACCGTCCTCAAAAACTACAGGCCCATCTCCCTTCTCCCCTTCCCAGCGAAATTCATCGAGAAAGCCATCAACAGCCAACTCGCCACATTCATCGAAGAGCACAACATCCTCGACTCCTCGTCAATACGGCTTCAGAAAAAACGACAGCACGGAAACCGCCCTCCTCGCCGCAACAGAAGATATCCGCACCCTACTGGACAAAGGAGAAACAGCAGCCCTCATCCTCCTCGACCTCTCAGAGGCGTTCAACACAGTCTCTCACCGCACCCTAATACTCAGACTCCACGACACAGGGATTCAAAACAAGGCCCTCGACTGGATCTGCTCCTTCCTCTCCAGCAGAACGCAGTGGGTCAGACTCCCCCTTTTACTCTCGGACCCTACACTAACCACCTGCAGAGTCCCCCGGGGCTCATCCCTCAGCCCTACGCTCTTCAACGTCTACATGGCTCTGCCCGCCCCCATCGTCAGAACCTACGGACTCAATATTGTGTCATACGCAGACGATACCCAACTCATCCGCTCCCTATCCAACGAACCCAACACCGCCAGACACAATTTTCGAGGAGGCATGGAAGCCGTCACAAAATTAATGAAAAACAACTGCCTTCTACTTAACACCAACAAAAAAGAAGTACTCATCATGGGCCCACACCCCGACGCCTGGAACGACATCTGGTGGCCCCCTGCCCTCGGAAGTCTACCCACCCCCACGGACCACGCATGCAACCTAGGCATCATCCTGGACTCCGAACTCAAAATGGACCGCCAGATCAACGCTGACTCGTCCTCCTTCTTCCACACCCTCCACCTCATATGCAAGACCTTCAAATGGATCCCCCTCGAACACAGAAAGACCGTCACTCACGCACTGGTTACCAGCAGACTTGACTACGGCAACGCACTCGTCGCCGGAATAAACGAAAAAAAATTCACACGCAAGCTACAGAACATCCAGAACGCCGCCGCAAGACTGGTCCTCAACCTGCCCAGCCACTGCCACATCTCCCAGCACGTGCGCACACTCGACTTGCTCCCCATCGAAGCTAGAGTCACCCTAAGATGCTACGATCAGCCCAGCTCTCCTACGCCATGGTCTCCCGCACCAGAAAGACCAGATCAGGCGGCTGCTCCTTCTTCTTCCTCTCGGCCAGAGCCTGAAACACCCTCCCTCTCTACCTCAGACAGACAACATCTCTCCCCATCTTCACAAGAAACCTCAAAACCTGGCTCTTCGACAGACCCCCTCCTTGATGGACTGTAACCTGCAAACCACCCCCCCCCCCACAGCGCCTTGAGACCCTCACGGGTGAGTAGTAGCGCTGAACAAATGCATGATTTATTGATTGATTGAATTGATTGAGTGGAACTCGGCCCTTTGACGGTGCTGGTTCGAGGTCTCTCCTTGAGAAAGGCAGGCTCGGGCTCGTGGCGGTGACTTCTCACAGCTCCTCTGTGGATACCAGTCTGGGCCGATGGCAATGACGATCGCAGCATTTCTGGTCACGCTGTCGATCGAAGCAGAGAACACGACTGCTCCGGGACACACAGTCGCGGGGCAATTCTCAGAAAGGTCTCAGGCTGCAACAGGGCACATGCACACAGCGTCGTTGAGACTCACTTAAGCTCCGGATGTACACGATCACAGGGCGATCCTCACGAAGGTTTCAGGCTGTCCGAAGCACACGCACACAGCGTCGCTGAGACTCACTTGAGCTCCGGGTGTACACGATCACAGGGCAATCCTCATGAAGGTCTCAGGCTGCACGAAGCACACGCAGACAGCGTCGTGGAGACTCGCTTGGACTCCAGATGCACACGATCACAGGCAATCCTCACAAAGGTCTCAGGCTGCACGAAGCACACACACACAGCGTCGCTGAGACACACTTGGAAACTTTTATGTTCCTGAGTTTCCACAACAGGGATCCAGCTCTCCTCGGGTCCTTGGAGACATGTTACTTTGGGACACAGCACACAGCAATGTCCTTTCAAGCAGGGGGACACAGTACACAGCAAAGTCCCTTAGCCTCTCCTTAGGTAAATCTGCAAACTGCAGGCCAGCCCCAGAACACACAGCAAGGGTCAGTCCTTCTTTTCAGTCTCGTCAGCTGTTCTTCCTTGGCAGAGGTTCCTCTTGACACATCACTGAGCTCCGTTCTGACTCTGGGGCCACGTTAACAGATACATCTGATATCCGGGATGAATTCCTGGCATATTAGGAACACCTATACACTTTTAAGCAGGGGCGCACCCTGGCAGAGCGCGATGAATATTTCAACGAAATTGCGCTGGTATACATGGATAAATACATGCAGAATTTCCTCGCTGAACCATTTTCAAAAGATGAAATAATTGACGCGATAGATGCGCTGAATGGTTCCACTGCCCCAGGCCTCGATGGGTTTTCGGGCAACTTTTATAAAGGTTATAAGGACATCTTGGCCCCGAAACTCATTGAAGTCTACCATGAATCTTTAGAACAGAACCAGTTACCTCCTACGCTACGAGAAGCAGTGGTCGTCTTATTACCAAAACCTGGCAAGGATCCCCTGCACTGCGTGTCGTATAGACCACTATTCCTATTAAACTTTGATTACTAAATATTAGCGAAAACGATCTTGGTGCGCCTGCTGATGGACAAAATAATTTCCCCTGCCCAATCGGGATTTGTGCCCCAGACATCCATCTCCCTAAACCTAAGCACTCTCTTTGCAGTCCTACACAGAATCACCCCCGAAATACCGGCCGCAGCCGTCATGCTGGACGCGGAGAAAACATATGAATCTCTGAAGTGGCCATTCCTGTGGACAGTCATGCGCAGGCTGGGTATGCCCTTCGGGTTCATCAGGCTCACGGCGCTGCTGTACTCTGCCCCTACTGCCAGACTGTGCTTAAACGGCACGCTTTCCAGCTCTTTCTCGTTATCCCAGGGCACTAGGCCGGGCTGCCCCCTGTCCCCCCTGCTTTTTATCCTTGCCATGGACCCGCTTGTCCGTCACTTTCAGGAGCGCCATCTACACAGAGGGATCCAATTTAACACAGGGCCATTACTGGTGTCCTTATATGCGGATGATATTATTTTATATGTTCAGGTCCCCAAAAACAATTTAGATCCACTTATCCAGGAGATCATTAGATTTGGCGGCTTTTCTGGCCTTGGCATAAATCAGTGATATTCCCCCGTACTCAGGGTACGAACAGATGGGAGGGAGAGTTCCCAGTGACCTGGTGCTCAGACTCGATCAAATATTTGGAAATCAATATACATTTAGACACCACTGAAATCTTTCTAACTACGGAACGGCGATTCACTCGCTGGAGAAGAAGTTGGATAGATGGCTCAGACTTCCACTCTCGATTGCTGGGTGTATAGCTCTGATTAAAATGATTGTTTTGCCCAAATTCCTCTATTTATTTCATAATATACCTATTCTCTTACCAAATCGCATCTTACACTCCATAAATACTCATGTTATCCGGCTAACTTGGGGGGGCAGGCGCCCCAGGGTCCGCTGGGAGATTATGACACTTCCCTATCACAGGGGTGGCTTGGGAGTCCCTAATTTACAGATATATTATTTGGTAGCTCAGTGCGGATATGCGCATGCCTGGTTTCACCCTGATGCCAGGATCCCCTATTTACGACCTGAAGCTGACTTAGTCCTGCCGGACACACTGAACACAGTGTTACCCCTGGGATATCCCCAAGACCCTCTGGATATTCAGACGGTCTCAACTACCAGCTGGGCCTGGCTAAAATTGGTCAGGATGATGAGATCCCCGATTCTGTACTCACCGACTCTACCGCTACCAAATTAACGCTGGTTTCCCATTACCGGGGAGAGAGTAGTTCAGCGCACCCTATCTCGGTTTGACATGACCACCATAGGGGACCTTTACACTGATGGTCAGGCTTTCTCAATCTCAGATGAAGGTAAATTCCCCGATGCATCATTCATGGATAAGTTTGTACTCACCCGACTCCGTTCCACCCTACTTGCTATGATCCCTGGGTTCCCCATCGAACCTAGCCTGTTCAATCCCCTGTTCACAGTAATAGACAGTGACATGGGGACCCACCTGATTTCAAAATTGTACAGATCATGCTCAGAGATTATTCCAGTCAACGATGCAACTGTACGTGCTGCCTGGGAGGCAGATCTAGGCCACCCAATCACTGATGACCAATGGGAGGCGTGTTGCCAACAAACTAAGTCAGTCTCCCTAAATAGTCGCCACAAACGTATCCACTTCAAGTTCCTCCGGAGGATTTACATCACACCTGAGAAGGCGCACAAAATAGACTCAGATAGACCGCAATGCTGCCTAAAATGTAAATCCCCGCACGTGGACTTTGCACACCTTACTTGGACCTTCAGCAAAATCAGCAGTTATTGGACCGAAATACACCACACACTGGGGGAAATGATAGGGCTAGATCTGGTCCCCACCCCGGAGATGGCTCTGATGCGGTACGTGAACAACATTTGAAAGAAAGTCAGGAAATTTACAGCACTAAGTCTATTAGTGGCCAAAATGGAAATAGCACTAAAGTGGGGATGCAGGGCTGTGCCGCAGCACAGAGACTGGCTTAAAAGTTTAGCATACTGCAACCTCAACAATGACAAATATGCTTTCACTTGGCCCAGCACGTCCTGCCCACGCATCATCTGGGGCCATCTTAAGCACTACACTACAATAACGCACTCACAGCCTGCCCGACTGGAAGAAGGGCTGGTGCCTGCGGGCATGGGTTTAACGGCGGGCATATGCACGATGCATTTGTGATACTGATCTGTCAATTATGAATGGGAATGCCTCTTGTATTACGCACAGTCGGTATGCAAGATAAGGCGCCGTACTCTGAAGGTCACGAGAATGCATATCATGTGAATGTTAAACTAAGCAAACTAGCTAACTCTGAATCAGTGGAGCTATATGTCATGCATTGCCCAAACTGTGTAACGAACCTGATCTGTCCTACTTGACATTGCGCTGGAGCTGGTGTATTGTATTGTTCTTTATCATGAAAATGGTAAATAAAGTTTAAAAAAAAAAAAGTTGACGGTGGGATATTTATTGATGTGAATGCAAAAATTAACAGTGATATTTCAAAGTCCTATTCCAATGTGACTAATACGCATGGGAGGGATGAAGTTCTGATAGACACCAATTGTTCTGTAAGGGGTGAAAATGAATTAGTGGCTGATAGAGGAAAGTTTGATCCTAGGTCTAGACCTAGAAAAAATTCAATTGATGATTAGTTTGTTTTTTCATTTATTTATTTTTCATTTAAGGAGGAAGCTGTGTTATATTGCAATTAGCATGAATTTGCTGCAATCTTTGTTACCACCTCCCCTTCCCTTCCCTTCCCCTCCCTTCCTTTCCCTCCCCTTCTCTTCCCTTCCCACCCTCCCTTCCCTTCCCTTCTCTTCCCTTCACTTAACTCCACTTCCTTTCCCTTCCCTTCCCCTTTTTGCAGTTAGGTTCATACCTCCTTTTTGTTCATTGTATTTCTCCCTGTTTCCTACTGGGCCATGTGCATGAGCTTAGAACATGGGATGGGTAAACATTCTAAGGTTGGCGGTTGTAATGGGACACATACTATAGAAATCTGGGAGTGAGAAGACGTGAATAAAAGTGTTCCTTACTAATCTCCTTTTCATGGAAGCTTTTGTCTGCGCTGTAACACAGACCTTACCATCACTACCCACTGGCAACTGCTAGTGTGTAAATCACACACATACGCACACACACATATATATACAAAGTGGAACGGAGTTACTGGCTGTGATAGAAAACCTACAAACCATTCAAAATGTAGGAGGGTCAGCTGCGATGATATTATTAGACCTACAGTATCGGAATTACGAAGACCACTCTCAAGTGGCTGCGTTCTTTCCTATTATATAGATCAATGTCGGTTTTCCTGCCCCAGATAACACCACCTACTCTCCTCTTCTACACAGTGTTCCCAGGGCCTAGTTAAGACTGACCCATCTCGATGTGCATTGTGTACATGGCCCCTCTTGCAGGCCTGGTAAGTTCTTTTGGCTTTAACATTATTGGCATGCAGAAGTCTACCACCAGTCTAACCACACTGGGACCTTCTTCGATTATAGTAAACTCTTCGCCATCTTCTTCTGATGCCTTCTCAGTCTATCTAACCCTGAGGTGACGGTCCTATGATGGATCTTGTTACGCCAATAGGAGGGGTGGAATTTAGGGTTCCCAGACACATCAATCATTCACTCAATGAGGACCATTTATTGGCTGCCAAATCACCAAAATTCCAACATATTTCTCTAATTGCACAGTATAATAGACAACCAATAGGACACAATAAGAGTCTCAACCAAGTTAAAATGTGTAAGGCAGAAGGATGGTTCTCCAAACTACCAGAATTGATCCTATCATGCAAAGGGGAAGTAACATTTTTGAGTCTCTAAGGTTGCGTCTATTTAGCATAAAGCTTAAGCAAAAGAGGAAAGTTCAGGTTCGGCAAGAAAGATCTCAGTCCATCTGCTACTGAATGTAGCATCGACAGATAGTCCAAAACCAAAGGATGATTTGATACTTCAAAATCAGTCAGAATGAAAGTTTTCTATATCACACAAAGTGCGTGCATCAAAGTTCTAGATAAATTTAATCAATGTCAAAAAGAGGAAGGAAAATCAAAAACGAATGCGTTCAATGAGCAAAATAAATTGAGTGCGGTGCCCCTCCTTTGAGGTTTTTTCTTTTATAGGTTCATAATGAAAGATGTCCGAGTGATGTGGTATCACACCCCCATTGAAAGACCATCATGTGTTCAGGATGTGCATTAAGTCATCTAAATAGTCGCAACATCGACTTGGCTTCCCATGCTTGCCATGAGAGCCAAAAGATTCATAAGCCCACATCAGTTATTGATAGGAAAAGAAACATAATAGCAATACATAGGACAGTAGAAACCAGGGCTCTTAGTCGTGCTTTCCCATTGGAATAGTTTCCAGGAAAAGTAAAAGAATGTACAATTGCAGTACAGAAATTGCAATAATATACTAAATCATTGAGCCACTGTTAAAATTGGGGAAAAGGTCAATATTAAAAACATGTTGTAACAAAAAGTTTTTTATTTAACTTCATATTTTCTTTGCTTTATCCATTCTAAAACATTGTTCAATGAAATAAAAATCATAGTAACCATAAGAAATTACATTTAATATTCACTAATTATTTATACATGACACTACTTATCGTTAGGAATACCTTATTAGTGCAAAATTAATTAATTTCATATAACTGCACATTTTCTAAGTTTACTAGACATACAATTATTTGCTGATATTTATAAACTATACCATCTCTAGTATTAGTCTGCAAAGTTTCAGGCTCATATCTCATTGTTTACAAACTCTACCACCTATGTTTCTCTGCAATGTATTCTCCACAAAAGCATTTCAATAGCACTAAGTTACTTCACGTATATGTATTTGTACTTATATAGCGCACTTCTACCCAGGGGTCTCGTAGCGCTGTACTCATACCGCAGTGGAACCCTTCCTGGTTTTCCTGTGAGATGTCCACTCCTGGGCACCCCCAAGGTGAAGCCAGGCATCCTAGCGCTGTGGGGGCCGTTGTGGAGATTAAGCAAGCTATTGCCCAGAGTTGCACAGTGGGACCCATGATTAGAATAGGCACCGAGGCGAGAATTATCAGGTCCGGGGAAATTGAATCCAAGAGCCGCCGAGGCGGGAATTGAACCCTGGTCCCGGGCCAGACCTCTGCATCAGGGTCTGCCGCTCTAACCATTGAGCCACACTTCTCCACGTACAGCATCAAATCTCACCCTTTTTAAATGTATTAGTGTAAATTTACATGTGTATCTCTATATTATGTTTAAAAACACTCTTTTACGGTGCCTCTGCTACTCTCATCTTTTTCACATGCATCCCAATCAAATGTGTGCAATGCAAATTTTTCAAATTCATATTCTCAGTTCTGCATCTCGTCATGGATTATGTTTAAACATTTTTGTGCTTTATCATCTATCCTATGGTGATGATACTCAACTAATAATATTAGTCTCCAAAAATCTTGCATCAACTCAAGAGAACTTCAGGACCTGCAATGCAGCAGTTCCCAGATTGGTGCATAAAAGCTGTCTCAAACTGAACAACAAAGAGACCTTCTGATATTTGGCAAGCACTCTTCACTTTGGTCTCATCACTGGTGGCCAGGGGAACTTGTCCATCTGACTGCACCTATTCTTCTGTGAGACAGCTGAGTGTCATGTTTGACCACAACCTGTCATTTGGGTCTTAGATACCTTTTCTCTCTTCCACATGCTTTTCTATGCCCTGACTTTTCAGAAATGTTCTTACCCATTTGTCAGTCAACACGTACACCAGTTGTTCATGCCCTAATCACTTCTTGGTTGAATAATGGTGAAGGAGCCAGGTTCCGAATTCTAGATTTACTCTAGCACTCCCGGCTGGTGTCTCTTTTTGTCTGCATGAAAGTGTGGAGGGGAGGAAAATCGTTAGCCAATCAAACACTACTGTTCCAATGGGCGAGAACTCTCAATGATCACTGACTCCAGAACTAAAGTTTTGGTAGTTTAGTACAAAGACAAGAACAACTGGGCATACAGGCACCTCAAGACGAATGTATAGAAATACAGCGGACCTAATGCAAACGCAAACCAACAAGTGAAATTTAGTCGGTGCAGCATGCACAGCATGCACAAAATAACCAGCTCCAGAATCAGCATACAGAATATGATGGCCCCCACGTCCAGATTACCCTTTATTGGGGCTCATTTGTGAAAAACATTAATCTATCCCTACACTACTGCTAATGCGACATACCTACTTAGCAATTTCCAGGCAAGTTCTATAAAGGTGTCAGCTTGTGAAGGCTTCGTAAGAAGTCTATTCACGTTGAATGGGTCAGGTAGCATAAAGCTACAGAGTTCATTCTAAGATGCTTCCTTCTGTCAAGGCAATGTAGAAGTCCTCGGACTCTGTCCCTAACTCCAATACAAAACTTCAGATATCATCCCAGAGTCCCCTGCGGAATCACCCCATCCAAGCAAGGCACCTCCTTGTTGGTAACCTTACATGAGGCACTGACGCTCCCAGACCTGGACTCGATTACCTTGATTCCCAGGCTCTCTCAGAAAAGAAAGAACACTGTCCCTAATTATCAGCATCACTGTTCATTGTATCTTCTCCACCCCTACACCTAACTCCTAAAATAGGCATTATTCTAACTAGCAAAGACTAATTTCTCTGCCTACAACAGAAATTTGAGAAAGAACAAGTTCTACATACACATGAATTTTGCTAGCAAATCTAATATGAGAGCTTCAGGGAAAAATAATAAAGTACACATTAGGCCTACAGAATTAGGCTAATGTAAGAATCAGCACACAAATTCATAAAGAACACGTATAAGTGAACATTATTACTGAGCACATTTAAATCAATGCATTACATAAGCAGACGAATTATGAATATGTTCGTTAGTCACATGTACAATTTTACACATTAAGGTTAACCACATGTAATTGCAACGTTGGTTTCTCCACATCATACAGAATTATACCTATCACTTCACTTTTCACGTTATTACAATACACTATCTAATGGCACAAAGGTTAACACAATAAAAGATTATATGCAGGCGCGAACTACTCATGATTATAATGCAGCCCTACAAACGACAGAGCAAATCTACACTGGATCAATGGCAAATCAATTTACCTTGCTCTGGTTACTTCTTGCAGCTTCTTTAACTGGTGTTAGACAAAATATCAGAGAAAAAACTAACGTGTGGACAAAATATCATGTCAAGAATATTAAGGACAAAAATATTGTGAAGTTAAGTTTCTTTGGGTAAGCAAATTGTTACTGTATATAACTCCACATATATGTACCTTGACAATATATATAGGTACATGGATGTAAAGTTAAGAATAGCACATCTATACTTACCTATTTTTACTTACCTTTTTGATATTTTGGTCCTCGATATTTTTGCCATGATGTTCTGTCCACACAATATTTCTGTGATTGATATTCTGTCAGTGATTCCTTCAAACTGTACAAAACACAGAAGAATGTCCCATTCTTTAACTACCTCACAGAGAAATCGGTATCACCTCAATAAGCTGCATTAGCTCCTGTTAAGGAAATGCTCCATTTATTTTTAAAGCACTGTGCTATGTTTTCAAGGCTCTTGTTAAGATAGGTCACACATACATAAAACACTCCTCTACCAGCCAGTCCATTCATTGAGATAATCCAACACCAACTTCATTCACACCAATCGTTTTAAAGACACACATGGGGTGGTAGATCTTTTCCCTTTTTAGCCTCTAAATATTTAACTCTTTAACACTTTAGTTTACATCCATTGCGCTGCATCAGAACCCATATTTAAAAATAAGCTGTAAAAAAAGATATTCAATGAAGCTTAATTCCACTGTGATGTTTCATAAATACTCTGTTCAATAAGCTTTAGTTCTTAGTGCCACGACATCCATTGCCGGCTGACTGTTGCACTTTATAATGATATATTATCAAATAAATGCTTATGCCGTAGGTAATGCCAACTAACATCTCATGCAGGTGTATGAACTCTTAAACTGCTGGTAGGTATTGTAGCACAAATGCAAGCTAGAGATTATGGTTGTATGTGATTAATTGTAAAGTATCAGCAAACAGAAATTTTTGGGATGCAAGAAATATCCTTGACCAGTGATTTCAATGTGTCCAATGTCCACAATGAGGTCGTTATTCAGTCATGGATTCCTCTTTGCATTCTGGGAATTTTTGTTTTCTCTTTTCCATTGTTATAGCTAGAACACAAGCAGGCAAAGAAAACCCATAACTGGGTGAGCAAGTGCCCTTTGCCCTGATGAAGGCCCTGTTTTTATTCTTCTTAAGTGGTCAAAAAAGGGGGTGTGACTAGGAGACGCAGGATGGTGGCCGTACGTTAACAAGATTTCCAGTCAAGACCTGTTCAGACTGTTCAACAATTACTTGATCCAATGCTCTTCACTCAAGGACTGTAAAAATAGTTTAAGTTTTTTACCAACAAAGTCTCCAAAGTTAGAACTGGTATTTGTTAAACCTGGCATCATTGGCGTGGGTCTCCCCTGCATTTTTTCCTTTGCCTCCTGTGTTTTTGCTGTGTGTTAGAATCCGTTTTGCTGGTCTAGATGCTTTGGGCACTTTGCCACTGCTGTTCAGTGCCAAAGTGCAAGTGCTCCCTTTGAAGATTATTGTTATGGATTAGTGATTCCATAATTGGCATATTTGATTTACTTGTCAGACCCTAGTATAGTGCACTGTGTGTGTCCAGGGCCTGTATATCAAATGCTACTAGTGGGCTGAAGCACTAATTGTGCCACCCACAGAAGCAGCCTGTAAAATGTAACTCTGGCCTGCCATTGCAAAACCTGTGCGCAGTCTGGGACAGCCACGTCAACTTGGCAAGTACACACACTTGTCAGTCCCTAAACCTTCACTTTTCTACATATTAGTCACCCTTAAGGTAGGCTCATGGTAGCCCTGTGGGTAGGGTGCATTGTATGTAAAAGGTAGGACATGCCCTGATGTGTGTGGCATGTCCTGATAGTGAAATACTGCCAAGTTCGTTTTTCACTATTGCTAGGCTACCAGTTCCCATAGGACAGAATGGGGAGTTTGTTTATCACATCTTATAAACATAACTGGCCCTGGGAACAAGATAGAAAAGTAAAGTTTAGTATGCCTGAACTCAGAATATTAAAACACATATTTTAGTGAGGGTGATTTTTACATTCTGTGTTTGAAAATACCACTTCTAGGTATGTTCTTGCCTAACCATCGAGTGTACCACTGCTAGGTTTGTGTATTGCATGTCTGACTTTTGGATTACAGGGGCTGGAAAGGTGCAGCTGTTCCAGAAGTCTGATGAGTCAGGGCTGGGCGGAATAGACCTGGGCTGCAGGGGGGGAGATTTCCTTTCACCTGAATGGGCCTGGTCTGCCTTCAACAATGCTGTCTCCACTTCCTGCCAGGAAGCTGCAACAGTGAGAACAGAACTGGTTTTGGCTGGGTACAGACACTCTCTGTCTTCAGAGAACAAAGGATTTTGGTGTATAAAAAGAGGGGCCCAGACCCAAACCTTTAGATCACTCCTGGGAATCAAGAGGAACCTTTGCCAAGGAGAAGAGCCGGGGAAGCTGAGGAGGAATACTGCCCCTGTGCTGTCTGGGGTTGGCCTGAAGTGGCTGCTTGCTGCCAAGGAAAGGAGAAAAGGACTTTGCTGTTTGCTTTGTCACCTGCTTGAAAGAAGACCTCCAAGGGCTTGAAACTGAGCTTGCCTCCTGTTTTGAAGTCTCAGGGATACAGAGACTTCACCCACAGCCCCGCTGAATTTCCTTGCTGGGAATTCTAACCTGCAAAGAAGTGCCTACTGCTGTTCTGGACCTCTAGAGACTGTTTACCGCTGGGAGCTGAAAGAACCACGCAACGTCGAAGAAGCGAGACGCATCTGCACCTGTTTGCGACGCATCGCCGAAGAAACTGTCGCAGTGCCTGCCGCAGCTTGAGAAATCGCTGCACGCCACATTGAGTGCACCGATCTCCGAGATCATGACACCGAGTCCGACGCAAGGCCTGCTGTGATGCTGCACGAGTTCACGCATCGTTCCGGATCGTCGCATCACATTGAGGTGCCAAGACTGTCACATCATTGGGGACACAGTAAGAAACCGACGCATCACCTCCTCACACAGTAAGAAACCGATGCATCACCTCCTCTCTGGTAAGGAACTGATGCATCACCTTCCCTGCAGCCCGTTTTGTTTGTTTGTGTGACGCATCTCAGGTACTTTGTGAGAAAAGTGTTGCATCTGCAATTTGCTTTGAACTGAACTAGTTCTACCATCTGAAAGTCATATTTTTATTACTGTATTGTGGATTTTTATCATTTGTTCTTGTTTTGGTTTAGATAAAGATTACTTATTTGTCTGAACTGGTGTGGTGTCCATTTGTAATGTTTTCACTTTATGTGTTCACTAATGCTTTACACACTGCCTCTGAGATAAACCTGTCTGCTTTTGTGCAAAGCTACCAAGGGGGTGAGCAGGGGTTATTTTAGAAGTGTACCCCCCTTATCCTGACTAAAAGCAAGGGCCATTATTTGGATAAAAGTACCTCCCTCTGCCAACTAGACACCCCCATTTCTGACAACATTGAATCTTACTAACTGGGACCTCCAAGTAAGACATCTGAAAATACATGAAAATGTATGCTGAAATGGTTTAGTTTCTTACTCATTGATACAGTATACAAAGCAAATGCAACCCAAAATACTCATTCTACATAAAAGATTCTATATCATTTTCACTAGGCAATTACAAATATGATATCAACTGGATGGATTCTTGCTCAACATCAGAAAGCCTCCCGTATCCAAGATTATGTGCAGAGTCCCTAAACACTCTGCACTCGGGTCAGAATATCTGCAATGGGAATTCTCATTGCTGAGCTTCCGCCCCAAGAGTGGAGAGCCCACCACAAGTGCAGTGGCTATTTGTGAATCAGGCCCTGAGCGTGTTGAACCTTTAATCAAGAAATGTACCTGGGACTCAGTGGATCCTTCAGCTATACATCCATCACAAAACCAACTTTCTTGGTTAAGCTTCCGGAAAAATACGTGGCTGTTCAACTGAAGAGCTATATCAAGGATATAGGAGAAATACAGTCTGGGATTATGTCTAGACACAGCACCAAATCCACTACTCTAAAGCATTGGACACTATGGACCATATATTACTCGTCAACACACTCCAGAAGAGACATTGCATTGACAACTCTCTGTTAAATGGTTATCATAGTATCTCTGCAACAGAAAGACGGAAATGCATATGGTCAACCACCACTCTCGCCAATTTGCGATTCCAGAGGGAGTATGCCATGGGTCCACTCTTCACTCCCTTCTGTTTAATAATTACGTGGTGCCTTTCAGGGACCTTTTACGCAAACTATTCATTGACCACCATTGGTATGATATTGACATTTAGTTTTAATCCAGGGTAAAATCACATGACTTTATCTCATCTACTTTAAATTCCATACAGAAAATCAAATATTGGTTGTCTTAGTTGTATTCATTTAAACTTTGCTTAAAAGCTTTCTAAAACACATAAAAGCGATTGATGAAATGCTTGAATTAATCTCATCCACGTAAGTACTTGGGACTCATCCCAGTTCAGGACCTGGCTTGGCAGGTTGGGCTGGACTGTTCCTATTGAGCAGGGTCAAGACTGATTTGCAAATAGCTGGGTCTAATCTGAGGTGGCAAGGTTGGCGAACGATGATGGAATGGAATTCTACCCCGAGTGATTGCCAGTGGTTAGACATATCGCTAGCATCCTTCCATTACCTTTTGTGTGTTTGATATGATGCATTGAGTGGCCAATGGTATGCCCAGACATAGCCCCCCTCACTGTGCCGCTGGAGTCAAGCTACACCTGGCTAAAGAGCCCCAATTGGGGTGAAAACGATCTTGGGTCGCTTGTGTTCCTATTCAGAGAGGACCTGGCATGGCATCTCGGGCTGGGCTGTTCCTATTGGAGCAGGATCAAGACTGATTTGTATACAGCAGGATGTATTCTAAGGAGGCATGGTAGGGGAAAGAACAATGGGATGGAATGCTTCCCTGAGTGAGTGCTAGTGGTTAGACATATTGCAAGCATTCTCCAATCATCTTTAATGTTTTTAAAATTCTAAAATACAGAGCGTACCTATTTCTTCCTCACTTGACAACACAGTGAGAAAAAAAGGTATTGCTTCCATATCTCATTTTTCATGAACAAGGCCAAATCCCTGGAATTTATCATTGATAATAGACTACACCTGGAAGAAACCAATATAAATGTTGTCAACTGTGCAAATGCAGATTTTGCGAAAATGAAAAACTGCCATTCCAAAACCAGACATTAAACATGTCAATAAAGCCTTGATTCTTATACTTTAGCAAAGCTATTCTGATTGGTCTTCCCAAAGCCAAGCTTGCATCCTTAAGGGATCCAGAGGAGGCTACCCATGTACTCAGGTTTGTAGATCTTTAGGACAGAGTTTGTAGAATTAAGACAACTTGCTGTGCTGCATGAAATGGAGAGAGCAGGAATGCACTATACTTGTGACTATATAGCGTGTTCCTGCTCTCTATGTGCAATAGTGCCTGCATTACAGGCAGGAATGTTTTTGGGCTGGAAGGGATACCTTCCAGCACAAAAAGAATCCTTAGGAGCATTTTTCTCTATGCATGCTATTGAATGCAGTATACATTGAAAGAGGAAATAATGAGGAGAATAAACATATTTTCCCTCATTACGCCTCACCTGGATGGATGCATGGCAGGAGCAGACAGTGCAGGTAAGCACAGTGAGGCAGGACGGGTTAGAGGGGAGTCGACAGATGATGAAAAGGGAAAAATACATTTAAAAATAAACAAAATCACTTACCTTCCGCTCGTCATATCGCCGACTCGCTGATGCGGCAAGGTAAGTGTATTATTTTTCTTTCATTTTACCTCGTCGTCGTCTTTCGACTCCCTCCAACGACACCCTTCCCACTGCAATTACCTGCACCAGCCACTCCTGATGAATGGGAAAACCCATGTTCCACAAATACAAGGTGGCTCTGCATGGCATAGTAAATCTGACTTACGGGCTTGAATTGCCCCACTTCGCCTTGTGTTACGAAACAGTGACACAAGCCCTTAGTAAATCTGGGTCTGGATTTATTACAATTTCCTTGCCAAATATGAGTAATTTTTTGCCCTTTTAGTCATAGGAGCTAAAGTTATCTTATTAATATTTGGTATTGTTTAAGGATATCCAATGTTATTCCTCTTCAGAAAAGGTCAATATGTTCCTGGAGCAAAATAAATTAAACTGAAAGCTTTGCTTTCACCTCAATAGTGACAGTTCAATTGAGGTCACTCGTGATAAATGTACAAATGCAAGGATTGCCAAACACACCAATTATGGATGCTGTAGCATCCACTTGATTCTCCAATAGAATCCTGCAAACTTTATGTTTTCCTGTTCGAAGAAAAAACAGCCACAGTATTAATGAAGAGTTAGTATCAGCACTACGTCACTGATTTTCTGTAGATCCTCCAGGCAGGTCCTAAGAAAGCCAGTTCACTTTGGAGAAGCTCCCATGGGATACACATAGGTTCCCAAGCTGCTTCAGTGGTTTTAAAGTGTTTCCAATCTTCCTTCAAATCAGACAAAAGGACGGGTTGCATATATCACAATAGAGCGGAGAAATCTCTATTGTTGGGAGAGTCTAGAGGATATCTTTCTTATCCTGAGACATACAGAGATTCAAGCAAAGTTCAGGACAACCCTTCCTCTGAAATGCAAATAGGGATACAGGTGTCATATGTATTCTTTCAAATCTGGGTTTGTATTCAAGGTTTTGTTGGCCCCTCATGGCATTATAAGGAGATCGGTGTATTATGTCATTGCAGGATACCCCAGGCCAATCTCATGCGTTCCTTAATGTATCCAAAACTTTTATTTACAGGCAATGGAACATCTGTGAGATTGACTTATTGTTAAGGACGTTTCTCAGGTGATATACATTCTAATTAAGATGGCAAAGGATTCTCTTGCAGCCAAGACTATCCCCCTGCCCAGTCTTCCCACCCCCTGACATTTTACACGAAGACATAAACAGTTGGAAAGAACCTCTCAGTAGCTCATCAAATGAAATAGTCCATCAGCACTCAAGTGAACAAAGTAGATGTGCGAAAGACTATTCTATGCCGTACTGTCATGTCCTAGGAGCATCAAGAAATGTCCTCTACTAGTCCCCTATCTTCTACATGAATCCTTTTGAAGTCAGGGAAGCATAAGTCACCTATATCCAGTAATTAGTTTTATCTCTAGAATGGGTATTATTTAACAGTTGTACTTCTGATTCAAAGACTAGAATACAATTATAGATCTGGGAGTTTCCACCCACAATCTTTTAGTCTCCTTAATTTTATTCTAATGTCTATAATCAATTCACAAAGGTTCATCTTTAGATATCTCATGTAGAGAGAGATGCAGTTGGGAGTGGAAATGGCCCAGCTATCTTTGTGTAGAACAAAGCATCAAATGAGATATGGCTGGTTATGGGGAGAATAATTTTACATGGACCTGTTGCATAGTCCAGGCACCCTTAAGATCAGATGGGGTTAAACTGTTTTTCCATAGGAAGTGTATGGGATATTGGTTCTGAAACGTCTATACCTCCCAGTTTCAGCCAAGTCACTTGTGTAATTGTCTGACTAGTGATATATCAGCACAGACTTCCATGAAAGAGTAAGAAAAATATTTTATAAAGCATTTAGAGGCGTAGAGTTATACAGCAGCCCACATACCACAGCAAGGGTCAAAACAGTACCCCTGAAACATGCAGTCTAGGGATTCACAATGTAGCTAACGTTTTTCTCCAAAAAAGGCCGTGTAGTATTATGGTCAGAAACGTGGAAACACTTTCTAAGAACAGCAGGTGGTTTAAAATTTCTGTGCACTTTCCAATTGAAGCCTATGATTAATATATTGGAAAGAGTTATTACAAGCATTCCCCGTAAGTGTATGCACTTCACAAAAACCTTAAATTCCAAGCATTAGTGACAATTGTCATTTTGTGCCTGCCGTGAAGGGAACAGCTTTGCATCTTTCTCCTTCTTTATTGCCGTGAGGGGAACGGCTTGACGGGTACCTGCAGCGCCGTGAGGGAAACGGCTCCATTCCAATAATCACCTGCAAGGAACTACATCACCCAGCAGTCCTGGTCACGCGCAAGACGACAATGTCATCACATCACCCAGAGCTCCAACATCGACAGGAAGAGGCAGGGCAGGGCCAGACCCCTTTCATTTTATTCTTGGGACAAATACTTTGAAGCCATCAGTAACAGAACAAGGTACTGTGTTGAACTGAGCGGGGCTTTATGTTCGCTAATTTTGTTTTCCTCTGGTCATCACAAATACGCTTATCTGTGGTCCTAGTTATAGTCCTAAACTATTCTCTATTGGATCATTAATGGGCAAAAGGAAAACCATGGAGGGCACGGGGGTAACTGGCCCTGCTGGTGGGGCGGGTAAGGGGAAAAAGTCAAGGAAAGCATCCAAGAGTGCCACTGCTACTATTAACTGTGTTATTAATAGAATTGACACCTTGATCACGGAATGCGAAGGGTTGTTAGGAGCTGAATTACCAGCACCCTCTGATTATACCAATCCCTTCCCTGAAAAGGAGTCTATTCCTCTTTCCCACAATGTTCCAGAAACCCTAATGTAAAGGTGTCGTAGGCTGTATTGAGATCATGCAATTGGGCCTTGAGTCGCGACTGTTGGATGACATTCCTTCTCAATTGCCCAATCCTCCTGCTCATGATGCTACAGGCCATCTTGAGCCTTTAATTATTTGCTCAAATCGATTTGAGCATTGGCTGACAAATCTGATTGCTGTGATGAAGCGCCATCTCAAATCCCAACCACGATCCCCAAGGAGAGTCTAAATGAGCTGGCTGAAATTTGCTCCCCATCACCCTAGTTTCTTTTTCAGACTGTCAACTTGCTTAGGGAGGAGCTAGTCACAATGAAGGTGATGATTGAGGAAATTGTGGCTACTGTTATATTGTTAGTTTCAAAAACTGCAATCCATACATCAGTAGCCTGTCATCCGACTAATATCCACCAGACATCCAATTGTGATAATCAAATAGGAGTCCCTCTAGGTAGCGGGCCATCCCATCCTTCTGTAGTTTCATCTCGACAGGCCTCCATGGCTCCTACTCCTAGGCAGATAGGTCCTCCTTAAGTTCATTCCCCTGACACCCAGCAAAAGCAATCCTTTTCTCAAGTCACTGTAAATTGTAGAAAGCCCAAAAATACTTTATCAACCTCACACTTGCGCAATACTGATCACTCCCATTCGAGCAAACAATCTAGTTGCCCTCCCGTACAAGCATGGACAGTTTTTATGGTCAATGTTCCTAAAGTTGGTATAAGTTGTGGCTATGAGAATAAAGACTCCTTGAAAAACAAGTCCATACATTGGATACGCCATGTTGGGGGATGCTGTTCACTAATAAGCGAAGATATAGTCAGGGCACGGAGATGCATGTCCAATAACCAATCTTTAGACTGCATCGAACTTACCCTGACTGGCTCTGACCTGGCAGAAAACCTTCTGGCATTAGAGTACAGGACATGACCCCCAGATTTTTCATCCATCCGGCTTAGGCGTTTTCCAACAATTGCTGCTGCCAGGGCTCATGACAATGCAACATCGCAGCTTACACTAAGGGGAACGTCACTTGAGGCTGTTGATTGACTATGTCAAGATCAACAAGTGCGGCAGGAACCACAACAACTTATCTCCATTATTTATGTATTTAACTTATATGGCGCAACAGCTACCCAACAAGGGTTTCCCGGCGCCTGGACGGAACTACTGAAGAGGAGAGAGTCTATTGATTGAAAAGCCAAGTCTTAAGAGCACAACGGAAATAGGAATAAGAGGGCTCTCTGCGTAGGGCAAAAGGAATGAGGTTCCAGAGAGAGGGGCCCAGGACAGAAAAGGATCTACCTCCCATTCTTGAAAGCTTAAACCTGGGAACGTGGAACTTTTCGAGTCAGGCGGAGCGAAGGGGACGGGTTGGAACATATTGACAGACAAGGTTCTGCAAGTAGTCAGGTGCTAGGCCCCATTTGATTTTGTGCATGAAAGAAAGAGCTTTAAACTCGACCCGCTTGTCAATACGGAGCCAATGCAGATCTCGTAGATGGGGGGTGATAGATAAGCATCGAGGAACTCCGCATAGGAGTCGAGCAGCGGAGTTTTGCACAAGTTGCAGCCGACGGGATACTGCCTTGTTTGCACCCAAAAACAAAACGTTACCGTAGTCCAAACGTGAAGTAATAAGAGCATGGACTACGTTTTTTTGGGTGTCTATAGGCAGCATCCAAATGATCTTACGAAGCCACTTCAAGATGGTAAAACAGGTGCCTGAAACTTTGATAGCTTGATGGTGCATTTTCAAAGAATCATCAATGAGAAATCCCAGGTTTCGGACATGGTCAACAGGACGGGGAAGAGTACCCAACTCATTCGGCCAGTGACGAGAACCCCAAAGATCCCTCTGTTTACCCAGAATAAGGACCTCCGTTTTATTTGCGTTAAGTTTGAGATAGTTGTTATTCATCCAAACTGCAATTTGACGTAGGCCAGACTGGAGAACAGAAACAGAAGATGAGGGATCAGATTTGGAGAGTGAAAAAATGATTTGAGAATCATCGGTGTAAGTGAACAGGGATAGTCCTGCATTAACAGCAATGTCCGCAAGAGGCCTAACATACAGATTAAAAAGTAAAGGACTCAGAATGGAGCCCTGAGGGACTCCAAAAGGTGAGGGAAAGATGTTAGAACTATCCGACGCAGAAAACACTTGGAAAGTGCGGTCAGTGAGAAAAGAAGATAGCCAGTCCAAAGCTGAACCGCAGATACCAAAGGATTCAAGAGTGTTAATAAGAATGGGGTGAGAGATGGTATCAAAAGCCGCGCTCAGGTCTAACAATATGAGCGCGACTGTCTCACCAGAATCCAAAAGGAGGCGTAGTCTTTCAGTCACACCTAACAGTGTGGTTTCCGTCGAGAAACCGGCACGAAAACCAGACTGAGAAGGATGAAGAAGATTATTGGTATCCACAAATTTAACAAGGTGGATGTGAATATGTTTTTCTAAAGGCTTAGAGAAAATGGGAATAAGAGATATAGGGCGAAAGTTAGACAAAACTTTAGAGTCAGCAGCTGGCTTTTTCAGCAGGGGGACTACCATAGAGTGCTTCCAGATTTGAGGAACAATAGAAGATATAAGAGAGGAGTTAAAAACTTCCATGATAACCTGGAGGTGGACAGGGTCAAGTTGTTTCAAAATGGAGGCAGGAAGAGGGTCATTAGGAGAACCGGATTTAATGGAACCGAGGATGGAAATAAGAGGGCCAGCAAGACAGTTTAGGAAGGACACTAGAGTGTTCTTCATGAGAGGCGTCGGCCAGAGTGGAAGGGGACCCAGGACAATTAAGTGGTGAGTTTTCTATTTCTAGATGGATGAGTTCTATTTTTTCTGAGAAGAATTTAGCAAGATCATCACAAGATTGTTTGTTAAGAGGCAAAGGTTTAGCTATAGTCTGAGCACCAGCCAAATTTTTCACTAAGCTAAATAGTGTCTTAGGGCGGTTAGTAGCAGTGTTGATGGTATCACAGGTATAGGCAGCACGCGAGGATTTACATAGATCATGATATATTTTTAAGGAGTTTTTGTATACTATTTTTAAATCTGGAGCATAGCTTCGCCGCCATTTTCTTTCTAATGCTTTGCATTTAGATTTTTCAACCCTAAGGCTGTCAGTAAACCAAGGTGCAGGAGGATGATGGTAGGATGATTTTTTCTTAACAGTGGGAAGGCAAACATCAACAGCACGGGACAGCCAGTCTTGGAGGCTTTTGGCAGAGATAGGTGTCTGCATAGAAATGGAGGGTGGATTTTCCTTAAGCAAACTGTTCAAAGCGTTAGTATCAACTTTTTTCCAATCCCTAGTAAAGAACATGGACTGTGGGAAAACAGAGAAGGAACTATCAGGGGCCTGAATTTGAAATTTCAGTAAAAAATGGTCAGACCAAGAAATGGGTAATGCAGGTTCACACACTATAGATTTAACATTGGAAAAAATGGGATCCAAAAGATGACCAGCTTTATGAGTAGGACCAGAGTTACAAAGAATTAAATTCATAGCTAGGAGATCGGAAATAAGATTGGAGCATGTAGCATTAGCAGCGTCTTCCAGATGGAGATTCAAATCACCAAGTAGTGTGAAGTTAGAGGAAGACAAAAGGAGGGAAGAGATCGAACCAGGCAGCGAGGCCGACCACAAGGAGGAAGAACCGGGGGGTCGATAAAGCAAAAGCCCAGAAAAGCAAAAGTTAGGAGTAAGTCTAAGTTGAAATAATGCGGCTTCACAGTTGGGAAGATTAACAGATTCTAAGTTGCATTGAAAAGAGTGTTTGTAGATAACAGCAATTCCCCCGCCCAACCCAGTGGTTCGATCCAATCTGGCGATGGCATAGTTAGACGGGAGGGCAACAGCTATATCAGGCCCAGAACTGTTGTGGAGCCAGGTCTCGGTCAAAAAGAAGGCATCAGGTGAGTCTTCCAGAAGGAGGTCTGGGAAGGCTCACGTGCCCGGAAGGAGCGAAGAAACCCCGCCTACCAGCAACGGACCAAACAGTAATCTACCGCTATCTCCCTCCACAACAAACGGGAAAACCCGTGGTGGAACAGGGAGTAGGCGGATGAAGAGACGATAAGCAAAGTGCAAACAGGCAATGAGGCAGAGAAAACGAAACAAGCTAAAAACACAATCAGTACATTTCTTTTAAAAACGCTGCAGAGTACAATAAAATGAGGACTGTGAATGAATAGGACACTAACTTTCCATTGACACTAACCAACGGGACCCTATAATTATTCCACCATCTACTGATTGGGAACAACTTCCACCTTTGTTGGAATTCATTGACCATGGTGATAATCCTGGTTGTAATTCGAGGGATCAAGGAGTGGTAGCAATTAGTGACATTGTTGTTTTACCTTCTGCTTTAATCTCCCAAAAAAAACCTTTATGTGACGTAACTCCCACCTCCCAGCTTAAAATTCTTTCTTGGAATGTGGCAGGACTCCAAAGTAAAATGCCATTACCTGACTGGAATGATTTGATTGAGGGATATAACATCTGTATCTTCCAGGAAACGTGGAGCCTAACCCCATTGTATAAGTCCAGTTATACTTGCTTTGGTATACCCGCCATCTCTACAGGGAGAGGGCGGCCTTCGGGAGGTCTTATTGTCTGGGTAAATATTGATATGGGTTTTAGAAACATCGATGTTCGAGCCCAGACATCATGTGGCTCTCAATTAAGGGAAGTAGAGGTGATAAAACTCTAGAGCTGTTCAACGTTTATATAAGGGGTACACCGGGGGGCAAACTCTCAGACATTGTCACGGCACTGGAACAGGAGCTATTTGGTTGCCCACCAGATTCACATGTTATGATTGCAGGAGATTTTAATTGTACTTTTGAGCCATTAAGCTCTGAGGACATGCTGGGGACAGAGGAAGATGACATAAAGTGGGGGGTTCCATTGCTAAACATACCTCCTATTAAGAAATGGTCCCAGATAGCAATCCAGATTAACACACTTACTTTAGAATTTGGATTGAGGGCTGTCAACGGCAGAGCTCTATCTGACACTACAGGGGTTAATACATATAACAGAGTCACCTGTCCCTCCAGAATTGACTACATACTAGTAGATGTTAGACTCTGGAGAACCATATTAGATATGGAAGTGGTTCCATCTATCGATAGTCACCATAACATATTATATTTGACCATGAAAGCCCCCTTAAATTCCCTTTGTCCTGCTAAGGGCGTAGGTCCTTCTATGACGACTAAAGTACTGATTCCTTCCAATTGTAGAAGGTACCTCAAATGGCCTATAGTTGCTGCCCAAGAATTTGAAATGGCTGGCATCAGGCATGCTTTGAGCGAGAACACTAACAAGCTGCAGGAGGCACTTAGTGAAACAGATGGCTTGGATAAGATCCCAGGGTTATATGCGAGAACGACTGACCAGATAGGGTCCTTTTTTTATAGCATAAATTATAACGGCAAATTAAGTACACGTCGTAAAAATTGCCAGTCATGGTTTACTAGGGATTGGAGACAGAAGAAAAAGGCTTTGGTTCTAGCAATAAAAAGCCAAAATTGTTCTTTGATAAAAACAACTAGAAAGGAATATAAAGCTGCTCTCCACCATGCAAAGCTCGAGTGGGACGAGACCCACTGGCAGATCTTAAAGGATGCCAGTATGGCTAGGGATGCCAACTCTTTTTGGAATATGGTCAGGCGGCTAGATAAGAAAGATCCGGACTCTATCCCCAATCATAGAACAAGCCTAGATTGGTACAACCATTTTGGGAAACTTTATTCCGGGACAAATGCAACTTACCAAGAT
Source organism: Triturus cristatus (assembly GCF_964204655.1). Taxonomy (NCBI): domain Eukaryota; kingdom Metazoa; phylum Chordata; class Amphibia; order Caudata; family Salamandridae; genus Triturus; species Triturus cristatus. The sequence goes on from NC_140582.1 coordinate 559,353,408, forward strand.
GAATTAAACGATCAATCAAGTGCTTGTCCTATCCCAAATACCATTGACCTCTTCACACTAGATGAAGTCGAAGCGGCCATAAGGAGAATAGTTCCAGCAAAAGCCTCGAGACCAGATGGTCTCCCGGGCAATCTCCTTGCAGATCCCCCCAATTGGGCAAACTATATTATGCTTTTAAATAATTCTATTGCAAAGGGAATCCCAGTACCCGAATCATGGAAGGGTGCAGAGGTGGTACTAATTATTAACAAAAAAGGCGCCTGGGATGACCCTGCCAACTACCGTCTAGTTTGATTGATATCATACAGAAAGTAGTTGGCAGGGTCTTTGTGCAGAGAATCCAATACTGGGTGGAGGATAAGAATATCCTCTCCCAATATTGAGCAGGTTTTAGGGCCAGTACAGGGACGGTGGATCAAGCTTTTAGGTTGCTATTGCTTTAATGGAAGGTAGTTGTGATCAGCAAGTGCAGTCTTTACTTGGGGTTTATTGACCTAAAGACTGCCTTTGACCTGGTCCCCCGTGAGCAATAATGGCAACTATTGGGCGAGATGGGGATGCCCCCATTGGTCCTCAATTTACTGATTAGATTACATGAGGGCAACTACGCGCAAGTAAGGTGGGGGTCTCAAGAACAGAAAACGGACAGGATCCCAGGAAACAGGGGCATATGCCAGGGCTGTGTAATGGCACCCACGCTGTTCTCATTATATGTGAATGGGGTGGTCAGCTTTTTGCAATAGTTTCCATCTGATGCCCCGGCCCTGGCAGGAGACAGGTTTCCAACTCTCCTGTTTGCAGACGATACTCTGCTTACTTCTAAGACCCCAGCAGGGCTACAAAAACTCCTGGATAGATTTCACCTTTTTTGCGAATCTAGGGGGCTGCTTATCAACACTGCCAAGGCTAAGCTTATGACGTTCAATCCCTACAGGCCACACAGAGAAAATGTTACGCTAGATGGAACACGTTTGGAGAGAGTCACCAAGTTTGACTATTTAGGCATTCGACTCTCCGAAAAAATGTATTGGAAACAACATATTGATAAAATGCTTTTGAATCACAAATGTGTGGTGGGGACACTATGCAAAGAACATCGCTCCTCAAAGAGCAGAACAGTGGCCCCTGCCATAACCATTTATGCAGCAAAAGCAGTTAGTTCGGCCCTTTATGGTGCTGAATTATGGGGTTTCGACAATGTAGATGGAAACTGCAGATCCGAACACAAGTTTCTTAGAGATCTAGTGTCGCTCCCCCGCAATGATCCATTGAAACCTTTTATGAGCGATATGGGCAGACGCTCTTTTAGAGATATTGCCAAACTGCGGCCTTTGCTTTTCTGGGCACGCCTGCGTCGGACTCCTGAGTTTTAAAACTATGCCTTAGCATTCACAGAAGTGATGAACTTAGATGGCAACCAAAGAGTTAGTTGGTTATCTAACCTTAAGAAGTCACTTATTGCTCTTGGTTTCAAAGAGTCGTGGGAAACTCAAATTCCGCCCAGTAAGGCTGAGCTTAAAATACGATATTGGGCCTGGGTAGATATGCAGGAACTTAGCAACCCTAGAGTAGGAAGGCTCACAGAAGCCTTTTATCTGCATAAGCAGCATATTTGCTTGGAACCCTACTTAGATTTCATTCAGGTGCCATGTGACAGGGCGCTCTACATACAGTTTAGGGTAGGTTCGCTACCGGTACGAGAGCAAACTGCAAAGTGGAGCCCCCCTTATCAGGCGTCTGCGGGTTGTCCATGCTGCGAGGCGCCGATCGAGAGTGTAGCACATCTAATGTTTGCTTGTCCCGCTCACAAAAGGGCAAGATTGAGATGGCTAAAACCCATCTGTAGGCAACTGGGCTCCTCTGATCATAGTGCTGCATTGCGCATTTTGAAGTCAGATGCAAAGACTCTTTTTGCCTGTGGGGTGGCCAAGTATTTACGCTGCGTTTGGATTACAAGGCATAAATTCTTACGGAGGGTGGCTAAATGAAATATTACGTTTTAATTTTTTTCATTTATCTTGAGCTTAAAGTGTTCGCACTTTATACAAGGTACTGTCCCTTTATATAATTGTAATTGTTTCCTTTGAAAATGTTTTTTCATGCATCCTAGGCTGGAACCAAATTAACTTTACTGACGTATCAAGATTTTGTCTGCAATGGTTAGTTATGATTATTTCTCTGGTAATGAGAATTTATTTATGCTTGATGGATTTGCACATTTTTGCACATTTTTATCTGATGCTTTTAAGATGACTCGTATTTTTAAATGTTGGAGTGTATCTTGTTGATGATGTTATGATACTTGTTATCGAAATAAAGCAATTTTGACTTGACTTGGCAATTTATCTAGCACAAATCGCGAAATAAATTTTTCATTGTTGCATTAGTGAAAATAGGCATTTTAAATAAATGTATAGGTATTCCTTTTCATCAGTTTTCGAATGATGATTCTGCAGAGTTCAGGCAGATCTCTGCAACTGACATTTAACCATCTGACTTATCGGAGCTATACTAAACCAAGACAGGTCTACTGTCACTTGTCTTTATTGTTCATATGTGAAGCAAACTACACATTAGAAATCAATCAATATGTTTTATTTTAAAATAAATGTTCTAATATGCTACACTGTATTTTAGCCATACCTTCATTTAATGGCCATAGGGGTAGCATGTTTAAGGAAATCGGCATTGTAAACGTTGTTTCTTAGGAGCTCTTTTTAAGGTCTGGCTTGACAGTTCAGCAGTCACCAGACAATAAAGGGGCATATTATCAAGCCAGACGATAAAATTATCGCCGCTTTAGCCTCAGAAAACTGCCGCTAAAACGGCGATAGTGGGCTTGATAATATGCTCTATGGAATTCCAATTGAAGCCCATGTTAGACGCCCTCCACATTTAACATGGGCTTCAATTGGATTCCATAGAGCATATTATCAAGCCCATTATCGCCGTTTTAGCGGCAGTTTTCTGCCGCTAAAGCGGCGATAATTTTATCACCTGTCTTGATAATATGCCCCTATGTGAGCACACCAGGAGAAGGGCTCTGGCTCCACTCACATGTTCTGGTCCAGAAGTTCATGTTTAGATGGCGTAGATGATGTGTGCTTCCATAAAAAGTGTAAGTTCTCCACACAGCTGTGATCATTTAGTTTATTTATCCATCTATCTGGGGTTGAACTTTCAAGAGCACCCATTTGCTATTGAATTGTCTTAGATAAGTAGCTAATTTATTGGGGTTTTCTCTGGCTGAAGCACAGATTGGAGGAGCGCCAGCATTAACCTATGTGGATTCTTAGGTTTGTCTTGGCAGCGCAATTGCCGCCTGACCTTTTAACCTACACCAACATTATTCTACAGTTCTTTGCTTCTACACAAATACATATCAAGTCCCATGCTATCTACTTGTTGTAATACGTAATATTACATACTACATTATCGTAAAGTCAAACCTATTGTCATTGCCAATGCTTGTTAAAAGCTTGCAGCCTGTTTAATCCTCATGAAGTTGCAACATCATCATGCAGGGGCGTCTTTTTTCCGTGGGAGGGTGTCTAAAGTTTCAAACATTTATGTCGGGATTTTTCCGAGTTGATGCATGGACTGTAAACAGAACAAATCAAATAGTGAGCAAGGGTTGCCTCTTTTCAAAGCAATTTAGCTACAAAAGAAGAAAAGCATGATAAAAGAGGGCAGGCACTGCGCATTCTACCAGGTAATCTTGCAACAAAAGCCTCTCTTAATATATCCGGGCAGGATGTGCCAGGCGTGTTTTAGAATAGACACCGGGTCTGTCAGTCCTCTGCGGCGACAAAAGCTCGCTTTTTGCTCTAACATAATAATAAGCATTCATCTGAATGGATTGCAACCATCTGTTCTTTTGAACGAGGAAGCTCAGATCTAGGTCAGTCTCTTCTGATTAGGCGGGCCTTCGCAAATACATTATAACACTTACCACTAGTTCGCTAAGTGAGCGTCCGGCTTGTCTGCACTGATGGGCGGTTCCATTGAGGCCGCAGCTGAGTCCTCCGCACGTGGCTCGCAGCCTCTCTCATTAGTTGTCTCTTAGAAGCGTCTCGAGACGTGAATTCATATCCCTCGAAGAACTGCTTTTAATACGGGTAAAACTGACTTGTCAATGCAGAACCGCGAATCTACCAGCTGCACTCCAATCTTGAGGCACTCAGGACGCCCCCTTCATTAGGAGTGATTTATGCTTCATAACTCTGCCCTCGCGTGTTTCAAGAGGGAAGCAATCATTACATATTTTTGCAGTAAATGTATCACTTCAATATTAGCCACTAGAGATATTTCTTCAAAATTGCACAACTGGCAGCCCTCGCTTCTTAATCACTTGTAAATTGTGAATGCGCTCAAGCCCTGCCCGCAGTGTACAATAATTCCAATAACAGTGTGTTCACTCAAGTCCATATCATTCTCAACACACTAAACTGCTCCTGAAATTCCAAAGTAACCATACTTGTCAGCAGCAAATTTTGACCAAAGAACACATTGGCAAATGTGGCTCTATGAAATCCATTAAAACGTTCATTATCTTAAGAACCCTCTATCACCACCACAATATCTCTCATGTTATATAATGAAGGACATGTGGGTTATGTGTATCTCAGGATCAAACAACAGAAGAGTGAATCCTGGATTTCGAATGAACTAGCATAAAAAGTGCTCACTGTGTTTTAAAAGAACCCTCACTCACCAACCTGGTTGGTGACATGCTTCATCATTGGGTTCCCACCAAGGAGGCCGAGTGCCTCTCCGGTGTGCTGCGACGCCTGAACTACAGCGGAGCTGGATTTTGTGAAGACATTGCAAATTGTGAATAGTGTGAAGTGTGGAGTTAAAATAGTGTTGAAATTTTATCCAGAAATAATTTCAATCGTGAAAAACTGGGCACAGTTAAAAAATGTGTCGGATGCGTGAAGGCTGGTTTAATAGACCATTTGCATCCTGGATTATGTGAAAGTGGTCCACATGTTTCTGCTTCTAAATGTGTTAAGCGAAGCATTCGTCAGGACCTAGAGGGAATACCACGGCAGTGTACGCACGCTAAGGCGCACCCTAACCTGTGGAGTCTGGGACCGTTTTAACTCACGGTTCTTAAACGGCCTTCAGGACTTCTGAAAGCTTTGATCTCTGTTGAAACAAAGGAAGAGAGACAGACGAACATGGTAATTCACAACACGTATGATAATCAAGAGGCATGCGAACCTTCGAGTACACACCATCAAATGGAGCATGCCATGTGTGTGCTCTCACCTGTAATCTTGGTAAGATTTATCTACACCTTTTTGGCTTATTTAATTTACCTGTAAGTCCCTTGTACAGTGGTATCCTATATACCCAGGGACTGTAAATGAAATGATTCTAGTGGGCCTACAGTGCTGCTTGCACCACCCACAGAAGTAGCCTTTCAATCCTTTCTCAGGCCTCTGCCACCGCAGGGCCTGCATGCGCAGTTTACTGCCACAGCGACTTGGCATTTAAAGTTACTTCTGTAACAAAAGAAGGTACGTTGTTCCTAAAATGGGTCATAGAACAGATGGGGAATAAAGTGCTATGTGCAAGGCCCACTAAAAATACAGGTAATCTTGCTGATTTAATAATGCAGGAAAATTGATTCCTTTGGAACTAGGGCCCTCACACACCCAGCCAGCAGGTGTCATGCTTCATCATTGGGCCTGCTCCTCGTCGGGTCGGCGCTGCAATACCCGACGGGCACCCAATGTGGGGCTCTTTGGCGGAGATCTTTTGTTCCATGCCGTATGGTGTCGTGGGGGTGAGGGACCTATAACGTGTAGATGTGATGTGTTAGTGAGTGCAAAGGTTAAAACAGGTTAGGAAGTCCAATGTGAACCAGTTTTTTGTATTGGGCTCCCTGCCTGATTAAAAATAGAGAGTGTGTGGCAGCTATGTGACCATAGTGGATCACAAAAAAATTTTTTAGCGCCCTACTCTTACTATCCCCCCTTTTTTGATATATTTAAAGTTACTTGCCAAGTCTGGAACTCCCCTTTTACTACATATGAGTCACCCCTAAAGTAGGACCTAGGTAGCCCTACGGGCAGGGTGCTGTGCAGGTAAAAGGTATGCATGTGCCTTTGCTGTGTGGCATGTCCTGGCAGTGACAAACAGCCTATTTTATTTCTCACTGCTGTGAGACTGATCCTCTCATAGGTTTGCAGTGGGAATTCCCTGATATGTGTTTCACTGGTAATTTCTAATCTGGAAAGAGTAGCGTTGCCATGTTTGGTATATTTGTAATAGTTTTGATATGTCCTGCTTATTTGTGAAAGCGGATTTTTTATTACTATTTTAGAAATGGCACTTTCAGAAGTGGGCCTTTCTGTGTGCTTATGACTTTTTGTGCTTTGCAGCCTGACTCCAAACAATGCCTGGTTTAAGATGACAGGTGCCTGTTTTCTGCATTCATGGTTTAACCCCTTCGATGCTCATGACGGAGCGGTTCCGTCATGAGCATCGGTTGGACTGTGCTCATGACGGAACCGCTCCGTCATGGCACCCACCCATGGGCAGCCCAACATGTTGGCACCAAGGGATGGCAGCGGAAGAGCTTCCGCTGCCCCCGAGCCCCCCTCGGTGATCCTGTGATGTCAGCACAGACAGCGCGCGCCGATGTCATCAGGAAGCGCTGGGACTCCTGGAAGGCATTTGCTTCCCGGCATCCCAAGGAGGAGGGTAAGTCTTTGTGCTCTGGTGGGTGGGGCAAATCTGCATGCCTTGAGGGGGGGCAGAAAACCCCACTAGACACCAGGGAGTGTTTTTCATTTTAAATGGAAGCGACCCCTTGGTCACCTGCATTTTTTGGCGTTTCTGGCCCAAGGGGGGGGAGGGGGAGGTGGCAGAAAAGCCCACTAGAGCCGGGGATTTAAAAATAAATAAATTGGCCACTCCCAGGGGACATATTTTTTAATGTGTATTATGCCCCCCTGGGGGCAGATCTGCCCGTTTATTTGACCTTTCTGCTCCCATTTGGCAAATGACATAGCGTGTTATAATGTTAATTGTTTTATTTCTTGTGAATTGCAATTGCAATGCTTTATTTCTCCCTTTTTGTTCTAGTTCAAGGCTTTTGCTCTTTAGACTGTTCCAGGTTGCGGTTTAGTTACTGGTGGTTCTGCTGTTTGTGTAGTTGCATGTGTTTGGTAAGAGACTTTTTTTTGTACAATGTAAATGTTTTTCATTTCCCTGCATGAATGTGTTTTTTGCAAATGGTGTAATAATTGCAGTATGTTTGGCTTCTGTTTTTTGAGTGTCAAAACATTTTTGCATTTGTGCTCGGTGTATTTTGTTGTTTTGTGAGTAATTGTTTTTTTTTTTTTTCTTTCTAGTGGGATATCGTTTTTTCTGTGTCTCTGCAGAGTAGGTGCTGGTGAGTGTAGTGGTCTCTTGCAAGTGAATCGTATAATTTTTGAGTATATAGATCTTTATGATAAAGGCACACATATTTTTTACTTACTTATTTAGCACAGTGTTGGTTGTTGTTGACTTGTTTGTGCAGTCTCCTTTCTTAGTAAGGATAATGGTTAGCCACAGGATTACTGCTCAGCAGGTTGTTGGTATGCTTTTTGAATCTTCCTCTGACCATGGTTCAGAGACTGACTCTGCATCTGAGGCAGAGGAGGCAGGGGAAGATTCAGGCAGTGAGTTTTCTCTCCACATGGAATCATCGGATGATGAAGCTACTCTCATTGCGGAGGAAGCTACTCTTAGTGCGGATGAAGTGCCTGTGTTGGAGGAGGACATTGATGTGCCTATAGTGCACCAAGAGGCATCTGGGCTGTAGCCTGGGGCTGCAAGGCTTCCCGTTGGTATAGTGCGGCAAGAGGCATCTGGGTTGCAGCCTGGGGATTCAAGGCTTCAAGTTGGAAGTGATGAACTCTGGGTTGCCACAGGCATGGTGCAGCCGTCATTGCCAGACTTTACTGGTGTTCCAGGGTGTACAGTGAATACAGAAAACATTTTGCCGATAAATTTTTTTCAGTTGTTTATGGATGATGTGTTTTTGGCAGAGATTGTTGAGCAGACTAATTTGTATGCCGAACAGTTTTTGAGGGACAACAGTGCCAGCCTTAAGCCCCTTTCTAGAGCTACTTGGTAGACTCCCACAAATCTGGAAGAGATGAAGAAGTTCTTGGGTTTAACTTTTTTGATGGGATTGCTAAGGAAGCCATCAATGTCTTAATATTGATCCACTAGTCCCTTGATGGCAACGGCTATATTTCCGGCAGTCATGAGTCGTGATAGGTATTTGCTTCTGCTTCGGATGCTGCATTTTGTCGATAATGGTTTAGTGTTGCCACAAGATCACCCTGAGTGTGACCGTCTTTTTAAGATTCGGCCTGTCATTGATCACTTTGTAGATCGATTTACTGAGATCTATGCTCCTGGGAAAGAAATAGCAGTGAATGAGTCTTTGGGCTTGTTCAAGGGCCACTTGGTTTTTAGGCAATACATTCCTAGTAAGAGGGCACGCTATGGAATTAAGCTGTATATGCTGTGTGACAGTAGGACTGGATATGTCTCTAATTTCAGGGTGTACACTGGTAAGGAATCCAGGATTAACCCCCCTGGTTGTCCGTCCACTTTTGGAGTGACTGAGAAAATTGAGTGGCAACTTGGTAGAGGACTTTTTAACAAAGGTCACCATTTATATGTAGATAACTTCTATACTGGTGCGCCGTTGTTCAGGGAATTGGCCAAAGTAGACACTGTTGCTTGTGGCACAATCCGCTCTAACCGTAAAGGTTTCCCAAAATAACTTGTTTCTCAAAAGCTTGTGTGGGGACAGTGAAGTGCATTGCATTGCGAGGAACTTCTAGCTGTGAAGTTTTCAGACAGGAGAGAAGTCTACATGTTGACTACCATCCATGATGAAAGCACTTCACCTGTGACTTTTTGGGGTCAGGTTGCTGAAGCGCGCAAACCTGTGTGCATTTTAGACTATAATAGGCACATGGGTGGTGTTGACAGAGTAGATCAGAGGTTGGAACCTAACACTGCTCTTAGTAAGGCTTACATTTGGTATAAGAAGTTGGCTATCCATCTTTTCCACTTGGCAACCTTTAATTCTTTTGTTGTTTTCAAGGATTGTTGTTCTGAGTCAAAGATGACTTTTGCTAAGTTTCAGGAGTCTGTAATAGGCAGCCTTGCTTTAGTGGAACAGGCAAGTGTTCCTAGAGTTGGAGTGGTAGAGGATGTGGGTAGATTGAAAGATCTAAATCACTTATAAGTACTCCCACGATGGTTCAGCCAATGATAGCAGTACACTGCTAATTCAGATGGTGGTATGCCCTATCCGAAGTATAAGACACCACCTAAGTGTGGGGAAGGAAGCAAGTCCTTTTGATTTGATTTTCCCTCACACACCCTAGTGGTGTCATGCTTCATCATCGGGACACCCTGACGCCTAGTAGTCAGGGTGGGCTCAACCAGTATTTCAGGGAGCACTTGATGAGATGTTATTTGGCCAGGGGGTTTAAAGATTTAAAAATCAGTGTCAGACCCCAGTTTCCCTTTATTCTTGGGTTTGGCAGTGATAATAAAAATAAATACAAAGGTGTCCAGGGATATTATGGTCCTAGGACCCTATTGCCAACATGTTTCGGTCCTGTTAGCCCCGTAAAGGGTGCACGGACTTTCTTCAGGGCGTGTGCCCCCTGTGTGAAATAGAAAGGAAATACCCTATACTACTACGCAAAATAAGGGCAGGTAGCTGCTCCTTATGATAATTGTGTCGTTCTGTTAAAAAATCACTCCATCTGTGAAAGACAAACAGAAAAGACAAACAACAAATAACAAATAAGATACGTCAGCTCCATTCCTTAAACCATTTTCTTCAACATGAATAATGTGATTATTTCAATATTTATCCACATCATCATGCGTGAAAGATAAGAAATAGAATGTGCGCGTGATAGTAGCAAAACCACTCCAAAAAGTGACAATCAGCATCTAAAGGTGTGTATAATGGTGGCGGTAAATTACTGCATTCTGCGCATACACACTTCAGTGATGTGTAACTCTTCATCTTGCGGAAATTATCCACTCCTCATATCCACACATATGCTAGCGTGTGTCTCTAGGATCTCGGTCATCACAGTCAGTCCTACAGCACCTCAAACTGAGAACCGATAAAATACACTTCTATTCCATTCCTCTGCAGTCAGTACGTCATTCTCAAACATGTCGTATCGTGTGGCTTACCCCAATTTGGGAGAGGATAAGCATCCTGTGGGCCCTCTATACGTGGGGTAGCCCTGTAGTCACACACTGTAGATTAAGTGGATCAATGCAATCCCGATTCAGCGATCGCAAAGTTTGGAAAGTAGAGTCATAATCAGGGAAGCCAGAATCATATAGGGTCAACGATACATGAAAAAGAGAAGAAATACAAAAAATAATGATACGGTTCCACACTCGTCAGCAACCTCGCTATGTCTCACATGATTGTTTCATTCACCCCAGTCATTCATCCATTTTACTCACGCCACCAAGGGTCCTGCCCCGTTTTTACACCTAATCGGTATGGGTTCCCACGAACTGGACTCCTTAGCGTTCTCACGGCCATGGTTATATGCTCCAACCTCGAGGGATGCACCCATCCACTTCCGGGGTTTCGAGTCTCCGCCCTTTGCCGACGTGTGCATAGCGCATGTCCCACAGCGGGGATGTCGGGAGGTGAAGTTCATGGATAGTTCTCGAGTACAAAAATCGCCGTAAGAGAATTATTCTACTATCAGGTAGAAAGCAGAGACCTGGGAGCCTGATGGTGATAAATGAAAAAATAAATAATAATTCCTATGATGTCAACACGGACGTCTCTTAACGAGACGTGTGTTACGCTGAGGGAATTATGGGAAGTGGAGTTCTATCGTTTATTTGGACTGTTACCCGAGTTATGAAGGTCTCGTATCCAGGTCTTCGTAATGTTATATGTGTGTCACGACTGTAAGGGCTACCCATCCCTCAGTAAGGTGTATTTATTCCCTCATATTATGTGCCAACATCGCTATGAATGTTGGTTCTCCAAATGACATCCACTAAGGCGTGTATTACTCTTATTGATGTCACAGTACGAAGGAGTAAAATACCTATTCCTCTATCTTTTATTAAAAGTTGATGGGGGTACTTTTTTTTCTTCATACATGTCTCTATATACTTTATGAGACACAACGAGTGTTGGTACAAGAGCCCTGGTATTATAAAAACGATATATATATATATATGTGTGTGTGTGTGACACATATGAAACCTGGCGTATATAGGTACAGGAGTCCAAATAGTGTAATAACGATAGCTGAAACCCATCTCATTAAGGGAGGATACCCATCTCAAAGTCATAGTGTATATAGTGTAGATTGAAAGATCGCCACTTTCCTGATCACATTCCTCCCACACCCTCAAGATACTTTCCCAGTAGGAGATGTAGAGTCTGTTGGTGAAGAGGTACGTGGAAGGAGACTCGTATGTACTGCCCCGAGTGTCCTTCTAGCCCTGGACTGTGTGTGCCTGCTTGCTTTAGAATGTACCACATGCAACATAATTTTTGGGAGCATCCATGAGTGGTTAAAGTGAACTGCCTGGTCTCTATTTTTTCATATTTTTTGTCCAGTTTCAAGGTTGGCATTTGTTTAGTGTATTTCGTTTCCGATTTTGTGTTAGTAATTTGTTTGTGTTTTTTTTGTGTAAAAAAATCCTAAATGTGATGGCGGTGTGCGTGGAGTGGCGCTTGGCTGGCGGTGTTTGTGGACTGGTGCTTGGCTGGTGGTGTGTTTGGACTGGCGCTTGGCTGGCGCTTGGCTGGCGGTGTATTTGGACTGACGCTCGGCTGGTGGTGTGTGTGGGCTGGCGCTTGGCTGGCAGTGTGTTTGGACTGGTGCTTGGCTGGTGGTGTGCGTGGACTGGCAGTTGGCTGGCGGTGTGCGTGGACTGGCACTTGGCTGGCGGTGTGCATGGACTGGCGCTTGGCTGGTGGTGTGTTTGAACTGGCGCTTGGCTGGCAGTGTGTTTGGACTGGCATTTGGCTGGTGGTGTTCGTGGACTGGTGCTTGGCTGGCAGTTTGCGTGGACTGGCGCTTGGCTGGCGGTGTGTTTGAACTGGCACGTGGCTGGCAGTGTGTTTGGACTGGCGCTTTGCTGGTGGTGTGCGTGGACTGGCGCTTGGCTGGCGCTTGGCTGGCGGTGTGTTTGGACTGACGCTTGGCTGGTGGTGTGTGTGGGCTGGCGCTTGGCTGGTGGTGTGCGTGGACTGGCGCTTGGCTGGCAGTGTGTTTGGACTGGCGCTTGGCTGGAGGTGTGTTTGGACTGGTGCTTGGCTGGTGGTGTGCGTGGACTGGCAGTTGGCTGGCGGTGTGCTTGGACTGGCACTTGGCTGGCGGTGTGCATGGACTGGCGCTTGGCTGGTGGTTTGTTTGGACTGGCGCTTGGCTGGTGGTGTGTTTGGACTGGCATTTGGCTGGTGGTGTGCGTGGACTGGCGCTTGGCTGGCAGTGTGCGTGGTCTGGCGCTTGGCTGGCGGTGTGTTTGAACTGGCACTTGGCTGGCAGTGTGTTTGGACTGGCGCTTTGCTGGTGGTGTGCGTGGACTGGCGCTTGGCTGGCAGTGTGTGTGGACTGGCGCTTGGCTGGTGGTGTGTTTGAACTGGCGCTTGGCTGGTGGTGTGCATGGACTGGCGCTTGGCTGTCGGTGTGTGTGGACTGGCGCTTGGCTGGCGGTGTGCGTGCACTGGTGCTCGGCTGGCGGTGTATGTGGACTGGCGCTTGGCTGGTGGTGTGTGAGTATTGACTAGCTGCTGGTCACTACACACACTGAAAGCCAAACGCCACTCCACGCAATCCGTGAGCTGGTGTGGTTGATGTGTCAGGAATGTGGGCGTGTGAAAGTGATGGGCCCTTGAATGGCGCGGTCTGCTGGTGTGAGTGTTGTAATGTGCTGAGCCCGCGGCTGGTGGTATGAATAGTTTTGTATGTGTCACACGTATGAAAGGTGTATGAATGGCCTGTAAAGAGGTTGGTGCCTTGTCGTGGCTTTACAGCTCACGAGCTGTGAGTCAATGGTTCAGTTTCTCGTCCTTTCAATTATTAACAGTGCATGTAGTTTCTGTGAAATCTCTGGTTAATAAAACTATATATACTGAACCATCACTCACCCTTGTGCCAAGTACAACCACTATGTATGTGTACTTGAGGAATAGGTGGTTGTGTAGAAAAGGTTTTATTTTCTGTTTTTGTCAAGCAGGGTGTACCTTGTCCCTTTTTGTGAATGTTGTAATGTGTTGGTTTTGTGCCTGGTGGTGTGAATGGTTTTGTGTGTATTATGTATGAAAGGTGTGTGAATGGTCTTTAAAGTGGTTGGTGCCTTGACGTGGCTTTACAGCTCATGAGCTGCGAGTCATTGGTTCCATTTTTTGTCCTTTCAATTGTTGACAGTGCATTTCATTTTTGTGAAATCTCTTGTTAATAAAATGTTATATACTGAACCATCACTTGCCCTCGTGCCAAATCCAACCAGTATGCGTGTGTGCTTGAGGAATAGATGGCTGTGCAGTAATCTTTGTCTTTTTTGTCTCTCTGCCAAGGTGTACATTTCATCTAAGAATAACCTACCAACTGTAGATTTTGTCATAAACTAAACACCCATGAGAGTACATGGTGATGTCTCTCTTGTGGATCCCAACAAGTTATCTTACCCACAATGTCCTGCAAACCTCAAAATGTGACTGTGACATTTTCCTTGCATTATTGTGCTCAAATTTTCACTCTGCAGAAAGTAACACCAAATTTCCAACCCCTCAGCATTTCTTCAAGTATCCCAATATAAATGATACCTCACTTGTATGGGTGGGCCATGTACCCGCCGCAGGGAAGGGCCCAAAACCTAGTGATGCAACATCAAAATTACCTATCACAAACCAACCTGGTTTTGCAAGAGGGTCCTATGAGTTTTTGGCCCTGGGCTCGGTGGCCATCTTGGGAAACCTACCAAACCCACACATTTCTGGAACTACCCAGGCGAGTCCAGCAAGGTATGGCTTGCGTGGGTCCCCCAACATTCTCCTACCCAGAATCCCCTGCAAACCTCAAATTTCGCTGAAAAAATTACTTTTTTCTCAAATGTCTGTGCGGGAAAGTTCTGGAATCCGCGTGGATACACAAATTTCCTCCCACCCAGCGTTTCCCCAGGTCTCCCGATAAAAGTGGTACCTCACTTGTGTGGGTAGGCATAGTGGCTGCAACAGGAAATGGCCCAAATCGTACTGCGGAGACTTCAAAATTACCTAGAGGAAAACTACCTGGTTGGGGGGGGGACCTGAGATTTTGGCCCGGGCTCGGCGGCCATCTTGGGAAAGTACCAAACCCAAACATTTCTGAAAACTAGACACCCGGGGGAGTCCAATGTGGTATGGGTTGCGTGGATCCCCCAATGTTTTCCTACCCAGAATGCCATGCAAACCTCAAATTTAGCTGAAAAAAAACACATTTTCCACATATTTTTGTGTGGAATCACTGTGACGGCAAAAATTTCCTACTCCACAGCTTTGCAAAAAAAGGGAAATTTTTCATTGTGAAAATGTGGTGTGTTCACGTTGCGTTTTGAGCCGTTTCCTGTTGTTGGCACTGTGCCTACCCACACAAGTGAGATGCCATTTCATCGGGAGACTTAGGGTAATTCAGCTTTGTAAAGCAACTGTTATTACCTATTGACTTTCAATACATTTCTGCCTTCCAAATGAAAGACAATGTGTAAAAAAGAAGTCATTTTGAAAAATGACCGATAATTCTCATGATAGTATGAGTATTCCCAATTTCGGAAATGGGTAAATATCTACTGTTTCTAATATTTTGTTCCCATTTCAGAAATACATAGGTGTCTTTCATACCGATTTTTCCATGTATACATTTTCCCAGAATAATTGCCATATACCCGGTACATAATAAAAAAAACATTACAAGTCGCTGCTCAGTTTTTGGCTCTGGGTTCGTCGGGTTCTTGGTGAACCTACAAGTCCTATGTATCCCCACAACCAGTAAGGTCCCGCAGATGTAACGGTATGTTGCTTTCAAAGAGCTGTCATAATTAGAAGAAGTTACATGTGAAAACGTTGACACAAAAGGCAGTTTTTTTCAACTAATTTTCAATTTTTCCTATATTTAACTGTTAGTTTCTATAAAGAAACCTTGAAGGATCTGCACAAAATGACCCCTTGCTGAATTCAGAATTTTGTCTACTTTACTAAAATGTATAGTTTTCCAGGATCCATTATTGCTTTCATACCCATTTCTACCATTAACTGGAAGGAGGTTGAAAGCACAAAAAATAGCAAAAATAGGCTATGTCCCAGAAAAATGCCAAAACTGTGTAAAACATTTTGGTTGTCTGACAAAACTCTGTTATTCCCTAAAAGCTGGGAAAATGGTTATTACAGCCCCAGAAACCTCTTTTTGATACCATTTGCAAGGAAAAACCCAGACGCTTTTATTTGCAGCACTTTTTTCCCATTTTTCCCCCATTAAAACATAAATTAGCTGTATTTTGGCAAATTTCTGGGTCCCCTCCATGGGAATCCACAAACCCTGGGTACCTTTAGAATCCCTATGATGTTGGAAGAACAGGACGCAAATTTGGCGTGGATACCTTATGTGGTCAAAAATATACAGGGGCCTAAGCGTGAACTACCCCAAATAGCCAAAAAAAAGCTTAGCACGGGGGGGGGGGGGGGGAAGGCCTAGCAGCGAAGGGGTTAGGATGACAGGTGTCTGTTTTCTGTATTTACTCTAAACAGTCACAAAGGGAGTTGATGGATCTTCCTGAGCTAGAGTGGTGGGAGGAGTTGTCATCTGCACCTGAATTGGGCTGTGCCTACCTTTCACAATACTGTCTCTGCCCCCTGTAGTGTGTCTGGAGCCAGGGCTGGGGATTGAATTGAGGGGTTGTGCACTTCTAAAGGTTGTTTGAAGTTACTTTCAGATCAAAGACTTTTTGAGTATAAGTACAGGGACTCTGACCCCATGATTTTAGACACTGCGTGGGACTTGTAACGAGACGCTACTGGCTCTACATGCTGCCTCTATGTGCTGTCACGAGGAACATTCATTTGTACCCTCTGCTTGTTGTGCTGGCCTGCCTGAGTGCTGTTTCCCTACCATTGTGCCCCAGTGCTCTCCAGGGAGGACAGACATGCCACTCCCTGTTTCATGGGACATCTTGGGATTCATTCTCTTTCCCTTGCTTTGGGGCTCTTTGTTATGTCAGCAAGTGGTTGACCAATGTGAACCTGATCGCGGAATGTTGGCAGGAGAGAGAGTGATCCCATTTGGCTCCCGTCGCTCCAGCCGCAGCGCCAAGAAATTCTGCTGACGAGGCGCACAATTGAGGGAAGCCCTTGTTAGATGCCACTAGCCCCATCCCAGGGTTGCTATAGCAATCCAAGTTTTGGGCGAGGCCCGCGTGTCAGCAGAGAGGACGCTTCACACCAACATTGACTACCTGCTGGTAGTTGCACCAGAGAACGCTGTCGGAAAGTGCCACTAAATCACTA
Organism: Triturus cristatus; assembly: GCF_964204655.1. Taxonomy (NCBI): domain Eukaryota; kingdom Metazoa; phylum Chordata; class Amphibia; order Caudata; family Salamandridae; genus Triturus; species Triturus cristatus. Next base: position 559,369,984 of record NC_140582.1, read on the forward strand.
AATTAATAGACCACCGAGGTTGGTCCTGTGAAGTCGACACCGCAGCTCTCGAGGAGAGCAGGTATTGCTAGCGCCTGTAGAGACACACATGTCTGTGGGCCGTTGCCTTTTATTGGTTGGCCAGCAGGGGACCCAGGGAAGTCTCCCCACCAAACTCAGCAGTTTGTCTTCTGTCTGCATTTGCCCATTCCTTGGGGGGCCTGCTATTGCTGTGTTAGGGCTTCTTTTGCCCTGATTGTGATTCTACGGGATGAAACCTCAAGGGAGGCCCCTGGGTGTTGGTATGGAAACTGGTCATATGCAGGACCTTGCAAAGAGAACAATTGATGGACGGAATGATGCACAATGTCAAAAATTCACCCCAGTACAGAGATCTGGGCCCCATGGGAACAGTCAAGCCCGAACTGCCAGGCCAGGTCCTCCCTGGACTGGAAACAAGCATCCAGGGACTGGCATCTCCCCTCATCAGCCAGGATAGCTTGACTCCAGTGGCATGGAGACCGACGTCTAGGCATACCCGTCTCACTTGGGGTGAAAAATGCAAAAAGAACAATTGATGGACAGAATGCTGCACAATGTCAAACATTCACCCCAGTACAGCTATCTGGCCCTAAATCCATTGTTTTTTTGCTCAACATGCCTTTCCAGTTCAGACCCAGCCTTATGCAATTTAGTCTTGACCCAGCCGAACTGCCAAGCCAGTTCCTCCCTTGACTGGAAACAAACATCAACTGACAGGTTTTGGGGCATCACCAATGCAGGACCTTGCCTGAATTACCTTAACACATGTGATAGGTGTACGGATGCACCTGCACTCCACACTCTTTAGAAAAGCTCACCTTTCAACCGGGCTCACCGGGATTACTGCATACTTGCTAATAGGAGGGCAGGCGTTCCTGGCCCCAGGGTCCCTTGGTGTAACTGATGTGCTTCGGTGGCATTCTTGTGATTTATGTCCTGCAAGTGATGTTTTATGTTACCTCTGACCTACCTGCTGCTATACCCTGATGTTATGATTTATGTTGTTTTATGCCTTGCATAATAGGATAACGAGTATAATTTCAGGATCTGTATATTATGTACAGTGATTATATTTTTGTGACATGTGCAAACCTGTCAACCTTTACTTTAGTGCACTACCTGTGATGTTATGACAATTGCCTCGTTTGCAAAGTGATTATTGGTTTATGTTGCTTTGATCTATGTGTTGTATATAATATATGAGATATTTTTATATAATATTGTGTGGAGTCTCTTTTGTGGTGTATTTATTGTGTCACATTTGTGTGTGTTGTGCAAATGCTTTACACATTGCCCCTGGTAAACCTGACTGCTGGTGCCATACTCCCAGGGGGTGAGCAGGGGTTATCTTGGGTGTGTAACTCCGTGACTAGAGTGTGTGGGCTGTGCCTGGCTTAGGTGCATACCCTAGCCAAACAAAAACCCAATTCCTAACACAGGCCAATCAGGAATCTAAGGAGATTGACTAAATAGGACACCTGGCAAGTTTTCATCAGAAGGGTCAAATGACTTGCATACCACCACAATACATCACCACACAGAGATAACTGTAAAAAATATCTCATGGTCACAAAGCTTTGGCTGGGAGATTTCAATAAACCACCCTCTTTGTTACACAACTCCAAGGAATATCCTACATCCATGGGTGTAACACAGGCCCCCACAGCCCCCGCTGTGCAGGGGGGCCCCCAAGCTCCAGGGGGCCCCCTCAGCACAGCACTCGGGCTGCAGAGCTCCTGATTGAGCCCGGAGGGGGCCCTCCACGTGTCTTGCAGGGAGACCCCCTCGAGTTTCGTTACGCCAGTGCCTACATCCAACACAAGCAACACCAATCTCACTATAGTGGACATCATCTGACCATACATTTTAGTCAGCTTTGAATAGATGGTAGTTTTGAAACACGATGCAGCAGGGATGGTTAGGGTTAAATTTCAATTTAGGTTAAAAGTGATGGGAGCTTTATTTAATATGGGTGTTGCACAGAAATGAATAACATTTTATTTATTTAGGGAGGTTGGGTTGTGATAAGTTTTAAAGTACTGAATTTCTACAGAGGTCCGGTAATTATAGGGGAGAAATACTGTTTTAGAGTGACTACTATAATGGTTGTTTTAAAACTTTCATGTTACAGTTACCCCTGACGAAAAGAGTAATTCTGGAAATGCATTGGTTTATTATTTACAAGGATGAAATATGTAACATCATGCCAAAAGTTCAACATCAAGGAATTACCTGTTGTGGATTACCGCTGTTGGAAACAGTATGCTGCTAATAAAATCTATGAAATATGAATGTCTTCGAGCTCAGCTTGTTCAAACTGAAAAAATGAGACAGGAGTGTTTGAAGAATAGTTAAAAGGAATGTTGAAAAACAATGATGACTTGGATTGTATTTTGGATTATAAGGGCCTACGGGCCCCCTTCAGAGGCTGTGCACCTCGGACTGTTGAACCAAGAGGGCCACAGGTGTGTTGGTCTCAAGAGAAGGGTTCCCACAATCCATCATTTCTAAAAATGGAGTGTAATTTGTATCTATCAAAATAAAACAGTTTTTGCAAAGAAACCTGTAAAATCAGTACTCATCTCGAAGTATATGTTGTAGTGAGAAGAGCAAATAGGTTGGTGGTTAGTTGAATATGATTGGCATTGGCCAATGGGCAGTAGCGGCTCCTCGAGGGAATGCTGCGGGGCGGTAGGGTGGGGTGGGGGAGGGGCATGGTGGGGGTAGTAAACTCCGGCATATGTCCGAACTGAGTTGAGTCAATAAATAAAATCGCTGATTTGGCATTGCAGCGCACACAATGTAATTTGTTTTATTTAGATATTTTATTTGCTCATGCCGGAGTTTACTTCCCCCCACCCTCCCCCGCCTCGCCACACCGCCCCGCAGCACTCCCTCGAGGAGCCGCTACTGCCTATGGGCTGTTTTTAACATATTATTTAAGGGAACTATTATCTATATACTGCACTTCAGGTTTTGAGTGAGTATAAAACAAACTCTATTGTGGATACAACTTTGTTACCAAGGGAAATAGAATTGAATCGACTGAAATAAAGGTGGCTCAGAGAAGAGAAGAGAAGAGTAAGTTAGGATATGTCAAGTAACTTTGAGCCAGATTTAGTAAGCCTTTGCATCGCCATTGCACCGCATATGGTAACGCAGGCAACACAAGGGAGTAAGTGAGATTTACTAAGCCATACAGTGCCACCTTGCGTGGCTCTGTATGGCTCAGTAAATCTCGAGTAATATAAGGTACCACAAATTCCTACCTTGTCTTACTCTGTGTTCGGAAAGAGTTCCATGGGTGGTGCAAGGGCTTTCCTATGCAGCCACCTATGGATTATGATGCAATCCCAGACTTACTAAGCATAGTAAACCTGGAATTGTGTCAAAAGGATACTCATTCTCAACAGAGGCTGAATCAGACAGTGCAGTGCTGGGATAGGCTGGTTGGCGTAAGCACTGCACTAGGACTGGCTGAGACATCACCAGATACCATACTGGGATAGGCCCAAGCAGATAGAGGTCACGCTGTGATTGGACGCAAATGCAGACAATAATTAAACTGAGATTCAGGCTAAATGTGGTTGATATTTGCATTTTTCTGTTTCCTGATTGCTTTGTATTCTCTTTACTTGTTAGTTATTATGAATTTTCTGAGAGTCTTTGGGTACTGCTGAGAAGTGACCAGTGAATTCCTGTCTGTGAGGGCGAGGAAGCTCCACAGGAATGTAGACCCGGTTATTACATGGTGACAAATGTAGGGCTCCATATGTTTGTGGCTTTGTCATTGGTACACGATCACCAAGAATGAAGGTGCCTTAAGATTTCCATGTTATGGTATGTTCTGTGTCAGAATCATTTAATACCTTAGTAGAGTATTGAAAGCTATGAAACCTTTCCTTAGTTCAGCACAATATGAAGCTCTTAATGCTTGGGAGCATGCTTCACCTGCTAAAGAGAAAGAGAAATCTCAGACTAGAACTAAGAATGCAGTATGTTATATTTTAAAGGACAACACATAGAAGCGTCTCCCACTTCAAAGGAGGCTCCAGGTATAAATTCTGGACCTCAGACACCAACTCGTCAGTACACTTCTGGACCTGTAGAAGACTCTGCCAGACAGAAGGACTGCTGTGCTGCTGAAAGGACTGCCACTCTGCTGGACTGTTGGCCTGAAGGACTGTTGCCTGATGTGCTTACCTGCTGCCTGATTCCCTCTAGCCTGGGTGAGAAAGACCAGACCTGCAACCTGTACCCAGGATCACCAGAGAGGCTCAAAGGGCTAGTCTGTTGAAACTAGCACCTGTACTCCCCAACAGTGAGTTCTACCCTACCAAGTGGTGCCATCCCAGTCAAGTACCCATGGACGTGGCCTTGAACATGCTCTTCCAGCCCAGCTCTGGTCCTGTTGGTAAGACCAATGCAGCACAATGCATCTCCTCACAGCTCTGCTTCGAAATTGCTACTACACAAAGCATCCCGATGCCAGACCTCACATCACAGCCCGCAGTTTCTTTGGAACGCTCCTGCATGATGCATGCCCGACACAGGCCTCTGTATTTCAATCATCTCATTGAGGCCATCCTTGATGACAACGCAGGGCTCTGCATTGCATTTGCAACCCCGCAGCTACTTCAGAAGTGCTGGTGCATGACACATCTTCAATGCAGGACTGCACATCTAATGCCCCTCATCGATAGCATCCTCGATAACAAGACAGGGCTCTGCCTCGTAACTCCTCAGAACTGCCGTTGCGTGACACATTCATTTTAAGGACACCAGGGCTCCATTTGCTGTATTTCTGCAGAATGATCAACTTGTCTGCCTTTGCCTTCAACGTTGTTTGTTCGTATCTTTCCAAGAACCTGTAAAAGTTTCAAATCAATCAGATATAGACATCAACAAGACATATGATGCAACATCAGTCTGAACAAGTGACTTGTTATCTTAATTTCAAGCTCCAACAATAACATTAGCCAAAACATTGTAGTTTGAATTGAATATGTGCCTTATTTATTTAAAAAAAATGTGTCTTAGACTAGCATCTTGATCCTCATTGTTAGATTTGGGGGTCTCTAGTTGGCAGAGGTAGGTACCTTTGACAAATAGAGACCCTTGCGTAAGGGGGTATTATTATTATTATTATTAAAATTTTTATAGAGCGCGTAGTCACCCGGAGGTATCCCAGCGCTAAAAAAAATCCCTACACCAGTGGGGGGGGGGGGGGAAAGGGGGGTACAGCAATTTTAGACAGAAGCAATTTTAAACAGAGCAAAAAAGAAGTGGTTAAAAGCTGTTTTAAGGAAACAAGTGGGTTTTGAGTCGTTTCCTGAATCGTAAATAGTTTGATTCTTTCCTCAGGTCTCGAGGAAGGGCGTTCCATAGGCGCGCTGTGTGGATCGAGAAACGTCTTCCACCCGTGCGGGCTTTTTTGAATCTGGGCACGGTGATGAGGGACTCCCTGTCCGATCGGAGAGATCTAGGGGCTTTATAGGGTTGTATGAATTTCCTCAGAATGGGGGGGCCCTGATTCTGCACTAGCCTATGAGCCAGGCTTAAGGCTTTGAATGTTATTCGTTCTCTCACTGGAAGCCAGTGAAGGAGCTTCAGAGCAGGTTTGGCTGAAGCTCTGGCAGGAGTATGTGTGAGGATCCGGGCGGCAGCATTTTGAATTTTCTGCAGTTTATTTAAGGTTGCTTCGGGTGCGCCCAGGTATATAGCATTGCTATAGTCAAGCCTGGACAGAATAAGGCCTTGGATGAGAAGTCTTTGCGATGTGGGTGGAAGGAGGGGCAGAATCTTTCTCATCGCTTTGAGTAGGCTGAAGCAGGTGCCTGCTACTCTTTTGGCCTGCGTAGTAAAAGAGAGATCTGTTTCAATCCATACTCCCAGGCTTTTTACTTCCTGTTTGGGAGCAGGGGGGGGGCCAGACAGGGTGGCCAGGTGTTCAGAGGGAAGGTGCATCCTTTCTGACCCAGAAGGAGAATGTCAGTTTTAGAACCATTCAGCTTTAAGGCTGAGTTATTCATCCACCCTTGGATCTGTGTTAAGCAGTTGAATAGATCCGCTGGCTGTTGACTAGGGTGGGAGAGGGAGACAACTAGCTGTGTGTCATCCGCATAGCTGACAATGCTCACTCCGAACGGGATGACGACCTCCTCCAATGGGGACATATAGATGTTAAACAATGTGGGGCTCAGGGAGGAGCCCTGAGGCACCCCACATTGGAGGGGAGTATCGGAGGAGCGGGTGTTATTTTCCCAGATCTGGAAGGAACGTTGGGCCAGAAAGGAGGAAAGCCAGGATAGAGCGGTGCCTTCTACTCCTACCTTCTTAAGCCGTTTAACCAGGAGTTGGTGGTTGACGGTGTCGAAGGCCGCGCTCAGGTCGAGGAGGATCACTGCCACTGATCCTCCCTCGTCTAAGAGTGCTCTGGCCTCCTCCACTGCAGCCAGGAGGGCGATGTCAGTGCCTTGTCCTGGGCGAAAACCTGTCTGCGAGTTTTTTAGCAGATTATTAGATTCAAGAAACTGGGAGAGTTTCTTATTCACCAGTTTCTCTGCAACCTTGCTGGTCCCGGGGAGGAGGGATATAGGTCGGTAGTTGGCCAGTTCAGCTGCGTCTAAGGAGGTTTTTTTTAGCAGCGTCTTAACGACTGCCGCTTTCCAACTAGGGGGGACGACTCCCTGTTGAAAAGAAGCGTTGATCAGCTGGGTGAGGGGGGGGATGATAATGGGAGCGACTTCTTTAAGGGTTCGTAGCGGGGCGGGGTCCCTAGGGGATCCGCTTTTGATGGATGTGAGCGTAGTCTCTACCTCTTCGTTGGTTATTTGTCCCCAGGAAGTTAGACGAGGGGTGATCAGAGTATCGGGGGGGTCGTCCGTTTCGCTCGAATTAGTCGGAGGGATGGAGTCCAGGATTTTTGGGATTTTTCCTTGGAAAAAGCTGGCTAGCTGATTACATTTTTCCTGATCTGCCTTTGGATCTGGGGGGTTTCTAGGGGCTGTGTCGGGAACCTTAAGGAGTTCTTTGAGGATGGTATATGTTTCTTTACTTGAACAGGCCGCTTTTTCGATTCGTTCCTGAAAGAATCGACTCTTTGTTTTGTCGATCATAGATTTGTAAGCTGATAAGGAGGTGGAGTAGGCGTCCTTATTAGCGTTGGATTTCTCCTTCCTCCATGACCGTTCAGCTCTCTTGCAGTTCTGTCGCAGCAGCTTGAGCTCTGGGGTATACCATGGGGCTGAGGGTATACGTTTATTGTGTCTGAGGATGGAAGTTTTGGGGATAAGGGTGTCGAGGGAGGAGGTGATCCAGGAGCAAAACTGTTCATCGGCCGTTATGGCGTCGGAGGAGAGCACTGGGGTGGTGTTAGAGAGGATGTCCGACCATTCCGATGGGATGAGTTTGTGCCATCGTCTGTCACTGACTTTGATTTTCCCGGGCTGGGTGGTCACGATAGGGGCCTCCCATGAAATGGGGACTAAGAGATGATCAGTCCATGGAAGTGGCAAAGGTGGACTGGTGGTGATATTGGCATTGGTAAGGACGGGATCTAACAAGTGTCCCTTGTCGTGGGTGGGCTCCTTGTTGACTAACCTGATATTAAATGACAGAAGGTCCGCTAGTAGGTCCGAGGCAGACCGGTCAGTGGAATCTGTAAAGTGAAGGTTCAGGTCGCCCACGATGAGGAAGTTGGAAACGGAAGCGGCTAGTTGAGAAGCCGTTTCGGTGACTGCATTGAGAAATTTCCCAAGCGTACCTGGAGGCCGATAGATCAGGAGTCCCGAAAGGGAGTGCGTCGGGGAAGGCTGAAGGGAAAAGTGGCAGCTTTCAGAATTATCAATTTGGGCGTCACTCGTTCTGCAGGTGAGATGTTCCCGGTAGATTATGGCCAGCCCACCTCCTCTACCTCTTGGTCTATGGAGGGTTTGGATGAGGTAGCCTGGGGGAAGGGCGGATACAGCGTCCGCGTCGGAGCTGTCAGAAAGCCAAGTTTCTGTAAGAAATAGTGCATCCAAGCCTTGGTCTTGGATCATCTCGTTGATGTCGAGTGCGTGCTTGGGGAGGGAACGACAGTTGAGAAGACCTAGCTGTAATCTAGGATTGGCTGTGGGCTGGATGGTTGGATAACAGCGCGTACAGCTTGTGAAGGGTTTATCTGTGTCGTGAATATAACGGCAGCCTAGGTTTTTTTCGGGTCGGAGATTCAGAAGCGTGTCTGCTGTATACATCAGGCGACTGAGGGGTAGATCTGGCAGAGTCTCTGGGCCTGGGTCCGTCCGGGCCTGGACGGGCAAAGACGGGCTTGCCTTTGGCGCGCCTTCGGCGCGCAAACGGCGCTCCCACTGCGCTCGTCCGCTGCGCGTCCTGTGTATGCACATTTCTAGGGCAAAAGGGGGGTGTGGCCTCAAGTGGGCGTGGTCGGCGAGCACGCCTGATCTAATGGCGGCCGCTCGAGTCTCGAGAATAGCGCGACAGCGTTTGCTCAGCTGTGTGCTACGAGAGGGTTTTGCTGTCTTGTCAGCTAAGGTTTTTAAAGACACAGTGCTGGTAAAAACAGTGACACCACACAGTGAATACAATGGTTAAAAGCAATTTTGATTTTTTTGTCAATGACTGCAAAGTACCTCCAGCTCCCGGCTTCCGCCTCAGGACTGGGTCAGGGAATTCTTCGTTGCGCTGTTGATCAGCATTTAAGTAGGCGGTCCGGGGGGCGTGGCCTCAAGTGGGCGTGGTCGGCGAGCACGCCTGATCTAATGGCGGCCGCTCGAGTCTCGAGAATAGCGCGACAGCGTTTGCTCAGCTGTGTGCTACGAGAGGGTTTTGCTGTCTTGTCAGCTAAGGTTTTTAAAGACACAGTGCTGGTAAAAACAGTGACACCACACAGTGAATACAATGGTTAAAAGCAATTTTGATTTTTTTGTCAATGACTGCAAAGTACCTCCAGCTCCCGGCTTCCGCCTCAGGACTGGGTCAGGGAATTCTTCGTTGCGCTGTTGATCAGCGTTTAAGTAGGCGGTCCGGGGGGCGTGGCCTCAAGTGGGCGTGGTCGGCGAGCACGCCTGATCTAATGGTGGCCGCTCGAGTCTCGAGAATAGCGCGACAGCGTTTGCTCAGCTGTGTGCTACGAGAGGGTTTTGCTGTCTTGTCAGCTAAGGTTTTTAAAGACACAGTGCTGGTAAAAACAGTGACACCACACAGTGAATACAATGGTTAAAAGCAATTTTGATTTTTTTGTCAATGACTGCAAAGTACCTCCAGCTCCCGGCTTCCGCCTCAGGACTGGGTCAGGGAATTCCCTACACTCCTAAAATAACCCCTGCTCACCCCCTTGGTAGCTTGGCATGAGCAGACAGGTTTATCTCAGAGGCAGTGTGTAAAGCATTTGTGAACACATACAGTAATCAAGTGACAACACTACAGATGGACACCACACAAGTTGTATATCAAAAATAAGTATTCTTTATACAGACTTATCACAAGACTACAAACGACAAAAATCCACAATACGGTACTTAAAATGGTAGAATTAGCTTAGTTTTCTTTAGATGTTAAGTTGCGACACTTTGAGTTTAATGTACCTTAAGATGTGTAACGCAATGCAACGAAAGTCCGGCGACAACAATGCGAGCTGCAACAGGCCCTGCGACACTCTTCCCGGGGATGCGGTGGCGTCTGCTGCGACGTCGATCCTCTTCTCCGGTGATGCGAGGCGCTTCGGGGACCCTGCGATGACTCAGCGGTTCTTCTGGGCCGTGAGAGGCCCTGCGACACGCTTCCCAGTGATGCGGCGGCATCTGATGCGACGTCGATCCTCCTCTCCGGCGATGCAAGGCGCTTTTTCGTTGTGAAGCGACAGCGGCAGTGCGGCGACACGCTTCTTGTTCGTGAGTCACACTTCCAGCTCCTTGTGACACGCAGACCCTCAGAAAGCCTCGCAAAACAGCAGGCACTTCCAAAGACCTCTTGGGGAGCTCTGGGTGAAGTCTGTTGGCCCTGAGACTTCAGCAGGAGGCAAGCTCTTTTCTCAAGCCCTTGGAGATCCTACACAAGTTGAATAAAGTACACAAAGTTCCTTCTCCTCTCTTTGGCAGTCAGACAACCACTGCAGGCCAATCCCTCAAGCTTAGGGATAGTCTCTCCTCAGTCTCTCTGGTTCCACTCCTCAGCAAAGGTTTCTTCTTGTTTCCCAAAGTGATCTAAAGTTCTGGCGTCTGGGTCCCCCTTTTTATACACAGTTTCTCTTTGCTCTCTGAAGGCAGAGAGGCCTTCGCCTAGTCCAGACCAGTTCTGGTCAGTCCTGGAGCACTTTGTTTACATGACTCCTTCTTTCCTTTCACAGTGCAGGGCAGAGACATCAGACACACCACAGGAGGTGGAGCCAGCATTGTGGAAGGAAGGCACAGCCCTATTCAGGTCCCAGGTGCCTCCCACACATCTGCATGCAGATCTCTCTATTCAGTCCTGTGCTGACTCACCCTGTCTCCTGGAATCCCCCAGCCCCTGTCACTCAAACTCCAAACAAGGAATACACAGCCTAGCAGAGGCAGGTTTGGATGGTTTAGACAAGAAAATACCTACTTTCTAAAAGTGGTATTCTCAAACACAGAATGTTAAAACCAACTTTACTAAAAGATGTATTTTATTATTCTGAGTTCAGGCATACTAAACTTGAATTTCTAGCATGTTCCCTGAGTCAGTTAGGATTATAAGATGTAATAATCAAACTGCCCATTCTGGCCTATGGGGAACAGGTAGTCTTGCAATAGTGAAACACAAAAATGGCTGTAATTCACTATTAGGTCATGCCACACACACCAGGGCATGTCCTACCTTATACTTACAATGCACCCTGCACTTGGGCCTATCAGAGGGGTGTCTGATATGAAGAAAAGAGAAGGTTTAGGGACTGGCAAGTGGGTGCACTTGCCCAGTCAGCATGGCAGTACCAGACTTCACACATGCTCTGCAATGGCAAGCCTTAGACACACTTTAACAGGCTGCTTCTGTGGGTAGCACAACCAGTGCTGCAAGCCCACTTGCAGCATCTGGATTACCATCCCTGGGCACTACTGGTGCACTGGACTAGGGTCTGACAGGTAAACCAAACCAGACAATCATGGAGTCACTAATCCATACATCAATTTTACCATAGGGAGAGCATATGCACTTTAGCACTGATCAGCGGTGGTAAAATGCCCAGAGTCATAAAACCAACAAAAACAGGTCAGAGAAAATACAGGAGGAATGCAAAAAGTTCAGTGATGACCCTGCAAGAAGGACCAAGTCCAACACAGCCCCCTTCCAGCCAAAACGCAGGGTAGACCAATCACAACCTTGATGGGCTTCCCTGCTTTGGGCGATGGGCCTGGCCCGCAACTGCAAGGTCATATTCCAGTTCTACGTCAATCTGAACCCATTTGGATCCCTCTGTCCATACTCTCAGGGCCCACCAAGCTCATCCATGGGGAACCCTTCTCCTCACAGTGGACACCACTTGTGCACAGCACCTAACCTTAGCTTGCTTACAGGTGTTTCCCAACAGACAGACAGCAAGCCACAGTGGCCACTGACCGTAGTCAGTGATGAGACCCAGGCCTTATACCTCTCAGGGCTCTCAAACCTCTGTGGCGTCAGAGAGCGGGGGCAGTAACCCCAGGTGCTTGGCACACTTTGTCTACTCTCCCTCTTGTCAGGTCAGGTATGACATCCTGGCACTGACCCACCAGCCCCAGGCCTGTACCCGGCGGCTGGACAAGAGACTGGGATGGGCTCTCCCACACCTGGTCCTCCTCCTTGGGGCTCTGTACCCTCCCACCTGGAGCGGTACCCCTTCCAGAATTGTCAGGGTGCCTGTAGCAGGTATCCTGCACAATTCACCCACCAGTTCACAGGTTCTATCCTGCAACTGGGCTTCCAGGTCAGGGGGACACCCTGAACCTGGCCCTCCAACCTAGGGTCTAAACCCTCCAGTAGAACCAGGGTCGAGGTGAGGACTCCCTCCCTCTGCACTCCCTTCCAGAGTGCTGTACCCTCCCACCTATAGTGGTACCCCTAGAAGCTACATCTGTCAGGACACTGATTACAGTTGCCCCTTCCTCCAGGTCAGACAACACCAGAACCTGGCTTCCCAAACCAGGGACCAACCCCTGTGGTTGAACACTTGCCTGGTGTACCAGGACTTAATTGGGAGCACATATGCCCCCGAGGGTAACACATAACTCATGTGTCATTTGACAGTCTGCCTGGCTCAGGTCTCCTGACCCCTGTCCATCTGACAGCGCGTGAAGATCCCCCAGGACAGAAGTGGTGTCACCATGGTCATTCACCAGTGACTCAGCCCTTCTGGCTGGCCCCTGACCCACTGGTTCTTCCACTGGGGACTCTTTCCCCCTCTCACCCCTCAATCTGGACTTCTGCACCCTCCACTTAGGAGTGGCACTGCCAGACACCAGAACTGATGGAGGCCTGCTTACAGACATTCCCAGTTCACCAGACACTAGGGGATCCCCCACAATGGGCAGCCCCTCAGGACAGACTAGGCTCCCCATCTGGTGTTCCCTTAAAGAACCATCCAGGCTCTGAGACTGGGTTTCAGGCACCTGGGGACATGCAGCCCCACACTCACTCCTTCTCCACTGAGACAGGACGTGAGTCCCTACACCCCTCCCACTACACTGGGACCTAGCTGGGCTACACTGAACCTCTTCCCTACTCTGGGCTGGAAGATACCTGAACCACTCCTCTGAGGGTCACTCCCCAATGCCTCTCCAGACTCTCTGGAATCCACCAAAACATCTGCCTCCAGTGTGAGCTCCCTGGGGTCAGAGAACTCACTCTCCAACAGGTGTTGGCATAGCTCTGGAAAACAGAGACTTGCAATATGCTCTCCCACAATTGGATCACACAGGGGTTAACCAAACTATCCTTCACCTCACCATCCAGTGCCTCGCACACGTACTCCACACCACTCTCTTGAGATTGGCAAGACAGTATCTTACTGTCTCTGTCCTTCAACCCACACTCTTCTGGGCGGTCTTCACACTCACATACCAGGACTTCAACTTTGGGGAACCCCTCTCCCTGCACCTCTCATCTAGAGTCAGTAGAGTGTCCCTCCCGCCACTAGGACCATGAACCCTTGCGTCAGTTTCCCCATTCTCCTCAGGGACACTGCGCAATACTCGAACTACCTCATGTCCTTGAACCTCCTGGTGTATTTTAACCCCCTCCTTCAAGTCAGGCGCCACATCTCTGGGTGTATGTACTGCTCCCTCAGCACTAGATAACTCCATTTTGCTGCCACCATCTAAGCTGGACTCCACCTCCAACTCAGCAAAGCTCACTCCCTGAGCTGCCCAAATTTATTCTTCTTGAGTTAAGGCCCTCTGAGCCTCATCAAGCTCTCTCAGTTCTTCATCAATCTCGCTCAGCCTCTGCTCATGAGCCAGAAGCCAGCTATCTTTTTCTGTTTCTCCCTCACTTCTAGGGTATTCCTCCTTCTCAGACTCAACTGGTAGTGTTGCCTTCCAGCGGGGTAACTCATACTGAAATAGGGATGCCTTTAGATCCTCCCTGAACCTTCTCTTCACAGGCAGCCCTCTTTCCTTGCAAAACCCACGTAGCTACTTCATTGTGTAGACAAACATGTGACAGAAGTCGAGTTCCATTTTGCAACAAATAACCAGAGTCATAGTATCAAAAATACTTCCAGGAGGACACCAGAAAACAGAAAAACAGTATGTGGTTGCGTTTGGTCTATACTCACTAGTAGTGCACACCCATCACTGTATATGAGTCACAAATGCAAGTCCAGAATCCTCACCGCTGCCCACCAATGTTAGATTTGGGGGTTTCTAGTTGGCAGAGGTAGGTACCTTTGACAAATAGGGACCCTTGCCTCTAGTCAGGTTAAGGGGGTACACTACTAAAATAACCCCTGCTCACCCCCTTGGTAGCTTGGCACGTGCAGACAGGCCTATCTCAGAGGCAGTGTGTAAAGCATTTGTGAACACATACAGTAATCAAGTGACAACACTACAGATGGACACCACACAAGTTGTATATCAAAAATAAGTATTCTTTATATAGGCTTATCACAAGACCACAAACGACAAAAATCCACAATACGGTACTTAAAATGGTAGAATTAGTTTAGTTCTCTTTAGATGTTAAGTTGCGACACATTGAGTTCAATGTACCTTAAGATGCATAACGCAATGCATCAAAAGTGTTTCAGGGATTATGAATATCTGGTGCAAAGAAACAAAGATGGTGTCTTTTCTTGAGGTGACACGATGCGGACCGCGACAGGCCCTGCGACACGCTTCTCGGTGATGCGGCGGCATCTGCTGCGACGTCGATCCTCTTCTCCGATGGTGCAGGACGCTCTGGCAACGATGCGAGCCACGACAGGCCCTGTGACACGCTTCCTGGTGATGCGGTGGCGTCTGATGCGACGTCGATCCTCTGCTCCGGCGATGCGAGTTGCTTCGACAACGATGCGAGCCGCAACAGGCCCTGCGACACGCTACCCGGGGATGCGGTGGCATCTGCAGCAACGTCGATCCTCTTCTCCGGTGATGCGAGGCACTTTGGGGACCCTGCGATGACTCAACGGTTCTTCTGGGCCGCGACAGGCCCTGCGACACGCTTCCCGGTGATGCGACGGTGTCTGATGCGACGTCGATCCTCTTCTCCGGCGATGCAAGGCGCTTTCTCGTTGTGAGGCGACAGCGGCAGTGTGGCGACATGCTTCTTGCTTGTGAGTCACGCTTCCAGCTCCTTTCGCCACACAGTCCCTCAGAAAGCCTTGCAAAACAGCAGGCAATTCCAAAGAACTCTTGGGGAGCTGGTGGGTGAAGTCTGTTGGCCCTGCGACTTCAGCAGGAGGCAAGCTCTTTCCTCAAGCCCTTGGAGATCCTTCACAAGTTGAATAAAGTACACAAAGTTCCTTCTCCTCTCTTTGGCAGTCAGGCAACCACTGCAGGCCAATCCCTCAAGCTTAGGGATAGTCTCTCCTCAGTCTCTCTGGTTCCACTCCTCAGCAAAGGTTTCTTCTTGTCTCCCAAAGTGATCTAAAGTTCTGGGGTCTGGGTCCCCCTTTTTATACACAGATTCTCTTTGTTCTCTGAAGGCAGAGAGGCCTTTGCCTAGTCCAAACCAGTTATGGTCAGTCCTGGAGCACTTTGTTTACATGGCTCCTTCTTTCTTTTCACAGTGCAGGGCAGAGACATCAGACGTACCACAGGAGGTGGAGCCAGCATTGTGGAGGAAAGGCACAGCCCTATTCAGGTCCCAGGTGCAACTCCTCCCACCCATCTGCATGCAGATCTCTCTATTCAGTCCTGTGCTGATTCACCCTGTCTCCTGGAATCCCCCAGCCCCTGTCACTCAAACTCCAGACAAGGAATACACAGCCTAGCAGAGGCAGGTTTGGATGGTTTAGACAAGAAAATCCGTACTTTCTAAAAGTGGTATTTTCAAACACAGAATGTTAAAACCAACTTCACTAAAAGATGTATTTTATCATTCTGAGTTCAGGCATACTAAACTCGAATTTCCACCATGTTCCCTGAGTCAGTTAGGATTATAAAATGTAATAATCAAACTGCCCATTCTGGCCTATGGGGAACAGGTAGTCTTGCAATAGTGATAAACGAAAATGGCTGTAATTCACTATTAGGACATGCCACACACACCAGGACATGTCCTACCTTATACTTACAATGCACCCTGCCCTAGGGCCTACCAGAGGGGTGTCTGATATGAAAAAAAGGGAAGGTTTAGGGACTGGCAAGTGGGTGCACTTGCCCAGTCAGCATGGCAGTACCAGACTGCACACAGGTTCTGCAATGGCAAGCCTTAGACACACTTTAACAGGCTGCTTCTGTGGATGGCACAACCAGTGCTGCAAGCCCACTAGCAGCATTTGGATTACCAGCCCTGGCACTCCTGGTGAAATTTTACCATAGGGAAAGCATATGCACTTTAGCACTGATCAGCAGTGGAAAAATGTCCAGAGTCATAAAACCAACAAAAACAGGTCAGAGAAAATACAGGAGGAAGGCAAAAAAATCAGGGATGACCCTGCAAAAAGGGCCAAGTCCAACACTCATTGTGTATTATAGACATTCCTAAGGAGATGTTAAAAAATTCATCTTAGATAAGATATAGTATAAAAGGGCTACAAATAGACCACATTTCAGGAGAGGACATTCGCTCCAGATTATCATGCAAGATACCACCAGAAATGATCTTGACTGCTAGAGATGCTGCAGAATCACCATTCCTACTGAGAGCTGATATCAAGCCCCTGATATCAGGAGGAGCTGATGAAGATGCAGTGTGTGTTTGTCTTTTGCAGGGAACACTATCTCCCTGATAACTGGTAAATACAGTGTTTGGCTGTAAACTGGTATGTTTCCTAAGAAAATCTAGGTGCAAGTTATGTTACTCTATTGTCTCATAGCGTATCGCACAGAAGTAGGTTTTAGGGTGGTAGTTTTTTTTAGATAACATTTTAGCCATGGTAGAAATGTTCATTTTATTCTTGTTGATATCAACATGCATTTGTGCTGTTTTAACCATATTCTGTGTACTTATTTTAAACGTCCTGAGCAACAGGGTATACCTGTTGAAATAAACACATTTTTAGTTAAGGTGACTTTTTCTTAGTATAGTCTGTGCGTGTGGTATTGAAAAGAACGAAATATGTTTGTTTCTAATTGCCACAGTGTTTCTGGATCCCTTCTTAGGGACTGATAGTAACCTAAAAATATTGATGCCACTTACTATGAATTGATGGGGTTCTAGGGGGCTACAAAAACCTCTTTCTCACATTACATTTTTGGTGCATTGAACTAAGCTCACTTGTGTCACCCATGGGTGTGAAAACAAACCTTGCACAACAATACAGGCACATTCTCGAGGGAACTCACATAGTAAGAATAAGACAGCTTGATTGAACACTGATTATAGAATAGATTCAAAAACACGCTACAGGAAAATGTGTATATAAAAAAGGCAAGTTAAAGTAAGAAGAGCAGTCTGCTGTTGGAGCTGGAAGACAGGAGTATACATAACAATCAGTCATCTTCATTAACTTAAAAGATTCAGCCAATATTTACAAATAAACATTAAAATCGCAAATACTGCCAGACAGTGGAATATGAAAAATTCTACCTGCAGTTAACAGCTATTGTATTGGTCACGTTATTTACATTATCTGAAGCATTTCCCTCCAGGAAATAGAAACCTAACATCCACCCAACTACAGATACTGCTATGGGAACTACCAAAATTGCAAGGACAATTTACAGTGTTTAGGCTCCATGTTAATCTTGCACCAGATCAAGATTTGCTAGATGTTGGTCCTCTTATTCCTACCCTGTGATCTCAATCCTATCTGTTAATCTTCCATGGCAATTCCCTTTGTCATTCAGATGCCTAAAGATTCTATAGTCCTCTTATAATTCATTACCACAGTCTTGCTAAGTCGTCTCTTGACATTTGTAAGGATTCATCAGAACGTCTGAGAATTCTTGAACACCTTCAGTGCCTCAGCTCTAGTCATGGAGGTTCGTCAATGTCAGTCAAACAGTCATCTATGTCATTGTCATTCTTCACAAATTAAGTCCAATTATGATCAGTGTACTTCTAATTGAGATTTCTCTGTCTTTTTAGTCTTTTGATCCTCTGATTCAGCATAGCCTCTGTTCTTCTTGGTTTTCCGGTTCTTCGTCAATTGTCTCTGGTCTCTTTTCATTAGGCAGCACCCTCGTCCATCTGCTTCAGTCTTTGGCCACTGTTCTTCACACTGTACTCTTCCTTCCATGGTATTAGATATCTTGGGCCCATGAGACACTAGCTCATCATTAGAGGCCTAAGCTTTGTTTAAGGTTTCTCCAGCTCTGTTCTCAACCTCTGAGGAACTTCATTCACCCTGATCCGTTTCAGTTCTCCAGGTGTTTCCAAACTTTCTGTGTATCCGAAGTCTCAGTCTGTGACCTTGTACCACTGCTGTTGCAGAGGATTCTGCTTCCTCAGGATGTTCTCGATCAGATCTTGACTCTGGTATGTGGGGTTGAGGATTTCTGGCTGATCCTCTCCTTCTTCTTCTGATACTTCAGAAACTTTGAATCAAGGTGGACTCAAGAAACTAGTGGATGTTGGCTACCCTTCTTCCTTTTCCTGCCTCTCTCTCTCTTCAGATGTGAAGTGTGAATCCACATAGGCAAACTCAGATGCTTTATGGTAGTGTTGGCCACTAAAATGATCTGATACAGCCCTTGCCAACGTTCTTCCAGTTATGGCTTTTAAACATGTCTTCTGATGTGAACCCAGTCACCAGGGTTGAGGTTGTGGCAGGGGGCAGTCTTCACAGCTGGTGTTGCAATGTCCATCTGGTGAGAGATAGAAATCACCACATCAGCCAATCCTTCACAGTAACGAGAACTAGGTCATCTGTGAGATTCACAAGTGCAGCCACTGGAACAGAGGGAATTCTTATTGCTCTTCCCATCTACTCTTTGTGTGGGAAGAGTTTGGTTCTTCTGCATGGAGTATTTTGAATGCTCATGAGTATCAACATGAGTGTAGCTGGCCATTTGCGAGATGTTGAAGCGCAAGCTTTAGCCAATGTTGCCTTGATCGTCTGTTCACTTTCTTTATTGTTATTGTTAACTTCGGTTTATATAGCGCCAACTCACCTACAGGTCTCTAGGCGCTCACTTTCTTTACAACACCAACAGCTTCTAGTCTGTAGCTACAATAGAAACTTTAGTCATTCTTTAATCTGTACATAGTAGCTGCATCACCTCATTCTTGAAGTGAGTTCCTTAATCGGATTTAAGATGAACTGGCATCCTGATTCGCAGGATCAATTCTCACAGCAGACTTCACAACTGCTATCACTCTTGGCAATTTTAGGGTATGCTGTATGTTTGCAACATACATCCCATTCCTCATGGGGGCCACAGCTGCTCAAACTTGGGCACCACACATAACCCATATTAGCTATTGGGGTAAATGAGGATTCCCAATCCATCAGAGGTGCAACAAACTTTAATAATAATGGTAATTCGTTTTTCTATTTGTGCTGAAGTTACATGACACAGGTAGCATGCCTCTACAACTCCATTGACAGTAGATACAGTGTAAGCAGCTCTTTATATGCCACGTCTGTCTCTCAGGCAAAGCCATCCACAATCTATGATCGGATTGAATCAGGGGCACATCAAATATATCCAGTCATGGTTTGATACACAATTCTGTCACCTCAATTCAACTATGGTCAAAATCGCATTCACTAAGTTCATCCAGTGTGGGCATTGAGGTTAACAGAGTTGAGGACAGCACATCTCCTTACTGATGCATTTTCTGCTGCCAAATTGATTCTCTCTTAGCTGGTTAGACAGCTATTGGTTAGATGCTGTGTGCATGTTCGGTTATGAGAATCTCTATGGAATGTGTTACCATGACAATCAAGGGATGCCCAGTACAATACCTTTAGTCTGTTGGCCATGTAGGCTAACTATTGCAACTACTTTGAAAAAACCAGTTAATGCTGTGACTATTGGGTCTAGAATGACTGATAGACACACTACAGGTCACTTAGCCTCGCCCTGAGTTTGTGTTAACACAGCCAATGCACACCCATTTCATTCATGACAGAATAATATGAATTCTTTGTTGTAGTTTGACATTTCAAGGGTTCTCTATGCAGTTGGAGAGTTTATTTTCAGATCTGTTTTAATGCAATCATAGGACACTCTCCTTGATCTGTTCTCAATCTGATATCCCAGGTATCTGACTTCTCTCCGGCACTACTGAAAAACCGTGTGCCTGTTTTCAGTAATGGTGATTGAGCATGGCAATGGTGTCTCCTCTGTAAGCACTTTTCTCATTGACGACACAAGCACGTCATCAATGTACTAAACTAAAGTGGAGCTAAACAACAACTTCAAGGCCTCCAGATTATTCTTTAAAATCTGATTGAAGTTACCCCTGAGGAGCTTGACATCACACAAGAGGTTTCTCATGGAATCTGAAGATGAAGAGAAATTATCTCTCTTTGTGCAAGAGGATGGAAAATAATGCCTGACACAAGTCAATGACCATGACCCACTCTGCTTCTGAGGGAATTTGGAATAGAATCATGGCTGGGTTTGGTACTACAGGATATCATGGGATGATAATGACACATAGGGACCCTTTCCTCTAGTCAGGGTAAGGGGGTACACTCCTAAAATAACCCCTGCTCACCCCCTTGGTAGCTTGGCACGAGCAAACAGGCTTATCTCAGAGGCAGTGTGTAAAGCATTTGTGAACATATACAGTAATCAAGTGACAACACTACAGATGGACACCACACAGGTTTTATATCAAAAATAAGTATTCTTTATATAGATGTACCACAAGACCATTAAACGACAAAAACATACAATACTGTTACTTTAGATGGTAGAATTTTGCTTAGTTCTCTTAAGTTCTTAGATGCGACACTCTGGTCTGCCAACAGATATCATTGACAGAACCAGAAGGAGCTGAGGGTCTGGGTTTTTGTCTAACAGTTTCCACACACCAAACTATTGGTGGGGTCTTGATCTACCGCCCACCCGGGCTGGCCGGAAGGTTCTTGGAATCGATAGGCCTTGCCATTACACCAATCATGTCCAAATTTGGACAATGTTTGATATTAGGGGATTTTAACATTCATTTCGACCAAGAAATGGACGCAGACACAACTAAACTTTATGAATTATTTAACATTTTTAAGTTGGCTCCCTATGTTACACTTCCTACACATGAAAAAGGGCATATTTTAGACCAGATCTTTTCCACGATGGAATTGGAAGTAAATGTCCCTGAGCGTATTGTTTGGTTGCACCATTTTCTGGTTTACTTTATAATAAATAAGACGCCAACTAAGCCTGAGATTTATTATAAATCTCGGCCAGTATCTTTTAGATCTTTTAATCAAGTAACACCTGAAGCCATAACACATAGGCTCAATCAACTTCCCCTAGTTGTCAACAATAATTTGGAGCATGATGTAAATGCTTTGGAAAACTGGCTTCATGAGTGTAGCATGCAGCTAGCTCCTATCAAAACATGAGTAGCCAAACAAGGCCGAAATTCGGCACCGTGGTTTAATGAGTTTCTTAGAAAGAGTAAAAGTGCCTGCAAGATTCTTGAACGGCGTTGGAGAAAGAACTTTGACCCTGCTGAAAAAATAATATATAAAACAGCTTTGAAGGTACATTATGCAAAGGTCCGCGACGGAAAGAAACAATTCTTGGCCAGGAAAATTGAACAAGCAGATAACTGTGCGAAGGAATTGTTTAAGATCGTCAAGGATTTTACTGTCCCTTCAGCTTCAAAGAGCCCCTTTTCCCCTACGGCCACCTGGACAAATGATATTGCACAATACTTTTACAATAAAATTAAAAAAATTCAAGTCTCTTTTGGGAGTCCAGGTCAGAATGCGACTAGCAGTGTGTTTAGTCCCTCTCTTATAAATCTTCCCAGTAGTAACACTCTAATGCAGTTCGTACCTATGCCCAAGGAGACCTCCCTTAAGATCATGACAGCCTTAAAATCCGGATCACCATCTGATCCTGTTCCGGCAAAAATATTGGCTACAATTGCTGAAGCAATAAACCCAGCTCTTAACAGAATACTCAATCTTTCTCTGTCCGAGGGTAGGCTTCCCGCAATATGGAAGCATGGGAAAATTCTCCCTCTCTTAAAAAAGCCATCAGTGGATCCACTGGTAGTTAGTAACTATCGGCCCATATCTCTCCTACCGTTTTTCTCCAAGGTGTTGGAGAAGTATGTGAATACAATTATGACAGATTTTATTGAAGGAAATCAGACACTCCATCCGAGTCAATCGGGATTCAGGGCGAACTTTAGCACGGAAACTGCCCTACTAGAAAAACTCTCTTGACACTGGAGGAAAGGCGGTGCTGATATTACTGGATTTATCAGCGGCCTTCGATAGCGTGCCCCATGATTGGCTCCTCCAGAGACTGAGGGAGAGTAGCGGAGGGGGCACGGTTCTCAGATGGTTCACCTCCTTCCTAGAAAATCGTCAGCAAACAATCTGGGCCCCTCCTTTCTCTAGCCCCATTCAATCTTTAATTGTAGGGGTCCCGCAGGGTTCGGTGTTAAGCCCCACCCTTTTTAATATATACATGGCCCCTCTGGGTCCTCTGGCCGAAAAATATGGGGCAAAAATTATATCTTACGCAGACGATACGCAACTGCTTTTCACATGTGGTAAGGAAGAGGTGTTAGATGGAAATAAAATCAACATCTGTCTGACCGAGGTGTTCAATTGGTTTAACCAAAACCAGTTACTTTGTAATTCGGACAAATCAGAAATTATCTTTTTTGGACACACCCCAGACAAGGAATGGCGCAAATGGTGGCCAAAAAATCGCTCACCTCCGGAGAAGCCTGCCCTCACGGTGAAAAATGTAGGAATAAAGATTGATTCGGATATGACCATGAAGACCCAGGTTCAATCCACGGCAGGCATATGTTTTGGACTGCTAAAAATGATGAGAAATGTTCTCCCCCTCCTCCCGATTGCGCACAGAAAAACGGTGGTCCAGGCTCTGATCATGTCCAGGCTGGACTACGTAAATGTGCTGTATCTGGGCCTCCCGAACTACCTATTGAACCGTTTGCAGGTGGTTCAAAATGCAGCGGCTAGGGCAGTCCTGGCAGTGGGTCCAAGAGACCATATGTCCTCTCATTTGAGCACCTTGCATTGGCTACCAGTAAAACAGAGGATCTGTTTTAAATCCCTGATCTTAACATTTAAGGCTCTGAATAAAATTGGAGCCCCATACCTTAGAAATAAAATCCAACCCTATAATCCCTCCAGAACATTACGCTCATCCTTCCAACAATTAACAATTGTGCCCAAATTCCCCCTTTCTCGTAAGGGCGGCCGCTCTTTTCAGGTGGTCGTAGCTAGATTATGGAATAGCCTCCCTCTTATACTGCGGCAAAGACGTGACCTTCTCAACTTTTGAAGAGGCTTGAAGACCTGGCTTTTTCAAAAATAGTGTGGCAGTTATTCTGGTTTGCTCTCTGTTTTTGGGTCAGGCTAGCGCCGGGACACTCTGTGGAGTAGCCGTGCGCTTAAGAAATACCCTATATAATAACATAACAACATAACAAGTCAATGTACCTTTTAGATGCGACACACAGGGCAACGAAAGTGTTGCAACGATGTTGATGCGATGAAGTTTTTGGTGCAAAGAAATAAAGACGTGACGATCTTCCAGATGCGGCACGCTTCTCCGATGTTGCAAGAAGTCTCGAGTCAATGCTTCAGCTGCAGCGGCGACACACTATACGCAATGTGACAACAGCGGCCTTGGCAGCGGCACTCTTCTCCGAGATTTGTGAGACGCTTCCGCTCGATGCGATGTTGCAGCGGCGACACCCCTTCACTCGATGCGATGACAGCAGCTCCGACGGCGGCATGCTTCTCCATGGATGCGAGGCGCTTTTCTTGATGCGGTGCAATGCGTTAACTACGATGGCTGCGATGGCGACACGCTTCCTCCTCGATAAGAGACTTTTCTCTTGATGCGGTGCAATGCGTCAGCTACGATGGCTGCGATGGCGACACGCTTTTTCAGCATTGCGAGACACTTCCTGGAGGATGCGAGATGCTTCCGCTCGATGCGATGCTGCAGCGGTGACACACTTTACGCGATGCGACGACAACAGCTCCGACGGCGGCACGCTTCTCCTTCTTGAGTCGCGCGTCCAGCTTCTTGCGACATGCAGTCCCTCAGAAGGCCCAACAACAACAGCAGGCACTTCCAAAGAACTCTGGGGAGCTGGGGGGTGAAGTCTGTTGTCCCTGAGACTTCAGCAGGAGGCAAGCTCTATTCCAAGCCCTTGGAGATCCTTCACAAGTTGAGCAAAAGTACACACAAAGTTCCTTTCTCCTCTCTTTGGCAGTAAGGGAACCACTGCAGGCCAATCCCCCAGGTTCAGGGATAGTTTCCTCCTCAGCTTCTTCTGGTTCCTCCCTCAGCAGAGGTTCTTCTTGTTTTTCCAAAGTGATCTAAATTCTTGGGATCAGGGTCCCAATACTTATACCCCAAAATCCTTTGTCCTCTGAGGGCAAAGGGGCCTTTGCCCAGTCCAAACCAGTTCCTGAGCACTCTGTTTACCAGACTTCTCCTTTCCTTTCACAGTGTAGGGCAGAAACATCAGACACCCCACAGGAGGTGGAGCCAGCATTGTGGAAGGCAAGTACAGCCCTGGAGCACTTTGTTGACAGGATTCCTTCTCTTCATACACTGTGGAGGGCAGAGACATCAGCCACCCCCCAGGAGGTAGAGCCAGCATTGTGGAAGGCAGGCACAGCCCTATCCAGGTCCCAGGTGCAACTCGTCCCACTCATCTAGATGCAGATCTCTTTATTCACTACTGGGCGGACTCACCCTGTCTCCTGGAATCCCCCAGCCCTGTCACTCAAACTCCAGACAAGGAATACACAACCTAGCAGAGGCAGGTTTGAATGGTTAGACAAGAAAATACCTACTTTCTAAAAGTGATATTTTCAAACACAGAATGTTAAAACCAACTTCACTAAAAGCTGTATTTTATCATTCTGAGTTCAGGCATACTACGTTTGAAATTCTACCATGTTCCCTGAGTCAGTTAGGATTATAAGATGTAATAATCAAACTGCCCATTCTGGCCTATGGAGAACAGGCAGCCTTGCAATAGTGAAAAACGAAAATGGCTGTAATTCACTATTAAGACATGCCACACACACCACGCATGTTCTACCTTATACTTACAATGCACCCTGCCCGTGGCCTACCATAGGGGTGTCTGATATGAAGAAAAGGGAAGGTATAGGGACTGGCAAGTGGGTGCACTTGCCCAGTCAGCATGACAGTACCAGACTGCACGCAGGCTCTGCAATGGCAGACCTTAGACACGTTTTTACAGGCTGCTTCTGTGGGTGGCACAACCAGTGCTGCAAGCCCACCAGCAGTATTTGGATTTACAAACCCTGGGCACTCCTGGTGCACTGTACTAGGGTCTGACAGGTAAACCAAACCAACCAATCATGGAATCACTAATTTGTACAATAATTTACAATAGGGAGAGCATATGCACGTTAGCACTGATCAGCAGTGGTAAAGTGCCCAGAGTAATAAAAGAGCCAACAACAGGTCAGAAAAAATATAGGAGGAAGGCAAAAAGTTCAGGGATGACCCTGCAAAAAGGGCCAAGTCCAACACATGGATTCCCAAGGACCTCTCTCAAAATGCCCTGTTCTATCATATATTAAATGATTAGCGTGATGCCTGCTATGGCCTCTAGGGTCAATTTGGTAAAATTGATATCTGAGGGAAAACTGTGTTGGATATGAGAGTGATTTTTAGAGATTTTGCATCCTTAATCAACCCTATCTCTCTACCTGTAAATTCCCACACCTCCTTTGCTATTCCTTGAGGTCAGAATGTAAGTCTTCTTTCATGAATATAGGATAATATCTCACTGTGGACTCTTGTGATTTGAATTTGAATTCGGCATCTGTTTTCTGATTCTCTATTTCTATTCCGTCAGCTGTGCAATATATCACACAGTTGAGCTTGCTAAGCAAGTCTTGTCTTCCTGGCAATTTAATGGGGCTTGAATAGCAGATCAAAAACTGATAATGGTCTCAAATGGTGCCTTTCTTCACTGTAACTGTAACTGAAGCCTGATTAGTGTGCTGTTGGGTCATGATGCCTACAACTTGGACTTTCTTTCTTGAGAGGGATAGGTTAGGTACCTCAGCCGTCCTAATGATTGAACGAGTGGCTCTGGTGCCTATCAATAAGGATACAGGATGCCCATTGACTTCCCCTTTCACATATAGACCACTCTGATCCAGTTCCAGAACTGTGTCAAGCATGCACCCCCCTCAGGCACCATCAACTGGGCCTGTTCAAATCCCATGGAGCTCTTGCCCATAAGGAGAACTTGGGAAGCATGTGTCACAAAAGGATTCTGATGAGCTTTTACTTAGAGCTGAAATAGAGTGTGTACACTCTGCATCTGGGTGGGAATCTGTGAGGCTTGTGGTAGCCCTAGTTAAGAACCTTCCTGATTCACCCAGGGGACGTTGGAATCTGGGGAGTCCCATCATGAATTTGGTATCTGAGTATCGACCTGTACTTGGTCAGAGTTATATCTGCATTCTCTCTTCCAGTGACTGACCTTATTGCAAATGAGACAAGGTGTGACTTTCCTTAGAGCGCTAATATTTGTGGCATTCCCATTTCCCCTTCCTCTGCCCTGCACTGGTACACTTTCTCCATAGGGCATGGCAACCCCCAGCATCACTACTCCTGTACCACCAACAATGTCTAAGTTGGAATTCACTGTGCCCAAACCTGTTGTATCTCCGCCCTATTCTAACTTGGTTAGGGCAATCATTCTCCTTCAGTCTCTTTCATTTTGCAACTAATGTGTTACTGCAATATTTTGCACACTGCTAAGTCTCATCAAGGGGGTTTGATTGCCAATGATTGCCAACAGAGTATTCACTGTATTATATGAGAGCTGATTTCAGTTTGCAGTCCATACACAAAGGACGTGAGGAAACCTCCCATGGTTTTTCCAAAGGGTCATTCATGCCACTATTCCACCTGTATACTTGCATTCATCTCTCAAAGTATGTTTGCACTGAATCCTTTGGTTCCTGGGTCAGTCTAAAAATTTTGACCCAATTTAAATCCTTTGGGTAATCGTCGTTTTAAGATGGGTAATAACCGCATTTGACTTTTACTATGGGTGATGGTACATTTGTGTCTGTTACTCTTGCAGGCTCATGGGTGGGCCAATCTACGGCTCTCTTCCATTCAACCCATAGCTCTTTTGGGACCACTACTTCGAAAAGCATGTTCAGATCTTTCCACAATAACTTTGGGATAGTGGCAATCTGATTGCTTTGAGAGTAACACTTATCTGGAGTTTATCTCAGCTTTGGGAGGGTGTTCATGAAGGGGAAGAGATCTGCTCTAAATCAAGGAGACGGGACATAAGCATTTCCCTTCACCTCCCTCAAAGGGTATTCCTGCACTGTCTTTCAGGAATTTTCTAACTTTTCAAGAGGGCCAAAGCAAACACACCCCTCTGGATATCAATTATAGGACTGGTTGAACAATGTATTTCTGATAACTGTTTTTTCATGCACTTTTATGTGTCAAATTATGTTCGTTTGTATTTATGTTTAGTGCTTTCACTGATGTTAATGTATTGTGTTGAGCACACCAGTTAGATTACTGAGAGTAGCGATGCGCAGTCATCGTTTTGTTCAATCTCCAGTGTGATGCATATGAATTACGTAAAAGTTGAGAGGTGTTTTTCTTTTCCAAGTATATGAATATGCAAGAATTTGTGCACTAATGTGTTAAATGAATTTAAAGTCCATGCTTATTGATTAACTTGACCTTTTTTCAAAGTGAAGTGACTTTAAATCACACAGCCACCTACAACTTTTGTGTTTAGCAGGCCCACTGGCAGCATTCAATTTACAGCCCTGGGTGTATGGTATACTGCTTTACAATGGACTTATACGTAAATGAAATTAGCCCATCATGTGTAAGCCAAATTTACAATGGTTTAGGGCGTGAGCAGAATCATTTTCGGACTGGTTAGCAGTAGTACAGTGCAGCGAGTCCTAAGGCCAACAAACATGACTTCAGAAAAAAGGAGGGGTGAAGGTAAAAGGTTGGGGAGTGACCCTGCAGAGAGGGCCAAGTCCAACAAGTTATATTCATTTGGAAATTCTTTTGCAGCTTCTTTCTTTGAGTCAAATCAAAGCCACACTTATCCACCAGCTTCTACATGTTTGTGCTGTTTGTCCTCCATGAGGGGCCTGTGTTCTGCAGTGATGTTGTCTTAAGAGCTACATTTGAGGCAGTTCTCCTTGCATCCGGGTGTTGTTGGATTCTCCTTCCTGACTTCTAGGGGTTTCAATACTCTGCAAGACCACGGTCGTTCTAGGAATACTTAGGACAGGTTGAATCTAGGGAGTGCATGTCATAATGGGGGTAGAGGGAAGAATCATGTTAGTGAGTGTTTGAGATGAGATCAGGGCACTCTGAGCTGTGGTAGTCTGTGCGATTTCAGCCTCAGTATATATCAGGGCTCACTTGCCTCAGTAGAGGTTGGTACAGTTGTTTCATTTTCAGGGGAATTCTGAGGTGCTGTTCTCATTCCTGAAACTATGTTGTATGTGGGCAGACTTGTCCTCAAGAATTCATCTAATAAGTGGTCCTCCTAATTGATCTCTTGGCCTGTCTCTTCCGTGGAATCTTTCTTTTCTGAGGGTTTCCCTTTCTCTAATGTTTCACTGTCTATTACAGGGCATGTGCCTACTATCACAATCACATCCTCTTGCCACCTTTTCTGTCTCTTGTCATCTTGTACGTGTAACCATGAATAAACCTTATTGCAAGTCTTAAGCACAAATTCTTTCCTGTTCTTCAGATTTGCTTCCTCTTCCCAAACGTTTAAGGCCTCAAATTGAGTAGGTCTGGGTTGAGGTTTTAAATCATACGTTCTCCTTCTCAAAGTTTCTACTTTTGCAATCTGAAAGATTCGGCACAATGGGCATTGCAATTCACCATCTTTCTCATTGTACTAATGCCATTGTCTGAGACACATGCACATGTGTAGACCCCTTTTTTGCTTTTATTTCTCTAGTGGGTGTTCCCTCGGTTGGACACTTTTCTTCTTTGCATGGAGACTTCTTTAAAGAAATATTCCCCATTTCCTGTTTTAAAATGTTAACTATTGGACATGGCCCTTCTTAGGGGAGTTCCCTAAAACTTTTTGATTTGTATTCTCCTGGTTTTTGCTGGTTCTCTTTTCGTGGCCTTTGGACTCTGGGCACTTTCCTGCTGTAATGCAATGTGAAAGCGCACGTGCCCTTCCTACCCCTGCTAGGAAGTGGTGCTTACTGGATTTCTTTAGGTGTTGTACTTGTGAGTGCCCTGTAAAAAGGTACACCATATACCAAGGGAGGAACTGCACTATCTAATGGTGGGACGCAGCACTGATTGTGCCATCCACCAAAATAGCCTTTCATTCATACCTCAAACCTGCTATTGCAAGCCTGTGGGTGCGCAATTGCACCTATGCTTAGGTTAGCATGTTCACCTCATTAGCCAACCCTAATTGGGCCTTCCACTACCATTAAAGCACCCCTCGGATGGGCCCTAGGGGGTGGAGCAAGTGGCAGGCGAAAGACAGGGCAGGTACACATGGCTGTTCCCTGCCCAGGTAGTGAAAAGCCCCCAGGTGGATTTTCCCTACCTAGGAGCATGGGTCTTCCCATGGGACAACAGCAGGGTTTTGCTGATTGTCTTTTAGTGGCCTCAGGGGCTCGCGGCACTTCCCCACTGTAAATGCAGTGTGAAAGTGCATGCGCCCTTCCTAAACATTAGGAAGTGGTGCTTATCTGATGTTTTTAAACATGCATCAAGCCGGTCATTGCAGGTCTGTGGGTGCACACTTGCACCTAAAAGTTTTTAAAACTTGCATCAAGTCTGCCATTCCCCTTATTCTCAGGTTGGCCTTTCTAAACCACTGGCCAATCCTTGAGGGACCTTTCACTACCACTAGGGCACCCCTAAGGCAAGTCTTAACGGGTGAAGCA
This sequence comes from Triturus cristatus, assembly GCF_964204655.1. Classification (NCBI taxonomy): domain Eukaryota; kingdom Metazoa; phylum Chordata; class Amphibia; order Caudata; family Salamandridae; genus Triturus; species Triturus cristatus. Next base: position 559,399,715 of record NC_140582.1, read on the forward strand.
AGTGCTAGGTGAAAGGCAGGACAAGAACACCTGTGTTACCTGCCCAGATAGTGAAGAATACCCATGTCTATTTTCACTACCTATGAGGTTCGCTCTTTCCGCTCTTTCCGTACTTCAAGCTGCAATAGTGACTTACAGTGGTGCAGTCTTGTATTGTTTCCTATCATTGGATTCACAATGACAAACCCTCTCTTCTGGTAAAGAGAGATTTGTCATTGATGGCTTAGAAATACCACTTCTAGAAAGTGGGCATTTCTCTGCTCTAAAACTCTTTGTGTGCCTTTTAGTTTGACTCCAGTCCACTGGAGGCTGGGGGAGCTCATCTGTGCATTCCCCAGAGACAGCTATAAACATTGGGCATGCAACTGGAGCAACAGGCCTCTGCCATTTGAGGGTCTAGCTGGGCAGATGGGATAGAGAGGTTTTGAGACTTGTCCTCTGGGACGCCAGATAATGGCCCCATTAAAGATTAAGATCAGCATTCCATGCCCCCCCCGATGGAAGACAGGATTAAGATTTAGCGGAGACATTTGTGGTTCAAAGGGAAACTTCAAATGAACACTACAGTAGAACTTCAGGTGCCATTCTTCAGCAGGGTAACAATACACTTGTGGGGACATGGGAATGGCGATCCTTGAACTGAATGGTGCACACTGCCAGAGAAATCTGTTGTGCACAAGAAGGATTACTACCATTGGAAGGGACCGTGCACCCTTCCTGAACAGTGGCTATCCTGGGCTGACTACCTGCTGCTGTGTACTGCCAGAGGAATCTGGTGTGCACAAGAAGGATTTCTACCATTGGAAGGGACCGTGCACCCTTACTGAACAGTGACTGTCCTGGGCTGACTACCTGCTGCTGTGTAGCACCCTAAAGTGTGCTCTCCTAGGAGGCCATGTTGGCTTGCCCCCTGTTCTCTTGTGGAGCTCTCAGGAACATCCAATACCTCCCCCTTGGGACCCACACCATCTACTTGCAACACCTGAAGACAAGTGCCCTCTTAAGTGCCCACATTGTCTGCTGGATCAAAACCTGTGGTCCGGTGTGAGTGTGGAACTAAGTATTGTGCCTGGAGACTTGTTCAGAGCCCCACTAGTACTGCTGGCTTCTAAGGAGTGTGGCCCTTGCAACATGGGGCCTCAACATGCATAAAGCGGCTTGTTGGTGGTGAGCAGATTCACCGTTTGTGGGACCCCACGTGGCTCTCATCTCTCTCATATGACCTGCTGACTCCATGCTCATTACATGTGGTGTCCGATTCACAGGTTGCACCCTCGGAGGTGAGGCGGTACCCGCAGCAGTGCCTCATTCTACCTTGTGCAGCGCTGCTGAGCCTACGCCTATGTGTGTAACCACAATTGTCTGGTGCGACCTGTATCGACTCGTACCAGATGGTGTGCCTCATTTTCAGGGAGGTACTGAATTTGCAACTCTTCATTGTGTGTGACCAGAATTGCCTGGTGCAACTCAGATCAACTTGCACCAGACATTGTGCCTCTCTTCATTGTGTGTGACAGGAACTGTGTAGTGCGAATCGTATCAATATGCACCATACGATGTGCCTCATTTCCAGGAGAGGTGAGGAGAAGCTGATTCAGAATCCGGAGTTTCCGGATTGCCAGGGTGCTACTTTGATCGGTGTGAGTTTTGACGGGGTGCCTCCTTCCTCCAAGAGGCTCCCCTGCTTTATCCCATTCATCAATTGTTCCTTTTGTGACCTCTCTGCATTGGATCAACTGCCCTCTCCTCACCCGGCCCTGACTACTTCGTGTTGCCAGGTAGTATTGCCCGGACCTGGCCAGGGTCGTGAGAGAAATTGGCTGGGCTAAGGAACTCTTCAGAGAGCAATCGGAAGCGGGTCAAGAGACTGTGGGAACCCCATATTTCACAGAACCGGGCTGGTGCCAGAAGGCACAGTGTGGAATCCTTTGATTGAACAACTATCGCATTGAGCCCACTTCTCCTCCGCATACTGTAGGTGAACTTCCGAGTAGTGATCAAACCTCTATTTGTCGACTGCTAATTAGCCCTGTTACCTATCCCCCACCTTCTTCCCTGGGATCCTGACTAAGTGTGACTCCGACCGTGATCAACCTAGTATCAGGGGGACGGTTTACTCCATCTCCAGGCTGTGGGTGTAGGTTAGTCATTGTTACCTGAATGGTTTAGGAAGGCTTGAGCCATGTGGTCTGCATGGGCATTATCAACTGACCTGCCAGATACCAGTTGCACCACAGTACAGTGCTGTGCATGTGTGTGTGTGAGTGCGCGCCATACGGACCTGTCTGACATCTGTGGCACTGCGTATCTGTGCTGAGTGAGTGTGTGGGAGTGACTGCCTGGGATTAACTACACTGCACAGTGGTGTTGCTTTACATGTTGATTCTGAGCCAAAAATATACTACGCTTGCAATAGTTTTTTCTGTGCAGCTTTGGCGCATGAAGCTGGTTAAAAGTGTTGCAATTATCTGTGTGTACACACTTCTGATACCGTTGTGAACTGGGGTGCACCCTATAACTGTGTGGTATTGAATTATAATATTTACCATGGTGGGCCTTGTTCTGACAACGTTTTGCAGCGCATAAGCAGGTGGGGGGGTAAAATAGGGGCTTTCCCAAGTGTGCAGATTACTGGTATAATTTCAACATGGTTGGGCCTAGTATTGCCAGTGATATTTCCAAATGTGATTTATGCCCAGAAATACATTATGTTCATGTGGTGTTAGTAATTTGTGTGTTGAAAAAACATTATTTACATCCAGCTTGTGTGGAGTGCCTTTTGTGACGCTCAGTGTATTTATTGTGTGAGAGTGCTGTACCAATGCTTTACACATTGCCTCTGTGATAAGCCTGACTGCTCAGTGCCATACTACCCAAAGGTGTGCGCACGTTATTCAATGCGTGTAATCACCCCCTGTGATGGTAGTGATAGGCTCTCCCTGGCTAGGGCTTCACCTCAGCTAACCAGAACGTGCCAGTTCTAACACTAATCCTGCCTCTCCCTCAAGGAGCACACAATACTTCCACAAATAGTAGCACAACCAAATCACAGCATGATTCCGGTTTCTGCCAACCTATCACTGCTTGGTACTCTATGGACATGTCTGACATAGCATGTGGTTGATTTCCTCACAAGCCTCACTCTGAACTCCATCTAACCTACTATTGTCTTCTTCTTCTAATGAAAAGTAATTTTTTGCAGTAGTTTTACACACAAGATCTCTCTCACAAGAATCACTCTCATATGATAGCAGACTCTTGACACACTGGAGTTGCTTTGATCAATCAGTCCATTGCCTTGCACAAAGGAATGAACAGCCACCAACCTCAGTTAGTGCATCTGCTCATAGTGGTATTACGTCCCTATTCTGGTGCAATTGATAGCACTTCACAGTACATCTTGCGCTAGCAGATAGCCTTACACCTTTAATGAAACCTCGAGATTATGAACTTCATAAATGTTATCATCTTACTGCTGCTTTATATAATAAGCATTTAGGCTAAGCATTTTACAGCACTGATTTTAAAATTGAAACAAGAACATCAAAGAAACAATAACTACCATCCCTACAAGACCAAAACTAACCCCTAAATAGTATGTAAAATCAAAATCTGACCACTGCTTTTCACTAAAATTCCCAGTATGCACCATTCTTGCTTGTGCATTCCTGTACCCTTTGATCTCCATTGATACTCACTTCATTGTCTTCCTGTAGCTGAATTAGCTGCCGCATCGCTCCTCTACGCAGTCGTTATGGATCAGGACATGGACTGGGTAAATTAGAGTCTCAGAGTACAATTGCCTGTACAGTGAAGGCACAGTTCTCAGTCTCTAAAGTCAAATTACCTCTGCAGGTCCAATTAGTCCTTGACAGATCCCATCAGAATCATCAGCTCCTCTTCCAGATCTGAGGGCACACAATCCCACATGTACGCGCTGCCTCTCTCAGATCGGGAGTGGAGTAGTCCTGATACAGACTCTGGTACTCCACCAATAGACCCATCTCTCTTTAATGGGAATTACTGGAAATGCCTTGTCATGCACACACAAAGAACTCCAAGGAGGACAGACATCAAGATCTCAAGTAAAAGATGTGCTTCAAAACGAATCAAAGTACAAGTCACAATTGCTTATCAGTCAAATGTAAATAAAGTCAAAGGGCTAACTAAAACTAAGGAGAGGTCAGAACTGTGACTGACAGAGATTTGCCTTTTTAAGAGTGATGGAAGAACTCCTCCTTCTCTCCCAAAATCACGTTTTTTTAATTGTATTTTAGACAAAAGGTTCATACATTCACAGCAGAAGTGCACAGTTCTCATGCTTTAGATCAATAAAACTGGGGTAAAGAGAAAGTTTTGTGACAGAATATATTCGAGGATTTTCCCACTATTACATTACATGTGATTCTGTGTTCACATTGTCTGCGACATGGGGACACAATGGTTACATAGTACATCATTCAGTCTGTGAGAGCTAAATTCAACCTTGGAAAAAGTACAATTCGTTCAGAACGTTCAGTAAAGTTATCAGCTTGCTCCATGAAGTCTAGCAAATGTTTATTCTAGCAGAGGATGAAAAAACAACGTAATCACCTGGTATAACACAAGGTCACATTAAAGATGGAGGACATACGCTCCAGCCTGATTCACATAAAGCAATATTTCTACACTTTTCGACAATGGAATTTTACATTTCGACTTCATCAGGAGTGCAATGAATGAAATTGCATACAGGGATAGAGTAAGGTGAAAAGAGGCTGTATAGCAAATAGAACGGATGGATGACTCAAAGGCCCATTATAATGCATATGTAAACTGTCTGATAATTAAAGGGCATTACATATGAGGTATGTGGAATGACTAGCTACATAAGTAATAGCATGTTTAAAAATCATAGATGCCACTTAGAATTATTTTGCACCGTAAAATGGAGACACTGAGTCAGAGGGACGTTATGAGAAAAACAGAAACTTATTATGAGAACCCTGTTTAATGTTTTTGTTAGATAAATATCAACAGTGTGAAGCTGTTCCTGAGATGCGCCAGGGAAAGAATATGTCAGCCAGAAATCACATCTGGGAGGGAATTGTTGCCAACATCAATGCTGCAGGAAGCGCGGCCATGCGTGTAATTGCTGTCAGCTTTGCTACACAACAAACAAGGACAAGGGGAAAGGATTCGCAAACCTGGACACTGGCCAATAAAATATGGATTGGTGCCCGTGAGCAACATTGAAACGGCATCATAGCGAGAGCAAATGCTTCCAGCCATCCTTTGGAGCAGACTGACCGAGGCTCGTGTGCCCATTTATTCTGTTCTTTCTTACATGCACTACTTTTTTCCTGAGCAGCTCAGCATCTGCACAATATGCATTAACATTTCAAGGGAAACAGTGTTCCTCCCTCAGTGTCGTTTATAAAATCCTGTAATACATATTCTACTAAAGTGCTCCAAAATATCCTTTCGCTAAACATCACTCGGGTCAGATGATGTCATTATATTATTTCCAAATTCGTTTTATAAAGCGTTTGCAGGCATACTGTTCCCATATGTGACAAAGACCTTTACTTCACTTCCGGCTCCAGACGACGTCACCCTTCCATGATGGAATCTATTTGGACTGTAATCACGAAAACCAGAGATGATCCACAGTACTATGGGTCCTACTACCCGACAGCCCTCCTCAACAGTTAGCCTAAGAGGGATCCAAAAATCTTGACCCAGGGACTGAAAAGGGTGTGGCCAGGCCTGATCTCCCCACAGTCGGGGTTCATTAGAAACTGACAAACAGAAGACAATACGCACCTGGCGATAAATGTGATAGACCAAGTGGAGACCACAGCGAAGCAGATCCTCCTTCTCTCGCTTGAAACGGAGAAGACATTTGATCTGGTTGAGTGGAATTTTTTATCTAAAACTTTATACAGAACAATATTAGGCCCCCAGATGAATGACTATGTCCTAGCCAATTATGCGAGGCCATGCCCAAAGATACGGCTACAATCCACTCTCTCACACTCGATATAGCGGACCTGGGGCCATGCGCCAGGGCTGGCCTCTCTCACCTATGATCTTCGCCCTAACATTGAATTTCTTGTTCCAGCACAAAAGGGCCCATCCAATTATCACTAGTATGGACACAAAAATAGGCCAGGTGAAGATGGAATTTTTTTGCGGATTATATTTTATGCTTTTTGACCAACCTGGCCACCCCTCTTCCCACACTAGTCAAAGACGTACACTACTTCCTTCAGGTATCTGGCTTTAAGATCAATTACCACGAATCAAAAGCAATGAGAGTGGCACAGTAATGAAGAGACAGTGAAACAATAGCCTTGAAATACCATTTCCAGGTTTCACCGCCCGGAATAGAGTATTTGAGAGTGATAATCCTATCAGCACTGGTGACGTTTACCGCTGTAATGTAACCCCCCTTCTAGCTACTCTGTTAAAAAATCTCTATCGCTGGGGCCACATGGAACATTTTTGGGCGGGCAGTATCAACTGTGTCAAAATTCATTTCCAGCCATGAATGTTAATCCACCATCTCCCGGTCGAGAATCCTCCGGATGTCTTGAAATACATTTATAAACAATAGGATCCACCCATGAAGGGTCATGTGTGTTGCCTACATTGGTGGGAACCACATAGTGTTTCTTAAATACCCCTCACACACCAAAAGGGCCCTTGGTGTCAATCTTCATCATAGGGGTCTTCGCGCCCCTCTACGGGACGCGGTGTGCTACTACCTGCGGATACGTGGGAGCACTGATACTATTCACTATGTGTGGTGTGAGAATGAGTGAGTGGAAGGGTCAGGAGTGAGTGAAAAGTGAATGTTAAAAATACCTAGCTTCTTCTTCAGGACAGGTTAACAGATCCCTACCCTACTCACATAGCTTGTATGACAAAGTCATCTATGGTGCAGTGCTAGATAAACAGGTAGTGAATGCTACACGGAGCCGCAAGGAGGAGACGTCTGTACAAGGTAGTACCCTGATACATAGTGCAATTAGCGCCTTGTCCCCCTCGATTGTAAGGCTCATGAGGCACCCGCCTTCCATACAACAAATTACACTTAAGGAAATTCCTTTTGGTATTGTATTTTAGATTTAGACCATTGGACTTCTACATGTAGCATTCACTACCTGTTTATCTAGCACTCCACCATTGATGACTTTGTCATACAAGCTATGTGAGTAGGGTAGGGCTCTGTTAACCTGTCCTGAAGAAGAAGCAGCACGCTTCAAAACATGTTGACACACACAGGAGGTCTTGTACATTGACACAACATACCTCTGTCTCACACCTTTTTAACAATACCGGCACCATGGAATATTAAAGCTTTCTACTCCACAGGAGCTAGGTATTTTTTTAAATACACTTCACTCACCCCTGACCCTTCCACTCACTCATTCTCACACCACACATAGTGAATAATATCAGTGCTCCCACGTATCCGCAGGTAGTAGCACGCCGCGTCCCGTAGAGGGCGCAAAGACCCCTATGATGAAGCATGACACTAAGGGCCCTTTGTGTGTGTGAGGGGTATTTAACCCCTTGCGTGCGCATGATGGAACCACGCCGTCATGAGCCACGGGTGGTGTGTGCTCATGACAGCGTGGTTCCGTCATGCTGTGGCCGCTCCGCCCACGCGTCGCTGATTCCCTGCCTGTGCGGGCGAAATAAAGAGTGGGCAGAGTCGTGACGGAACCACGCCGTCATGAGCACAGCTCACCCGTGACTCATGACGGCGTGGTTCCGTCACGAGCATGGTGGCGCCGCGCTCACCCCGCATCCCCCCAGCGCCGTGGCGGAATTTGCACAGCGGCGAAGGGGTTAAGAAACACTACGTGCTTCCCACCAATGTAGGCAATGCACATGACCCTGAATTTAAGTAATCCTCTACCATAATCCTTCATGGGTGGATCTTATTTTTTATGAATAATTACAAAGGGAAGTCAAATCCACCCCGGTGTTCGTGTAAGACATCACCTCTCCACTCCCTCTTTCGTTATGTATTGTCTTGAAATACAGTCAGAAACTTGGGCTGTGGAATAACAAAACACCTTGAATTGCAAAAGCCCTAATGATTAGGAGCCTCCTGGAGGGGAGATGGGCGCTCCAGAGTTGGGGAGATACATAATAGTGGCATAGCTCACACAGCCCCCATTTGATGTTATCTGGAAGCCAAAAAACCCTGATGCCATTTAGGACCAATCCAGGCTTCCCTAACACCATCTGCTGTGGTTGCCTCGGCAGGCCCGGTGCTCCCTGGGGCCCCTAGTCTATGTGAACGAAGTGACACTGTGACATTGGAAAAAATGGGGGTTCACCACATACCCTTCCTCTCTTACCCAGATGCTGGAGAATCCAGACTTCCCCCAAGGGTGATTGATAAGGGCTATTGAACATCAAGGGAATGATGGCCTTTGTCTTACCTAATTATACTCTAACTGCATCCTCAAGATGAGAGACAAGCACGCAAAGGATTTCAAACTCAGACCAACACACCCTCATTGTGTCACCTGATTGTTACACTGAGCATGAAATCCCAGTGCCAGGGAAGCGGGGACAAGAGAAAGGACTGGGGTGGAAGATATGATGACAGATGTATACACTAATAAAGCACTCTCCCATCTGTATCTCGCCCTCAACAGACCTACCCCCTAATTAACATGCCATACATAGGACACTGGGCCCAGGACCTTGCAATCATGCTGAGAGAGGCATATTGGATAATGATCTGGGGAAGAGTTGTGAAATCCTCCCTCTGTCTACAATATAAGGCTAACACTTTCTAGCTAATGCTGAGGTGGTACCTGGCCCAGGTCCACCTAAAAGCAATATGTGATGCCCCTGACGACTGTAGGAGAAGTGCTGCAAGGGGAACTTACATACATATGTGGTGGGTGTGCTTTAAAGTTCAACCGTTCTGTGGGCCACCTGTTTGATTTTATAGAGGGAATCACAAACATAACACTGGACAGACTGCCACAAACAGCACGCCTGGGGCTCATGGATGCGGATCACCTGTACTCCCCCTTTCGAGTGGAAGAAAAGTTTTATAAGGACCCTCTTCATGGCATCTGGGCTGGTGATAGCCTAGAGATGGCGGAATGCTACTGTACCGACAATAGAACAGTGGTGGGTGAAGGTATGGTCAAAATACGTGATGGAATGCCTTACAGACATAGGGGCAAATTTATTAAATTTGTGGCACAGGGAAGCGCAGCAAATCACCTTGCTGTGCTGACCTGCAACACAGGGAAAGGGCAACAATGTAACATATTTATCCAATATGACACATTCATGACCTTTCCCATTGTGATGGTGCCATTTTGACAGCCTAGCGCCAACGCAGGCACCCTTGCACCATGGTGCAAGGGTGTCTGTGTTTTAGTAAGGATTGGTTTTGTGCAGCAAGTGGTGCTTTTTGCGCAAAGCAATCCTGAGAGGCGTTTTCCTCGTTCTCTTTGTGTTGTATAATGCAACACAAATAGTAAGAGGGAAAACGAGGAGAAATAAACATATTTCTTCTTGCTTCGCCTTTCCTTTATCTTTATGGTGCATTCCCAGTTTTACCAGGTTTCGTATATCTGGAAAGGAGTTAAAAACCATGGGAGTGGTGTGGGAACACCCATGCAATGCTGATGGAATGCCTACCTGGTACAGAGTAATGTAACTCAGCGATTTGTGCTTTGTTGCATTTTTCCAGATTTATGAAGCCATTTCAACAAAAGCAAAGTTGCATTGTGTGGCTTCACAAATCTGACTTAGAGGTTTGTGTCATGCATATACCTCGTTGCGTGGTACAAGCATGACACATACCTCTGATAACTATGGCCCACAGTGTGTACATTTGTAAAAACATGGACACCATTCCACATCTATGTTGAAAGAGGCAGGGGCCACATGCAGCCCCCACAATTGATAAGACTTGCTGGGGTTGAAGCGCTGGACGATATCACTGACCAGGAAGAAGGTCAATGCACTGAATTATTTCAATTGAAATAGTAATTTTCATGTCTTGTTGTTCCATTTGTCCTTATGTGCATACCCATGCATGATTAACTACTAATTACTATTCACCACAGTAAATTAATCCACACAAGCATTTTGTGACTCACCATGCCACGTCGATCAAACCATTGAATAACATCATGGAATAGACTACTATGAGAGTGAGAACTGAGTCTCTAGGAAACATACAAGGATCATGGGTACAGGGAAATGTGACCGAGGGACACAAGGCCAGGTAGAATATTCTAAACCGAGGAAGGATTCAAGTATCCTAGCCAAAGTAGAAAGCACAGTAGCTAATCCATATCTATCAAGCCCCTTACAGGCCATTTTTAGGTTCCATCAAAGACTAACTACACAAGGCATTACACCTCCATCAACTGCACAATTACCCTACAGCCCATTGCAAAAGCAGTCATCCTACCTTGTGGACCACAATCAAAATGGCTTGGGTGAAATGTCAGAAGATTCACAACACCACTGGGTTACACCTCGAGCAAACAACATAAGCATATATCAAGCCCAAATGGGGTTGGATGGCAGGTCGTAAAATCCAAGGATTCCATCTCTCCTTAATTCTCTTTACCTCACATACTTGTTCATTACGCCAGGGTATGTCCTTGGGCATTATCCTGCTCTCTAGCAAATCTCCAATTAAAGACAAGCTATGCACCAAACAGCCAAGAGACTAGTGGGCTGATTTAAAGTTTGGCAGATGATTTACTCCATCACAAATGTGAAGGACAAACAGTCCGCCTTATTGCAAGGGGCATAGGATATAATGCATTTGTAATAAGGCGGAAGGGATATCCATCACATTTGTGATGGAGTAACTCTTCTACCAAACACTAAAGAAGGCCCTAAATAGTAGGTGAACATTCTCTACACTCGTAGAGAAGCAGGTGATAAGTATCATGAACATACATATGCTGCATTACCTGTCTTTTCAAAATATGATAGTGATCAGGCCGTGCATGGGAATTCGCAAAATGCCCCTACTTAATTATATATTTTGTCATCACAATGTCATTACATGACTCTTATGCCTCTCTAATCTCCATACACTGTGACATAAGGCCATGTCTGCCACCATAAAAGGGTTTGACTTAATTTGAGCCAGGCAAATTATTGGTTGGACTATATTGATTATTTTGACCCCCCCATTGTAGGATTTCCTAGCAAAATCGTTCTCTATTTTCTTTTAAAGAAGTCTTTCTAATGTCACAGAAACCTAATTGTCTTTCTTCCTCTATCAAAAAAATACTTGTAAAAAACTATACCTGATAGTGTTTCAGAGATCACTGCACAAAACCTAATGATGACCTAAGCAATATTGAAAACTTTAATACATTAGAGACTAATTCTCCCAGGACTAAACGATTTTCTATTTATTACCCTAGGATTCAAGGCATCTGAAATATGTAATTTATTTGTATCCAACTATGATAATCAAACTACATCCAAGTGTGAAATGGAATGGTGAATTGGAGTTATTTAATCTATGGACACATGAATAGTATGATGAGAATAATCATTCTACTTCCAGATCATCAAAGCACTTTGTTTCTTTTTTAAAGTACGTTTTCTTGCCGTTGTATAACACAAACTTATGATTTTTATTTGTTAAACAAGGGCACATTTTTACACCTATTCCCCGAGTGTGGTAATATCTAATTATTTTGGACATGAATTTAAAATGAGTTTATTTGGAAACAAGTGTTTCCCTTCACCAACGTAATGTTATATTAGTCATATTACCTAACGAAATGTAAATTGTAGACATTTTCATTAGTAGAGCTACAGCACAAATTGCTTACAAATGGAAAGTCAATTCTAAAGTTTCTATGATTGCATGATGAAACATTGTTTTAATCAAAATAAAATATTCTATAAATACCCCGGCTTTGAATGCTGCACTGATCTTTGTTTGAAGAACAAATCACCAGAGTGACACCAACGAAATTAATGTCACCCTCATTCAAAATTATTCCAAAATATATTTTTTAATTTCAAAAATATTTTATATACATCATATCACGTGTAACATGTATCACAATTCAAAATTGCACAAATACACCACAAACCAATTTTAAACAAAACAAACACTTAATGCCTCTAAGTCATTACAGCATTAATAGACAACATCAAAAACGACTCTCTTACAGACAACACATATGACATATAACACACAAAATTATCTTTTTGTTCCACAATTTTTACATCCAACAAACAGTGTGAATTCTTACAAATGAAAAATTTCTGCGCTGCACCAATTAATGGACACAATTTTTTCAATTTATCTTAACCAGGCAGAAAAAAACATATTATTGACCACACTTGTTTTTCCAAACACAACAAAAAGGTCGACGTGTTTCGAACCCCACTGATTGTTGACCGGGGATTTTTCTTCAGGACTCGACACTCCTTGGCGAAATCAGCCGATTTCGCATTAAGACTCAAACAAAAGCTGTCTTATGAATATTTAATATCTCCAGAGAGTGTTTGTTTTGTTTAAAATTGGTTTGTGGTGTATTTGTGCAATTTTGAATTGTGATACATGTTACACGTGATAAGATGTATATAAAATATTTTTGAAATTATAAAAATATATTTTGGAATAATTTTGAATGAGGGTGACATTAATTTGGTTGTTGTCACTCTGGTGATTTGTTCTTCAAACAAATATCAGTACAGGCAAGGTGTTTGTTGCATTTTGATAGAGGCTCAGCCTTGCTGATAGGAGCCAGACCCTCTGTTGTTAGACATTGAAAGCAAAGGAGACATTGCATGGTTTTCCTTCGTAGATTATTTGTACAAGCACAGTTAAAATATGTGAATAATTATTTTATTGATTCATTACCTTTTATAAAATTCATAAATACTTTTAATGACTTATTGTTAAGTTACATTGGGCAAGGCTTATATTTTAGCAGGCATGGTACTCTCATGCAAAGTGATGGAGTACCTTGTCTGTCAAATTGACAGTCCATCCACCTTACTTATGGCTAGAAGAACTTCACCTTTCATTTGACAGATCCCCGTTGACTCCAACGACAGAAAGCTTTCACCGATTTGCCTGACAGAAAGGGGCCATCAGAAGAAGGGCATTATAGCCCTGCCCTACGTAGGGCGACCTGTATGATGTACTTGAGGGACAGAAAAATAATAATGAGAGAAACAACAAGGGAAAAAATCTCTGGGTGTGAGGGTCATTAGTGTTTTTGTTTTTTCAATAACAAACTCCTACTTTGGGAGTTGTTTTTCAAAAATACAAAATCTTTGTGAAAGCTGACGACGGATTTCCACCAAACATTTTGTATTTTGACAGGTACCCCCATGATGGTGGTTCCTTTCAAGGTACAGGGATCACCACTGGGCTAGCTATGAGGTCCCAATTTGTCTGACAATAGTCTACGAGGTGTAAGACAACAACGTGCACACTTTAAACACACTCATTGTTTTTTCTCCTCCTTTCATTTCTTTACTTTTCCTTTACAGTTGCCTATACATGAGCAAAGTGATCTTTCTTGATTCTTGTCTTTAAGAAACCCAAGGGGAGGGCGAGACCTTCTTGTAGCCACGGAACTTATCCACAATATAGGTTCTAAGATGATATGTATCTTTATGAAGGATCACCAACTTGGGGAAAAAAATCATCCATTAAGGCTCAATAAACCTCTGGGGCTCTGGGTGGAAAACTTCACTATCATGAAAAGTAGTTGATAGGCCCTCCAATAGACATTACTAAAAGCGGCCTAAATAAGGCCAGGAGAACAGTAGGCTCAGAAAATCAAGTTGGAAAAAAAAGATATGGACAAAAATACACAAAAAGGGGGCAGTAACCCAGCCGAAAAATTATTGACTGCAATATGGCACAGTGGTAGGTTCCTCTGGGTTCCTTACATAGTCAATGACAATTGCAAAGATAGGAAACAAGTAATCTGTAAATTAATACTTAATACTGAATTCGGAGATTTCAGTAATAAAATGCAGATCTGTAGCCATCCTGGACTCAGCTTGCGGCTATGTTGAATTTAAAGATTTAAGATAGTATGATGTCTCTGCTGGCCCCAGCCTCTGTCAGGAGATCACTTTCTCCCAGCGCCACAAGGTGTGACATTCAGCACACACTGCATGGATGAGACAAGACTCTGAAGAAGAATGCGGTTGTGGTGCCTGGAACCCATGATGCAGATCATGACAGGATGCCAGGATGCCAGGTGCTGAGTCCGGGCACAGGCAGGTAACTGCAGCATCTTCTACAGCTCCTGAACCTGAGTATCCCCAATCCACGCCAGACTCAGCAGAAAGACATGACAGCTGTTCCTATTTCTCCTTTTTACAATATGTATTTGTAGCAAATATCAGTTGTCAGTGTGTCAGAAATAATAATTAATTATATTATACACTCTATATGTTGTTAAAAGAGATGATATTGCCGTTGTTTGTGACAGCTTATGTTTGTAATTTATATTTGTAATACTTACCTTTCTTCAAATTTAATAATATTATAGGTGAGAGGCTGAATTCTTAGTCAGAGTGGCTGAAGACGTGTCAAATAAATTAATAGTTTGAAAGTTTGGGAGAGACAACGAGGTCACCAATTATAACTGTGATGAAGTATGCCAACATGAAGTATACCTCCGAGCATATAGAATTTCAGTGCAAACAGCGGCAGTGGTTTTGGTATCGATTTCTTTTCTGATATTTATGATTATCTTGAGAAGTAGATCCATATTTGTGTGCACCTCGTAAACCCGTTCAGAGTGGGGGATGCTGGTGAAGGGTGGATTCTTGTGTCACTGCCTCAAAAGCTATCTTGGGATAACGTGTAGCATTTTTTATTTGAGATCTGGAAATAGCTCCCAAGGATGATATGTGTTTTTTGTGCTTTCTATTAGTATTGCATTTGATTATTGGTAAATTAGGAGCTGTGTGTTGTCAAAATCTGCTTCCCTGAGCCTGCTGTGCTTTCGTTTCCATGGTTAGTTCTACAAAGAACCGTCCTGAGTTGCTTTCTCTTCATACTCCTGCTTTGGATCTGCGCAGCAAAGGAGACCTTGCATGGTTTACCTCTGTCGATTATTTGTACAATCATAATTAAAATATGTGAATATTTGTTTGTTTGATTGATTGATTATCTTTTATAAAATTCATAAATACTTTAAATTACTTTTTATCGTATGTATATTTGAAAGATAACTTTTGTTAAGTAACTTTGGGCTAGGCTTAAAGTTTGGCAGGCATGGTACTCTGACGCAATGTGATGGAGTACCCTGTCTGCCAAATTAACAGTCAACCCACCTTATTTATTGTGAGAAGAACTGCACCTTTGATTCAACAGACCCCCTTCGAGTCCATCGACAGAAAGCGTCCACAGAATAGGCGCCACCAGAGGAAGGGAATTATACCCCCTGCCCTATTTAGTGTGGCCTGCATGATGTCCTTTTTCTGTCTATGAGGTCAAGAAAAAATATAATGACACAAACACCAAGGTATTTTTCTATTTGAAGGTCATTTGATCTTGTTCATCATATTATGGTAGAGAAACACTACGATATTTATTGAAGTGCAAGTATTATTAATGCTCAAGTGTGTGATTATTTCTAGAACTAGACCATTACATTGTATGTATTTGTTCAGGTCACCTTTTTCGCAATATTTATTGCTAAAGGGGCTTGTAGATGGTTAAACTAGTTAGCTCAGATTGGATCTGCTTCCCTTAAATTGCCTAATTTTAGACGATTAATTAAGTGTGGATTTGAAGCATCAGTTGGGACTGAAATAGTCAATGAATAGGACCAGCCTTAGATCAGCGTGGCCACTCCATAGCAAGTTAACCATTTGCAGGAGAATACAGCCAGGAGAAAGCAAGAGTGACGTAGATTTATAATCAATGAATCGTTTCTCAAATATTTTATCACCCAGACGGTGGTAAATGATATTAACCATAGAAGATTATAAAGGTGAGGTTTTAGTCCGAATAACGAAGCATTGGAATGCTGAAATGCTTTGGAAGTCTACATTCGGTCTGAATTCTCAGTATTTTTGTAAATCAAGGCAAGAGCACCTTCTGTATTTCCTTCACTGCTGCTGTAGACAATGAAACTATAATTAATTGGAAAGATTGCTTGACCCGAGTTTCAATGAAGATCAGAACAACTAGATAAGGTTAATTTATTGCATCAGCCAACTCAATGTGGTAAGCCATAGCAGACCTAAAATTGTGCAGACATTATTCAAGTTTGTTTTTCCTAGCCTAGCTTTTAATTTGTGGCTCAAATGTGTATGTGTGTATGTTTGTTTGCTAACCTTGAGCATTCGCATCAGCCAATATAGGTATGAAAGTAATGCATGGGATCAGAAGGCGCCTGGTGAAATCCTTCCATCATGCACGACGTTAAGAGAAGAGAGGTTTTTCATCTGACTTGGATAAGAAGATTTTATAGGGCATTTTCATCATCATATCAAATGTAAGGTGCAAACATGGGTCCTGTGGAGGGGGCAAGGCAAAGAGGGGTGTTTAGTGTCTAGCCGTAAACATATTATACCTCCATTTCGAGTAGCAGAACTCTTAATGGGAATGGAAAATCTCCATTAGAGAAGACCCACAAGATATCTTAACTTTTTCCCACTGAGCGTTTAGAGAATACGCTTAAGAATTGGAACATTGGAATAAGAGGTAATTTGAGCATGCACAATTGCTTTGGGGATGGCATGTGTGGTACTTACAAGCTCCTTCCTAATGTTAAATACCAACTGGCACATGCATCAACAATGCCATTTGCGATTCCTTAATAGCGAAAAATAAGGATTCGCTAATAAGGAATAGCAAAAGGCTATGCATGTAGAAATCGCTTACAAAATAGCGATTTCTAAACATTCCTTAATTGCTACTCGCAAATTGCGAGTCGCAATTAAGGAATACCTCCCCATTGATTCCTATGGGCCTAGAGGCCCATAGGAATGAATGGGAAGACTTTCTCAATTTGCTAATCTCAATTAGAGAATCGCAAATTGCTCAAGCTATTTCAAGGGTGCCAGGGCGTCAAAAAGACACCCTGTTGCACCCCTGAAATCTGCATATGAATACATCTTGCACACACACATGCCCCAAGGGCATGTGTGTGTGTAAAATGGAACTTTGAAAAATGCACTTTAGTGCATTTTTCAAAGTTTTTGCAAATTACCATGAAGTTCAACTTCATGGTAATTTGCTCCTCCTATTAGCGAAATCGCTAATTTTTAAACTTTCATGCATTGCATTTCAGGAATCTCAATTTGGGATTCCTTAAATGCAATAGCAATTTAAGGAATCGCAATTTAGAGATTCCTTAAATTGCGATTTTTGCATTTGGGATGATGCATCCCAAATGCAAAAATCCCAGTCGCAAAGGGGCAGATTCTGAGAATCTGCCCGTTTGCGACTGGCTTTTGCTTTGATGCATGTGGGCCCAAGTATGTTAGCATAAATAGGCATTATATGAAGTATTCATATGATAAATTTCCAGATTGAACCACGTTTGATGGGGCATAGATCTGTCAAATCCTCAACACCCATGTGGTTGAAGTAATGGGAATCAATAACAGGAGTTAAGATCACCTTGTGCTTTGACTGACTTGCCTCAATCTGGTAAGAAATACGATCCCATGATCAGGGGCATACCAAAGGCCCCCACAGCCCCCGCGGTGCAGAGGGGGAGGGGTGGGCCCAGGCTTACCCATAGTGAAGGAGGCCCCCTCAGCCCGCAGTGATGTGAGTGTGAGGGGCCGCTTCAGCATGTCTTTCAGGGGGGCCCACTCACTTTTTGTTACGCCACTGACTGAGATCAGGATCTATATAGTGCAGGTGTTCCATTTTTAATTTTCATTATCAAAGAGGATAGTGATTAGTGAGATGGGGTCTATGATGGGTGAGACGCTTCAAGCTAGTGAGGTAGAGACTGTTTCATAACTTACTGGTGGGGGGGATTTTCAAGGTTTCTGCCAGCACCAATGGTATGGAATGGGTAGTTTATGTCATATTTATAGGAAATATAAGTGATTCATGTGGTGGAACTAGCAGTATTTTATTTTTAATTTTGTTGAAGAGTGGTTGAAATTTGATTTTCCACTATTAAAACTGAGATAGAGCGATTAAGCCTTAAAAATTGTCTACCAGAAATGGTGATGTTACTTCCTGTGGGGATACCAACAGCCATAGTGTTGGCAAGCGAGTAGCAGGAGGTATCCAGCTTCATCAGATGAAGATCAGTCTTGAGCTCATCATTTGTGATGTTGCTTTGCTATCGCTCAGTTAAAGTCAGCAGTTAAAGTTTTAGGATAGCTCCTAAAGTAAAGAGTCGGTGAGTCCATTTTATGGAAGGCCGGTTGGATCGATGACTCTAAAATAGTGATGACCATTGTTGCGAAGACGGCTCATGGCAAGAGACGTGAAGAAGGAACAGCACTGAAACAGGAAGGTCCATGGAAGAAACGTTGAAAATGTTTATTATCAATTAACAATAATGCTTAATGTTAGAGTCCAAAGAGAGAGGAAATAAAACATATTCATAGCTTAGGATCCAAGAGATCTTCGAAGTGAATTAAATAAAGTTTATTTAGATTAATCTCGTGATCTAAAAGCATGGCATTAGAGTGCTTTCTCGGATGTCAGGGTCAACATGACCCAGACAAGGCTGAATGTTCCATTTCAAATGCTCACTGCAAGCCTCCAACACAATTAAAGCATTTGTAATTATAACTCGAGTTTCAAGTTTATTTAAAACACACTTGGATAAAATGATCCCTTTGTTCTAATCAAATAGCCAATACAGCATACAGTCGAGTCACAAGCTGCGAAGTGGAAAGTATCAAGCAAAATCTTTAGTTTCCTATGAATCTGTTGATTGTAACAATAAAACTGCCATCACTGAGGAGAGGTTTAAGGGGCAGATACACAAAACAGGACTGGACATTGAAGTCTGTTACGTTCTGCTCTTTTCGCTGCAGGTTACTTAATAAAACTTTCCCACAAATATAAACGCAGCAGAGAAAAACAACAAATAATACAAATAAAAAGGGAACAGTCAGTGATCTCAGGCATGAGGTACATTAGGGGCTTGCAATAAACACAAGTTGAATACTTGAGAAAGTTCTTAGATCGGTATTTCTCCTCTACATCTCAACAAACTTTCCTAGCGATAGAAATTACACCACATCAACTTATCTAATTTAATTCTTCTGTATATCTCCTTTTCGGCATTTATAGGGCAAAAAGAATCAGAGCATCCGTGGGCCAATGTTCACCATCATCCAGGCCAAGACTGTTGCTTAATGCGTCACATTTTCTTCAGATTCACTTTGGGACTGTTTGTGCTCTACCTGTCTTCTACTAAAGTACTGAGGGGTATATTCACAAGAACTTGTGCTAAACATCACCAAATAATGTTAACGCAACTTTACACATCGCAGCCTATCGCGGGAAAATAATCCTGTGTCAACATGGAATTCACAACACTATGGTACCATGCGATAGTCCGCCGAAAACGCGGCCAATGTCTGCGATACAACCACCTTGACGGAGATAAAAACACAAATCTCAACGCGAAAAAACATGCGATGTGCCCAAACGCGATAAGAAAACAGTGACAACCAGCGAGAGGCCAGCAATACCCATGCGTAATGCGGAAAAAAGCACAAGAACAGCATACGGAAAATGCCACAAAACAGCGACATCAACTGCGGAGTACCACGGATGCACCCTGACCGATTGCAGAGGACAACATGAAACCCACAATCCCCACGGAGGAACACCCAGGAATACAGGGCCCGTGGAAGGCCAATGAGAAGAGGAAGAGGAAGACAGTCGCCAGGAAAACCCGATTATCGTCACGGATTAACCAGAACACCACCACCAACTGCACGTCACCTCAAACGTGTCACTGGCAACAAAGAGGCACAGATGGCACACCACCTCGGACCATGTGAATGCCGCCGCATGGCAGAGGAGGACAATGGAAGACCATAAGAGGCCCTGGACTGATGTGAATGGCAAAACCAAGCAGAAACTCCCTGCCAACACGAAAGCAGCAACGCACCCCGGAGGAGGGGGGCCAGCAGAACACCAGGAGCTGAATGACATGGAGAATATGGTGGCCACAGTCACCAGTCGGGAGACGGTGACAGGAGTCGGGGATCCAGACACTGTCCAACATGACCCAACAGCACATCAACAGGGTGCGCACCGACCAGGGAGTGGGTGAACGGGGGGAGATGGGCCCAATGGCACACATGCACAATTAAGCAGAGCACACTGCACAGCCACAATGACTCAGGATCATGTCCCTGGTCCCACGGGAACACTTCAGCACACACACAAACACCAAGTAGTCCCACGTACACCATGTACCCAAAGTGGCACCCACACAACACATCAACAAGCACACAACCAACACATGCACACATGCAAAACACAGCAAACATGCATATACCTCAGCCACACTGACAATGCAAGAGACACCACATGACGAGTAGCATGGCTGCAGTCCAATCACCATGACGATGTACATGGCACGACACTGAGGTGGCGGAGTGCGGACCACAACCGGAAAGGAGCAGGTCACACTCGGACACAACCACCTGCACAAACAACCCCTGACGTCAATGACGCATCTGTGGACAAACCATGCCCAAGGGTCACAACTCGACAAAGAGCACAAGTTAGCCAAGTCTGCAACACCTCAGCACCATGGAAGCACAGAACTGACAGGCAAACCGCATGAAAGGGACCAGTGGCAGACAAATCAGAGCCGCAGGAGCGAATCACCCACCGTGCAGAATACGCACATAAGTAAAAGTGCACCTCGACATTGACAACATCCCGGTACAAACAGCAACACCTCCACAACGGAACACAGGACACAACTGGTGCTGCAAATGTGCACTACATGGCAAATCACATCTAGCACAGCAGGAAACTGTGACATGACAATGTACAAGTACAACCTGTAAACTGCAAATATGTTTTATTCGCACATGCTGTGCTTATGGACATTTAGTACTGTCCCATGATTGCCAGGGATTGCCACAATGTCACGTGCTCATGAGAAGTAGCTGTCAATTATGGTGTTCCAACGGGCCATTCCTGCCGCAGCTGCAGTGGGATGAGGGCCACCTGCCCCATCGTCCCCATCATCACCCGGTACTTCTGGAACTGGGATCCATGGGGCATTGGTGCGTACACAGATGTTGTGCAACACACAACATGCAACGATCATCTTGCACACAATGTCCGGGCTGTGCAGGAGCTTTCCACCTGTGCCGTCCAGGCACCTTGAAACATGACTTCAACACACCAAATGTGCATTCAATGATGCCCCTGGTGCGTATGTGGGCCGCATTGTACTGCCTCTGGGCGGGTGTGTTCGGGGTCTCGGAGGGGTGTCATCATCCAAGGGCAGAGTGCATATCCTCGATCACCTGTGACAGTGCCGGCAGAAAAGATTCAATACTAGGTTCGGCAGGATGTGATGACAGGCCCACTAATCCAGTGATGCCTGTGCTGGCTGTGTGTGGGTGAGTGTAAGCCAGCCCTCAGGGAGTAGCTGGTGCTGCCAACAACTCTAACAGTACACAGGCACACAGAAATGCAATGTCAGAACAACAAGGGGGGATGACATGAGTCGCACAGGGTTAGTGGCCCCGGATGCACAGCGGGCGACACCAGCCCACCGCCACGGGATGCTGACCTGCGGGAGACTGGGGTAGGGTCATGAGGGCAGAGCAGGGTCTCGTATGTTTCATAGGTGCCTTCCGCAGAGTGTCACGGGGGAAAATGGGAGGTCTAACCCCAGGGCATGATGCAGAGGGCACATGCCAGCTGTGTCCAGCAACATGGCAGATATGAATGCCACAGACTCATGCCAGACACCAAGTCCATACCTGCCCGTTGCTGATGACAACCCCCAGGCCACAGACTCAGTCACCAACGATGTTCTGCCGGAGGCTGGTGGTCACTCACAGCGTACAGGGTTCGTGGCATGATGTGTCGCAGGCTTGCTTTGAACAGGGTTAGTGGCACCACGTGACGCAGGCTCACGTTGAACATGGTTAGTGGCACCAGGTGTCACAGGCTCACGTTGAACAGGGTTAGTGGCACCATGTGTCGCAGGCTTGCATTGAACAGGGTTAGTGGCACAACGTGTCGCAGGCCTGCGATATGGAATTATGCCTCACTGATAAAAGGGAATCTGGTGCTGTGACCGCTGCAACGGACCTGGGGTCACTGCCATTCAGGACTCAGGACACAGTTCCACATGTGGGACCTACTGGTACAAAGAGGACACTGGTGGAGTATGTCAATGAGAAAGGAGTGATGTGGGCCAGTGTCGTGGTTGCCAGCGATGGTCTGCGGAGGGTGCAGAGGTCGCAGGATTGGGGCTTGGAGCTTGCTCCGGCATGTGGTGGGCCCTCTTTGACACACGGCATTGTCAGCAGGTGAGCAGTGCGGCCTTGGGGCGCTCGGGCGGGCAGGCCTGGTCTGGGTATCAATCGTCCTGGGGTGCATCAGGCACACAGGATCGCAGGCACCGCTGCTCACAGCGTCGGCCTCGTGGCAGACTGCGAGGCGTCGCCCTGTCAGTGACGTTGGCCTTTCCGGGAGAGAATCACGCTCTGCACCACGGGGTTTTTGTCCACACCCCTGCGCAGCCCTGGCATACTCAGGACAAACCCACTATGCTCACGCACACGGGGGGGATGCAGCTAGTGACATTTCCGCTATCTGATCCACGGCCAGGGGTGACATGGTTGAGTCCACTGTTCATGACTCTCCAGTCACCAGCAGTTGTGGTCTGCATGGACATATCTGTGGTTTGCATACCCATGTCTGTCCTGCACACCCACGCCTAACTTGTCGTTGTGTGCATTCCCATTCACTGGTCACTTGCATCCTTCGCACATGGCTGCATTCTGCATCTACCCACGTTCAGCTGTTGTGCGGCTGTGGTGCCATGATATAGCTGTACTGTGTGCAGGGGTAGCCCAGGATTACCATGGAGTAGTGTTGTCGTGTCTGGCAGGTGGGCATTGTTAGACCTGGCACCTTGGCGTGAGTTTCCCTTCCACTTTTTGATGGTGTGCCTCGATTGTTTTGCTGGTGTTGTCCGCTCAGGGCACTGCGCCACGGCTAATCCGTGCCGCAGTGCAAGTGCTCCCGAGGTAAAGTGTACCTGTAATTGATGTCCATGATTGGTTTATTGGATTCACTGTCAGTCCCCAGTAAAGTGCACCAGGGGTGCCAGGGCTTGAGAATGCCAATGCTGCTGGTGGGCTTGCAGCGCTGGTTGCGCCACCCACAGAAGCGGCCTTGTGAAGTGTGTCTAGGGTCTGCCACCGCAGACCCTGTGCGCGGTCCGGGACCGTCGCGCTGACTGCGCAAGTGCCCCCACTTGCCAGTCCCTAAACCTTCCCTTACCTACATATTAGCCACCCCTCTGGTAGGCCCAAGGGCAGGGTGCATTGTAGGCATAAGGTAGGACATGCCCTGATGTGTGTGGCATGTCTTAGTAGTGAATTACCGCCATTTTCGTTCTTCACTATTGAAGGCTACCTGCTCTCCATAGGCCAGAATGGGCTGCTGGGATCACGCCAACGCTGTGACCCCAGTGGACTCAGAGAGCATGGTAGAGTGCCAAGTTTAGTATGCCTGAACTCAGAATAATAAAATACTTCTTGTAGTCAAGTTTATTTTAATATCCTGGGTTTGTAAATACTACTTTTAGAAAGTTAGTATTTACTGACCTGACCATCTCAGTCCGCCTCTGCTGTGTGTGTGTGTGTTCTGCCTAGCAACAGTAAGGAGCAGGGTGGGGGGATCCCCAGAGACAGGTTGGCTGCCAGGTGGTGGGTAGAGAGGTGACACCAGGATGGGTGGGAGGAGTACACCTTGACTCTTGAATAGACCTGTGCTCTGCCACCACAAAGCCGGCGCCGCCCCCTGCGGAGCGGCTGATGTCTCTGCCCTGCTGCTGAAAGGAAAGAGCAGAGTCACCATAACAAAGTGCTCCAGAACTGGACTGAGCCAGGCCTAGGCCCCCTGGCGCTAAAGAACAAAAGAATCATGGTATAAAAGTAGGAGCCTGGCTCCTAAGAAATCAGAATCCTGTTTACCACAAAGAACCTCTGCCCGACTAGAAGGAGAAGAAGACGCTGGAGGAGCTGGCCTGCTGCTTGCCTTGCTGAGAAAGGAGAGGAAGAGACTTACTGAAAAGACTTTGCTACTTTGTGCTTGAACATTCTCCAAGGGCTTGATCTGAGCTTGCCCCCTGAACTGAACCCCAGGACCAGTGGGTTCTCTGTGCTTTTGCTCATCCTCCAATTCGAGCCGTGTGTGCATCCCGCTGGAAAAGAGACTGCGCCCCTCATCGCCCCTCCTAGGGCTGTGACACTCAGAAGCTTGCCTGCCTCAAACCCGTGAGAGCCCCGCTCCGTCCAGAGCCGCTCTCTGTCCCCGGGCCAGGTCGCCTGCATCCCTGTCACCGCCTGCTACTGGAGCGCGCTGACCGCGCTATCACCCCTCCCGCCGGAAACCGTCCGACGACTGTGATCTACGCCGGGTCATCCAGCTGCACTGACCGTGCCCTGCGACCCCGCTTCGCTATCCCCGGACATCTCAGGCCGCGCCGCCCCCGCTGTGGAGACCCTCCGGCACCGCCGTGCTAAAGGGTCGCTGGCCGCGCCTGCCTACTTGCCCACACCTGCTGATTGAGGACCCAAGAACACTTCTCAAGCTGAGAGTCGCACCGACCTGTGCCGACTCTCCACCTCACGAAAGAAGTTCCAGTATCGGGCTCGGGGCCCGCAACGCCTTATTTCCCCGTGCGCAGGAGGCGATCTCTGTG
Organism: Triturus cristatus; assembly: GCF_964204655.1. Taxonomy (NCBI): domain Eukaryota; kingdom Metazoa; phylum Chordata; class Amphibia; order Caudata; family Salamandridae; genus Triturus; species Triturus cristatus. The sequence goes on from NC_140582.1 coordinate 559,424,620, forward strand.
AGTACTGGAACCACAAGTAACATTTGCAAGAGACTACAAGGTCTCCATTTGAAGCTACGAACAAAGAACATTGGCCTGCTTTACAACCTGGTGGCCTAGCAAAAACGTTATTGGTCTTGTGATAAGTCTGCTGCGATATATATACCTATTTTTACATAAAGAAGCGTATTTTTTATATATATCCAAGTCTGGTGTCCGTTTCTGGGGGGGATTGATGTATTTACTGTGTGTATGATTGTAAGTGCTTAACCAACAACGCCTGAGGAATCGCCTTGGCTGCTCACGCCACGCACCTAGAGGGTGAGCAAGGGTCATTCGCGAGGGGTTATCCTGCGCCCTGACGTGGAGGAGAGGGTTCCTGCTTGACACAAGGGCAACCTTGCGCCAACCAGAGATCCCCGACTCTAACATTGGTGGCAGCGGTTGGGATTTCGGATTTGCACTTGTAATTTGCATACAGTGAATTATTAATCACCAGATAGTGAGAGCAGACCAAATAACGCAGCCACAGGTTTTTAATTGTTGAACTTTGTCGAGACATCTGCCATTACTGCAACCATGCCTGGCTCACTCTCTGCTGGAAGAGCGCTCTCCGTGATTTCTGGAATAGATGAGGTGGATTGGGAGAGACTGGAAGGCTACACGATAGAGCAATTGAAAGGCTACAGTGTAAAATTCCGAGTTCCCCATGCTGGATTCAAGAGGAGAACCCAGTACGCCAAGGCGCTAAGAGCCTGGAGGGAGTCACGAGACCCACGGAATGCGGGGGACATCGTTCCACCCGACAACCTTGAGGAGCCCAGCAGAGTCCGGTCGCCAGAGGAGCTGGCAGACAGGGCAGCCGACAGGGCGCATGCAATGGAGATGGCAAAGTTGGCCGGACAAATGGAAATGGAAAAGCAGAAGTTGGCCCTGGAGGCACAACAACGCCAAATGGATCATGATATAAGATTGAAGGAGTTGGAGCTGAAGGCGAAAAGTTTGGACACCGCTCCTTCTGGTGGCAGCACTCCACCAGCGCAGGTAGAGTCCAAGGTGTACATCCCCAAAGATGTAGTAAAGGAGTATTTTAGAAAGGATGACATAGGGCAGTGGTTTAGAGCCTACGAGGTGGCCATGTCCTCACACCGGGTCCCTGAGAAAGACTGGGGAGCGGGGTTGTGGGGAAGGTTCCTTGCTGAAGGGCGGGACACACTGTTAGATTTGCCCTTGGAAGTCCAGACCTCATACCCCCATATGAAGGAAGCTTTAATGAGCAGGTATGGGTTAACTCCTGAGCTATATAGACAGAGGTTCAGGGAGACTAAGAAGATCCCTGAGAGTACGTATGTGGAATATGTAACCTTTTTCTGCAGAGCACTGGATGGTTGGGTGAAGGGTAGCAAAGTGAATGATTATCAAGGGCTGCTTGATTTAATTGCATGGGAGCACTTGTCCAGTCAATGTTTTCCTGAGCTACGCCAGCACCTGATAGATAGCAAGCTGTCCAACCCGAGGAAGCTTGCTGAGGAGGCGGACCGCTGGCTCAGCACCAGGGTCCACAAGGGTCAAGTGGGAGACTCCGCCAAAGGTGGGCAGGGTCCCCAGCAGAAGAATGGGGGGGACAAGGGTAAACAGAAGGGGTTCCAAAAAGGCCCCCAAAGTAATTCCCAAGGGAACCAGCAGAAGGGTTCTCAGCCTCCCCCACCCCCGCAGCAGAACGGGGCCCCGACAGGTAGACCTGTTCCAAAGGGGCCCTTCAATTGTTATAGGTGTGGTGACCCGGGTCACATTGCCTCTGATCCTAAGTGTCGCCTGTTTGGTAAGACCGCACCCACTGGTGCTCCACCCCGGCAAGTAGCTAGTGTTAACTTTGGGGAGGAGGTAGCAGTCCAGGAGGGTGGGGGTCCCGGGCAGATGACCCTAGTCTCGCTAGGAGACAGTGAGATGGTCCCTGTAACCTACCTGCCCTCTAACACTAAGAAATATGGGCAAGTGGTGACCATCAATGGAAAGACAGTTGAGGCTCTTAGAGATACAGGAGCCAGCGTGACCTCGGTGAGGCAACACCTGGTGTCTCAAGAGCAAATTGTACCCAATGCCTACTGTAGGGTTGTCAATGCTGACAACGTAGAGAGTCGTTGTCCAATGGCTCAAGTTCCCTTTGAGTGGGGGGAGGTCTCTGGTACTCTACAAGTCGCTGTGAGAACTGACATGCCTGTAGACTGTCTGCTAGGGAACGACCTGGAGAGTTCCCCTTGGGAAAAGGTGGAGAAGACCACGCATCTGAGGATGGTGGGTCTACCCGACTGGGCGTGCGTGACCACCCGGTCCATGGCCGCCAGTAGGGGTGTTGAGAGGGTCCTGGAGCCTGAGGGAGAGGTCCAGGAACCGGCCTTAGGGAGAAGGCGCAGGAGGCGCGGGAAACCGGCCCCCGAAGTTCCCACGGCCCAGGAGGAAGTAGACCCTGAGGGGGATGCTCTGGAGCCTACCGGGGAACAGATTGCCGAACTGGGAGATCTGCCTGAGCTGACCCATTGGCAGCAAGAAGGAGGTCCCTCCAGGGAGGAATTCTGCAGGGAGCAGAAAGAATGCCCTTCTCTCGTGGGTATGCGGCAACAGGCTGCAGACCAGGCCAACGGTGTTCAGGCCAAAACACACTACGTGTACTGGGAGAGTGACCTCCTGTATTCCGAGCCTAAGGCTGCTGAACCTGGGTCAGCCCGTGTGCTGGTGGTACCCCAGAAGTTCAGAGTCTTCCTACTGGGGCTGGCTCACGATGTGCCTTTAGCAGGACATTTGGGGATGGACAAGACCTATGACAGGCTTGTCACCCACTTTTACTGGCCCAAAATGCATAAGAATTCAGATTCCTACTGCAGAACCTGTCAGACTTGCCAGGCAAGTGGTAAGAGCGGAGGGAAGCACAAGGCTCCTCTGCAACCTTTCCCTGTGGTCGGTACGCCATTCCAACGAGTGGGTATTGATATTGTGGGGCCTCTGGACCCCAAGACAGCCCTGGGCAACAGGTTCATCCTGGTCTTGGTGGACCATGCCACCCGGTACCCTGAAGCCATCCCTCTGAGGACAGTGACGGCCCCCGTGGTGGGACGGGCACTGATGGGAATTTTCTCCCGAGTGGGATTCCCTCTAGAGGTTGTGAGCGACAGGGGGACCAATTTCATATCCACGTATATGAAATCCCTGTGGAAGGAGTGTGGGGTAACTTACAAGTTCACCACTCCTTACCACCCCCAAGGAAATGGGTTGGTTGAGAGATTCAACCGAACCCTCAAAGGCATGATCATGGGCCTGGACGGTCCAATGAGGCGTAAGTGGGACGTCCTCCTGCCATGCCTGCTCTTCGCTTACCGAGAGGTGCCGCAGAAGTCTCTAGGGTTCAGCCCCTTTGAGCTTCTGTATGGTCACCCGGTAAGAGGACCTCTGAGTTTGGTAAAGGAAGGCTGGGAGCAATCTCCCAGGAAACCTCCCCAGAATGTATATAGTTACATGCTGGCCTTCCGAAACCAGACTCGGCGTTTCAGGCAACTTGCTGAGGCAAATCTGGAAGCCAGCCAGGAGGAGATGAAGCGGTGGTACGACCGGAATGCCACTCTGGTAGAGCTTCAACCTGGACAAAAGGTGTGGGTCTTGGCCCCAGTGGAGCCTTGTGCACTTCAGGACAAGTGGACAGGTCCATTTGAGGTTGTGGAGCGCAAAAGTCCTATCACCTACTTGGTGGACATGCAGTCTCCCAGGAACCCTTTGAGGGTCCTACATGTTAACCGCCTTAAGCCCCACTTAGAGAGGACCGAAGTGGGCATGCTGCTGGCCACTGATGATGGAATGGAAGAGGAGACCGAGCCTCTTCCTGACCTCTTAGTGGCCTCTGAGAAAGATGGGTCAGTGGATGGAGTTAACCTCTCACCCACCCTGACGCCCGAACAACAGGAAGATTGCCGCCACTTGCTGGGGCAGTTTCCCGATAGATTCTCCCTGGTTCCTGGTGTCACAGATTGGTGCGTCCATGATGTGGACACAGGAGACAGCTTACCTGTGAAGCACAAGGCTTACAGGGTAACTGACAGGGTCAGAGCTTGCATTAAGGAGGAGGTCTCCAAAATGCTTGCGCTAGGGGTGGTTGAGTCCTCCAGCAGTCCTTGGTCCAGCCCCGTGGTCTTGGTCCCCAAAGCTGCTGCGCCGGGAGCCACACCTGAACTCCGGTTCTGTGTGGACTACAGAGGACTCAATTCAGTAACGAAGACTGACGCGCACCCCATCCCCAGAGCTGATGAGCTCATTGATCGGCTGGGGGCTGCCCGGTTCCTCAGCACGTTTGATTTAAGGTCTGGGTACTGGCAGATCGCCTTGACCGATGGGGCCAAAGAGAGGTCCGCATTCTCTACACCAGATGGGCACTTCCAGTTCCGAGTCATGCCATTTGGGATGAAGAATGCCCCTGCCACCTTTCAGAGGTTGGTCAACCAGGTACTGGTTGGGCTGGATGCGTTCAGTGCCGCCTACCTGGATGACATCGCAGTGTTCAGTGCCACCTGGCCCGAACACCTGCGCCACCTCTGGGAAGTGTTGATGGCTCTGCGCTGAGCAGGCCTCACGATCAAGGCAAGCAAGTGCCAGATCGGGCAGGGTTCCGTGGTGTACTTGGGACACCAAGTAGGGAGTGGCAAGGTGGCACCCTTGCAACCCAAAATTGAGACCATCCTGGCTTGGGAACCCCCCAAGACGCAGACCGCAGTGAGGGCCTTCCTGGGGCTCACTGGGTACTACAGGAGGTTTGTCAAGGGCTATGGAACGATTGTTGCCCCCTTGACAGAGCTGACTTCCAAGAAGCAGCCCAGGAACGTGATTTGGACTGACACCTGTCAGAAAGCTTTCGACACCCTGAAGACTGCCATGTGCACGGCGCCCGTGCTCTTGGCCCCTGACTTCTCCAAGGAATTCCTAGTACAGACAGACGCTTCAGAGCATGGTGTAGGGGCTGTTCTCTCACAGATGACTGAGGAGGGCTGGGACCAACCCGTAGCCTTCATCAGTAGGAGGTTACTTCCACGGGAAAGTAGGTGGAGTGCAATTGAGCGAGAAGCATTTGCTGTGGTCTGGGCGCTGAAGAAGCTAAGACCCTACTTGTTTGGGTCTCACTTCCGGGTTCAGACGGACCACAGGCCCCTCAGATGGTTGATGCAAATGAGGGGTGAAAACCCGAAGCTGTTGAGGTGGTCCATCTCCCTACAGGGTATGGACTTTACGGTGGAACACCGTCCTGGTACAGATCACGCCAACGCTGACGGTCTGTCCAGGTATTTCCGCCTTAGTGACGAGGAACCCCCTGGGCAAGGGTAGTTCTCCCCACATTTCAGCTGGAGGGGACACGTGTTAGACCTGGCACCTTGGCGTGAGTTTCCCTTCCACTTTTTGATGGTGTGCCTCGATTGTTTTGCTGGTGTTGTCCGCTCAGGGCACTGCGCCACGGCTAATCCGTGCCGCAGTGCAAGTGCTCCCGAGGTAAAGTGTACCTGTAATTGATGTCCATGATTGGTTTATTGGATTCACTGTCAGTCCCCAGTAAAGTGCACCAGGGGTGCCAGGGCTTGTGAATGCCAATGCTGCTGGTGGGCTTGCAGCGCTGGTTGCGCCACCCACGGAAGCGGCCTTGTAAAGTGTGTCTAGGGTCTGCCACCGCAGACCCTGTGCGCGGTCCGGGACCGTCGCGCTGACTGCGCAAGTGCCCCCACTTGCCAGTCCCTAAACCTTCCCTTACCTACATATTAGCCACCCCTCTGGTAGGCCCAAGGGCAGGGTGCATTGTAGGCATAAGGTAGGACATGCCCTGATGTGTGTGGCATGTCTTAGTAGTGAATTACCGCCATTTTCGTTCTTCACTATTGAAGGCTACCTGCTCTCCATAGGCCAGAATGGGCTACTGGGATCACGCCAACGCTGTGACCCCAGTGGACTCAGAGAGCATGGTAGAGTGCCAAGTTTAGTATGCCTGAACTCAGAATAATAAAATACTTCTTGTAGTCAAGTTTATTTTAATATCCTGGGTTTGTAAATACTACTTTTAGAAAGTTAGTATTTACTGACCTGACCATCTCAGTCCGCCTCTGCTGTGTGTGTGTGTGTTCTGCCTAGCAACAGTAAGGAGCAGGGTGGGGGGATCCCCAGAGACAGGTTGGCTGCCAGGTGGTGGGTAGAGAGGTGACACCAGGATGGGTGGGAGGAGTACACCTTGACTCTTGAATAGACCTGTGCTCTGCCACCACAAAGCCGGCGCCGCCCCCTGCGGAGCGGCTGATGTCTCTGCCCTGCTGCTGAAAGGAAAGAGCAGAGTCACCATAACAAAGTGCTCCAGAACTGGACTGAGCCAGGCCTAGGCCCCCTGGCGCTAAAGAACAAAAGAATCATGGTATAAAAGTAGGAGCCTGGCTCCTAAGAAATCAGAATCCTGTTTACCACAAAGAACCTCTGCCCGACTAGAAGGAGAAGAAGACGCTGGAGGAGCTGGCCTGCTGCTTGCCTTGCTGAGAAAGGAGAGGAAGAGACTTACTGAAAAGACTTTGCTACTTTGTGCTTGAACATTCTCCAAGGGCTTGATCTGAGCTTGCCCCCTGAACTGAACCCCAGGACCAGTGGGTTCTCTGTGCTTTTGCTCATCCTCCAATTCGAGCCGTGTGTGCATCCCGCTGGAAAAGAGACTGCGCCCCTCATCGCCCCTCCTAGGGCCGTGACACTCAGAAGCTTGCCTGCCTCAAACCCGTGAGAGCCCCGCTCCGTCCAGAGCCGCTCTCTGTCCCCGGGCCAGGTCGCCTGCATCCCTGTCACCGCCTGCTACTGGAGCGCGCTGACCGCGCTATCACCCCTCCCGCCGGAAACCGTCCGACGACTGTGATCTACGCCGGGTCATCCAGCTGCACTGACCGTGCCCTGCGACCCCGCTTCGCTATCCCCGGACATCTCATACCGCGCCGCCCCCGCTGTGGAGACCCTCCGGCACCGCCGTGCTAAAGGGTCGCTGGCCGCGCCTGCCTACTTGCCCACACCTGCTGATTGAGGACCCAAGAACACTTCTCAAGCTGAGAGTCGCACCGACCTGTGCCGACTCTCCACCTCACGAAAGAAGTTCCAGTATCGGGCTCGGGGCCCGCAACGCCTTATTTCCCCGTGCGCAGGAGGCGATCTCTGTGAGTACTGGAACCACAAGTAACATTTGCAAGAGACTACAAGGTCTCCATTTGAAGCTACGAACAAAGAACATTGGCCTGCTTTACAACCTGGTGGCCTAGCAAAAACGTTATTGGTCTTGTGATAAGTCTGCTGCGATATATATACCTATTTTTACATAAAGAAGCGTATTTTTTATATATATCCAAGTCTGGTGTCCGTTTCTGGGGGGGATTGATGTATTTACTGTGTGTATGATTGTAAGTGCTTAACCAACAACGCCTGAGGAATCGCCTTGGCTGCTCACGCCACGCACCTAGAGGGTGAGCAAGGGTCATTCGCGAGGGGTTATCCTGCGCCCTGACGTGGAGGAGAGGGTTCCTGCTTGACACAAGGGCAACCTTGCGCCAACCAGAGATCCCCGACTCTAACAGGCATGTTGATTGACATGTTGTATGTGGTTTGGTCATGTGTGCATTCCCACAGTTGTGCGTTGTGTAATGGTGGCTTTGAGGTGTGTGGTGTGTTGATTTGGCAGTTACCAACGAGCAGTCCTGTTCCATATGTGCCATCCTGGAAGCGCTGGTTGATGATGGACTGTGGGAAGATGTAGGAATCATGCGACGATATTGGTGAACATTCCCCGGTGGCCCACTATTGCCTGCACACTGATTGAATGCGTGTGCTTTCTGTTGCAGTACTGGTGTGCAGTATCCGCAGGGGGCAAAAGTGGGACATGTGTGCAGTCTATTGACCCCAACACGGCCAGGAATCCAGCTATGGCGTAGAAGCCGTGCTTGGTCTCCTGCTGTTCCTGCGCAGTGTGGGGGAAGTTAAGGTACTGGGGTATGAAGCTGAGGATGGCATCCAGGACAGGTGTGATGAACTTTGATAAGGCTGGCTCCGACTCTGGCCGTTGTTGGTTGGAAGGTACCAGAGGCCAACAGGTGCAGCACAGCCAGCAGCTTTGTCTGCGGCGGGATGTTGGTTCTCTGCTATGTTGGGACCATCAACCTGTGGCCGATGTGGGTCATGATGCGGATGATGGTTGTCCTTTTGAGCCTGTAGTGGGCAATGACTTCCTCAGGCGTTAGGTCTGTGAGACTGGTGCGTTTTCGGTAGGTCCGCTGTCTTACTCTGCGCTGCCTCTGTGGTGGTCCGGGGGGGGGGGGGCGGGTCCGGGACCTGGGGGTGGTGGCGGTCCTGAGGGTGGTGGCAGTGGGTGTTGTGGCCCTGTTGGGGCTCTAAGCTGCATGATGAGTAGCTCCATGGCGTCATTTGTTCTTCGGGTGTGGCTGTGTGCAGGGCTCCGTTGCCTACTGCAGGTAGTCATCCGGCTTTACACCTGCAGGAGGCAGGTGTTAAATACCTGCTGCTACCGCGACCTATCGCCTGTTTTTGGTTTGCTGCGTAGATCTGGCAGTTTGTTTTGAAAGTGGTGTTGTGTTTTTTTTTGCATGTTTTTGCACAGGAACGCCTACTGTGCATCTCATTAGGGTTACTTGGTGTTGTCCGCCGTGGAGTTACATTTTGGGGCAGTTATCGCGGGATTACTGGCCTTGTCTGGAGTTTGCACCAGCTTGTGAATGGGATGTTAAATCTATCTCCACTTTTGATGTGTTAAGGTGGAGATAAATCGGAGATGAGTCCTTGTGAATATACCACTGAGTCTTCCATATTTACTGATGCCATATCACCATAGCGTTTTTGGAGTTCTCTATTACTTCTGCATTTGAGCAGGTGAAAGTCTTTGAACAGTTGTATTCTGTGGCTGATGATTGGTTGTGAATAATTTAGCCAGAAACCTTATAATATTCAATCCTTGGTGAGAGCAGGGCACTTCCTCTTTATTCAATTCGATTTGCCTATTGGCTAGCTTGATTGGTGGAAAATCCATACATGATGGTTACACTATGGCTATTTTGGATTTTTGAAGGGTGTTATTGTGGTATGTTTGTTTCTATACATATACATTTGAATTAGCTCTCGATTATTCTTGTTAGGGCTCTCAAGAAAAAGAGGCATATTTACAAAGGACATACACAATTGTGGGGGAGGCCCCACAGTCAGTGCGGGCCCTCCACACTCATGACCTCTGCAATGGTTAACAACTTCGGGGCCTTTGCCACTGGAGCTGAGGCCCTTTGTGAATCAGCTCCATAGGAAAGCCACCCTTGAACATCCATCAGCATGACCTGATATCAAGGTCGCAATATACATTGTTCCACAAATACTGGCTATTTGCAGAAAAAGGGGACCCAACATGTATTCACTGCCTCTCTTGAGAAGACATTCTTCCCATTTATGCGTAATCATGCAAAATCCTGATACTTCTCATGCTCCTGTCTGAAATCGACTCCTTCTCATGCGCTTGTCTAAAATTGAGAAAATTGGATTAAACTGTAAAGAAGAACTGAATTAGGAACTAATCTCTCTCTCTCTCTCTCTCTCTCTCTCTCTCTCTCTCTCTCTCTCTCTCCCTCTCTCTCTCTCTCACCCACTGATCAGAATGTCTGGGTCTCTGTGGATCATGACATATTGTCAAGAGATTCACTTGGTGACATTTGCGATTTTTCCTAGGAAGAACTTTCTGTGGTTCACCCTAATATAGTGACTTTTTTAACATCTGGGGGGGTGCTTTCTTCAACTCTTTTGTTAGACACAGGAGTGGAATTATTTTTAGGTAGGCAGCGTTGATATTTGAGGTTCCTGATCGTTATGGAGTGGAACATCCATGTGGAGGATACCTATCTGAGCTTTTCCCACCGTAATCTCAAACATGCTTAACATATAACATGCGCACTATATGCTGGTAGAGTGCAGCACTCAACTGTAACAGCCAAGTACAGCACTCATTATCCAGAGGGAGGGTGCTTCTTAACTACACTGGGAAAGCAAGTAACTCGGAGGCAAGGATAAGGAGATGACAGTCAATTATTTTCCATTACCTTTAAAGCAATATGGTCATTTTACTCCCTACACATATTTCCCTTGCACGCCCAGCTACCTACTGAGTTCATGTTTATTGTGATGCATCAAGACCCTTTCTGGAAAACAGGCACACACGTGTCCCCCAGAAGAGAGTCAGGCACTCTTTGGATTTTGTCTTGCCCTCAGGGAAACTTCAATAAGCTCCAGAGTCTGAGATGTTGTCACAAACAGGAGCACACTTGCTATTCTTTTTCACTTTTTTCGAGCCCCATAGAGGGAAATTAAACAGACCACAGGAGAGCGTAGGGCCTTTTAATCAGGCAGCATTCTCGTAAATGCAAATGCTAAGGTAACTGGGCATGGATTATACTGTGGGTAAATTCCTGTGGATATCATAAGGCTGCTAACAGATGTAGCGGATTCTTTTATCCCTAAAGGAAACGATGACTAAATGGGGATTGTTTTTGCTTCCCGGCCTTCATCTTATTTTCAGTGTTTAGTGTGTAAATGAGTTTATGATTTGGTTTTAAAAAATGGGGGCCTGGCTTGGCACGTCGATATGGCGGTCGCACTCTAAGATTGCTCCGGTCCTCTCCATCATCCGCGCCACGATCCACTAATCCCGGCAGCCATCCATCTGATAGAGATCAGGGTACCTAAAATAAACCCACTACCACGGATAGAGTAATTTCACAGTTACACGCACATACATTCATCATACGCTAGGGCCCATTTCACTAACATACGCTCAAATACTCCACCAGCATAAGACCTGTGGGAAGAAAACCCTGCATCTATATCTAGGACGATAGGACCTAATTATAGTGGTTATCCTTAATCATACTCTATACAATCTATACAATAATGATCAAAATGTACTCAATAATTGACAAGAAAGAATATTCAACACCATGTTTTAAAGTTATATTGCTTTATCTAAAATTAGTCAAAGTAAATCAAAATAAATCATTTCTCATAGTTACCTATTCTAACTAAGTGTCAGAACGGGTCAGGACCAGTCTCTCGGTAAAGTCTCTCAGGACAGTGTCCTCAGCATCGATCCTCAGCAACGCAAGTTCACGCGGCAAAGGTAAAATGGCAAGTGGCGAAAGGGTGGCCAAAGGAGTGGGGGAGAGCCCTCCCTAAACTAACAGTTTTCATAGTGAAAAATACAATAGAGACACACATAAAGTTGGCAGGATAAACTGTATCACTGAGCAGAACAAGAAGGAAGAAATGTAACATTGCTACATCTGGAAACCTCCGCTCAGGAAAAGTCACAAGACGTGAACTACGGAACAGGAACCAAGAAAAATAAAACATGTATCATATTTAATCCGGTTTCTCCTCGGCCATCGAGCCACAGTTCAGAGTTTCCCTCTAAGGCTCCTTTGTCTTTCGAGATTGCCAAGGACACTTTCACTGTTCTTGGAGAACACCCAAAGCTGCTGTCGTCCTCATGGAAAATTTCATAGAAGGACCATGGTCAGTTGTCTTCAACCTTTTTCCAGCAGGGGTCTCTCTCGTCACGTCTTTCACATATTCACTCGAGGCCAGGCTCTCAAAATTAGCCATCATGGATTAGGCCTCCATAAGCCACAATAGACCATCTCAATTAAAAGAAATAAAAACAACGTTACTACAGCATAATGATTAAACAGTGTTAACCCCACTAATACCCTTATGTGTATGCATTTATCTAGCTTTTGCGACATAAAAAGCATTAATTCAGACAGCGTTTTGTGCTCAAAATAAATAGCACACAGCAACGTTTAAACATGAAAACTTGCACGTTATTGTAAATACAAGAACAGCACAAATAAGCTAACCCTCATGTAACTTTCTCTTATGTTAGGACAAACGGGTTGATTAGTAAAACACACTTGCACAAGACAAATAATTAATTGTTGAATATTAATAAATTAATAAAACGCATAGACATGCCAGAGCTTCAAAAGCCCCAGAATTTTTCTAAAAGAAAACTCTGCTCCAGCAATCCCCCCTTTGGTGATTTTATCACCAAATAAACCCAAAAAAAAAATAGTGAAATTTTAGTCCCATTTTAGGAAATCAGAAATGTCTTTTCCCCTTACACAACATTAAACACCAGTCACTCTTTCATCATCTCTCTTTGTCTCTAAATAAACACTCTCCCTCAATTCTTCTAGTTCAATTTCTTGAGGTTCTCTCTCCAACCTCTTATTTTTCTTTTCCTTATTCAATTTCTTTTTCCCTCCCCTGTTTTTACAACACACACACACCAATCTTATTATTAATAAAGCCACAATTATACAAGACAAGGGAAACAATATTCTACCTATAATAGTACTACCTATTTTTGCAATAAAATCCTTAACAGCTATCATCTTATTAGCTATTTTAGTCCATAAACTCCCAGCTTCAAGTGGTACTAATTCTTCATGCAAATCAGTAATATTTCTGATATAGACTTTCAGGTCTTTACTTTCGTCAGGAATGTAAGTGCAACAATGTTGAACTTTCAATATTCCACAAACTCCACCCTCCTTGGCCAAAAGAATATCAAGGGCAAGTCGATTTTGCATAGACATGGCACGTACGGCACTTAATTCTGTATTCACCAAAAGAAACCCTCCTGCGGTATTTGTCGATAAGCGATCAACCACTGTGGACAGTTTCCGAATTCCATAAGCATTTAAAGAAATTCCCACTGCTGGAATCAAAACCCCAAAAATATCACCCACAATTTCAGACCAAGTTTCTCTCTTAAAACGTGTTAATAAGTTAATATCTTCTACATCTCTTATTTTATCTGTATGAAAAATCTTAGGAAAAACCAGGCCCACATAACACGTGCCATACCAATGGTCAGGCAACTTGTAATAAGCCTTGTTCCCACAAACATAGTACACTCCTGGAAAAATCATATCTTCTCCACCTCTAAAACCCCAACCTGTCGCAATGAAGTATGTATCATGGCACTCACTAGTTCCCACAAAATATGTATCATATTGGGATTTTCTTCTGGTAATGCATAGTTTACCCTTCTGCGGTGCATCTAAAGCCAAAGTTGGACTAACCCCATTTTTTAACTCTTTTCCCATCTCAATGTCCCAAATTGTCTCACTCACTTCATATTTTCCCCCTTTTCCATGCATGTTCACTCTCCTTTCCTCAACCATATCCAGGAAAGCTTTCTCCTCTTCTTTCAGACTGCAAGTTAAATTATTCTTAAAAATGTAATCTAATGTTAGTCCTTTTTCTTCAATAAAAATCTCACCAAAAGTGTTAGCTTCTTTAGCTGGATTCAGCTCTTCATTCATTGGCAAGTGCCCAAAAATACTATCTCTGTTAGACATCTTATAATCTATTTTCCCTAACAAATAAAAAACACTACTTAAAATACTACAAGAAATACCATATGTAGCTGGCAAATGGTGATAAGTAACACCCTCTGAGACAGATGCAGGTAATTGCATACAGACGTAGCAATCCCTTACTTCCATTGTCTTCACATCTTCATATAACAGTTTAGAAAAAACATTACTAGAAAAATTATTAATTGACCTATCTTTGTGTATGTAACCACTACTTCTATTTGGAATTACTTTTTGTGAATTCTTCTCAATATTAGTCATATTCTCTATGTTCATCCCAAATTCAACCTTAAAAGTTACTAATAAAATTAAAACACCCCATAGAAGCATTAATAATCCAGTACAACAGCAGCACATTCTGCACCACCTTTTAAAAAAGGCACATCTATTTCTATTTTCCTCTATGTTAGCCATTTTAGTTTAGCCTCTACTACTCCACTACTGTTTGAACTTCTTCAATTCTTCAGCAATTCTTCAGCTTTCAGTTTATCCAAATGATCTCCTCATTCACTTGATCCAAGTGAATCCTTCTTTCACTCAGTTTGGATACTTGTCATTCTTCACTTCAATTTCTTCAACATCAAATTGTATCAGATCTCCAACGTCGGAATCCTCAGTACTCGACTCTTCTCCAATGTCAGTCAAAAGTACTTTCAGAATTTCACCAGTATCTTCCTCAACCACTTTTCTCAAGACCACTTCCGGATTATCTCGAGTCACTGTTTCTTCTTTTCCTTCTTCAGACAGTGTCACATAAGACCATTCCGGTGATCTGTACTTTTGGTTGGGTCTTTTAACTCTTCTTATTTCTACTGGTTCTTTTGATTTCTTTGATTCTTCTTCTTCAGCTCTCGAAGTTTGGCTTGATACTTCATTCACTTGTTCAGCTTTTGATGAATTTGCTCTTATTACTCTGTATCTCACCCTTTTCACTCGGTTGTTAGGCCAACGATCTCCTTTCACAACCTTTTTCGGCCTCAATTCTTTAACACTCTTCTCTCCAATCGAAGTTCTCTTTCTCAGAACTCGACCTTCTGTTTGTTCATCTTCATCATCTGTTTCAAGTGCCTCTTGTTTCCGTTTCCCAGTAGCTTTTCTTTTCTCCACAGATTTTTTCACCACTGTTTGAGACTTCCCTATTTCTGTCCCTCCTCGGGTCTCCGACACGCAATCTTCTTGCTGTCTACTTGTCCCTTCACCTAGCTCCTCATCAATGTTCCCTACACCTCCTCGGGGGTCTTCCGCAATCTGTCCCTCTCTATCTTCTTCTGACCCTGTTTTCTCAAGAATAATCTCAAGTGGTTCTTCAATCTCCTCCTCTTCTGATTCAGGAGTAGGTTCTGTGTGTTTTCTCTTTTCTTTTTTTTTTTTTCCACTGCTACTTGAAACTTCAGGCTCTTTATCAGAATCTGATCTTCTCTCTGATACTCGCAGTGATTCTCTTGAAGCTCTCTCTGCTTCTTTTCTCACTGATTCCGTATCTTCAGGATCTTCACCATCACTGGAATCTGACTCTTCAAAATACTCTTCACCAGTTCCCTCTCTCGGGCTTGGAACTCTCAGAGTATGACTTGCATGTACCCAGTGCCTTACTCCAGCACACTTTACTGCAGTCGTTGTAGTCAGAATAACTTGTCTTGGCCTTCCCCACCTTGGAATCAAGCAATTTCTTCTTCTGTGCACCTTAATCCTCACCCAGTCTCCTGGACTCAGATCATGGGCTTGCTTCTTCTCAAGTGTGGTAGCTTCTTCTCCAACCTGGTGAAACACAGAATGAACTGCGTCAGCCAGGCCTTTACAGTATTCCAAAATCATGTCATCAGTTATTGCCACCAATTTATTTACAGGCACGAATGCATGGCGCATTGCACGTCCCATAATTATTTCATGCGGGCTCAAACCTGTAGTTCTATCTGGAGTAGATCTCATAGTCATCAGAACTAGAGGTAACACATCTGGCCATTTCATGCCAGTGGCTAAACACATCTTTCCAATTCTATTCTTGATTGTGCCATTGATCTGCTCAACCACACCAGAAGCCTCTGGTCGGTATGCACAATGTAGCTTCTGCTGAATTTTTAATGCTTCACAAATCAAACCAATGAGTTCATTTTGAAAGTGTCTACCTCTATCAGACTCAACTGTAACTGGAAACCCGTATCTAGGAATCAACTCTCTCAACAGTAATTTTGCCACTGTTAATCCATCATTTCTTCTAGTCGGGTAAACTTCCACCCACCTTGAAAATAAACAGACTACCACTAGAACATACCTCAGTCTGTTCACTTGGGGCATTTCAATGAAATCAATCTGCATTCTTGTAAAAGGACCTCCTTCTCTGCCAATTGTCCCTAGACTCACCACTGTCTTTTTCCCTGTGTTGAATTGCTGACAAATCAAACACCTTTGACAGATGCTCTCCGCAATTGTCCTAAACTTTGCATTGTACCAGGTTTGTTTAAAGGACCTTACCATCGCGTCCCTCCCCAGATGTCCCTGGCCATGATACATCCTTGCCATTGACGACAAAATTGAGTTTGGCATTACTGGTCTGCCATCTCTGTAGACCCAAACATGGTCTGTTTCCCTTGGAGCACATCCTGCTTTAACCCAATCTTGTTTCTCTTCCTCTCCTGCCTCATCTTGTAACTGCTTTACTTCATCCCACGTTTCTAGGACATTAGTAAACATCACAGAAAGAAAAGACATTTCTTCCATCCTATCCCTGTTAATCGACTGGTTTGTTTTGGCACAATACTGTGCCACATCGTTTGCGTATCTGTTACCAACAGTGATAAAATCGTCCCCTGAACCATGTGCAGCACATTTTACAACCGCTAACTCCTTAGGCAGCTGTATCGCCTCAAGCAATTTTCCAATCAACTCAGCATTCTTTATCGGAGTTCCACCCGATGTCAAGAAACCTCTTTGTAGCCAAAGTTGGCCAAAGTCATGCACCACTCCAAATCCATACTGACTATCAGTCAACACAGTTGTTCTCAAGTCTTTCCCAATCTCACAAGCTTTTGTCAATGCCACTAGTTCAGCAACTTGCGCAGATCTCACTCCTTTCAATGGTGATGCTTCCATGACTTCTGAAACTTTGCACACTGCATATGCTGCACATAACACACCATCATCATTCCTCAAGCATGATCCATCCACAAACAACACATGGTCATTCTCAGGTAAAGGAAGATCCCTTATGTCCGGTCTCGGTTTTGTACAGTACTCAAGCACATCCAAACAATCATGATGATCTTCCATCTTTATACCCACATTTTCAATATCCGGCAAGAGTGTCGCTGGATTCACATTCACACATCTCTCAAGAGTCACATTTGATGCTCCCAGAATCACTTTTTCGTACTTAGTCAGCCGACTATGTGACATATGCTGAGTTCTGCTTCTTGTCAAAAGAATTGCCACATTGTGAGGTACGAATACCCTTACAGGATACCCCATTATGATCCCCTCACTCTGTTCCAGGCTTCTGCATGTCGCAGCCACAGCTTTCAGACAACCTGTTAACCCCACGGCTACAGTGTCAAGTGTCGATGAGAAGTATGCAATAGGCCTTCTCAATTGCCCATGTTTCTGGATTAACACTGAAAGTGCACATCCATTTCTCTCACTGCAGTACAGTTCAAACTCTTTTTCGTAGTCAGGCATACCCAAAGCTGGGGCCTCACACATTTTAGTTTTGAGCTCTTCAAATGCTGCCAATTGTTCTGCATCCAGATCTAACGGATCTGTCATTTCACTTTTTGTCAATTTAATCAATGGCTTTGCTATCAGGGAAAAATTAATTATCCACTGACGACAATATCCCACCATACCCAGGAACATTCTCACTTCTCTCTGGGTCTTTGGAGCTTTCATTTCTCTGATTATTCTGATTCTGTCAGTAGTCACTTTTCTCAGACCTTTCTCAATATTATGTCCAAGATAATGCACCTCTTTCTTGCAAAATTGCAATTTGGCTGGAGATACCTTTAACCCTCCATCTGCCAGATGATTCAGTAAAGCTATAGTATCTACTTCACAAGCTTCACGTGTCTTTGATGCCACAAGTAGGTCATCAATATATTGTACTAGCACTGAGCTCTCAGGCATGATCAGACTTTCCAACGATTTTTTCAATAACTGATTGAATATCGAAGGACTCTCCGTATACCCCTGTGGGATACGACACCATGCTAAAATACGCTGGCCAAATCTAAATGCAAAAATCGGCTGGCTGTCATGATGCAATGGAATTGAAAAGAACGCATGACACAAATCAATCACTGTATACCACTCAGCATCATGTGGAATTTGATACAGAATCACTGATGGATTTGGCACAATGGGACAACATGCCACCACAATTTGATTAACTTTTCTCAGGTCTTGCACGATCCTGAACTTGCCATTGGGCTTTTTCAGTCCCATTATCGGTGAATTACACGGACTACTCAGTAGTTCTCTCAGAACTCCCTGCTGAATCATTTTCTCAATTATAGGAGTTATCCCTTCAATTATTTCTGGTGTCATTTTGTACTGAGGAATGTTAGGATATGTAATTCCCTCTTTCACTGCAATTTTCACTGGATCTACATTATTCATCAATCCCACATCCTCTCCTGTAAAATCCCAAACTGCTCTTTTCACTGTGTCTCTCAGCACTTGAGGCAAATCCTCCGGATTAAACACTGCAAATGCACCAATTAACTCACTTTCTCTATTCTCTAGAGTCATTCGGTAGAAAACATCATCATCTGGTGTCTCAAAAGCTATTCCATCTGGTGTACAAAAAATTGTGCAATTCATTTTACACAATAGGTCCCTACCTAACAGGTTCACTGGACTCGTGTCACAGACAATAAATCTGTGCATGTCTGAAAATTTCCCTATCTGTACTCTTACTGGTTCAGTAAGACGTGTTCTGATTTGTGTATTGGCTACACCAACTACTTGGATTACTTCATCCGAGAGAGGAAGATTTCTAACATCTGTTGACCTGACAGTTGATCTTGTCGCACCTGTGTCTACCAAAAAAGTAACACCCTCCTCATTTATTTTCCCATCCACAAATGGTCCTGCCTGGTCTATTTCTAGAGTTGCACCAAGTATGCACTCTTCCTCCTCTCCTCGGCACCGTCAATAATCACCCTCAGACTCACTCCCTTCACTCTTTAACAAGTACTGCTGTACTTTGTTAGTACGTCTCGGTTTGTTTACCTGCTCATCATTGTAGAATCCCGAGTCCTGATTGTACTTTTGTACCCCTCTATTCTGCGGTAAGGGCGGTTTTGGCTCTTGACTCTGCTGCCTCACAACTTTCTGCTGTTGTTGCTGCTGGATATTCCCATCATTCTGCACCTGTTGATTTAAGGATTTACCCTCATTTAATGGTGGATTAGGACATTCCGATCTCCAATGTCCCAGTTGGCCACAATTGTGACACGGGAACTTCTTTTTGGCTTCCTCAAGACCTCCCTTTCCTTTTCCTGCAAATCTCGGTCTATTTCCTGCATTATTTCCTGGATTATTTGCCTGTTCCACCAACTGTGCTTCCTGTCTTTCTGCAACTTTCACTTGTGCCCACATTGCTTTCTCTTTCAGTTTTCTTTGTTTTGCTTCAATTTCATCACTAAAGTATTTTGCATGTCTCAGAATCTCATCTACTTTTTTACTCTGCCAATCCACTGTGTGTTCACGAATTCTCTCACCAATTTCAGGTCTTAGGCCATATACAAATCTGTATACAAAGTGACTCAAGTCTTTGTCACCCAGGTGTTCATCTCCACTGAATTGTTTAAAAGCCAGTATCAGCCTTTCGTAAAAAGCATGAACTGATTCTTTTGCTTCCTGTTGTGTTCGATCTATCTTAACCCAGTCTGTCTCTTTTGGAGGAACTTTACTCTTCAGGTATACCATCACCTGATCATACTTCCTCATTACTTCTGGATCTGGTGCCCCTGTTCTTGGATCTCTTGGATATTCCTCAGTAGGCCAACTCACAACTATTTTACACTCAGTCCACAAGTCTGCTGGAACAATTATATCAAACAGACTATTCAGGTCAACCCACAGCACTTTTGACAATTTCACAAACCTATCTACCTGCCTATACCACTCGACGGGCTTTTCTCTCAATCGAGGGAAATCATTCGTAAATGATAAAATATCCTGTCTAGTCCATGGAACATGTACATATCCTCCTCCAGGTATTTCTCTCATGGGATAATTCTCCACTGGTTTCTCCTTTTCTCTCACTGGAAATGCTGAATAAGTTGTTCTATCCTCAGATTCCTCTCTTTTCTTATACCACCTATCCTTCCACTTTTCTACATCACCCCATCTTCTCAATAATGCCACCATTTCTTTAATCTGTCCTGTTCTACCAGAAGTATTCAAATTTTCAATGTCTTTCTCTGTGAAATCCATCCTGTACGTTTTCTGCAAAGCCTTTACTCTATCAATGTCAACTCCTTGCTCATTTGCTATTGCTCTTAGTCTATCATGTGTATTTCTTGCTCTCCATGTTATGCTCTTGCACATGAACATTAGCTCACCATCATGATGACTCTTCAGGATTTCTGTTGGAACTGTTCCTGTCACAAGCTTTTCTAATTCTATATGTAACTTAACCACATCAATAACTTGTGAATCCTTGTCCTTTTTCTGAAGAACCTTCATCCAATCATTCAAATCATCAACTGTTATTTCAGCAGTTTTTCTCACTGGAACCACCTTTTTCTGCGGTTCTAAAATCGGCATCCCTGAACAACTAGGTTCACTAACATCCAACAGTTCACTACATGTATCATGTCTGGTTTGTCTCAGGTCACTTCTCCCTGTTCTTTTATCTGAATCTCCTGAAGGACCAACTGAATTTGTCGATTCATTTGCAATATATGGAATTACCAGTCCTTTCTCACCTGCTCTCTGTTTATCAAACACAGGCATAACTGGACCTATTGTTACAGGCACCGTAACAGCTTCCAGATTCTTCGTTAACTCCCTAATTTTCTCAGTCAGTTCTGTTGTTGTTTTTGCTAATTTTCTGGCATTTTCCTCACTACCTCGATTCTCTCTCTCCCTGAAAGAACTACTACCTCTTGATTCAGGTGTCATTTTTTCTTTCTCAACTGTATCTCTTATCGGAGAAACAACTGGTGTACTCTCATCTGGTTCTGGTCTATATGGAGGTGGTCTCTTATAAATCATGTCATTTAAGACCTCATCCTCATACTCTCCATATCTTCTCATATCTGACTCAGGACCCCTTTCTGTTGAAGGAGCAGAAACTTCAACTGTTCTCATTGGATATAATCCCTCTGTCATACTAGCATCTCGCCATCTTTTCTTTCGATCATGATGTGTTTCACGATCATGTCTCCTCCCAAACATGTACCTGTAATACCCTCCAGACCTTTGCTTTTCTCGGTCATGAACTTCCTCTTCCCATTCCACTAAAGCCTCAAACTGTGTAGGTCTCGGCTTCGGGTCTAAGCATAACATCTTTTCCCGTAAATTTCTCAACACGGCCAAATTAAATGAACCATGTTCTGGAAATGCTAGAACACCATCTTCTTTAGTATACCTAACCCAATTCTGCAACCATATACAGGTATGTAATCCATATTTCGCAACCATGAAGGATGCAGGTGTTTTCGCTGGAGGTAGCAACTCACCCTCTCTCGTTTTAACCTCTTTATCCTTGCTAAACCACTTTTTAACTTTTCCAAAGAACGTCTTTTTCTTTTTCTCTTCTTGGTAATACATTTTAGCGCTTACTAAAACTCTCTACTCTCTCCGTATTATAAATATACAATACGAGGTTTCTCAACCAATAGCAGCACGACTCACACTAACGCACCAATCCTGGAGCGTCTACGTCACTAAACAGCTCTTCCAATCCCTGCGTGACTCACACTAACGCACCAATCCTAGCGCGAACCCTATTCTGATCCAGTATCCAATCAGAGCGCGGACTTTCTGACGTCAACAGTCGCTGCAGTCTCTGTCTCCTGTCTCTGTCACTCGTCTACCCCTCCTTTACAAAAAACTTTCAGTAGACTTCGTGTGTCAAAATTTCTACAAAATCTATTAGTTACAACATAACATAAAAACATCTCCATTGTCTGCTTCGCTAACCACAGAATAGTAAAAGAGAGTCTATTTCTCAAGAATCAACAACTTTCATACATCGCATAACGGTTTCCTCTAGGACTTATCCAAAGAGTCTTACAGTCAATAAATGTATATGCATTCACGCACATTCATACAAGAAAAATATAGTACATGCACACAGAATCCTGCTTTCGGAGAACAGCACAATCTGTCCCTGTACAGAATTATAACTCAACAACTAAGCAGCTTACCTCTGCCCAGTTCCTCAAACAAGCTCAGAGAATACCTATTACTCCTCCCGCGATAAGCTTTAACGGCAATCCTTACGGATCCCTGGGACTTAAGACCAGAGTTTCATAGATAACCTTCACTACGATACACACTCCTTATATACCAGAAATATCTAATAGTAACATACGACGATGTCACTGATTCCGAACCCAGACAATGTGAACGCGCAACTTCAATTGTCACACGTAATTCCTTACAATCCCGTCTTTCCCGAGAGCAGCATATACACCTTCCTCTGCTCTACTACGGAACTGCTACCATAGCTTCCAAATTCCAGAAGCACTACATATAACTCAACATGACAACTCCAACATATAGTATTAGTACATATACCAATATCATCAAAAATAAACCAATAATCAAAAAGCTAATATACAAGCAATCTTATCTTATCAAGATCAAGACAACCATCTATAACCATCCTCTGCTACCAGAGAAATTGATAGAGATCAGGGTACCTAAAATAAACCCACTACCACGGATAGAGTAATTTCACAGTTACACGCACATACATTCATCATACGCTAGGGCCCATTTCACTAACATACGCTCAAATACTCCACCAGCATAAGACCTGTGGGAAGAAAACCCTGCATCTATATCTAGGACGATAGGACCTAATTATAGTGGTTATCCTTAATCATACTCTATACAATCTATACAATAATGATCAAAATGTACTCAATAATTGACAAGAAAGAATATTCAACACCATGTTTTAAAGTTATATTGCTTTATCTAAAATTAGTCAAAGTAAATCAAAATAAATCATTTCTCATAGTTACCTATTCTAACTAAGTGTCAGAACGGGTCAGGACCAGTCTCTCGGTAAAGTCTCTCAGGACAGTGTCCTCAGCATCGATCCTCAGCAACGCAAGTTCACGCGGCAAAGGTAAAATGGCAAGTGGCGAAAGGGTGGCCAAAGGAGTGGGGGAGACACACATAAAGTTGGCAGGATAAACTGTATCACTGAGCAGAACAAGAAGGAAGAAATGTAACATTGCTACATCTGGAAACCTCCGCTCAGGAAAAGTCACAAGACGTGAACTACGGAACAGGAACCAAGAAAAATAAAACATGTATCATATTTAATCCGGTTTCTCCTCGGCCATCGAGCCACAGTTCAGAGTTTCCCTCTAAGGCTCCTTTGTCTTTCGAGATTGCCAAGGACACTTTCACTGTTCTTGGAGAACACCCAAAGCTGCTGTCGTCCTCATGGAAAATTTCATAGAAGGACCATGGTCAGTTGTCTCCAACCTTTTTCCAGCAGGGGTCCCTCTCGTCACGTCTTTCACATATTCACTCGAGGCCAGGCTCTCAAAATTAGCCATCATGGATTAGGCCTCCATAAGCCACAATAGACCATCTCAATTAAAAGAAATAAAAACAACGTTACTACAGCATAATGATTAAACAGTGTTAACCCCACTAATGCCCTTATGTGTATGCATTTATCTAGCTTTTGCGACATAAAAAGCATTAATTCAGACAGCGTTTTGTGCTCAAAATAAATAGCACACAGCAACGTTTAAACATGAAAACTTGCACGTTATTGTAAATACAAGAACAGCACAAATAAGCTAACCGTCATGTAACTTTCTCTTATGTTAGGACAAACGGGTTGATTAGTAAAACACACTTGCACAAGACAAATAATTAATTGTTGAATATTAATAAATTAATAAAACGCATAGACATGCCAGAGCTTCAAAAGCCCCAGAATTTTTCTAAAAGAAAACTCTGCTCCAGCACATCTTTCATTCCCGACACCCAACGATGTGCCATAACTAAGGGAACATATCTGCGGCGTTAAAACCCCGCAGTCTGGTCTCAGCCGACTCACTGTGGCGCCGCCGATTTTCAACATAGTGGTGCCCGCTCTCCAGATTGCACTGATCTAGCCTGCTGCACCAAGAGGGGATTGCGACCCGCATCTGAGCAGCTGGAGGCCGGGGACTGGCGAGGAGACCGGAGACCTGGCAGCGCGAGGTGACATCCGCGCGTAACAGACCTGCTCCCCCTTTCCCATGGCCTGGCTCGCCGGCCCCTTTGCAACCGGCCTGCGGGTCGATGGCGGGCCCCTGCGAGCTGGGGATTAAGGGTGCAGTGCTCAGCTATCAGCAGAGACTCCCAAGCTGGGAGTGACCTGATGCCTTGGGGCCTGCCCGTGAGCCGCTCTGTGGGGAGACGGCAGTATCGGTCACCATTTCGGGTGACAGAGAGCTGATCATCGGTGGTGCCGCTGGGGGCCCCCCTCCCCGCTGGCCTTGTCATCTCCTGCATGCGACTGCTGACTGGTGGCACCCCCGCTCGCTGGAAGTGACTCCTGAGGCTCCTGCAGTAGGGGGCTCCTGCAGTAGGGGGTGAGTGCGTTCCCTGTATCCTATGGGTTGCGTGCTAGGTGTTGGATTCGGCTGCATCCATCAAGCAATGTGGGGCCCTGGAGGTGGGCCCCTTCCACCGCAACCTCTCTCACTCTCCCGCTTCTGTGGGGTCTCCTCTGGGCCTACCCGGCAGTCAACCATCTTAGCCCCCACTGCCTGATCTGAGCCACTTGCCGCGGCCCGCCTGGTGTCCTGGCCTGCGCCCCGGGCTCAATGGCCCTGCTGTGATTCCAAACCTGAAGGCTGGTGTACAACCAGACTCCATGGGGGCTTGAGCACGAACCGCGTTAAGGAGTGTGTGCGGCTTCGACAGTCATTTCGGGCGGCTGCGAGGAGGATCACTGTGGTGTCTTTGGCCTCCCCCTTCTCCTGCCAGCCCATCCACATCCAGAGCACGGCTGCGGTTTGGGGTGACCCAACTCAGTGGGTACAGCATCAGCGGTCTGACATCATCCTACTACCCCCCTGTGACACCTGGTGGTGGTGGTTGGGGGTGCCAGGACTCAGCTGGAGCAGCGCTTCATGGGCTGTCGGATCTGCTTGCTGGGGGGTGGAACTGGCTGCATTTATCGAGCAGCGCGGGTCCTTGGTGAGGGCCCTCCACCCCTTCCCCACCTTCGTATGCTCCCAGGGGGCTTCATGTGGGTCTGCACTGCCTGTCGCGCACCAATCTTGGCCCATATTCCAGCATACAGGCACAGAGACTTCTCCGCCGTTCATTCTCAGAGTGGTCCACTGTCGTTCACCCTGGGAATTAACCATCCCCCATTGATCAACCCACCACATCCTTTGTATAGGCGACCATTCCTAGGGCTGCGCCCTCAGATCCAGGCGGACTTTGGATTCGTTAACAGGGGCACCCCGCCAACCACAGCTGACAGAGACCGCTCCGGACCTGCCCTGACCCTGAACCTCCATCAGTGCGCCCTCATCTCCCACCATGGGGAAAGATTGGGGCCCTAAATCCTCGGCCCCCATACACAAACTAAAATTGACCAGTACACCAAAATAGACCATGGAACTGCAGGACAGGCCGATGGGTGGCCCTCCTTCATAGGGTACAGGCTTCGCTGCTATCCTGCAGGCAATCAGTGCATCCCAGGCCTCGGTTGAAGAAAAGATTGGTGAGGTCAGGGTTGACATGTCCCTTATTTGGCAGGATCTGCGCAACACCACGGCACAGCACGCATCACGGAGGCCGAGTCCCGTATATCAGCAACGGAGGACAACATCCAACAATCACAAGAGCGGATGGCTCACTTGCAGTCACATACCGAGGAGCTCCACAGGCGTGCCGAAGATGCAGAGAACCGCTCGCGCTGCTACAGCCTCCATCTGGTGGGCTTCCCTGAAGGTGTCGAGAAAGCACAAATGTCCACCTTCATCGAATCCTGCCTCTCCTCCTAGATGCCCAAGGACGCACTATCCACATGGCTCATGGTGGAGAGAGCTCATCGGTCCCTCGCACCTAAGCCACCAACCGGGGCCCCGCATCACCCCATCATAGCCCGGATTTTTAACTTTAAGGACAGGGATGCAATCGTGTATGAGGTGAGATCCCTCTGTCCCCTTAAGTCCCATCGGTACTTCAGGGCTTGGCAGCAGCAGACTTGGACTTGTCTCGTATCCCAATCATCTGACACCCCCTGGAAGGGGAACCGTAATCAGGGAGGCCGGCGCTGCTTCTCGACTTGCTGTATGTTCGGTGTTCTGTTCGGGATGCGACTAGGCAGTTCCTGAGGCCAGTGCGGATGGTGCCCACCAAAGCTACGAAGCCATGCATTCTGAAACACCACCTCCACCGAGACGATCTGTCTCTACACACCACAAGGAACTGTTCCAAGACTTTCCTAATGACCAGTCCTGCGGTGCTCCAATGAACTTGGGCCTTCTATAGCCCCATCCGGAGTCATGTCTTCACCGACCCTGCGACGAAAAGCGCCACGGCAGATTTGTTGCTCCAATCTACTTGTTTCTCTGCCCAGATAGTGAGCATGGAGGAGGGGTCCTTCACGTAATTCAACCCAAGTGTTTTGTTTGGTTACCAGTTTGATGCAACTGGGATGACAGATGCTTCAATTCTCGAAGTATTGGGTGGGTGGGACCGTTGTCCCATTGTTGATGTTTGTTTAATGTACCGTCTCACCATCCTTTTAAATGCACGCTATGATATTCCCACATATCACCTACAAAACACAGCTATAATCGCTGTCCCGCACCCACGCCATACCCCATACACGCCCACTGCTAGCCAAAGGGCTATGAATCTGTGCACCCACCAACTACCACCATGACTTGCTCAGCCGTTATAGGTACCTCCCTTCGCACACTGTCCTGGAATGTTAACGGGCTCATAGACAGGGTCAAATGAACGGCTGTCCTGTGCTATGCCCAACGCTTATTTGCCGACGTACTTCTGCTTCAAGAGACTAATCTGGTAGGGAACCACTGCCCCTTCCTGGCAAGGTACGGATACTGTATAGTATGGCATTCAGGGTTTGCCCGGGGCTCCCGGGGGGTGACCATCCTTATAAGGGGTAATCTTCCCTTTGTGCTCACATGAGTCACTCATGACCCTCAGGGGGGATTCATGGCTTTAAGCGGGGCGCTGGGTGGGAACCCCCTTAACCTGGTTTCCATCTACTCATCCCACATCGATGCTCCCATCGACTCTGGAGTACCACCGACCTCCTCACCTCTCTGCCCCTGGGCACCACAATAGTCGGGGGTGATTTAAATGCGGTCCCTAATCCCCACCTTGATACCTCGGGCCCACCGTCAGAATTACACACGACAAACAGTTAACGGGCTGGGCAGACTCCAAAGGCCTGTGCGACGCTTGGAGAATCTGGCACCCTCAAAGCAGACAGTTTACTCACACATCAGCAGTGCACCACACTCAGGCATGTATTGACGCCATATTCGTATGCTCCACTGATTGCCAAACGATTAGAGACATCTGTATACTTCCTAGGGGTATTTCTGACCACTCTCCAGTACTTCTCAGTATTGGGGACCCTTGGCGCGTCCAATGTGGTGGATGAACGCCTGGTTCCTCCAAAGCAAGGAATTTAAAAAGGCGGTTGGTATGGAACTCCAGCAATACTCCCTCACCAACACCGGTTCGGTTCCCTCCTCTGCCACCCTGTGGGAAGCAGGCAAAGCAACCATCCGGGGCTTTGCCAAGGACCAACTTAAACGTAAACGACAAGCTCAGACACAAGAAATTACCCTCCAGGAGGCTCAAGCACTGCTCCTTGACCAATCTCTGTCCGAAGACCGTGACGCCGCCCAAGAGAGGCAACTCACATGCTCACGTGCCTTAGGGCTGAAATCAAAGAGCTCTAGCTGGAAGCCGCCAGGCTCCTCTGGAGATCTTCTATAGCCTGGGTGTATGGATGGGGCGACAAAAATGGGAAGATCCTCCACAGATTAGCTGCATACCTGACGGCCAAACGAATTATTCGGGAGATAGAGGACCTGGATGATCTGACGCTCACATCCCCTCTGGCAATGGCCCAAGCATTCGCCTCCTACTACCATAGGCTCTACTCAGCACAGAGCGCCAAAACTTCCCTCACTGTCTTGCTGGGCACAGGTGGTATCATCCTCCCTCGCCTTAGCACTGCTGAGTACGCCGACTTGGACCGACCCATCACCAAAGAGGAAATTCATGAAGCAATAACACACACCTCTTCGGGCAAGACCCCAGGCCCGGATGGGCACCCACAAGAATTTTATGCTGAATACTGGGAGACTTTTGTCCCGCACCTTGCAGATCTCTTTGAGGAGGATCTAGAGAAAGGCTCCTTCCCACCTGAGATGGACTTAGTCACTATTGTCGTTGTCCCTAAAACACAACCCCCATCACCCTGGTGTGCGGACTATTGTCCAATTTCTCTTATAAACACTGAGGTTAAAATATTCGCTACAATTCTTGCCCAGCGGATGAAACCTCACCTAACCAAACCGGTCCACCCTGACCAGTGTGGGTTTATGCCCATGCCGGGGACTAGACACTGTCTCCATCATCTCCACCTGGCCTTGGCACAACGCCATTTGGTCTCTCCTTATTTGGCGCTTCTTCTCATTGATTTTGAGAAGGCCTTTTACTCTGTCAACTGGCAATACCTGGGTGACTTGCTGAGGGAGATGGGTTTCGGACCCCACTTTTGCAATTTGGTGAAGGTTGCTAGTTAACAGAGAGCTGTCAGAGGCTTTCCACCATTTGTAGAGGGACGAGGCAAGGTTACCCCATTTTGACTCTTCTCTTCGCCTTGGCGATGGAGCCCCTGGTGAGTCTGAATCGGTCAGAAGACCGCATTCAAGGATGGAAATGGCCCAACTCGGAAGTGGACAAAATTGCCCTGTAAGCAGACGATGTCTTAATTTTCCCTGCGGACCCGGTTGTCTCCGGCCCTCATCGCCTTCAGATATTGCATTCCTTTGGGCAGGCCTCCGGCCTTCAACTTAATCCCAGTAAGTCAGTCCCAGTCCTAGTTCCTCTACATTTAATGAGGGATTGCTATGATTGGCAATCCACAATACCCCTTAGGCGGCAATCATTAAAATATTTAGGAATCTGGGTCGCACTGCTCCCCGACCTCGCCTAGTCACTCAAGATAACTCCTCTAGTGAAAAAAGTGAAGGAGGATCTCAGCAAGTGGCAGACACGCCGCCTGCATCCTCTAGGGAGGGTCGCACTGTTTAAAATGATGATTGTCCCCAGATTCCTCTACGTGCTTCAGAACACCCCCTTCTGCTTCACGCGGACTTGGTTTCGGGAGCTGGACTGCGCAGCCACCAAATTCCTCATGGGGGGGTCAGAGACCTCGCTTGGCTCTGGCCCCGTTGCCGGATCCCGCCCTTTGATGGGGGCATGGGGATGACTACCTTATATTTATATTACTTGTCAACCCACCTCCTTACACTACATGGAGGATGGTCCGACCCAGCCTACAGGCTCGAGCTAAGTGAGCTGGTATTACCCCGTATTCAGTCTATGATGTATGGAAGACCCATACCTTCTACACTACCAGAGGTGACACACACCGTGCTCCTGGCCTGGCGGGCATCATTTCGCCACACCCACTGGACACAGAAGTTAACGCAGCACACACCTCTCTGGCACAGTACATGGCTCAAAGTCAGTGGGCTAACGGGATTTCGGTCTTGGGACCTTATTGGGATCTCCCAGCTCGGAGACGTGTGGGCCAGCGGCCATGTACGCTCCTTCCAGGAGTTGCAAGCCAGGTATTCCCTACACCCAGCGCAATTCTACAAGTACCTACAGCTCTGTCACGCTCTCCACTCACACATATTGGATGGCACAGCAATACCTGACTATAACCCACCCGAGGCACAGATTATGCTTGGGAACCTGGGGAAGGGGGACATCTCCCGTATTTACCGTACACTAACCAACAATACCCCAACCACACTTGACCGGCTCAGACACCAGTGGGAAGAATGGGTGGGTCCACTGGAGGAGGAGGATTGGAGGGATGCACTAATGGCACCTAAGATGGTTACTGACTCGGCTAAACTCCGCCTGATCCAGCTGTACTACCTGCATGCCGCCTGCTTAAGCCCTGCACGTGTTCATAGGGCAGGTCTATATCTCTCTGCCGCCTGTACACGCTGCGGACAGGACCCGGCCGATTTCTTTCACATGGTCTGGCCATGTCCCCGACTGGCAAGATTCTGGGGGGCATTGAGAAGGAACTCACAGAGGTCTTAGGGTGGGAGGGTCCCCATGATCTACGGCACATACTCCTGGGGATCACAGATGGGCTGGACGGATCCAGAAATGAGAAGCTGTTTTTCAACACGGCCATGGTTGTAGCCAAAAGGGACATAGACGCCAACTAGAAACGTCCTATTTCACCTAGCCTCAAGAAATGTTGGGAGGGGGTGGACTGATGTGCTACACTGGAAAAACCTCTGTACGAAGCACGGGGATGTCCGAAGAAGTTTCGCAGGGTGTGGGGCGAGTGGTTGGGTACTGTGGCTTAAATTTATGTATCCTACTAAATGTCTGTATCATGGACGATTCTATGGGGTCATGCGGAACGAGTTTAATCATTCATTGTAGTGGGAGTTATTGATCCTACTGTACTGTGCTATATTGCTGGTTCTGTTACCACATCTAAAATCAATAAAATTGTTTATCAAATAAAAAACTGGATACAATACTCGATGATGAAGATGACGATAATGATGATATAAGATGATTGAATCCTGTGAAATTGTAAAGGAGACTTCCCAACCTTTTCCCATGGTGACTAGAGAGCCATTTTAGCAGCTGGAAGTCATCTTTCTTCATACTAGCACAGCCCTCAGTAAGCAGCTGGATGCATGTAAAACAAATACAGTACTGGGTGGACCAGCTGTATGACCACACCTCGCATTAAGTAGATTAAGTAAAATACCCAACAGCACCCTAGGATAAATACTGACTGAAGTGTAAATAAGAGCTTGGTTGGCATAAAGTAAGATAGTTGCTATCAGGAACTCCATATTGTTGTGGGGTAATAACATTTGATTTCTTTTTTAAACTCTGGACAATGTATTTGATTTTCGGAGCAGTTGCAGCCTGCTGATTGGAATTCAGTTTCATGTGCTTAGTCTAGAAAAAAAAGATGATTTTGGTATACAAGTTGCCATAATATACACTTTTGTTGGTCAACTGTGAAAGGTCTACTATTAAGGGATAGAATTATGGAAAAATTAAATATTTTTATTATTTGTACATAAAAACACAATGGGGGATATTCTAAAGAATGTGTGATGATTATCACAAAATTAGCTTAACGCACCTTTCAACATCGCAGTTTATCTCGTGAAAATAACACTATGTCAACGTGGAATTCCCTACACGGCGGTACCATGCAATAGTCTCCCCATAAAACGTCAAATGTCTGCGACAAAGTCACCGAAACGGCAATAAAAACCCAAACCCCAATGTGAAAAAACTTGTGAGGGGCCCAACCGCGATAAAAAAATCTGCATTAAGCTGCGCCAGGCATGCAATCCACACACGTCAGGTGGAAAAAACACATGGGGTGGGGCCCAGGGGGTGGGTCCTGTATGTTGTGGCCCTCTTGGGTGTCCGAGCTGCATGATTAGTAGCTCCATGGCATCTGTTGTTCTTCAGGTGTGGCTCTGGGCTGGGCTCCCTTTCATGGTGCAGGTTGTCGTCCGACTTTACACCAGGTGAGAGCAGGTGTTAATTCCCTGCTGCTAACGTGCCTTATCGCCTGTTTTGTGATCTTATTGCCGATCTGGCTGGTCGTTGAGAATGTTGCGAAGTGGTGTTGTCGCGGCTTTTTGCACGGGAACGCCTACTCTGCATCTCATTAGCGTTAGTTGCCGGTGTCATCTGTGGCGATGTTTTTTGCGGCTGCTATCGCAGGTAATCTGGTGATATCGGCAGTTTGCACCAGCTTGTGAATGGGGCGATTAATTTATCGCCACTTTTGCTGCGCTAAAGTGCCGATAACTCGGCGATGAGTCCTTGAGCATGTGCCCCTCTGTGTGCTTAAAATCATATCTTTTAAGCAGGCTGCAAAAGCCAAACTTTAATGTGCATTAGCATAAGTTTATTCAAAGGGTTCAATCACATTGTACATTTTCCCTATTTTGGAATTAAGTTTAACAATAATAAGAGTTTTCTATTAAACTACCTAAAACAAAGGCTGAAACATTCACATAGGTGAAGAAATAATGTACAGTATAATACTTACAATATCCCCAAAATAGGTCCCCAAACAATTCAATGAAAAATAATTTTGAAGTAATTCACACATAACAATTAAAAAGAGAATAATACCATTCATAACTGATAAGATCATCAATGTAAATGGATCCTCATCATTCACGGGGCACAGTTGCCACTACAGAATGATTGCATAAGCCTGAATGCTTGATTGTTAAAATAGCATTTGTATCATGTCTGTCATTTCCATATTTCTCCTAGCTGGACAACAGATTGGAGCATGTACACAATTTTTCTGTCCAGTGGTGTTAGAACAGTTTTCAGAGTGGGGTGCTGCCATCAATGTTATATCACAGAATTTAGGAGGACTGTGAAAAATCCAAGCATCACACAATGAACAAGTGTCGCAAATGAGCCGCAACCATTCTTGAGGTGAGGGGCAAGGATGTAGTATGTAGATGGCATTGCATTTAGTAGCACACTGTCACAAATATATTGAATGAATTAATACATTTATTGTTTGATTATTTAAAATCCTACAATATGCGCTTATAAAATATTATCAAACACAATATACAATTTAAAATTAATACATTTTAACAAGTAAACTTAATTTTCATTTTGCAAAGTTAAAATTCTTCGTAGAAATACCCTAGTACCCAAAAATATATTTTTAATAAAAACAGCTGGCTGGGACCTTATTTCTTATTACTACTATTAATATTAAAAGAAGAACATTTCTTTCCTAATATAAGTCATTTTGTACAAGTTTGCTGTTATGTCGGCCCCGTTTAAGGCCGCTATGGGAGTAATTCTGCAGGTTCAGTCTTCTAAGTTTACAACAGACTATTCACCGGAGACTAATTTCTTTCTTGCCAATAGCATAAATTTAACAAAAGCAGCATTCAAAGCTATGTCTGTTGAATTAAAACATCTTATCAGTGCTTGCCTATAGGTTTGAATTCCACAGATGTTGAAGTTATTCCTTAGTAGCCTCCTTCTTTCTTCCATCAAGTCCAGACAGATGCAAACTAGGTGAATTATGTTTTCTTCTCCTTTTTTACATAATCTACAGGGCATTGGTTTTTTATTGTGCATTGCCATGGCTTTGCATGAGATGATCCTTTAATGAAAACATTTTTTAGTTTTAAGGACCAAGCTGTTTCTAGGTAGATTTGAGACTTAGCGGTTTTATATTCATTCAAGATCATCTATGTGTGCTTTCATTTTAAGAAGTATTCATTTTCTTTCAACGTTGACAGTTATTTCTGTATTTTATTGATGAGTTTTTTTAAGAGGCTCTGGGCTTAGTCATGTCCCAAATGTCATGTGCTGAATACTCATCCAAAGCTGTTTGTAATTACTTCCAATACTGTAGTTGATGATTTGCTTGTATTTCTTGCAAGAGCAATTGACACATTGGGTTCGATATATTTGATTTTATTCTCTTCCATACCTTTATGTACTGACCCTTTCTTGCAATGAGCTGATTTGATAGCCCAAACTCTAACCTGATTTCTGCTGGTGACCCATTACATGGAAGGCAAAAAAGACGCTTAAAAGTTTTTGTAATGGCATTATTTAAAACTATAGTCGCTATCACACAACGCCTTACTACCATATGTAATAGTTGGTAATAGTTTTGCATTTATTACCTTTAGGAGTGGAAGGTAGCTAGGTCCGGCAAAGGACTACTCTAGAGTTTGAAATGCCATGATTAAGGTGTTACTTCTCCTTTCTATGTCTTTCTTGTCCTGCTGAAAAGTGCCATTTTTATCAAAAAGCACACCCAAGTATCTGTAGGTCTTCACTTGCTCCAATTGACGATTTTGCAAGTACCATTTGAGTTTATAGAGTTTCCGTTCCCTCTTATTAACTCCCCTTACCTTAGTCTTGGCCTCATTTATTACCATACCATTTTCCAAAGAGTAAGTTGACATTTTAGTTATGAACCGTTGTAATCCTATCCTTGTTTGGCTTAATAAGACAACATTGTCAGTGTATAGCAAATTTGATATGTCTCTTCCTGCTAATTTTGGGGGGTGAGCATTCTCATTATCCAAGCAGTGTGCTAATCTGCTAAAACAAATTGACCAGTTATGGCGCAAGGACACATCCTTGTTTTAGTCCCTGGGAAGGGTGGATTTTCCTTGAAAGATATGAACCATCACCTATTCGAACTCTAATCCAAATGTCGGTATACAGTGATCGAATTGCTTTTAGGAGGCTAGCTGGTATTCCTTGTTTCTCCAGCTTCCCCCAAAGGGTTTTCAGATGCACACAATCAAAGGCAGATTTAAAATCCACAAGGCATAGATATAATGGTTGGTTCCTAAATATATATTTATCACTTAAAATTGAAAGTACTAAAATATTAGTACTGTTCCCAACCCTTGCATGAAGCCTGCTTGATTTGGCTGGATTTTATGCTTCCTGGTTGCCCACTTCGATAGCTCTGTCAAGAGCATTTCCACAAAAAGTTTGGCCTCGGTGTCTTGTAAAGAAATTAGGCAATCATTGCCAGGTTGAGACCAATCACTGCTTTTGTAAATAGATGATATTAAGGAGCCTTTCCATGAGTCTGGCAGGATTGATGATTGAATGGCTTTGTTAAAAACCTTTGTAAGGTATTCTGCTCAAACAGTTGGATAATCTTTATATAGTGCAGAAGAAATTCCGTTTGGGCCTGGTGCTCCATCTTGCCTCCATTTTCTAATAAGATTGTATACTTGATCTTTAGTTATAATTCTTTCTGTGTTGCGATTTATATTTTTGTCTTTTCCTCTTTGATTATTGGGCCTATCCATTTCTTTGACATATTTGCTGTTATTCAGGGGAGTTGTTAAAAATGCTACCCATTTTACTTCCGTTATGGTGGATGTTATGATCGCATTGTTAGTTCTATTCAAACTATTGATCCTTTTCCAGAAATGTCTTGAATTTTTCATTTTACTTGTGCATAATGCTTTTTCCCAGAGTGCTTGTTTCTCTTCAAATTTATCATTTCAAATTAACTTTCTCAATTCTTTATTTGCTTTTTTATTAATTTGGAAGGTAGGGCTATATAGTCCGGCCATTTCTTTGTCTGTCTCAATATTGCATTGCGAGTTATTTTCCGAATGCAACCATTTAAGGATGATTTAATGCTAGTTATTGCTTTTGCTTGCCTACCTAATTCATGTTTATTATCATTTTCAGATGTATAGGTAGCCATGAATTCCTTTATAAAAAGTGCACATTTTGCAATTACAGTGCAAGCATTACGTGTAAAACATTGTTCGACCAATTTCAATGCTGTTTTCGTGATTGAGTTTTTGTAACCTTCCGACCAATACAGTCTCCTGTAGTTTACTGTAACAGTACCCAGGGAAGGGTCTTTCATTTCTGATGTCTTCCATATTGGAGGTTTACCTGCGTTATTGTTGGCTGTGGTCACTGCCATGTGTATTTACAATCTGATAAGAAGATACCCTCTGAAATAAACTCAAAGATACTATTGAATAGTCAATTCGTGATTTTTGACCATGTGCCTGATATATCCAAGCTGAAGGGATATTGTTGGAAATGCCTCTTTTTGTAGTGTTATCCCCAAACTTTTTGCTTCTTCCTCCTATTTTTTCCTGACCTGCTGTTGTTGGTTTTAGGACTCTGGGTGCTTTACCACTGCTATTCAGTGCTAAAGTGCATATGCTCCCTGTGAAATTTGTATTGTGGATTGATTTCTCCATGATTGCGATATTTGATTTACTGGTAAGCCCCTAGTAAAGTGCACTGAGTGTGCCAGGGCCTGTAAATCAAATGCTACTAGTGGGTCTGTAGCACTGATTGTGTCACACACATGAGTATCCCTGAAAAGGTAACTCAGACCTGCCACTGCAAAGTCTGTGCGCAGTTTGTAATTGCCATGTCGACTTGACAAGTACACCCACTTGCGAGGCTCTAACCTTTTCTTTTTGTACATGTGAGTCACTCCTAAGGTAGGCCCAAGGTACCCTTGTGGGAAGGGTGTAGTGTATATGAAAAGAAGGATATGCCCTTATGTGTGTGACATGTCCTGATAGGGAAAAACTGCCAATTTCGTTTTAAACTATTGCAAGGCAACCTGTTCCCATAGGATAGAATGGGGAGTTTGCTTATAACATCTTATAAACATAGCTACCTCGGGAACAAGGTAGGAAAATAAAGTTTAGTATGCCTGAACTCAGAATGCATCTTTTAGTGAGGGTGATTTTTACATTCTGTGTTTGTAAATACCACTTTTAGAAAGTAGGTATTTTCTTGCTTAGCTATCCAGTGAGCCTCTGCTGGGATGTGTATTGACTGTCTGTCTTTGGGGTGACAGGGGCTGGGGTGGAGCAGTGTCTTCAGAGAGTCTGGATGGGTCAGGGCTGGGCTGAATGGACCTGGGCTGCATTTAGAGCAGGGGGAGGAGATTTCCTTTCACCTAAGTGGGCCTGGTCTGCCTCTGACAATGCCGTCTCCACCTCCTGCCAGGAAGCTGCACAAGAGAGGACAAAACTGGTTCTGGCTGGGCAAAGACACTCTCTGCCTCCAGAGAACAAAGGATTTTGTAGTATAAATATTGGGGCCCAGACCGCAGAACTTTAGAACACTTTTTGACCTAGAAGACTGCCAAGAAGAAGAGCTGGAGAAGCTGTGAGGAGGAATTACCACTGTGCTGAGTGCTTCGCAGTGTTGGCCTGCAGTGGCTGCTTCTGTCTTGGGCAGTGAAAGGACTGGACTGAACTGAAGTTTCTGCAACTTCTTTATTGAGTTGCCTCCTGTTCTGAAGACTCAGGGACGGCAAAGACTTCACCAACCACTGAGTACGGCTTCTGGAAACGCTGTATCAGCTGCCACAGAAAAGGGTGAAGCAACCGACTCCGTTGCTGGCTCTGTCTCCTGACGAAATACCCACAATTGATGGATGGAATGCAGAACAAATCAAAACATTCACCCAGGGTCAAGAGACCTGAGTTAATTCCATCATTCTTTTGCTCACCATGCCACCCCATGCCACTCCTGACGGCACCGCAGACCGCACTGCAACCTTGGTATCACCGACGACGATGGCCGATGCCGCTGCCACCGAGCCACTGCTTGCACAGTGACCTGTGGGTACCGCACTCCGCACTGCCTCACTTCACTTTGCCATCCTGGCCTCACCGATGCCGTAGCTGCTGCTTACTTCAACACCCGTGACCGCATCGTGGCTGGGGGCACCGCTTGTAAGTTTCACGACGCACGGCCCCATCCCACACAACCGTCTGGCCGGACCGACGTCAGCTCCCGCTAACCGGGTCTGTTGCCTGCACCGCAACCTACCAGCCCTTCACCGTAAGCCTTGGTCTCACCGATGCCATCTGGATGATCGTCACCGAGCCACTGCCCGCACCGCATCAAGAGGACACCGCACCCTGCACTGCTTCCATTTTGCAATATAACCCCGACAGTTGCCACGACCAGCTTGCACCACCGTGTCAGCCGCAACGAGAAAGGAACTGTTACCGAGTCTGTCCATGCTTTCGCTGGCCCATACCGACGCGGTCACCTGGATCTGTTAGACTCTGTTGTTTCCAGCAATCGAGGTAGCCCCGGACAGAGCTACCTACTTTTGAGAACTATGTTTTTCAAGTATTCTTGCAAAGTATACCTTTCTAAGTACTGTATTGTGGATTTCTATCGATTTGGTCTTGTTTTAAGTATATAAAATAGATATTTTTCCAAAACTGGTGTGGTGTCTGTTTGTTGTGTTTTCACTGTATTACTGTTGGTTATGTGCAAATGCTTTACACACTGCCTCTAAGATAAGCCTGACTGCTCGTGCCAAGCTACAAAAGTGGTGAGCAGGGGTTATTTTAGGAGTGTAACTCCCTTACCCTGACTAGGAAGAAGGGTCCCTACTTGGACAGAGGTGCAAACTCTTGTCAACTAGAGACGCCCATTTCTAACAGATAACTTGTTGGCACCTTCCCCTAAACCCAGGGATTCCAGGTCTTTCAGTAGATTTTTACTAACTGTCCCTCCTGCCGCTTTAGACTCCGGGATTGGAAATTGATTAGCAGTAACCCACTGGAAGTCCTGTTGCAGTGTAATTTCATCTCTTGTATATGACCATAGTAGGTTCATGTTAAAATCACCTGATATGATTGTTTCAGAGTGTATCTCCACATTTTGATGTAATAGTATATTTCTTAGATCATTGGTGGTTGATTTCCTGGCATTAGCCTCCGGATGCATATACACGCTTATTAATAACAGAGATTTTATGTTGATTGCTTCCTTATAGTACAGTTTTACAACTAAAATGTTATTAGGACTTGTAGATACTTGTTCACTTTCTAATTTTAAGTCTATTGCTATGAATGTTGCTGATCCCCCGCTGGGGTGCCCATATTTATTCAATTTAATAGCCGGGACAAATTACCTGGTAAGCCCTTCTAGTACAAAGGACTGCATTGCCCATGATTCTTGCAGGAAGATAATCTTAAAATTATTGGACATAAGGTCAAGTGCATGCTTTGTGGCATACAGCCTGCACCATTTATATTCCAAGAACGTATTTCTGGCATTTCCCTTAGCTCAGTTTTTGGTCCCATGAGCACTGATGTTGATCTCTTTATGCCTGGTTTGCCCCATGTAGGGCTGTCATCAACCAGCCAAACTTAATATTCAGAATTTTCTCTTCTTGAGATTTAATTGTGGTTGCTGATGGTAAATTAGCTGTTTTGCCAATGGGGTTTTTCAATATTGAGAATACTTGCTTATTGTGTTTTTATTTTTATTCCGTTGGTAGACAAGTTTCTCTGGCGAAGTAAAGGGGGGCCTGCTGATTTTTATTCCCCAATTTCAGAATGTTTCATATTCCTGAAGGATTTGTTCTGGTAAGTGAATAGACTCTATATTTTCATTTTTAATTTTTTCAAGCGACGGGATTGCATTTAACAGTTTTGAAATATTTCCCCGATTCAAGATGTCATGTTTTCCCCTCGACCTATATTCAGATTTAAAGATAAGTTGGCTCTTACCAGTTTTATGATCATGGGTTGCACTCTTATTGTCAACTAATATAGGAGCTGTACATTCTTTTTCAGATAAAATTGATCTCTGGTTTGATGACTTAAACCTTTGGGGTGGTTCTGCGTACGAATCAGATGAAGATTTCCTGGTTTGTTGTTTGGGTGACTGTTTAATCCTAATTGTTTTATGAATTTTCACTGTTTTCCTCTGTACCATCGATTAGCACCTCATCAGTTTTCTAGGCAGACTTTGATCTTCCTTGTTTATCTAATTGGATGGAAGTATCATCATTCATGACGGGGTTATTTATATCTCTAGTTAGCTTACCTTCTTCGTGAGGCCAAATATTTCCTTCCAGGGTTAAAGCTACGTTTTTTGCGTCACTTTTGGGGTTTTCATGTGAAACGTGACCATGTTGTTCAGTTTGTTCCATTATTTCTTTTCTATCCTTGGCGGCCATAATATCTCCTTTTTTTGTGTTTTTTTTTTTTAAATAGAGGAAAATACTTTTTTCTTCTTTTCTGTAGGTTTATAAGGCTGTGCTTGCACTGGTCTTATGTCTTGATTAGGACTATTTATCTTATTCCTAGTTACTACTGTTGTTATTATTTCCGGTGAAGACAATATTATGCTGTTTTTATCTTATTTCTTGCTTTATGTTGTTTTTTGTCAATAACAGTGAGGGTCTAGTTGTTTGTTTTTAAACCTGATCTTCTGTTGCATCTCCCGGTGAATCCCACTTTTTTTGAGGCATTGTCTTTTTGTTTATACTTAAATCCTTTACTTCGAGCTTACTGGAATTATTATTCTTCCCTAGAATTTGCATGTTTCCTTATAAAGTCCTCCAGAACGGTGCTCAGGACCTCCGGGACAGTAGCCAGTTTGTTAACCAGAGTTGCACACGTACACTCGAAGTATGGGGTTATATTTTGTGTTTGTGCTCGTATTAACAAACTATTTAAGGTGGCCAGTTTCTGATCTATCCACGCCACAAAGTTTGCCATGGTATTAAGGAGGTCGATTTGAACTTCCATTTTATTTGATTGATACGTTAGAGCTACTATTGTTAACTGGGAGGTTCTAAAAAATATGTCCCATATTGGCCCGGGTCTGATGTTTCTATAACCGGTGAACCTTGTTCTTCTTGTGTGACCTCAGGGCTGTGATGTATTACCATTCTATTTACGAATGAAGAACTTTGGCTATCACCCTCTTTCTGTTTTGGTTGAGTAAACTGAGGATTGGTACTAGGATTAATATTATAGCAAGGAGTACTCCAAAGTTGCAAGTTGTCAATTTTCAGAAAGGATTCCTCCATGTGATCTTGATACCCTTTTACCTGTGTTAAATACTCTCCACTATCTTTAATGTTGACTATATTCCATTTTGCCTGAGTTGGATTATTAACGATATATATATAGCTTTTATTTCAACTAGCTTGGCATCCTTGTTCAGTCATGGAAAATTTATAATATCATCAGCTATTTTGTACTGCACTTCCGTTTCCTCTCCTGACTTGCAGGCCTTTTGATCTATCCGATTTGTTTGAGTCGAGCTAGGTGTTAGGATAGGATGTAGCCTTATGGCTAGAGCGGTCGACCTCGACATGGGGGAACGGGGTTTGAGTCTCGGCAACGACGCCCAACATCCTGTGATTCTGGGCAATTCACTTAATCTCCCTGTGCCTAACAAAAATGAACGTGTCCTGCTGTAACGAAACTGACGCGCATGTAAAGTGCTCTGATACCCAATGTCTTGGGTCTAGTTCGTGCTATATAAAACTCAAAAAAAAAAATTATAACAAAAAGGGCTTACCATTTTTAATATTTACTGTTACTTCGGGAGGGAGCAGTGCCCTTGATAAGAGTAATTTTTGTGCATTTGCTGTAAGTATTTCCAGAGAGTTTGGAGCCTTATGGGCATTTGTGACGCTTGTGACATTTGTGATTGTGAAACTAATGTCAGCATCTCCAAGTCTGTTATGTGCCCCCACTGAGTTCCCGTGTTACCCTCTGGTTTCATTGTTTGGTCTTTTACCCCATGTTCCGGAGTTCTAGTATTTGGATCCCGATAAATCTTTTTTGACTCACTCTCTGGTTCAATTGGAGTTTGTAGATTATCAGTGTCAGATTGTAATGTTAACATAGCTCCATTTGGATCTTTCACGAAGTTAAATTTGTGTGTAATTTTCATTTTCATTGACTTCTCAAACATTCGTACCATGGGCAAGATTAGCGGTTGATTCTCCTGTGCTGTTTTTACTTTAACATTTTTTGAGGTTGTCAGTATTTGGAGTTTCTTTTCCCTCTTTTTCTGGAGGAAAGAGGTTTTTCTTTACCTGAACGCATATCTTAATTCGCTGAGTTAGTGTCAAGTGGTAACTGAAATGTACTTAGCCCTTAGACCGTTGTCACATAGCCTGGAACATTCTTCACCTTATCACAGGATTTCCTCTTTTGTCTTTTATCTGGATTATTACACCTGGTCAGACAAAAGCCCCCGGCCAACGGCCTCTCTGAGCAACAGTCAAATCTTGTTAATATTGGCCCAGTCAAGTCGGCCCAGCACTGCTACCCCTAAATTTTTCACGTTCTTGACTTTGGTCTTGTGGCATGGTTGTATCATGTTTTATGCTGATTGGCTGAGTGGTGTGGAGATGATTTGATGCTGTAAATCAGGGGAGGGGATTACAATGCACCACTGATCCTCTCTTAGGGCCTCATGTAGGTAGCCAAATACCGGTCGGTAACGGCCGATTTTCGGTAAATATGCCGTTACCGACCGGTATTCAGACAAGTGAGATGTAGGAGTCCAAAAACCACTTTTCGGTAAATATGAGGCGGTAAATACCGATTCATATTTACCGAATTCCAAAATACCGAATCAGATTTACCGAATACATAATTAACGAATCGGTAAATATGAAGTGGTAAATATGAAGTGGTAAAAATTAAAATGACATGTAGGAGCACTCGGTAATTAAGAAATCCAAGAAAATCGGTAAATAAGAGTCGGTAATTAACACGGATTGAAAGCAGGTGGTAACCATCAACAGTACAGATAAGCAATCCCAAAATGCAACAGCGTGGACAACATGGCCGCTATGTACGTCATTGCAAGGCGCCTACGTCTACAGGCAGCAGGACTGAGGGTTTGGCGACGGGAGGAACGCATCTACAGACAGCGCATCACACTATTCCAGCTGACTGATGCAGAGATACATGAGAGGTACAGGCTACACCCCGAAACCATCATGGACTTAATCAGGGACCTTCACCCACTCCTGGACCAGCCAATAAGAAGGGCGCACGCCATACCCCCACATGTGCAGGTGCTCTGCAGCCTACATCTGCTGGCATCCGGCAGTTATCAGGTGGTGATAGCTGCGGTGGGTGGGGTAACCCAGAGTTGCCTGTCACGTTTCTTCAGGAAGTTCCTGGATGCCATGATGCAGAGAATGCACCACTACATAAGCTTCCCAAACACACAGGCTGCACTGCAGAAAACAAAAACAGACTTTTATCACATGGCACAGTTCCCCCATGTCATCGGCTGTATTGATGGTACACACATCCCAATCTGTCCACCAGCTGACACAGAGCACATCTACAGGAACAGGAAGTCCACCCACTCCATCAATGTGCAGGTGATCTGTGATGCAGGGAACATCATCACAGATATTGTTGCAAAGTTTCCTGGGAGCACCCACGACTCTTACATCTTCCAGAATAGTGGGATCTACACACGACTGAGTGCCGGAGAATTCGGAGAGGGATACCTGCTAGGTAAGTAACAGTGACGCCCCTTGAAACCTGCAAATCATAGTGTATAGAGGCATGTTACTGATGGTTCCCTTATACTCATCTAGGCGACAGTGCATATGCATGCCGGTCATTCATCCTCACTCCCTACCTACACCCAGCAACCCAGAGTGAGAGACGATACAACGTGGCACACAAAACAACACGCAATGTGGTGGAGCGCACGTTTGGACTACTGAAGAGCAGGTTCCGCTGCCTGCACAAGAGCGGAGGCGCACGCCAGTACAAACCCATCACCTGCTGCAAGATTATTGCCACTTGTGCAATGCTGCACAACCTTGCCACGAAAAAAGGTACAGATGTGGAACTAACATATTTTGAGGACAACGAGGATGAGTCAGGCCAGCCAGAGGGCAACGCAGCTAGAGTGCCAACTGCAATCGATGGGAGAGAGAGACGGGCAGAGATCACATGCAACTATTTCTGAGTAAGTGAGGGGACACAGCGAGTTGTGAGAAGTCATGACGTAGTTTTAATGTGGCACCACGCCATGAACACATGAACAAGCCAATCTGGCAATATCCCATCTATACAAGGAGTAAGTCCAGGGTTACGTCACCCAATGGGAAGTGGCTAGGCAGGGCTACATCAATGTTTGCGCATACGCGCTGCAGTGGTGGATTGCACGGCCTGTGCATCCTCACTAGAGCCAACCCCAAGCCGCCTGCTGCTCCTGCGTGCTTCTGGGACGGGGGGTGTGATGCTGCTCCTGCTGCTGGTGTCGATGCTCTCCGCAGCATCCCCTGCAGCAGTTGTCGACGCCTGACTAGTCAATAGCACCCCTAGTGCACTTGTCACCTGCACCATCCCCCGAGACAGGTCGCTGCAGCACTGTGTTAGGCCCTCCTGCATCGTCACAGAGCGCCGGCACAGTAGAGAAGTCGCAGTTGCCAGACGGTTGAGTGCCCTGCTGGTAGTGTCCCTTCTCTGGCGTTCCCGGCGCCGTGCTTCGATGTCAGCATCTAATTTGCTGCACAACTGCTGGATTGACTGGGACATGTCCCGAATGCCCGCAGCCATGCCGCTAATGTTATTGTCCATGTTGACTAATGTTGTTTTCATCACCCGCATGTGCCTCTGGACTGACATGACTGCCTTTGATTGCAGGCGCTGTT
This sequence comes from Triturus cristatus, assembly GCF_964204655.1. Lineage (NCBI taxonomy): Eukaryota > Metazoa > Chordata > Amphibia > Caudata > Salamandridae > Triturus > Triturus cristatus. Next base: position 559,468,537 of record NC_140582.1, read on the forward strand.
GTTTCAACATTTGGCCCTCGAGACCCAAGAAGACACCATGGCCGTCAATGGGTGCTGGTGGACTCTGGACACGCGACCTGCGGCGCCCTCTTGCTCCCGTCTGTGCTGCCTGTGAGGTGTGGGGCACAGTGGCATGGCTCCCTTCCTGGGGCCTGGTGTGGTCTTCTGGGCCCATGCTGTCGTCTGACGAGGTGTCTAGGGCTCGTAGCCTGGCTGCTGGACGCCTCCTCATTCTCACACCTGCAAGCGGAGATGTGGCCGGTGATTCGAACATGAGTGGCGATGCTGGCACTGGTTGAGGTGATGCTGGCTCTCGGTGAGGTGATGCTGGCTCTCGGTGAGGTGATGCTGGCTCTGGGTGCGGCGAGGCTGGCTGTGTTGGTGGTGCGGCTGCCAGTGGGCCTGCTCCCTGGTCTGAACTTGTGCTGGCTAGAGGTGATATTTGTGGCCGGTGTGCCGTCTCTCCTGCAGCATGCCCTGTCCTGCATGATGTCACATCTGTGGACAGAAATACAACATTGGCTCAGTGTCCCCGAAGGGCTGCATTGCAAGCGTCACAATAAATCATTTCACATTCCAAAATGTCCTCTGTCTCCTTGTGCCTCGAGTGCGTGACATGCCTTGTTGCCCTGTAACATTTACGTCATGGTTAGTGTTACCCTGACTACATCTACCGGAATGCATTGCCTGTCTGCACTGACACGTGTGGACTGCAGTGTGATTCTTGTTTCACAATGGGGGATGTGGGATAGGGGTAGGGGGGGCTACATTGCTGTGCTTTCGTCTTACCTTGGTGTGTTGCGGCTCTGGCAGAGCTGTCGGCGTCCCCAAGACCCACGACGCTCTCTTGCTCGATTGTGGCCGCCACCAGCTCCTCCAGTTCGGTGAGGGCAGGTGCCCTGTTGGTTCCACCTCCGGTCTGGCTGGCCTCCTTCTGGATGTCGCCCATCTTCCTCTTGGTTACAATCCTCAGGTCATACCAGCGCTTTTTGAGGACCTCAATGTCCCTGTGGGTCACTCCCACAGCATTGACCTGCGCCTGGATGGCCAGCCATATGTTGCGCTTTTCAGCCTCAGGCACTTGCAGGGATTGCCTTCCAAACAGCTTCTGGTGCTGCTTCACCACCTCCTCCACCAGCACCTGGAGTTCCTTGGGGCTAAATTTCAGCTTCCTCCTCCTTTCCCCTCCGTCTCTCTGTCTTCTCTGGCTGGACATGCTGTTCGTTTTCCCGCTCGCACAGGCAACGGCTCCCTGCCTCTCCTCTGCACTCAAAGCCTCTCCAGGGTCGGCTAATTATGTACACCTGCCTGGGTGTGGCCACTTCCTGGTTGGGTGGGCTGTCGTTGCACAGGATTAGCTGTTTCGTCAAGTCATGTGATTTTATTTACCGAATCCGTACATACCGATTCGGTATTTTCCGATTCGGTAAATACCACCTCGGTATTTACCGATTCGGTGAATTCCGATTCGTGATTACCGAATGTTACCGAATCGGTAACTTTTACCGAATTTTTACCTACATATAACTTACCGATTCTAATTTACCGATTCGGTACGGCTCGGTATTTAAGAACCGGTAAAATTTATTTACCTACATGAGGCCCCATGTGTGCTAGCTGCACCTGCCTATTGATGGTCTTTTCAGCACAAGGGAGAGATGGATCCACTTCCTAATACTCCTGTGGTACCAGCTTTCCTTCATCAATTCCTCCACTTCCTCTTGCTTAACTATTCTCACTCACTCACTCACCAACCACTAATATATGTATATAAATGGTGGCGTCCACCTACTTAAACTGAATAAACTATACACAGCTTACCAGGAACTGAAATCCACTTGACTACTTGTCCAGTTCCCCATTTTGGGGATTAAGAAAGCCAGCTCCTAAGACTTTCAGGGTGAAGTTCAAGGCGCAGGGTAAGGAAACAAGCCGCCTTAACAGTCTCCAACCCTGTCTGCAGCTGCAGGACTCTATCACGGCAAACCCAGGAGTCACTAGCAGAATCCGTCAGACTGAGAAGTTGCAGACACCTCATCTCGGTCTCCTCTGGCCACCGGCGTCAAGCGTCAGATGTCCCGTGCCCAGCTGGACACATTGGATGCTTCAGCTCTCTGCCGCTGGGGCTTGCGCTGAGTTTGTCAGCAATGCACCATGCTTTCTGGCCGCTTGAGTAGGGATTTCCCTGATTGTACCTGTTGTACCCCCAGCGGTGAAGTCTCCACGGCTCCAACAACTGCAGCAACAGCAGCAGCCTCCTCTCAGCGTTCGGCTTCCAGCTGTCACAAATATATTACTATAGCATGTTATGGTAGTACACTGTAATTTCCAGACAACATATTTTCCATTGAAATAACCACTCCATTTGCAATTTGGTTTCAGTGAATATTTGTCATTTGTGCATCACCAAGTAAAGGGTCTTGCTTTATTTTGAGCCTATTAAAATCTTTGTTTCCGTCACACATCAGAATTAGAAGAAAAATAATTATTTTATGCTTTCCTAACTATTCATTTGTTTGGAAATATTTGTACAGTTCTTTTATGGATATTTACATTTTGTTTTGTTTTAAACAAAAACGAGACCTACAGCCTTTCCTTTCACACCAGCAACGTTTTTCAAATAGAACACTTTACAAAATTATCACACTGTGCAGTAAGAGAATGAAAAGTAAACACCAGTCTCCATCTTAGAAGAAAAAGCATCAATTGGTCAGAAGATTAGACTGATATTTGTATACAATTGGAGGGACAGGGAGTAATAAAGGTCCAGCATACACACTCCAGCAACTATAAACAAGCATTGGCATAGCCAATAGGTCTCGCTTTTGGGACCTTATAAGTATTTAGTTATGCAGCACAATATACTTGGTGCAACAACATCAACTGTTGCATGGCTAAACACTTATAAGGCCCCAAAGGCGAGACCTATTGGCTATGCCAATGCTCTTCTTTAGTTTCTCACTTTTTTGGTCTGACTATAAAAATGCAACTGACGGCTGCCTTTTGTTACCAGTTATTTAAAATGTGCTGCGCTTTGGCTGTGGCTTAAACCGGATTTATCTCTCACCTCTTCGTGGATCTTTCTGCCTCTTTCTCCATGTTTTGTTTGGACTATTTTATATCTCGTAATTACGAAATCTTCACACATTTTTATTCATAAATGCATTTTATCCAGAAAGCAATTATTTTTGCTTTATTTGCACCACAGAAGGCTTTAGTAGGGTCTTTAAATGGAAACCTATTTTCTTCGATTGTGCTTATTATATTTACTTTTTCATATTGAATTTATTTTTGATTTTTGTATTGTAACGGTTCTACAGATTATTATTTTTTAACTTCTTTGCATTTGCTATTTTTCCTTCTGCCACCACCCGCTTGCGCATATAAGTGAACTTTCCTGTAAATGGAATGGGGGAGAATAATCTGTTGCTTAGTTGGGAAACGAGATCAGGAGCAGCAGATCTGGAGTCCTGCCTGAGACTTGGCACATGCTTGACTCCCTTGGCAGCCAGGCGCCACAAACTGTGTTATATGTGTGCCACGTGATATCCTAGTCTACATGTTGATTAATTGTTGCCCTCCTTCCCTCTAATGTACGATCCCAAGGGATCTCATATGTTTTAAGTCCTCTGCTCACTCGGCACCACAAAACTACACTCATTAAACCAGCAAGCAGCACAGGAAACTACAGCAAAGAGCAAGCAGGTCATATCATCCCAGATAGATTGTTAACCAAAGTGGAATTGGCATGTCCTGTCGTAGCCTCAGAGGTCACCAGATGGGACAGTAAACTCAACTACCAAGAACATCATGTGTTTCAGCCCTATCACTACCTAAATCTAGTGCCTCAAAGTTACAGTGCTTAGGCACTAGAATAATGTTTGGGGTTTTATCTTTAAACCCTGTAATGTGATAGGACAACTTGATAATCTGTATTTCAGTTGGATCACCCTGCTCTTCCTGTTTATGAATAAAGATCAATGTACTTGTATAGGTAAGTGCTCTGAGTAGACACTCCTTTTATTCCAAACCTATAACCACCTCTTACTGCTTGCCCAAACTCCCTTTAGGAGAGTCAGAAGTTCTAGGTTGTACTTTGTCATTCCAGTTAAATCACAGTAGTATCCAAGAGCTGCAATACTAGTGGTGAACGTCGGCGCCTAACGAGGATACTGCTCTGTAAACACAGACTGTCTTAGGGGGTTGGAAACCAGGTAAAGGAAGAGGTCACACTCTTGGCAACACTAGAAACATCACCAACCCCATTAGTGTTTCCCACCAATTGGACTTAAAGGAATGCATCTGTGGCCACCTAACAATCCCAAACAAATTGCTGCCAATGTGGGATTACTTGACCCCACTTCCTGTGCGCAGATCACATCTGTATGGACTTTCGCAGGATGGACTATAGGGGGTATTTAAGAGGCCTTGCACTTTGAGCTGCTCTCTTTTTATTCATTCCTTAATAACAAGAACTGAGGTTTTGGGCTGTGGGGTGTTTATTTTTTTTTTTGCCCTGCCAGTGGATTTATAAGGCGTTCTTAACTCATGAAATACAAAACACCACTAGACGTAAAATTGGCCCCAAATGCTGTCTTCCAACCTTTGTGGCCGTGCTAAGGACACCAAATGATCCTTGTTATCTGATAATTACAAGTTGATATCACGGGCATTGGCTTTTAATCCCACTCCACCGTGTTTAAGAGTGCTGCAGCTCAATTATTTTGGGGAGCACCCCCACTTGTAAAATAGTGAGCATTAAATATTGATGTACGATGAAAGGTCTTGTTATCCTGATAGCTCTAGCTTTGTGATTAGTGTGGTTTGTCGGCTATTAATGTAACACGGCACTAAACACCCAGTTAGCCTGAAGTTAACCCCACCCCCATGTGTTGTTGAGAAAGCCCTTGCCGTGTTTTTCCCCCACTGAATAAGTTGCATGATCCGCTTTTGTGATGAGGGACATGTAACTCCCCCAGGGTGAGTTCAATAATGAAGGGTGCTTGGGTTGGTAATGCTAGGCCTTGAGCGTGGCTTGAATATGAATGGATCGAACTGTTGCTCTGCGGACAGGCAAGTTGTAACCCCTCACCTGGAAACATCCTGCCTTCTGCAAATATCACAATAGGGAAGGGGCGCCTAACACGGGCTATGGTTGGTGATGTCAAGTTTTTGAAAACAACTAACTAAATATATACGGAGATGGTCTGCTCTGATTCTGGAGCGAGTGTTTGGCAAGATTCCACTGGAACTTAATGCTTCTGCTAGTAGGTTTATTTAGAGTCCTTTGCCAAACCGAGGTGTCACATTTCCTGCGTCTAGTTCCAGGGAAAACAAGCGCGCGCCTTGCGCTGAAAGAGGAGGAGGCAGCAGGGGGAGGGGTGAGAGGAGGGGACCTATGCCTGTTTCCCTTGCGGGCGAGAGCTTTGAAACCATTTGTTAATTACAAACAGATGGTTTCAAAGCTCACTCCGATAAGGGAATCGCCAAACGTGCACACGTTGCCGTTCAAAGCAATGCAATGCAATGCGTGCACGTTTTTAGGCCTCAAAACCAATTCGATTTCTAAAGGGCTCCTCCAATAAAGCGAATGCGCGCTGCGTAGGCGAGACCTAAAAATGCAGTACATACTATTCCTGTTTAAACTCCAGATAAACACTACTAGTGTACTTAGGTGTAATACAAGTCTGACAAAATATTCAAATTTGGTGGGTGAGGATTCGTGCTCCAAAAATTTAATATTTCCCCTATTTCTGCATTTTTTAGACAGATCTTTACCTACGTCTTTGAACGCACACCTTCGGAGCTCATGCATGGTGTTTTTAGGGGTTGCAGCTCCAGCCCCGTACTTCCGCTTCCAGCACCGATGATTCAGTGCGGGAAAGCCCATGTCTCACCTCCTACATATTTGATGTCTGCTCAAGGGCATATTTTTTGACCAGTCATTCAAACAGTCAGACATGAAAGTGGAAGGCTTTGTGCAGCCTTGTCACAGATGGCTGCCTGAATCCTGAAAACACATTGATAGAGGCAGGTAGCAGAACATTTCCTCTTTATAATTCACTTCTTTTGCACAGTGATTTGTTTTTCACATTGCGATAACGCTTACGTCAATCCAAAAATAATGGTTTTGCTTCATATATCTGAGGGTGTTCAAAATGTACATATTTCCTTTTACCTTATTAAACAAAATTCCACAAAAGTCACGGAAATTTAGGGAAATGCAAACCTACCAGTTAGTGCTATATTTTACTTTGAAATGTATCCCTGGGTCTATTTTGGACATGAAAATGCAGTTTGCTCTAACAAATAGTGCAACACATACACAGGCTGCAATCAGAAGTCTCTTGTGTTCTCTTTGTTCACATTGTTCCTACGTTCCTGCGAAAAGATAGGGGCCAGATTTACAAGCCCCTCGCGCCACTTTTGCGCCACTTTTCCCATGTTAAAAATGACGCAAAAGTGGCGCAAGGGATGTTTACCCAAACAGACTTGAAATTAAGTGATGAGGCGATAGGGCCTAATTTCAGCAATTTGCGGTAACATGTATAATGTAAAAAGGGGGAATTTACATAAGATTATGCTTTTGTAACAATAAATTCGTCCCGGCCTAATCATAATAATACTTTATTAGTAGTATGCAAAAGATGAATGAGAAAAAAGTCTACGTGCAGCACGCACTTCCACATGGCTATCCAGTAGGGCTGCATAGTTGACATGCCCATTACTTCGGATTGTTTCTGCTCTCTTTGTGCAGTACACAAATACAGAAGGCAAGGGCGAAGAATGAGCTTCTAACTCAAATGAAGCCTCCCTATATGTAGGGGGACCTAAAGCTGAGGGCCTGATCTCTGCCCATCGGCTTTCCTATTCACTCACTGACAACAGACACACTGCTTGCAGAAGGAATGTGGCTGAACCACAGTTCTCCTTCCACATGCAGTGAGCATGCTAAATATAAACACAGATTTACTTGAGGAGGTGGTGCCATCATACGCAAGGCAGCCTTGCTCTTGTCTCTGATGCTGGTAGAGCTGCAGGAGGACCAGAGAATTAGTAGCACAACTAAGGTGACTGGATGGAAGGAGTTCTAAGATTAGCCTATTTGTGTTTGCATACATGTGATCATGAGAGTGTATATGCACATGTATGGGAGCGAGAATGTGTTTTTTTTGTTTTGGGGAAGTCAGGGGTGCGGCCAGTAGTTTGGATTTTTTTGGAGGCTCACCTTTGCCTAATAGTTGCCAACCTTAGAGGTTGTATATCGGGACCACGCAGGCGTTAATCATGCCTGCCTTAATAATGCAGTCTGAACAACAAATGCATCTTTACAATCCCTTCCGTTACAACGCAAGCCGTCACAACGACTTGCCTTAGGGAAAGCGCAGGAGTTGGAATAGTATAATTTACAATTCCAACTCCAGTCTGTTTAAAGGGTGGGGAAAGTGTTGGACTGAAAGTCCAACATCAATCCAACAACGCTTTCTATAAGACAAGTCGTTGTAGTGACTTGTGGGGTAAGGGAATGTGTTGTAAAGACGCAATTGTGGTTCGGACGGCATTGTTAAGGCACAGCGTGGTATGAGCCACGGTATAAAGGCTGTTTCCCATCCTTGGATTCTAGTGGACTTTCCTTGGGATATGTTGTATATTCCTAACTATTAGCTCCTCATCAGTGATATATTTGTTGCCATTCTTGGCAACATGATAATATCTCTAGCTAATAATGGCCCATCTGTGGAAATGTGGATTTTCCTGATCAGTTATGTCCCCTATCTTGGACCCCAACGGTTCTATATGCATGTTACAAATGCATGTGTGTTCCCTCCAGTTCCAGTTTCCGAGACGCAAACATATGTGTGTCTACCGTCGACATGTTCTCTGTCAGATCCGCCATCAATGGGCTGGATATTCAATTCCTAAGTATGAAAAGCCACCGACTTTATATGGCTAAGTTACTCCATTTTTACAGTTCAGGCAAGTAGGCCCGATTCTTTCCTCAAAGCCTTTCCCTGCTCTCTGTCTCTGACAGTTTCAGCTTGAGCTCGCATCTGTATCCATGAACTTTGTCCTACTCCCTGTGCAGCTAACGGTGCCTGCCTCGGCCAGTTTTCGCCTGCCTGCCAAGAAGCTGTATTTCACCTTCGAATTATCTATTTTGCTCTTCAGCCGATGCATTCCTGCCTAGTGATTTAGGTAAACATTTCCTTTAGCTCACAAGCAAAGGACTCAGCCTTTCCGTCCTCCTGCAAGTGATTCATAGCCCTGTTGCCATGGAAAGTTTTCTGCCCCTCGCATCTCATATAGGCACTTAGACGCTTGTACACGCACATACAGTTAGTATAGAATAGATTCTGTCCGAGAGTCCTTCCTTGTGGATAACATAGTTCTCTAAACATAGGATGTTAGATATGATTTGGGATTAGGTTGACTTGACCCCCCAGACTTCTCGTCTCCACATGTAGAGCTAAATGTCAAGTCCCCTTCACTCCCTAGTTGCACGTCAATCACACGTCATGCTGCTGCGCGCGCATCTCTGTTAAGTATTATCGTATAGATCCACCTATGTAAGATAATCGGAGCCAATCATGTTTCTTTTTGCTCCTTATTACGCCTAGTTTCGATTACGTATCACTATGTTAATTTATCTTATCAATTGTTACGCCTTTTTGCATTCGTTTCATTGTAAATGTATGACCTATAAAAGTTACTTCTTGTCAATAAAGTATTGTACTTCACTTCCTGAACCCTCGTGGTGACGGAACCTGAAGGCCGCGACTCGAGTCGGCCATTTTGGATGGAATAAAGCCCATTTAGAAAAACTCTTATACCACGGATTCTGCCTCTTGTTATTCTGAGCTATTTTACTTTATTTTAAAGATTCCGTATGAAATTCAGTTTAGGTGAAAAGAATATTTACCACATAATGGCGCCCGAATAGGGACACTTTCTCATCTCACGCGCCGGCGGTGCGTTGCAGGCCCGGTCTCCTGCCACAGCTGGACGGACCATAAACGCGTACCAGCAGGATTTCCTGTAAGCTCCCTCCGGTCAAGCGGGGGCGACTGAGGCTGCGATCAACCCAGACGAGGCGGTGAGAAGTGCGAAGTATCCCGACCAGAGCCTAGCTGAGAGAGCAAGATCCGAGGTATACAGAGGCCCACCAGGTTTTTTTGAAATCCCGATGTCCAGAGGGTCCGCTGTCCGCAGTCATCGAGTCCTGTCCATTCTCTGAGGCCTTCCGTTTCAAGGAGCTACTCGGTGAGTACCATCGCCGAGGAGGCGTGTTGACGCGCACATAGGTTGTGCCGGTCAAGACGGATTTGGGTACACAAATCCGGTCTGCACTGTTTAGCAGTGTATATGTACTGTTTAGCAGTATATCAAGTATTCCGAAGTATTCAGTTATTGTCAAGAATTCAGCGTGGTGATTAGTTAGGCAGACTGTCATCATTGTCGGTCATTGTTAAAATGTTTAATGTTTAATGTTTAAAGTGTTCAAATGTCTTGCATATTGTGGTATGAATGATTGTTCATTGTTCACTGTTCATTATTGTGTTTTTCGTATTAGGTGAATTCAAGAGTAAGTATCAGATCAGTTGTCAATATGCCGCTCTTCTCGAAGTTAAGACAGATTACTACCAGAAAAGGGGTGCTTGAAGAAGCAGTTCCTATTCCTCCTAGGGACACTCCAGGGCATTTTATGTACCACAAGCATGGCTTAGATGCCATATTGTTTCTTGATCTATGGGTAGATTATACCAAGGGATTGCCGGAAAGTCAAAGGTGGCCCGCAGCGGGAACCTGGGATGCAGAGTGCATCATGAAAGTGGAGGAAGAGTTATGGAAAAGAAAAGTCAGACAGTCACAGAAAGACGCTGTTGAGTTATGGCGTAAAGAATCTCATAGACGTACAGAAAAAGCACGTAGACAAGAAGAGAGGAGTAAAGAAAGTTCAAATAAAGTTCAAGAAAATCTATTAATTGAGGAAGGTATCCGAGTGAAATCAGAACAAGTAAGTAGACAAAGAAATGCTCTTATGAATGGTATGTATCCCCTTCTAGCCGAAGGACTACCTAAGGCTGTTCTAGGGATGCCAAAAGACTTGCCACCCCCATTATTTCCAATTAAGGTACATCAAAAAGGGCATCCCAGAACCGCAGAAGATGTTTTTCTTTCCTCATATCTAGACGACGCAGCTCCCGAGTATGCTAACGCCACACCACATAGACCGTCTGGCGGAGGGGTTCAACGTCAGGATCAGGTATCCGACCCCGTGCAACAGCAAGTCCCGATACAAGCTTCGGCAAGCACATCTGTTTCCGCATCTGTCCCCGCAGTCGATTCTACAGTGGTATCGACACCCATAGTTGCTGTGTCACGTTCAACGAACCCATTCACACCCGACGCCCCAGATGGGGCCACGGGAGGTGCTAGCAATACCTTTACACCACCCAGAATAAATAAACTTGTCTTTCAAGAGTCAGCGCATTCACGCACACCTAAATTCGTAAGTGAACGTACGCTTAAGGAACTCCTTGTAAATTGTAGATATGACCCGGTGGTTGGTAAAGAGGACGAAATGGTCCTGGCATCATTACGTATCAGGCGAGCCGCAGAGTATTTAGCAAGGTTACCAGGAATGACTACGCATCTAGATAACATATATCATTTTGTTCAAACAGGACGAGATCCAGGATGTATTAACAGAGCTATGGAATTCCAGAAAGTAGAGATACAGGGGGAACTGTTACGTTTCCTCATAAACTGTGTGATCAGAAATCAAGACCGTCCGGGGGTAGACCCGAATGCAATGCTTATTCTTACGAGATGGAGCCAGAATATATCAGAAGGGAGACACGATAAGCAAAATTGTATAATAGCCATGTGCCGAAAAATCCGTAGAGAAATAGAGCGTATTCATGAAGAAAGATTGGGAACAGACGAGTTCGAGCAAGATGAAGTGTCCGAATCAGGGAATTCCGCAAGACAGTCAGAGACCATAGCCTATGTAGGCAGAGGAAGATCCTGTGATAATGCTAGATGTTTTTCTGATCCCATACACTCTGTATGCCCAAATAATAGCAGAACGTATCCGACGCCTGTAATAAATCTGAAGTCTCCTGAACATTTGTTTCAAGCCGCAGATAAAATACTACGAGAACGAAGGGGTTACCACCTCCTCGATTCCATGGATGAGCAAGAATTAGCCAGATCAGCTGTTCACTGGATTGACAGTCCTGAAAAATACGGTGATGAGACCGTAGCACACACGTTTTTTAATCTCAGTGCAGATGAACAACGTTTAGCTGGAATCTATATGATTCAGCAACTCCTTATATTATATAAGAGCCAACATGCTGACCCTGGTCCTTTACCTGATATATTAACGGAACTACTCACGAACAGATGGAGAGGTTCTAGTAACAAGCTAATTAAAGAGATATTAGTGTCACGTAAACAGTATGTCCTTTTTGTAAGTCCGGATTCTCTCTCGCTGCCCCACAGAGAAAGAACGCCGTACTATATGGATAGACAAAATCCCTTACGAGAAGTGCACCCAATAAAAGGCGAAGACAATGAGTTTCACCGTGTATTTGTTTACACACCCATATCAAAAATGGAATTATTAGAAATGAAGAAAGTAGTACCTAGTCATGACAAAGACCCAGCGGGTTTCCACCGAGAAATTAAAGACATGTTACTAATGGGAGAGTACACCTTTCCTGATATTATGACGATATTAAAGGTGCTTTTGCCTGCTGGCATTTATGAAAAACTGAAAGAAAAAGAGTGGGAAGTGGGAGACCAAAAGATAGACTGGACAGCATTAGCAGAGGAAGAAAGGGCCCGAACTGCAGGTTCAGGGCTCGGGGATAAAGTTAAACTGTTACCAGGTTTACTAGTACAGGTACTGCCACGTTTATTAACTACAAAAAAGGAAGATTGGGGTGCAATCACAGCCTGCAAACAAAAGCAAGATGAAGACACAAGCGATTATTATGCTCGATTTGAAAAATGTTTTGGTATAAACAGTGGTATAAAAGCAAGTAGTGACTCATATCCACATTTATTTGTGACAAAATTAGTGGAAAATGCATTGCCTCCAGTGAAGAATAGAATATTAAAATTCGAGAGTACCTGGCAAAGTAACACTCCGTCACAAATGCTACAAATGTTACAGTATCATCACAATAGAATTAGGGATGAACAAGAACACGAGCATAGACGCATGAAGGATACAAAAATGAAAATGCTAGTTTCTCAGACAGTACCAGCAGATGGTCACAAAAAGGGTGTGACACATTCTGGTGATTCTGCAGTTCCTGTAAAAGGAACCTGCAATTACTGTAAACAACTAGGCCATTATGTACACGATTGTCCAGTCCTGAAACGTAATATAGCTACAGGTATTGCAAAAGAGAGACCACGATTAGTTAGACAAGATCAGAATGAACAAGGAGCTATGCAGCATGGACAGTCCATGCCAGTTCAGCAACAGTCCATGCCAGCCTCACAGCAGCCCATACAGTTTGTGCCAGCTGCACCACCGTTGCCTGCTACTGCCACACAAACCACAACACGACAAATGTATCAGACTGCACAGTATGAATATCCTGAGTATCAGCGTTACGCATGAACAAGCCTAGAGAGGGAAGTTGACTTACCGCTTATCGAGATTCCTGTAGATCAAGAAGGACCGTATGTACATAGTGAATTATTAGGTCAAGATAGAAAATTCTTACTCGATACAGGGGCAAGTCGAACAACTATAAAACGTAGTGAAGTTCCAGGGGCACCCCTCTCAGGCTCTCAAAATGTTTCCCTTGGTTTTTCAGGAAAACCTATTGTTAATGAAGTATCACAGCCTCTCCCACTTACGATAGGACCTTTGACACGAACTACAGATTTATTGCTTACTAAATCATGCCCAGAAAATCTGTTAGGAATTAAAACTCTGAAAGCACTAGGAGCCATAATATGTTGTTCTCCGGAAGGAGTAAGGTTGTTTTTACGTGATTTTAAAGGTCACTATGTGTCTAGGGACATGGATCCCCGACTACAGACTTTACCAGTACATCTATGGGCACAAGGCCCTACGGATGTTGGCTGCATGAACATTACACCATACCGAGTCACATTGAAAGCAGGAGTGGTACTACCACGAATGCGACAATACAAGTTACCGCATGATGCTGTAGTGGCTTTGCTGAAAATCATTGATGAGCTAATTGCCCAGGGAGTAGTTGTAGAAACAGACTCCAATGTATGTAATTCACCGATAATTCCGATTCTTAAACGAACTGATCCTACTGCCCCACCAGTATACCGATTGGTTATTGATTTGCGTGAACTAAACAAGTGCATTGTACCACAATTTCCTGTGGTCCCTGATATATCATCATTATTGACAGCAATTGATTCCGAAGCAACATTCTTTACTGTAATTGATCTCAAGAATGCCTTTTTCAGCGTCCCAATAGATCCGGAAAGCCAATATTTGTTCGGATTCAGTTTAAATGGGCGCAGCTTTAAATTCTCACGCGCTCCCCAAGGATTCACAGAAAGCCCCAGCATCTACAGCCAAGCACTGAAACGAGAACTTGACAGTATCCACATGCCAGTCAATACTGCACTGCTTCAATATGTCGATGATCTGCTGATCACCGCGAGAAGCGAACCTGAATGTGAAAAGGCTTCTCTGACAGTTTTACATTTTCTAGCCGACAAAGGGCACAAGGTGTCTCCTTCTAAGCTGCAATTCTGTGTCCAGCGAGTTATTTATCTTGGTCACTCGCTGTCCAAGGAGGGAAGGCAGCTTACACCAGATCGCATCCAGTCAATTGCTAACATGTCAATACCCCAGACACAAAAGGAGGTGCGGGCTTTCATAGGCCTCACTTCATATTGTAGGCAGTGGATCCCTCAGTACGCATTTCTAGCAAAACCACTCATTCAGTTAACCACACAGGAGGCAGCCACATCGACTGTTCTCCCTTGGACTCAGGAACATACACAAGCTTTTGAAAGCCTAAAGGAAGCTTTATGTCAAGCACCTGTTTTAGCAACACCATGTTATAGCAAACATTTTACACTCTTTGTCACAGAACGCGAAGGTACTGCCTTGTCAGTACTCACTCAGGATCAAGCAGGATCACGCAAGCCATGTGCTTATTTTTCCAGTACATTAGATCCCGTAGCTCAGGCTTTGCCTGCATGCCTGAAATCAGTGGCAGCGACAGCTTTAGCAATCAGACAAAGCGATGCCATAGTGTTAGGACATCCATTGACAGTACAAGTACCACATGCAGTAGAGGTTCTTGTGAACCGAACACAAACACAACACTTGACCATAGCAAGACTTACCGGTTATGAACTGACATTGTTTCAACCACACATAGAGATCCGACGGTGTAATACATTGAATCCTGCTACACTATTACCTGTAATTGGAACAGACCCACTAGCTCATGATTGTGTTGAAATCATTGAAATAAAGACGAAACCTAGACAAGACTTGACAGACGTTCCATTGTTAGATCCAGACCTGACGTTGTATGTAGACGGATCGTGCATGAGAACAAGTACAGGAGATTTAGTGGCCGCGTATGCAGTCACAACAGACACTGAAGTTATTGAGACAAATTGTATAGATACTTTGTCAGCCCAAGCAGCAGAACTTATTGCTCTAACACAAGCCTGTATTCAAGCCACAAATAAGAAAGTTAATGTATACACTGACTCACGTTATGCATTCGGAGTTGTACACGACTTCGGCGTGCTGTGGCGAGAGAGAGGTTATTTAACCTCCCATGGTGCCCACATTCAACACGGACCCCTCATTCATGCCTTGTTAGACGCAATACATCTACCCACTGCTATATCGATTATGAAATGTAAAGCACACACGAAGGTTACTGATATCATTTCTCAAGGCAATGATTTAGCTGACAGAACAGCTAAACAGACTGCTCAGAATCGCACATTAGACATGACAAAGCCAATAGTTCAGACACCAACACAGTGTATGACAATTAAGGATCCCGCACTTGACGTAATTGACATACAGACACATGCTACTGCAGAAGAATTAAAGAAATGGACTGAACTAGGAGGGATCCAGACAGATCAGGGATGGATGACGAAGGAGAAATCTGTATGGTTTCTTCCTGACTCTATGGTCCAAGCCATTATAGCTACAATTCACAGCCCGGCGCATTTAGGAGAAAAAGCTATGCTAGATAGCATTCAACACATTTGGTTCAATAAACATTTACGAGCAGCAGCTAAACAAAAGGTCCGTACCTGTATGATATGTTGTCAGTTCAACCCGGGAAAAAGTGTTCCCGTAGAACAGGGTGGATTCCAGACTCCTGATCATCCTTTTGAAGTGCTCCAAATGGATTATATCCAGATGGAACGATGTCGAGGATTCAAATATGTTCTTGTAGTTGTCTGCGCTCTCTCCCGATGGACTGAGGCGTACCCAGTATCAGATTACACGGCCCCGACTACTGCCAAACAGTTAGTTCGAGAATTCTTCCCACGGTACGGGCTACCACGTGTTGTATATTCAGATAACGGCCAGCCTTTCTCATCCGAATTAATGAAACATGTCTCACTTTTGTTGGGATATCAGTGGAAATTCCACTGTGTCCGACACCCCGAGGCAGCAGGTCTCGTGGAACGACATAATCAAATTTTGAAAATCAGATTGTCTAAAATATGTAAGGAGAAAGGTGTTGACTGGATAGTAGCCTTACCAGTTGCACTATTTTACATAAGAATGGTAGCACACTCTCGAACAGGGCTATCCCCGTATGAGGTGATCTTCGGAAGGCCACCAAATATGTGGGGGACGCCTATACCACGTAAAATAACTGATGTTAATTGTAATATGCTGACAGATTACTTGGCTTCCTTGATGTCTGCACTACAATCTTGTCGTTCACAGGTAGCTGCAGCTTTTCCTGACAACACTGAGGTGAAACCCCATGACGTTGCTCCGGGGGATCTGGTGTTTGTGAGGAATTTCGATCGGAAAACCCAATTGGAGCCCAGGTGGAAAACACCGAAGCTAGTCCTGCTGACCACAAGAACAGCCGTGAAAGTGGAGGGCCGCAAGGGATGGATACATTCCAGCCACGTTAAGAAATTTCATGGACTATCCTCGGATATAGACACTGTGCCCTGCACTCCCTCACAGACTGATTCAAAACTTCCCTTTGTTGAAAAGAATGACTCTCAGAACTATAAATTAAAACTTAGGCCCAAACAGTCGAGCAATTTGATTGTTTAAGTCCTCTCCAAGGTGAAGCGGTTGAATTGTCTCTGACATGTATCCCTTGGACCTGAGTAGAGAAAATACCAGAGAAATGTTGAAACGACAGGCGTATTGTAAATCACTGCGTAGCTACTGTGTGAGGACATTATTAATTCTGTTTTTATTGAGTGTTTTAATAATCATTACGAGTGTGATTTTGCACATATATCATCCTATTTCTAGACATGTTTATAATATTACTGCTGAACATTCTTTTAGTGACCTACCGCCACATGAATTATCTTATAGACTTGCGCTGCGCAATAACGCCTTCATTAGTATGTTACATCATTCCCATCAGACTAGTAATGCCACCAATTGTTGGGTGTGTGGCCGACTCCCTCCCTATCAGAATAACAAAGGAGTTCTGCCTTTCTTTCCACATCCGTTCACACACAATGGCTCCTGTGGAGCATGGTTTAGTTTATTAAATTCCATAGACCCAGACACAGCAGTTTATCAACAACATTGGATATGGGGAAATCTGAATCTAGTTTTATTCAAAGTCTGTCACCCTAATAAGGAGGGTCACCCCAGTAGAACAGGAACTGATTTAGAAAATGAAGTGTATAAATTAGGTAATTTTACGCCTAATCTTATGATTTTGAATGTCAAATCCGAAGTTGAATTAATTCTGCCCACTATGTCAGTATTTCCAGTTAAGGGTGAATTATGTGTGAGAAAAGTTGGTTCCATACACATGGGCCATAGCAAATGCGTTACTACAGTAGAATATAGTGATCAAGGGAAATCTTCATTTAGAGCTTCTCGCCATTCTTACTTTATATGTGGTCAGACGGCATATATGCGTCTGCCTCTAGATTGGGATGGTACCTGTTACATAGCATTCCTTTTGCCACCTGTTTTCCTAGCTCCCCCTGATTATTATCGAAATGTTCATTTAGTACACAAAAGAGAGCGGAGAGATCTCCCAGTTGTCGATTATACTGAGACGGCATGGGACAAGTATGTAGATTTCAATAAAGGTATCTTTCCCTATATAGGTACAATATCAAATAGTAAGCTGATACGCAGACTCACCAAGACTCTTGAAGCTGTAGTAAACGAGACTATAGCCGCCCTAGGCAATCTGACAGAGGAACAATCAGTGATGAGAATTGTTGTTCTCCAGAATCGTCTTGTCCTTGACGTCATCCTGGCCGATAGGGGCGGAGCTTGCAGGGTCATCGGATCCAGCTGCTGCATATTCATACCAGATAATTCGCCATCTGTATATAAAGCTATAACACGCCTTCATAAGATTGTAAGCCAGATACACGAGAATCCAGGCACTTGGACGTGGTCCGGGTGGTTTTGGAGTGTGATATCAGCCTGGGGATGGAGAGTTCTATCCTTCCTAGGTATTGGCCTTCTTATGCTCTTCAGTTGTTGTTTATGCCTACAATGTGGACCAGCGATTTGTGGTCTGTGTGCCACATCATGCATTCCATATCAAAGTTCTCGTTCAAAATGCCGGAAAAAGAAGGAAGAAGAAATGATGCTCCATGAGCAAATCGATGGAATGATGAAGATTGATATCTCTTGAAGGGCAAGTAGGGGACAAGGAGGGAATGTGGAAATGTGGATTTTCCTGATCAGTTATGTCCCCTATCTTGGACCCCAACGGTTCTATATGCATGTTACAAATGCATGTGTGTTCCCTCCAGTTCCAGTTTCCGAGACGCAAACATATGTGTGTCTACCGTCGACATGTTCTCTGTCAGATCCGCCATCAATGGGCTGGATATTCAATTCCTAAGTATGAAAAGCCACCGACTTTATATGGCTAAGTTACTCCATTTTTACAGTTCAGGCAAGTAGGCCCGATTCTTTCCTCAAAGCCTTTCCCTGCTCTCTGTCTCTGACAGTTTCAGCTTGAGCTCGCATCTGTATCCATGAACTTTGTCCTACTCCCTGTGCAGCTAACGGTGCCTGCCTCGGCCAGTTTTCGCCTGCCTGCCAAGAAGCTGTATTTCACCTTCGAATTATCTATTTTGCTCTTCAGCCGATGCATTCCTGCCTAGTGATTTAGGTAAACATTTCCTTTAGCTCACAAGCAAAGGACTCAGCCTTTCCGTCCTCCTGCAAGTGATTCATAGCCCTGTTGCCATGGAAAGTTTTCTGCCCCTCGCATCTCATATAGGCACTTAGACGCTTGTACACGCACATACAGTTAGTATAGAATAGATTCTGTCCGAGAGTCCTTCCTTGTGGATAACATAGTTCTCTAAACATAGGATGTTAGATATGATTTGGGATTAGGTTGACTTGACCCCCCAGACTTCTCGTCTCCACATGTAGAGCTAAATGTCAAGTCCCCTTCACTCCCTAGTTGCACGTCAATCACACGTCATGCTGCTGCGCGCGCATCTCTGTTAAGTATTATCGTATAGATCCACCTATGTAAGATAATCGGAGCCAATCATGTTTCTTTTTGCTCCTTATTACGCCTAGTTTCGATTACGTATCACTATGTTAATTTATCTTATCAATTGTTACGCCTTTTTGCATTCGTTTCATTGTAAATGTATGACCTATAAAAGTTACTTCTTGTCAATAAAGTATTGTACTTCACTTCCTGAACCCTCGTGGTGACGGAACCTGAAGGCCGCGACTCGAGTCGGCCATTTTGGATGGAATAAAGCCCATTTAGAAAAACTCTTATACCACGGATTCTGCCTCTTGTTATTCTGAGCTATTTTACTTTATTTTAAAGATTACGTATGAAATTCAGTTTAGGTGAAAAGAATATTTACCACACATCAGTAACACACGTTGGGCTTTTTTGGTGGTATGCCAGCTGTCCTTGACTACTAGCTGACTAAGCCTGCCTAATAATGCTCCATCAGTGACATGTTTTTGGGTACTCTTGGCAATATGCTAATAACTCCTGCCTAATACTTGTCCACTTGTGACATATTTGAGGGCATTCTTGGCAATAGGAAAGCTACCGCAATCTAAAAATATCCCACTTGTGGACGTTCATGGTGACATTCTTTCTCCACCAGCCTACTAAAGACCATTCAAATACATGTTAATGGGCATTTTGTATATCAGGCTGATGATTACTTTATAATACTTGTAAATAATGACATATTTGGGGCTTCTTACCATTATGGTAGCTACGCCATACAGCCATATCACCTAACTTACCAGGACCGACCATGCCATAGTTCACTTTACTATCACAGGAGCAGCTTGCACCACCATCTAGACCCCAACCTCCTCCCACGACAGCGGAAACAAAGTGCCAGAGACCCAATAGACAGACGGCGTCAACACCACCCATCCCGACACAACAACCACCCTTAAGCAAGCCGTCAAGAACCTCTCCACCTGGATCACCACATGCTCCGACAGAGTCGCCTCTATCAAGCCCTCCAAGACCAGCAGATTCCCCAAACAAGCCAACTGGCACACACCAGAACCCAGGACCATGAAATGCAACATCAAACTCTTAGAAAGATGCTAGCACACCAAAAAAAGATCCAGCAGACCGAGCCACCTTCAAATCAGCCCTCAACAAATACCACCAACACCTAAAAGACTCAAAAAAATGTGTCCTGTCAGATTGCACCCACACAAGGAACTCTTCAACATCGTCAGAGACTTCTCCTGACCATCAGCCACCGAGAACACAATCCCTCCATCCCAGGAACTCTGCAACACCCTAGTGGATTACTTCCACAGTCAGATTTCCACCATCTACAGCAACTTCAAACCCCATCCCACTGACCTCTGCAGCCTCCTCATGCCAGCTCACGCCACCCACAACCCTCCTCTAACCACAAGGGAACAGCTTATCACAGGGGAACACCACAGCCGTCATGAACTCCATTGACTCTGGAGCAGCCAGGGACCCATGCTCCCATCACTTCTCCAACCTCAGAAGTAAGGAAATCAGTGGTGAACTCACTTCCATTCTCAACACATACATCACAACTGCCACCTTCCCCAAGCAATGGATACACGCAGATGTCAGACCCTTTCCTCGTTGAACCCTCTATCAACTCCAGCAAACTCAAGAACTACTGCCCCATCTCCCTGCTCCCCTTCCCCACCAAAGTCCCTGAGAAGGCCATCAACTCACCTAAAACCTGGAGACCAACAACCTGCTGGACACCTCCCACACTGGGCTGATCGCCACCACCGATTACATCAGAACCTTCCTTGACTGGGGAGACACAGTGGCCCTAATCCTCCTTGACCATTCAGCAGCATTCAACACCATGTCCTACCACATCCTTATCAAGAGACTCCGCCACATCGGAATCCAAGGACACATCCTCAAGTGCATCGCCTCCCTCATAACCCATAAAATCCACCTACCACCCTTACGTCGGAACCTAAGAACGTCATCTGCGGCGTCCCCCATGGTTCATCCTTTAGCCCCTTTATGATGCCCCTGGCCAACATCATCAGAACCCATGGCCTCAACATTATCACCTATGCAGATGACACCCGGCTCATGATCTCACTCTTAGAAGAACCCTCCACCAGCAGGACCAACTTCCACAAATGAATGACAAGTGTCGCTGACAGGATGAAGACCAACTGACTGAAGCTCAACACTGACAAGACCGAAGTGCTGATCTTTGGAAACAACCGCCCCTCATGGGATAATATTTGGTGGCCTCCTGAACTCAGACTAACATCCACACCGACAGACCATGGCTGCAACCTTGGCATCATTCTAGATAGCAAACTCACCATGAAATGCCAGATCAGCACGGTCGCCTCTGCCTACTTCCACACAGCTTGCATGCTCTGAAAGATCTTTAGCTGGATTCTCATCAACACCAGGTAAACCATCGCCCAAGCCCTAGTCACCAGCTGACTCAACAACAGCAATGCACTCTACTCAGAAATCACCCCCAACTCCTGAAAGGACTTCAGACCAGACACATCCTCAACCTCCCCAGATGGATCCACATCAGCCCCCACCTCAGGAACCTCCACTGGCTCCCTGTCCAGAAGAAATACCAATTCAAGCTGCTGATACACGCCTATAAGGCTCTCCATGACCAAGGACCACCATACATCAACCACTGCCTGAGCTACCAACAACCCTCCAGACACATGGACTTCGCCTCCCTTACCCTCGATCACAATCCCCTCATGCGCCGAAGCTGTAGCGGAAGACGCTCCTGCTCCTACCATGCTCCCAAGTCCTTTAATAACTTTCCACCACCTTCAAACAGCGTCCTCTCTCACAAAATTCAGAAAGGGTCTCAAGAGCTTGCTCTTCAACTAATTACAGCAGAATCATAGTGCCTAGATACCTTCATTGGTGATTAGCCACAATCTACAAATAGATGATTTAGTTAATGTGTGTAATGTTTTATATTTTGATTTTAATGTGTAATTTTAATATCTTTAGACTGTATAATGTGTCTTGAATTTGCACTTGTCGATGGATGGTTTATATTCGAACTGAGAATAAACAAATTAATAAAAGACTTTAGTTTCTTGGCACCAGAGGGGCGGGCACTTGGTGCCATGGATAGTATTCACTTAACTTGTATGGCTGCATGCTATCATCTATATTGATATGACTTTTATGATAGTATGCCCACCTCAGTCTGGACCATAAGCATATTTGAGTGGTCTAACCAGTCTTATGTCTCATCCTGTGATTATTATGTAATCGAACAACAGCATTGCTGCATGAGCCTGTAACATTAGTCTAGCTTTTGCCCTTTATTGCGTGAGTTATGATTTGTCAAACCTGCATTCAATTTTTAATATCAGTCATAGTGTACAATTAGAATCGAATTGGAAGAGAAGGATCGAAAAATGAAATTAAGAAAGATGATATATACATTTAAAAAAATGAAAGGTCATGTGACCTTTCATATCAATATTTTCTTAAATGCTTGTAATACTTTCAAATCTTTAATCAACATTTGGACAGGGAAATGCTTGGAGAAATCCACTATTTTGCACCATTTTATCAATCTTTTATTGGCTCTGTTAAGTACCAAAATCCTTGGGAGTGTAAGACTGAACAGTGTAGGGAAATGTCATCAATGTCTCCTGATGTGAAGAGTCTGCTGCAAGCTGCATCATTTGACCTGGTTGTATTTTTCATAATGTTGTCCGAGATGGGGCAGTCCGAGGTGGGGTAGATCGACCAGAAACTCTGTTAATCATGAGGTCCATTTGGGGGCAGATAATTACGTACCACCAATGACTCAGGGGCTGCTGCCCACAACAGATTCAGCGTCTGCTGCCTGACACTCAGAACTGTTTAATGAGCACAAATTAGCAATGGCTGAGTTTGCTTCGTGCATTTCACCCATCACAATTTTTTGTATGCATTGGCTGCTCCTCATATTGAGGGTGTCCACAGAGATCGAACATATTTTTTTATGTGACCAGTTTTTCCATTATTGCCATGGACAACCATTTGAACAATCAGTGTGACCGTAATCCAAGAGGTTTATATTTGGTATCAATGTTCTGGTACGGCATGTAACCATAGAAACATTCTTTTTGTACAGGTGTACATTGTTCCAAGAAACAGTAAATTGTGTATTTTATTCAGGATTTTAATTGCAATGGTTTTTGTTAATCAAGCAATAAAGAACCAATCCAATTCATTTGAATTCATTTGAGCAATCATTATTTGCGACAGGCCTGTCTGTTCTAGAAAGTGACCCGTCTGCCCTTGTGGGTGCTGGCAGGAGGAACCCTCTACCTTGGGGTCTTCTCAAGCACACAGTCTACTGACCATCCAGCTGACTCCCTGGTTGTTTCCTGGTTCGCTCTTAAGGTGTGAGTCACATGCACTAAACCAGCTGTGCTACAGCACTATGAGGCCAAGTGGTAAACAACTGCTGTTTAAAAAGATGACCAAGAAGGCTATGAGTACAAACTTGAAAGGACACAAGCAGGACTTTACACTGGTTAGAGATCCTGGCGCACAATTTGGAATGAATCGAATCCTTTTGGGTGGCTTCTTAGAAATGCACGAGTAACTTTTCTGGATACGCATCACCTGGACAGAACTCCGTAATCTCATCTTCGAACAAATCTTTGTTTTATTACTTCGAAGAAAAAAAATTGCGATACAGTTTAAGATTTGATGGATTTGCCACAGCGTGAAAGTTGATGTCTAGGTAATCTGTTCCTGAAACAGTTTAAGAGAACTGTTCCCTTTTATTCTTGACTTTGGTTCTGTTATAAAATGTGTCTGTTTAGCACTGGTGCTCCTTACAGATTAATGTAATTGAAAAAAACAATAAATGCAAAGCATGTCTTAAATGTCTTAGTGCCAATCAATCCTAGAACCGAGTAAGCCCATTTCTCTCGCATGCCACAGAAATGATTGCTCTTTTGACAAATCAAAAAGCCACTGACCTTTTCAGCCCAATCTATCCCAGGGAGATTGCCAGCTCTGAAAATGCTTCTAATTTCCATCTTGGCAAGATTGTAAACTTTGCATATTCAGTCATTTTGGCTGCAACACTGTTTTGCGGGAAATGCAATTGGTTGTGTTTATTATTCATTGTTTATAGTGGTAGGTGGTGTGATCGGTATTTACGCATTTTGTTAATAATACACGTTCGTCACTGAATAGATAAAACGCAACTAAAACTTTATTGTAAATCAGTTTATCTCTCTTGTTATTACGTTAATAGTCTAGGAGGACTGATAGTTACTCACCAAAATGCTCATGAAATACACTAAATAATGCATGCTATGCAACGCAATATTGGTATATATTTGAGCTAAAAAGCAGTGCTTAGAGGCATAATCTAGCTACCAAAGGTGGCGGTGATAAGTTAATTGGCTCCACACTGCGACCCTGTCCAAATCCTTAATCATCCTGTTCTTATAATATATCTCCTTGAACTCCATCCGTAGCAGAATCATATTCATTCGAGGAGGAGATTGGAAGTCAAAAGAACCGAGGCAGAAGACAGTGGCGAGGACTGATGAGAAAGAAGAGCTCGGCCTCACTGTATCGAGGCCAGCAGAGTACAGTGCGCTCACCTGACCTGGAGCTCGGGCCTGCTCACTGGTGTTGATAGAGGCGGGCTGGAGGAGGAGACTGACCCTGCCTCTGAACTGTGTGGAGCCCTCTCCTACATACAAAAAGCGTGTAGTGGCTTCACCCTTGCCTCCCCTGCTGATTCGACTAAGGCGGGAAGACTGCAAGGGGTCGGCTCCTGTTATCATTGGGAGCAGTGGCTTATGCACAAATGGAGGCCGAGATCGCACACGGACCAGTTGAGGGGTTGAATTGGGGGTCGGGATAGCCAGCCCCATTGCTTGTGAAGCGTCTCCCCTCTAGGGAGAGAAGCAAGACCTCAGGTTGGCCCTTCCTGGCTGATCCAACCGGATTAGAGGGAGTGGGGAAAGCCGCCTTGAGTGACGGCTTGGAGGGTGGGTGGACCAAAGGGTGAGCTCTCCTAAATCCACAGAGAGCAGAAACAGGTGAGGAGGGGGCCACTGGCTTGCGGTCGAGATGCAGAGAGTGCACCAGTGGAGAATATAAAAAAAAGCACGTGGCCCTGCTCTAATCCTGTGAGAGGCCCTGGAGCAAGGTGTATGTTATCGGTTGACCGAAGTGCACCCGGCATGCCCCGTTGATGCTTAAAACATATTTAAACTGTAGCGGTTGGGGACGCCATTCAGCCGAGATGTGAGAACATATTCGTTGCTGTATGAAGCAAGTTCTTAATAATGAAGTGAGCAAGGCCTAAGAACTGTGTGACTAGCAAGTGAAGTGGGTGCAAAGAGCAACCCAGATGGGGGAATGTCAAATACCTCCTAGCCTCTGGGCTAGAATGTGTGGCCCCAATGGTTGTCTAGCATGTGACTATGTCTGTGTGACCCACTCCCTGAGCTCGAGGCTTGTGCAACCCTCGTTAACTAATTGCTTTTGAGGGCTGGCAGGTCTGTGTTGTATACCTATTACTGGGTTGAATGCTTGTTGTCCCCCTGACATACCATGGCCAAAGGCAAATTACCATTATCTGGTAAACAGCACACACCAGAGAAATGTGCACATACATGGGGCCCTGCTCAACATCAAAGCCATCATAGTCCAAACATAGTAGGTAACCCATCATTTGGCACTGAAAAAACAGGTGCGGTCAATCCTCGCTGCCGTATAACAGTCAGGGGACATGTTGGAAGCCAAGATTGGGGCAGTCAGGGGATCTTCGAAAAGCTGTAAACAGCATAACGACAGCTGAAATCCAAGTGTCTGAGCTTCAAGGCACAGTGGCAAAGCTGCAGCAGGCAGCATGTAAGATCTTGACAACTTCTAGAGAATTGGCATTGTGTATGGAAGTCATAAAGGGGAGGACAACAAGGAATTACCTCTGTTTTGTGGGTTTCCCCGATGGCTGTAAAGGGCCCTCCCTGAGAACTTCAAGGCTCACTGGTTGAGAACCCTGCTGCCATCAGTAGCACTTTCCTAATGCTTTATCATTGAACAGGCACACAGAGCACTCGTACAGCGGCAGCCTCCAGGGGGCCCTGGCAGCCCTGTGATTGCCTGGCTACTAAACTATAACTACACCCACAGTCAGGAATCTCACAAACTATTTATTTATTTGAAAAGTTTTATATGGCGCGAACCTGACCTGTAAGGGTATCAGAGCTCTGTACAAAGAAGCAGATATTATAAGAAGGTAAAGGCGTAAATACTACACATATAGGCAGTGAACATGTACAAATACTAAACAAGCATTTACAATGCAAAAGGTCTCGCAATAGTTAGATTTTGACCTATTGGCATGGTAAATGGCAATGCCTTTTATAATATTAAAAGGCATTGTCATTTACAATACCATACCAATAAAATAAACTTTAGCAAAAGCAAGACCTGTTGTATTATAGAGCACGGTGTCCGTGAAGCGGGTGCTGCTGTGCTCAACATTATGCTCAGCATGCAAATTTAAAAAAAGGTGAAAGAACACGCAGTGTCTATGCAGGGCCGTTTCTAGGTGTTTTGCCGCCCTAGGCGAGAATTGAAAAATGCCACCCCCTCACTTTAACTACCATCACTCTCTCCCCCTGTCATCCAGGCTAGAAGAATTAATGCATTAGATATTCCCAAACTCATGTTTTTTGCCGCCCTCCCCCTTTTGCCGCCCTAGGCAGCCGCCTAGTCTTGCCTAATGGTAGAAACAGCCCTGTGTCTATGAAACGGACACCGTGTTCTTCTAAAAAGTAGTAATAATAAAAAAAGCTTCGCTATTGTGCAGTGAGTGCTGTGGGGGTAGGGGGCAGCCGCTTCAAAAGTTAGAGAGGCATAGCGCTCTATTCGAAAAGCGGTGGTCACGCTGCAAATACAAACCAAAAAACAGCCGCCATTATTTGTCCCCATAGTCAATAAACAAAATAGTACCCACCCACAGATAACGCAGACCATGTAACAAGCCAAGTAAAAGTTCCAGTCATTATGGGCGGTAACACATGCAGACAAGGACGTACCAGGGAGGAGGAGGAACTAACAAGCCTACTTACCTGGTAGAAGCCAGCATTTATGAAGGACAATGACACAAGCCAATTACAAATATGGGTGGTGAGTGGGGGGGCTTCCAGTGCATACCCTAAATACAGCATGCCTTGCAGAGGGAGCAGCGCATGCACGCTGCCCTTAGGCTCGACCTAAAAGGGCAACCAACATTGTGGTACAAGTAATGTAACACAAATTCCATCACTGAATGAGACACCAATGTTGTTTGCAAGAAATACAAGTTAGTTATGGTGGCTTCAGGTCTATTGTTGCCAGTGGTTATTTAGGAGTAACCATTTGACTTGTTTTTGAATGAGGAGTGAGAAAGGTTAGATCTGATCTCAGTAGGAAGAGCGTTCAATTTTCTTGATGCAAGACCCGAGAAGGTGAGGTTGGTCTTTTCTTTTTGAATTTGTGAGGTTTCAGCAGCAACATGTTTGAGCTACTGAGGGTCTGATTCAAACCAGATTGTTTGAGTTTTTTTGCCATGGAAGCAAGGTGTTCTAATGGAGAGCTTTGTGTGTCAAGCAGGATATCTTGAACCAAATTCATGCTTCGATCGATAGCCAATTGAGTTGAATTAGGTCTGGTGTGATGTGATCATATTTTCTTGATCCCGTTATGAGTCTGGCAGCAGAGTTCCGAGTGGCCCTTACAGGTGGCAGTCTAGCTTTGGGTAACTATACGAGGGTCACAATTCCATAATCTAAGCAGGAGATAACTAGAGATTGGACTGCTAACTGCATGCCCTTAGGTTGCAGGAATGGATTGATTTTCCTAAATGTGTTGAGATGGTGATTGGCTCCCATTTTGTTGCACTGATGTGGTCTTGCATATTCAGGTATTTGTCCAGAGTTGTGCCTAAATATCTTGTGGCGTCAACAACATGTGGAGCGCAGTTGAGAGCCATAAGTTGTTTGAGCCTGTCTTGAATTGGTGCACAATGATTGTGGCGGGCAATTACGAGGAATTCCGTCTTGAGTGTATTTAGCATAGGCTGGTTATGAGTTAACCATTGTTGAGTTTTCAGAAGTGCACAGTTGAGAGTTTTGATAGCATCTGGGGAAACAATTTTCAAGTACAATTGAGTTTCAACGGCATACATGTGGTATTGAATGTTAGAGTTGTTTAGAATTTTGGAGAGGGGTTCCATGGACAAGTTGAAAAGCGTGGGAGAGAGTGTGGAACCTTGAGGCACTCCAAGTGAGATCGGCAGACTGTTAGCGAGGGACTGGTTAACTTTGCTTCTTTGCGTTCTATTATGTAGGAACGAAGCAAACCAATTGAAGACAGGGCCCGATAACTCCATCCTTTATTCAAGATCAATCAGGTTTTCATGATTGACTGTGTTAAACAGCGACGACAGATCAAGAAGGACAAGAAGGCAAGATTAATTTTATTCAAGTAGTCTCAGGGCGTCATCAAAAATGTGTGTTAGAACTGTTTCAGTATTATGTACCACTCTGAAACTCGATTGGTATTGGTCAAGGAGCTGAAAATTCTCAATGTGGTTGCAGAGTTCTGTGTGTATGAATTTCTCAAGCAGTTTGGCTAAAGGTATGATATTAGAAATTGGACTCAAGTTGTTGGGATCAGATAAGCCTGCATTTGGCTTTTTTGGGATGGGGTGACTTGTCCTATCTTGAGGCAATCAGAAATCCTATCCTGCACGAGAGATTCATGGATAATCATGGACCAGAGTAGGAGAATGGCAGATCTAAGCTCTTTAAAGAACTTGGTGGGCAGTGGATCATTGAAATGATTAGAGGGTTTTAATGAATATATAGATTTGAGTAGCTTGGCAACATATGTTAGTAAAAAGGTGTTTCACAATGTATTGTTTTTTGGAGTATAATTTATAGATCAGGAAGTAGGGGCGCTTCCTGAGATTAGCCATGACGATGGTGTAGGCTGGGTCTAATAACGTGGATTTGGTGATGCGAGTTGCAGTTCTAGTTCAATCTTTCTTGAAGTGTGCAGAGAAATCCTCACCACTAGGGAGTGAGATCTTGGGTGCAGAGTGTTGGTTGGTTAAGTAGTTAGCTTGTTTGATGATTTGAAATAGTTTTTTGGGTCTGTTTTTGGCATTGTCAAGCTGTGCCCTAATGTGAGCGGCTGTCGCACTAAGGATATGTTTGTTATAAGAACTTCTTATCGTCTTCAACTGCTTGAGGTCTGTTATGGAGGAAGAGTTTTTCTATGATCTCATTGCAAGCCTTAGCTTGTTTCGTTCCTCATTAAGGGGCATATTTACAAGCAGGCGATAAAAAATTATCGCCGCTTTTGCGGCCGTTTTCGGCCGAAAAGCGGCGATAATTTTATCGCCTAGTTAGCAAGGCCACGCTAACGCGTGAAACCTTGCTTTGGCGTGGGGATTCTTTACGCCCAGCTTTGCATCTCTAATGAGATGCAAAGTGGGCGTTCCTGACCTAACATGACAAGAGAAATGTCGCTAAGCGACATTTCTCCTATCATCAAGCCCCACGCTATGAAGCATAGCGTCAGGAAAAGTAGCGATAACCCCTGTTATCGCTACTTTCCTTACACCTGCTTCAGGACTGACTTAGCCATGATATCCTATGGAGGTTGGATATCATGGCTAAGTTTGTGAGTCCCTATCAGCAAGCTAACGCCACATTGCGTGAGATTATCACTGGGTTTCCAGCGATAATCTCACATTAGGCAGTTAGCGTGAGGATTTTTATCGCTGAGGAGATAAGCGTTGCTAATAGCACGCTATCTCAACGATAAAAATCGTCGTTATCCGGCGATAATTATCCTCACGCTAAGAGCGCTGAGTGATAATTATCGCCGGGTGTTGCTGATATGCCCCTAAGGGAGTAATTGAACCAGGGTTTGGACTGTTTGATCGGCATCCTTCTGAGATGTTTTGGTGCAATTGTGTAAAATATGTTTCAGTGAGGTCATCCAGATAGGTCACGTTAGGGGGTGGAGGAAGTAGGTTTTTACTAATAGAGGTTAGATCATTTACATTGATGTCCCTAAGATTTCAAAACCACTGTTTGGTCTTGTGTGGTTGACCTTGTCTAATCAGTATCCTTTCCAAGATGCGAAAAGAGATTAGGTAGATATCCGACCCGTCACTAGGTGATATGTTTTCAAGTTGTATAATGCTATCTTTAGCTATGGTAAATCAAGGGTGAAGACCCTGTTGTGGGTAGGTCCATGGGAGGCCTGGGTAAAATTTAGGTCGGAGAGGAAAGCCTTGAAGGTGCACAGTAAGGGGTCAGTTGTGTTGTTCCAGTGTAAGTTAAAATCCCCAAGGAAGATATGGTTGGGGTTTAGGGGTATCATTTACCCAGATTATACAAGGCTTGTTCAGCAGCAGCAGAGGTCATTTGTAGAGTCCAAGAGAAAACCTTGTATGCCCTTATTCTGATGAGCTACCTCTAGTGACTCTTGTAAGCCCTGCTTTCATTTCCTTGTAGCGCACTGGGTGCAGGGAGTTGTCTGGCTCCTGTCCCGTTCGGCGGCCATGTTAGGTTGGCCCTGCCATTTTTAATTCTGCTTATGTCTTCGTTTCTCCCTGTTATTTTGTCATTCTTATTTTAACTTTGTGGTTTCCTTCCCAGTATTTGCATCTGTGAGGGTAGCCTACCAGACAGGAGAGAAGCTGCTGGGCTCCAGTTTGTTTTTATTTGGCCCTCCTAAATTTTGGCGTCTGCCATGCTTTAGCCATGCCCTCTTGTAGGCAGACTACTTTAGCATGACAGCTGCACAGATGCGCCACCCGTGCATCAAAGGTGAGCCCGTCCATGCTCCTACGCATATGGATGACACGAGGGGCCAGGCCCCCAGCTTGTTCAGAACCAGCCATTGTGTGATACACGGTTAAGGAGATGTTCCAATTTTCTTCTTCTATTGCTGAAGAAAGTAAACACTCTGTGGACATCGCGAGGAGGGAAATTGGTTGTGGTAAGTTTGAGTTTGTCTTCTTCAGTCCCACATTTAAGGGACTCAAGGGAAGTAAAGTTACACAGACGCAGCACAGTGCTACTTATTTAACTGTCACTCTCTACCGAAGCATAAGGCAGAGATATTTGACTTCCTGAGAGACTACCAGTCGGATGCCCGGATGCCGCAGTCCGCTCCTGACATCCTCGATGCTATCCCACAGGACTATTCAATCATGATGCAGGACAAACTAACCGAAAGGGGAGGAGGGATTGCAGTAATTTTCAAATGGCATATCCCATATACCTTCTCAGAAGTGGAGATTGCAGGCTGTGAGGTAGTCTTCTTCTCACTATCGTGAATTCACAGGCGTGAGAAGGATGCTGCATATCAGGCTGGTGAACATCGCTTCACAAAGTATGGAAGCCAGTGCTTATGGATGTGTAGGTTTAATTCACCGACACAGTGCGGATGGAAGTGTGGTTATAATACCACCTGTTTGTTTCAACTACTTACGGTGATTGGAGTTTGAACTTAATTAAAGCACTATTGCGATCAATTATCCGGCATACAGATCAGATATCAGATTTACTTCTACGCTCAGAACTTTTTACCTACAACGCTTCAATCCTATCTACATATCTTCCAGTCGTTTCAGACTGATATTGCCTTGAAGAAGTCCTATGTTATAGGGCAAAACA
Source organism: Triturus cristatus (assembly GCF_964204655.1). Taxonomy (NCBI): domain Eukaryota; kingdom Metazoa; phylum Chordata; class Amphibia; order Caudata; family Salamandridae; genus Triturus; species Triturus cristatus. The sequence goes on from NC_140582.1 coordinate 559,499,954, forward strand.
CGTTGGCTATTGCTTTTTAAGACTCACTTTGTGCCTCCTTGCGGAACGATTGGACTTGTTAATTGCATAGTGGTGCAGCTTTGATTTAGTTTGTATGTATATTTTCCCCTGTGAGGGGAGTACCTTTGGACAGGGGGCATGTTTGGAGGTCAGCACACAAGATAGCTCAACACTCTGACTTCATGGGTGATTTTTTGTGATTGGTGCCGCAAGTGTTTGCGTGTGGTCCACTGTCCATTTGTTGTGTTCACAGTTCATAATGGTCTTATCGGATATTCTACCTGCTCCTGTACTGCATTATTCTAATTTTCTTATCCTGGGTGACCTTCATTTGCACTTCAAGGAAGCCACGTCGCTCGTTGGTGTCCCTTATTGAAGACCTTGGAACACTGCAATTAATTCAATTGATCAACATTCCTACTCATAGACATGGCCATTTTTTAGATCCTATATTTGCCAATTCCATCTGTGTAAGTGTGGCTCTCCCCATGCCTTTGACAGGGTCAGACCACTTTGTTCTTCCCTTCCAGTTCTCCATGTCTGCTCTGCTACCCACGTCACTAGGAGACCGGAGTTACAAAACGCGGAAATGGTCTAAGTTTACTCCTGCTGCCTTTATGGCAACTATTCTGAGAGACTTTGTTAATTTAGCAAACTTGCAATTAGAATCATGGATGAGTGATGAATTGGACTTGTTGTGGGGATTCTGCATCTACACAGAACTATGCGCAGGAAAACCGGACCTCGGTGTATAGGGGTGTACCAATCTATCCCCTTAGTGCCCAATATCCCCAAACCGACTAGCTATAGTGTCTCACTCGTTCTCCTGCAAATATCACGAAGCTACAAATGATTAGACAACCCAGAACACAACACTCCTGACTCTCTCAGGAATCGCAGTAGCAAGACATACCCTTTCGCTCGCTTACTCGTACTTGCCCACAATAAGAATTTGCAGAGTCACTGTAATAGTTCAAAATGTTTATTTTAACTATCATGCTCTACAATACAGTATACAGGCCACTACCAGCATCAAAATGCATAAACTTAAAACAATTAGCGTTGTTAAAATTCCATGGAGTACAAAGGGGGAAGTCATTATATAAAGACAGTGGAAAAATGACTATAAGGCCTAACCACCCTCCCCTTGACTGTAAGAAGTTTATTATATAAAGGAAGATCTCTGGGCTTTGACAGCAGACCCCATACCTTAAAGCCTCGATGTAGGGTTTACATCATAGGAACAGCATAGCTCTTCTCTATTGAAAGGCTCTCTCCAAGTGTGTTAAAACAACATGCATGCCCGTAATATCAAAGCGCGAGTCTCTAGCATTGCAGCTGTGTTTAGCCTGTTATGTCTATGTGCTAGGAACTGACCAGAACAGAATAACAAGGGGCATTGTTTATCAACCTTGCACATCGTGTTCAGACAAAACTCCAGGAACTCAGCAGAGAACGTGAAAAGCAGAGAGTTCTCCTGTGAAAGGCATAAACAGAGTCTTGCAAAAATAAAGTCATGTAGTATTGTGCGCAAAAGCGGCATCATGGCAGCAAAGCTCATGCTAACTTAGCAATGTCGACAATGTCCCAAGGGGCCATATAACAGACTATATCACACCGATGGAAAATTGCACTGTCACCTTTTCTAAGCCTTCAGCGGAATGGTTTAGTGGTGAACTATTGATTATGAAGAAGTCCTGCACACGCCTTGAACATCTTTGGTGCAGGAACTACAGTGCATCATTTAAAGCTAATTATCACAAAGCCCTGAAAGAAATACCATGAACAGACCAGATTTATGCGAAGCCAGTGTTATACTCAAAAGATTGAGCACGCTCAGGATTCTTCACAGGAGCTTTTTATTATAGTGAAATCTTTATTCTCTTTGGAGCGTGTTTCTCCCTCTAACACTCCCTCTGTAGATAACTGCAATCATATTGGCCAGGCCTTCTCAGGACAAAATCACACAGATTTATGCTACTTTTCCTGAAGGAAGTTAGAGAGACCTCTGGTCCTGCAACATGGTCTTTACCATCTAACTTTGTGTGTATCCTCAGCAGAAATGCCCTATCCTTGACAGAGCTGTGCGCTCTTCTATCTAAAGTGAAAATCTGGCTCACCGAGGGACCCAGCTTTGCCTGTAATGTTGGAGCGCAGGATGGGAGCCATTCTACCTGCACTATGTGAACTGCTTAACCTGTCTTTAACGATCGACGAGATCCCCTCTAAGCCAAAACATGCCACTGTTGTGCATCTCATTTGAGGAAACCCACACCGTATATTGCCAAACCAGAACATTTTAGGCCTATCTCCCTATTTCTTAGTAGCAGAAAACAGGTTAATCATCAGTTGATGAGGTACATAGTGGACAGAAATCTCTTGCACAGACCTAATCAGGGTTCCAACCTCAGTTCACCATGCATCCATGCTGCTGCTCACCTCAGAGTCTCTTAGACTCATTGATGATGGGGAAAGACAGCTGCACTGGTAATAGTGGACCTGAGCGCAGATTTCAAAACCATATCCCATGGCCTTCTTCTTGAATGGTTCTGGTCATACTGTGTCGGGGACCTTGCTCTGAGACGGCTGGCATACTTTCTTCAGAAGTGAACCTTTCAGGTGACCCAACAGCCGTGTTCTTCCGAGGTCTTTTCGCTGGAGCAAGGAGTGCCTCAGAGCTCATTCCTGAGCCTGACATCATTTCACCTGTAAATGGGCCCCCTTGCTGATGTGACTGAGCGTTATGGCATCAAAATCATGTCATACGCCGATGATACACAGCTAATCATCACCTTTACACAGGATGAAGGAACTTCTGCAGCCAGACTTAGATCCTGTCTGCTTGGATTAGCAAAGTGGATGGACCACAGCTGTCTCAAGCTGTCTGAAACAACTGAGGTGCTTTTCTGGGGAAACAGCCATCGATCTGGTCCACTGCATGTAGGCCAGATTCTCTAGGACCAATACCATCTCCTAAGTAGAAAGTTAAGAACCTCGGTATCTGGTTTGATAATACCCTCTCATTTGGCAGCCATATAGCCAGTCTTGCCGGGGTCTGTTTTCGCATTTAAAAATGCTGCGCAAGATCTTAGGTATCCTTCCAGATGCCGCCTGGAAGACAGTAGTCCAGGCCCTATTATTCTCTAGACTGGACTATTGTAATGTGCCATGTCTTAGGGCTATCCAAGGCAGTATAAGAATGCTTCAAAAGGTACGGAATGCTGCAGCATGTGTGCTATTGAACATTCCTGGATACTCTTTATTGGGACCTGCCCTCATTAAACTCCATTGGCTTCCAATCAGAAAAAGAGTATCTTTCCAGCTTTATACTTTTGTTATAAAATCTTGAATCTGAAAGTCCCTCGATATCTTTATCCATTGATCAAGCCCTATCGACCTAGCAGATGTCTTAGATCTGCAGAAGCAGTGCTCACTGTGATTCCGGGGGTGAAAAGAGCAGGTATGGGAGGACGTTCATTCAGCTTTTTGGCAGCTAAACTGTGGAACACCCTCATGTTGATCTGAGACAGGAACATTCAGAACTGGTTTTCCTAAAGAGGCTTAAGACCTAGCTCTTTAGACAATCTTGAATTAGGCCTCCGTTTGTGGGCTCTGGGATATTGTGGTTCTGCAAATCTTTTTATTATTAATAAGTATTCATTAGGAGGTATGGCGATTGGCCGCATAGAAGGTTGACCTCTGTCCAAACACTCTGCTGCAGCTTGATACAGCACTTCAATGCCTTCAGCATCTCAGGGGCTGCCCAGTGATCCAGCATAGGCAGTATAAATATTTAAGCTTAACTTTCAATTCACTTCTAACTCATTTGTCCCTTTCACTGCACTGGGCCCCCTGCAGTTAGACAGATCACAGAATTACCCTTACCACAGAGGCAAATGGTCCTCTGATGGATCTTTCTCCACCGATAGGAGAGGTTGAAATTAGGATGTCCAAAACCACAATGTTAGCCTCCCTATGAGGACCATTATTACACTATAGTATCACCATGGTGAGACCCAATCTCCTAAAGAAGCAGAACTTGATATTCCGAAAATATTTGCTGATTTGTCATACCAAACATTTAGATCAAAAGAGTAACTTCAGCTCAATTTCAAATAAAGAACATCAGGAAACAATAATAGCCTCAGGCAATTAAGAGAATTAGTGATTGTATTAATGTTCCCAAATTGTTACAGATAAGAAATTTTTTTAAGCACCTATGTCAATAATATTAAAGCATGCAGTGCAAGACTACGTATTTAGTCAGAAGTTCAATTCCAAAAGGATGGTTTGAAACAAATATCAGAAACAAATTGCAGATTCCTACCACCATTATCCACAGAAGGATAGTTGGTCCTTGTTGATAAATCTAAAGATTTAAAGAAAAGAGGTAAAAAGGAATTGCTTAAAGTCCTCTAAGGGAGAGTGCATGTGCAAAAAGGAGAAATAAAGTAAAATAAGTAGTTTGGCAAAGGAGGATTCCAGGTCAACTGCATAAAGGCAGCAGCATCAGCAAAAAGACATTCCAAGATAGGGAAACTTAATGTTGTTGTGTTGGAGAATAAAATCAAAGCATGATGATCTGCGTCTCATGGAAAAATTGTGATGTGCGCATTCTCACATTAAGAGGAAAATAAAAATAATGATGTTGTCCCTCTTTTGATTTTTTCTTATATAGTCCTTATGACACCTTATGACACCTTAATGATGTGGTGTCACTCCACTAGTCAGTCCATTCTATGATTAACTTACGTATGTAGTCACCAAATAGAATGAAGATACTCCTGCATTCCTTCCCAAGCACTTCATGTGAACGACTTGTCTCTCTGGGCCTCATAGGTATGTCAACGGTAAAAGGTATACAATATAACAGACTATGGCATTGGGTCAGAGTTCCCACTGAGCCATTTCACAGTGAACTTTGAAATGAATATCCTTTGTATTTATGCTAAAATTTGCACAGAACAAATAAAGCAACATTGTCGAAATCCCTATGAATCATTGTGCTTGCCAAGAGAAAAATGCAACTCGAGAAAGAACCTTTTTTAGCCTAAAATGCATACATCAGCTTTAAATGAATTAAACTTATTTCAAATCAAATATAATTAATCAAATCATCATTTCAATATAAGAAGAAAATATGAATTGTTTCACCTATGTATTATTAAACTAAATGGATTAACGTTAGCTATGGCCGATTAATAAGATTTTCAATATCTATACATGTAAATTATTCTTAAAAACCATTATACTAAAATCGTTTCCACATTTTTATAATGATTAGGGTCTCTACTACCACATCTCCAAGTTTTAATTTCCTAACTAATTTTATCGCACCACAATCTACTTATAAAGCATTTCCAATGAAAGGCAATAGAACTGTCATCATTAGATTCAATAGCAATCATTTAATGAGTAATCCTATTATCAAAATCAATTAATAAGAGTTATAACTATTTAGCAATGTATTTTCTCCTTTTCTAACTGTTTCAAGCATGCCTTTTTGTGCTGTTACGTCACTGTTCTCTATTACTGTATTATTTCATTCATCTTGTACAATGTGCACATTCAGGCTTTTGTGTCTAAATCACAGAAAAGTGTTATGTAAAGAAATCTGTAAATCCTAATGCAATCACCAGGATACCTCGGAGGCGTACTTGAAACAGGAAGTACTCCTGCTCAGAAATAGGATCAGCAGAGCGGGGTGGAGGACAAAGGACTTATGGTAGAGGGAGCGGTGGGAGAATCTGAAACACTAAGTCGCCCTTATCATTAAAAAGAAATGTCCCCCTTGCCTACAGTGAACCACTTCTTTTATTCCCCCTCCTCCTTTGTTGACAAATGGATCCTTGAAAGTGATATGCGAAGGTACACGTACTGCGGTTCTTGGGGAGAGCTGGATCTTGGAATGGTTATTGTGTGCACAAAGTTGGGGAGATTTGCGAGGTCTTATCATGAAAGCCGGCCCCCAATGTCTGTTTCTATTTTTTTCCTTACAGGAGGACTTGCTTTAGTGCCTTTATTGCCCAAATTGGGCAATGTCTTTATGTTGGGATATGAACCAATGGCTGCGCAGTTGGCACCCTCCTATGTTGTGTACCACAACAGATGCTTCAGGTTAAAACATATATAGGGTGGGTGTTTTTTTCGTTATATTTTTAATACTTGTCACTGTGTCTTTCCCTCCCAACCCATGCAGCTGTGCTTGCTCCAGTCATATAGTCATACATAATGATCTGGTGCCTGCTCTCCTACCTAATGGCTGAATATATACCTGGGGATTGTCACAAACAGGTCCTGATGATAACTTGGAATGTAAATGGCTTGTTGAACAAGGTCAAAAAGGGGGTGGTACTTAGAACAGCAAAATAACTTCAAGCTGATATCTTTCTTTTCTTTCAACAAGAGCCTCATTTCATGGGAAACAGGGTCCCTTTTTCGGTTAGAATGGGTTTTTGCTTAGGTCTTCAACTCAGGGTTTGTGAGGGATTCCTTTGGAATGGCTATACTCCAAAAAATCAGGTCCCCTTCACAGTGATGTGTGAGGCAGATATGTGGTGATTAAAGGCCTGCTTCAAGGGGAACCTCAGACATTGGTCAATATCTAAGCTCCTCCCTAATGGGCACCTTGGTTCTGGGTGGCTAGATTCGATAGCGTGGTGGATGGTTTCTGTGACAGACCGAGGGGTACTGGTGGGTTCTTGGAAGGTCCCACATTAGTGGCCAGCTACCCCTTTTTTCTAGGTCTCACAGCACACTCTCCTGTCTCAACTACATTTTACTAATTAAGATGGAACTGCACAGAATTATAGGGGTGCAAAACTTGCTCTGAGTCTTTTGGGCTATTCCCCGGATGAGTTTTGCCTTATATTGGGGCGCCAACAGCCAGAGATGAGATAGAGGTTGAATACATGGTCCCTTCAGGACAGGAAATGAGGAACACATATTGGGATGCAATTGACACATACTTAAGTCATAAATAAGACTTGTTGACTCTCCTGGAGTCCCTCTTCTGGGCCTTCAATCAACTTTAGGGTGAGATTTTGTAGTTTCCAAGCGGATAACAAGCACAAACAATAGCAAACAGTGGCTAAATTAGAGTCCTGCATTCTGGCTCTGTGGTCACAGTACCTTGCCACACCGACACTCAAAGAACATGAGGACAAAATCCATACTTTTACACTGCTACAGCAGATCATGACAGATGAGGCTTGGTAGGCATGGATGGTCTCACACAGCCACATTTACCAGTTGGAGGATAAAGTGAGAATGATATTCCATTGCCTTTGCGAAGACATAAAGCATTGCACCCCAATCACAATTATCTCTGTACCAGATAGTTCAAGGATTACCAGCGATAATGAGATGGCCCAACAGTTTGTGCAATACTAAACTGAGGTGTATTCACAGAAAGGGGAGAGACTTACATAGTGCTGGGGTTATTTGTGTGTGATTTGCCGCTCAGGGGATTGTTGGTGGCAGAGAAGCTTTCCTTAAAGGGCGACTTTACGGCAGACGAACTTTCAGTGGCATTAACCCCTTCGCTGCCAGGCCTTTTCCCCTCATGTGCCACGCCCTTTTTGGGCTATTTGGGGTAGTGCGCGTTGAGGCCCCTGTAACTTTTTGACCACATAAGGTATCCACGCCAAATTTGCGTCCTTTTCTTCCATCATCATGGGGATTCTGAAGGTACTCAGGGTTTGTGGATTACCCTGGAGGGGTCACAGAAATGAGCCAAAATCCAGCAAAATGTAGGTTTTTTGGGGGAAAATTGGAAAAACGGGCTGCAAATGAAAGCTTCTGGGTTTTTCCCTGCAAATGTTATCAAAAAAGGGTTTGTGGGGCTGAAATAACAATTTCCCCAGCTTTTAGGGGATACCAGACTTTTGTCAGAAACCCAAAAGTTTTTACACAATTTTGGCATTTTTCTGGGACATAGCATATTTTTGCTATTTTATGTGCTTTTGACCTCCTTCCAGTTAATGGTAGAAATGGGTACAAAAGCAATAATGGATCCTGTAAAGCTATACATTTTAGAGAAGTAGACAAAATTCTGAATTCAGCAAGGGGTCATTTGTGTAGATCCATCAAGGTTTTTTTTATAGAAACTAACAGTTAAATATAGGATAAATGGAAAATTTGTTGAATAGAAAAGACTTTTGTGTCAACGTTTTCACCTGTAACTTCTTCTAATTATGACATCTTTTTGAAAGCAATATACCGTTACATCCGCTGGACATTTCTGGTTGTGGGGATATATAGGACTTGTAGGTTCACTACGAACCCGACGAACCCAGAGCCAAAAACTGAGCAGCAACTTGCAATGGTTTTTTATTATGTACCGGGTCTATAGTAATTATTCTGTAAAAATGTGTACATGGAAAAATCGGTATGAAAGACACCTATGTATTTCTGAAATGGGAACAAAGTGTAGAGTTTAGAAACAGTAGATATTTGCACATTTCCGAAATTGGGAATACTCATACTAGCATGAGAATTATCAGTCATTTTTTAGAATGACTTCTTTTTTACACAATGTCTTTCATTTGGAAGGCAGAAATGCATCGAAAGTCAATAGGTAATAACAGTTCCTTTACAAATCTGAATTACCCTAAGTCTCCCTATAAAAATGGTACCTCACTTGTAGGGGTAGGCATAGTGCCAACGACAGGAAATGGCTCAAAACCCAACGTGAACACACCACATTTTCACAATGCAAAATTACCCTTTTTTAGCAAAGTGCCTAGCTGTAGTTTTTGAACCATAGCTCTGCCGGCACCTAGGGAAACCTAGCAAATCTATACATTTTTAAAAACTTGACACCCAGGGGAATTCAGGATGGGGTGACTTGACTGCCTCCCACCAGGTTCTGTTACCCAGAATCCCTTGCAAACCTAAAAAATTGCCAAAAAAACACTTTTCCCCCCATTTATCTGGTGGAAAGTTCTGGAATCTGCGTGGATCCACAAATTTCCACCCACCCCGCGTTCCCCAAAGTCTTCCGAGAAAAATGGTACCTCACTTGTGTGGGTCGGCCTAGTGCCCGCGACAGGAAACGGCGCAAAACGTAACATGGGCACACCTCAATTTCGTAGCGAAAAATGACCCTTTTTTGGCAAAGTGCCTAGCTGTAGTTTTTGAACCATAGCTCTGCCGGCACCTAGGGAAACCTAGCAAATCTATACATTTTTGAAAACTAGACACCCAGGGGAATCCAGGATGGGGTGACTTGACTGCCTCCCACCATGTTCTGTTACCCAGAATCCCTTGCAAACCTAAAAAACACATTTTCCCCATATTTCTGTGGTGGAAAGTTCTGGAATCTACTTGGATCCCCAAATTTCCACCCACCCAGTGTTCCCCAAAGTCTTCCGAGAAAAATGGTACCTCACTTGTGTGGGTCGGCCTAGTGCCCATGACAGGAAACGGCGCAAAACGCAACGTGGACACACCTCAATTTCGCTGTGAAAAATGACCCTTTTTTGGCAAAGTGCCTAGCTGTAGTTTTTGAACCATAGCTCTGCCGGCACCTAGGGAAACCTAGCAAACCCACACATTTCTGAAAACTAGACACTCAGGGGAATCTAAGATGGGGCGAATTGACTGCCTCCCACCAGGTTCTGTTACCCAGAATCCCTTGCAAACCTAAAAAATTGCCCAAGAATACACATTTGCCCCACATTTCTGTGGTGGAGAGTTCTGGAATCTGCGTGGATCCACAAATTTACTCCCACCCCGTGTTCCCCAAAGCCTTCTGAGAAAAATGGTACCTCACTTGTGTGGGTCGGCCTAGTGCACACGACAGGTAACTGCGCAAAATGCATCGTGGACACACCTCAATTTCGCTGTGAAAAATGAACTTTTTTTGGCAAAGTGCCTAGCTGTAGTTTTTGAACCCTAGCACTGCCGGCACCTAAGGAAACCTACTAAACCCACCCATTTCTGAAAACTAGACCCCCTGGGGATTCCAGGGAGGTATGGCTTGCGTGGATCCCCCAACGTTTCCTTACCCAGAATGCCCTGCAAACCACAAATTTAGCTGAAAAAATCACCTTTTTCACACATTTTTGTGTGGGAAAGTTGTGGCATCACCGGGCTGACACAAATTTCCTACCACCCAGCGTTCCCCCGGGTCTCCCGATAAAAACGGTGCCTTACTCATGTGGGAGGCCCAAGTACCCGCGACAGGCAAGGGCCCAAAACGTAGTGAGGCGACATGAAAATTGCCTATCTCCAAACGACCTGGTTTTGCAAAGGGGGTCACTTGGGTTTTTGGCCCGGTGCTCGGCGGCCACCTAAGGAAACCTACCAAACCCACACATTTCTGAAAACTAGGCACCCGGGGGATTCAAGGGAGGTATGGCTTGCGTGGATCCCCCAACGTTTCCTTACACAGAATGCCCTGCAAACCTCAAATTTAGCTGAAAAAATCACCTTTTTCACACATTTTTGTGTGGGAAAGTTGTGGCATCACCGGGCTGACACAAATTTCCTACCACCCAGCGTTCCCCCGGGTCTCCCGATAAAAATGGTGCCTCACTCATGTGGGAGGCCCAAGTACCCGCGACAGGCAAGGGCCCACAACGTAGTGAGGCGACATCAAAATTGCCTATCTCAAAACCACCTGGTTTTGCAAGGGGTGTCACTTGGGTTTTTGGCCCGGTGCTCAGCGGCCACCTAGGGAAACCTACCATACCCACACATTTCTGAAAACTAGACACCCGGGGGATTCCAGGGAGGTATGGCTTGCGTGGATCCCCCAACGTTTCCTTACCCAGAATGCCCTGCAAACCTCAAATTTAGCTGAAAAAATCACCTTTTTCACACATTTTTGTGTGGGAAAGTTGTGGCATCACCGGGCTGACAGAAATTTTCTACCACCCAGCGTTCCCCCGGGTCTCCCGATAAAAACGGTGCCTCACTCGTGTGGGAGGCCCAAGTACCCAGATCAGGGGCCGCTGCCACCAACTACCCTCCCAGGGGGGCGGCAAGACTGGAATTTCTCTGGGGGTGGGGTGGGGGTATTGTCATGCCCATTTTGGGGAGCCCCTACAGTAATAAAACAAAAAAATCCATGGTTTCTAGTGGGTTTCTACACCCCCCCAGGGGGGGCCAGATTGGGGGCTACAGCTCCCGTCTGCCTCCTGGGGGGCAGAAAGACTGTCATTTTTGTGGGGAGAGAGGGTGGGGGCATTGGCGTGCCCGTTTCGGGCAGCCCCCACCCTAAAAAAAAACGAAAAACAAATCTCTGGTATTTAGTGGGCCTTCTGCCCCCCGAAGGGGCAGATTAGGGGCCAATGCCCCATCTGCCCCCCGGGGGGGCAGAAAGACTGTAGTAATTGGGGGGTAGGGTGGGGGCATTGGCGTGCCCGTTTCGGGCAGCCCCCACCCTAAAAAAAAACGAAAAACAAATCTCTGGTATTTAGTGGGCCTTCTGCCCCCCGAAGGGGCAGATTAGGGGCCGATGCCCCATCTGCCCCCCAGGGGGGGCAGAAAGGCTGTAATGGTGGCGGGTGGGTGAGGGCATCCCGTACCCGTTGCGGGCAGCCCCCACCCTAAAAAAAAATTTAAAACGAATTCCTGGTAGTTAGTGGGCTTTCTGCCCCCCCCCCGAAGGGGCAGATTAGGGGCCAATGCTCCATCTGCCCCCCAGGGGGGCAGAAAGACTGTAGTAATTGGGGTGTGGGGGGGGCATGGGCCTGCCCGTTTTGGGCAGCCCCCAGCCCCATTTTTATTGATAAAAAAATTCCCTGGGGTCTAGTGGGCTTTTTGCCCCCCCCGGGGGGGCAGATTGGGGGCTAATGTCCCCATCTGCCCCCCAGGGGGGGCAAAAGACTAAATTGCGCCAAAGTTACATGGGGAAGCAAAGGCCCTTGCCCAAGGGGCCACTCCCCCTCCCTGGTGTCTAGTGGGTGGATGCCTGCTTGGGGATCGCCCTGCTGTGGCAATCCCCAAGCAGGGAGATTCTCCCCTATCCAACGATACCTCTCCCGTCTTTCTATGTGCTCAGGGGGCTGAAATAGCCCCCTGAGCACGTAGAAAGTGAAACTGAAATGAGCCTCTTGGCTAATTTCAGTTTCACTTTCACTGTAATGACGTCGGCGCGACGTGCGCGCTGATCGTCATTACAGTGAAAGGGGGGGGGCCTCGGGAGCTGGGGAAGCTCTTCCCCAGCTCCCGAGGCTATTTTGGTTTGAAGGGAATCCCTCTGGTGCCCGCACCAGAGGGATTCCCTAGGGAATGCCTCATGACGAGCTGGACTCGTCATGGGCACAGCGCGACTGTGCTCCATGACGAGTCCAGCTCGTCATGGGCACAGAAGGGGTTAAGCTAATTGCAATCAGGTAAGATGCCAGGTCCCAATGGATTTCCAGCGGAGTTCATTAAACATTTTTTTCTAAGAAACTCATGGACTCACTTGAGGATGTTCTCTGAGAGGCAAGAGAATGGAGACTGTTGCCCCCTGACCTGTAAACAGTTGAAATAGTGGATGATTTCAAAGCCTTGCTGCCCACCAGAACTCTGCTCTTCCTATAGCCCCATTTCTGTCTTAAATACTGAGGTTAAGATTATCACTAAGGCCTTGGTGGACTGACCTGTTGAGGTGAGGGCTTCTCTAGTCACCCTGGATCATTTGGGATTTATGTCTCACAGAGCTACAAGCCACTACACAAAACAGTCATATAACACATTGACCTTGGCAGACATGTTTGAACGTCATATGTCTGTCCTACTGGCAGACATTGAGAATGCATTGGACTCAGTGAGTTTAAATAACCTGTTTGCCCTCCTTTGGCAGCTTAATTTTGGTCCCAATTATAAGGCATACCTACAATTTCTTTATATGATTTTGTCGTCTATGTGTGGAGTGGGACTAGAGGCGTCAGACCCTTTCACAATTCTGTAGGGTACAAGGCAGGGCTGGCCATTTTCTACTCTCCTCTTTGTCATTACCATTGAGTCACTGATGTAATGGCTCCAGATTGATGCCCAGGTGAAGGGGTCTGAATGGCATGATGGTATTTCAGATAGAGACATGGGGAAGGAATATTTAACCACTGATCGCTAAATTGATAGCGAACACTAAATTCTGGTTGATACTCCCCCTGTCACTCTAGGGGAGATTTGCCATTTCAAAGTCAGTCTTATTGTAGAGCTTCATACCTGTTGATTGTAAACAAATTTTGGTATGACACTTAAGGAGACCACTCGTAGGCATCCAAAAAATGGGCATTATGTGGAATATCCATACAACATATGCTGTACAGTTGCAGAGTGGATCCTTCGCTTCCTCTGTGCTACTAAGTTGGTAAGAAAGATTTAGAGATGCACTAGGAAGAGTCTGAGTTGGGATAATTTACTGATTAGAAGTGAGTAGAGGCAATGGCATCCCCGAGAGAATCGGGTTGGGCAACTATGTTTCAACTCATTCAACTGAAGTACCTACACAGGGTATTCCTTAAGAGAGCTAGATTGTGGAGATGGGGCACTGTGGATTCTGATATTCCTAATGGGACGAAGATCTACTACATGTAATATGAGGCTGTAGTGTACTTGTCTTCTTTTGGGAGGTAGTACTTTTCAGCTTGGGAGCTGTGTTGGGACCGACACTGCAACCTACCCCAAATATGTTATCCTGCACATAGATATTGACTTAGATACCAATTAACACAAATTGTCTCTCCTTTGTTTGGGGTTTGTGATTGGTAAAAAAGGGACGTTTTTGCCGTTGGGAAGATAAAAAGATCCTCCTCCATAGGAGGAGTTGCAGAGAAGGCTTAGTCTTTGAATGGCTACATAAAAAACCTGTGTTTTTCACAAAAGGTAGCCCACAAAAACACATAAATATCTGTGAAGTCTGAGGTTGATATTGTGGGAACAAAATAGAACTGATAGGCTCATTGAATGGAACACTTAATGATGAAATAAATGGATACAAAGCTTGTAAACATTTGCTGTTCAAGTGGGAAGATCTTTGTTACAAATGTGGACAATCATGTGTTCACTGTGGCCTGTTGCCAGAACGCAAATTGGGTTATATTTGGGGTGGGGGGGGGGGGGGGGGGCAAGTTGACTCATTCTTTGAATATTTTGTCTGCAATGATTTGTCATATATTCTTTATTCGGTTATTTTCACAGCCATAAAAGAGAACATTAAATATAAGCAGTCAGACAATATACTAAAATTCAATATCAGGAATATAAGCTAAGTGATAAAATAATATTACACCATAGGGCATCAAATCATGAATTGCCAGATATAAAAATAATACAATTCCATGACATTAATCATATGCCAACATGAAGACATACAAGATACAAATACTAAAAACAACTCACATGTCCCACATGATGCCATAAAATTCAGAGGTTAGCTCATTAAGGGTCAGATAAGAGCCATAAAACAATTGACCAATGCATAAATTAATAGTTTCAATAAACACATTATAAGGAACCGATTGTGAATAACCTGATCTCACATAAAATTCAGTAAGTCATGACAAAATCCATAAAAGGCCCTCATTTCCCAACTGACTTCCATAAGCGGACTGCTGTGGAGATGAATCTATACACCATTAGGCATGTCTATTAATCTTTCAAAAGCTGAAGAGGATGCAAAGCAGGCCAACATTTCCTAATATTTAAAAACCTTAATTAAGGGAGAATAAAATCCCTCCTCGGTTTGGTGTAAAGCCGACAAAAAAACTGAAAATGCAACATGTTCTGAGCTGACTTAGAATCTCATGGCCATAGTTCTAGTTCAGCATCAGAATAAACCTTGCGGGGGTAAGAAACCAACAATTGTCCGATGCTGAACCTGAATCTAACAAAGTAAATCCTTTTTGAGTGACAAAAGACAAAGGAGAGACAGGGCTGTAGACGTTGTGAGAAACCTAGGGGCAAATATTTCAAAACTCTCTTCTTCCCAGTCTCCAAACAGTCCCTGTTCACCTTTAGAACAGATAAAAGGTCCCCTTTCAACTGGGTTTTTGAAATTTTGACAATGAGTTCAGGGTTATTAAAACAGTCCACCTTCCCTAATAGCTCCAGCTAAGCCATGGTATTTTCTGCATATGACAAGACTCATGTAGTCCAACATTATTGCACGATTAAGGGCCGGCTCATCTTTTGCCCATACTGAGTGCCATAACAAGGTTGGTGCAATTTGTATATGATGAGTTAGTGGAGTCAGATCTAATTACATATGACAAAGGATAAAAGGGAGACTAGTAGGGACTGTTATTAGTCATCTAAGAAAGGTGTTCTTTACCGCCTGGAGGTGTGATGAGTTATAGAAGCCCCAAACTCCTGCCCCATACAAAGTTACAGCGCAAGAGCGGGCCTTATAGATGTTAATTATTGAATCAAATGGCCTAGATCCTAGATTCCTCACAAACCTGAATAATGCCTCCAAATTTTGGTTGAAGCTACTTACCCTAGTTTTAACCAAGTGATGCCAGAATCCTTTCTGATCAGAGGGACACCTAAATAAGAAAACTTTGGAACATAAAGCATCCTCTCCTCATTAATAAAACAAGGCTTTAAAAGAGAAGGGGTGTTACCAACCACCATAATATAAGACTTAGCCTTATTGGTCTTTAAGCCTAAATCAAACATATAATCATTCAATCTGATTAAAAGAATTTGCAAACCCACCCCAGTTCTGGACATCAGCACGCAGTCATCGGCATAAAGCAATGCCGGGAGTTTTTTAGTGCCTATCTTTGGAACATCACTGTGCCCTCTATTGAGAATCCTCTCAAAATCTTTAATTTATAAACAGTATAATAAAGGACTAGCACACACCCTTGACGTACTCCACGATTCATTTTAATGTGAGAGGTGACTTCCCCATCCGCTCCAAACCTAACTCTCCCAGTCACATCCTGATGCATCTGTGCTAAGAAATGAATTCAAATATATCTATGCCCAAATCCAGCATTTGTTTCCACAGTTTTCCTCTGTCCACCCAGTCAAAACCTGATGTTAGGTCCACAAATACTAAGTAGAGGGAACCGTGCTTTCCCTCATTACTATACAGATTGGTAAAGTGCTGAACCCATTTCTCAGGCACAATAGTGGCATCAATGTTACTGTTATGGGAGCTTTGAAAAAGGTAGCATTGACAGTTTTTCAAAAGAGTCTGGACTCTTTTTTAAGACTTGCTTCATGAAGTTTTTCCCATGCCTCATGTGTAATAGTCATCTTATGTTTCAAAATTGCCTGTTTGTATTCATATAAAAAATGTCTACAGATGAATTAATACTGGGGAATCGTGAACAATCGCTGTTAAACCATTTGTGAGGTCTTTGTGATCTCAATTATCCATCCCCTCATAATACTAAGCTAATAGAAAGTAGTGGTGGGTAAAAGGGTTACATATCAATTATAGGAACAATTGTCAGTGGGTACTACTACTTTGATTTTCTTAATTATGCCAGCAAAAGCAGCAAGCATGCTTAATAGGTGTGTTCTACTTTTTAGGCACTCCAGAATTTGTGCCTTGTTAGACATCAATGTCTGCTGCAATACAAGATCCGGCTCTACCACAGCCTACTTTCGCAAGAGACCCTTATTTCTGTTATGAGTTATAGGGTGAATTTTTGATTAACCAATAGATTTACCAGTCTGGGCCTCAAACTAAATGGCTAGAGGAAAGTGGTCACTAAAGTACACTTTTAGAATGGAAAATCCCACTGATGTTGGCTTATATTGAGAAAGAGCATTAAAATCAATCCGGCTACCTTGGCCTCTACCCACATAAGTAACCTGGTCTGACGCCTGTTGTTTAATGAGATCTATTGTTAAAAAGACAGAATATTTTAGAGAGTATGGAATTAAAAATGTTCCCACAGAGGTTGTGCTCAAAATTACAGTCACCATCCATTGTCTGACCACCAAGCTACATGCGGACAGCTTAGATAAAGGGCAAAATCTACATTTGAAATCCCCCCACCCAAAGGAGAATAAGGTCTGTATTAAGATCCATTAAATGTTTACTGAGAGATTGTTCTAGTTCCTCAGCAATGTCAGTGTTTTTAGAAATAAATTGTTATGAGTAAAATTAAAGATCACTAATGTTAGATTCAGCTCATATCAGATGTTGATAATTTGGAAATGCGGGGATTCAAGCTGCATCTTGCCAATCCTGTCTGCTAAGGTAGTTGCCAACCTGGTAAGTAAGCTCCCTTTAAGATGACCACTCACAGCCACACCAGCTGGGGTATGAATCAATACATATCCATCAATGTATATCCCTGGCCCAGGTTTCTTGGAGACATATAATGCTATAATCTTTCAAAAGATGGAGCCAGGCCTCATTCCTCACTTTGTTCAATAGACCTGCGATGTTCCAAAACAAACACCCAAGGACAATACAATTATTTATAGTAGAAACACCCATCTACTTACATAACCACTTTCCACCAATCATCCACAGACCTCTGAGCTATATTTGGAGATGCTGTATTTATAATAATTTCTGAAACCAACATAATTGGAATTTTCACATTTGCTGTAACATTGGCCACAGGTAAATCTATGCTATCTTCTGTATCTGTGATTACTGCTTCGCAGCCACTATTCAGAATGGTTCTAGACCCGCAGCAGTGTAGGCAATCCACTTGTTCCAGAGGAGAAAAATGATTAAAAATTGGAATGACATAGGGCTGATTTGCACAATAGTCAACATAATGAAGCATCGGGTGTGCCTGTGCACTTGGTTTATTAAAATAACCTAAAGGTACAGCCATAATAGATTACCTTAAAGTTCTAGTCCTAGAGAGTCTTTCCATGACAGAGTTAACCAGCTACATATTTTTAAAATGAATAACAACACAAACACCAGCATCATCCTTAGGTTGTGGGCTTACCCATGATACTCGCTCGACATTATTTATATTCCTAAATAGTTCCTCACAGTTTGGCCAATTTGAGGTTCTTGCTAGCCAATGCAGTTTTATACTTTAGTTGTAACATGTTTTCTTCCCTTTCAGACTGTAAAGGGGGAACACTTTTAAGCACTATAAGCAGTGGACCTGCTTCTGGTGAGAGGTGAAGAACGCATTTCAGGTACCTTGTAGAAGAAAGCTCACCAATCTCTAAAGTGTTTGACCCTATTGCAATTGCTATTGCTATTGCAATTGATAGTAGTCCCCTACTTTCTTCAGGGGTCTGATCTCCAATTACTCTATTTTGGGATAAACAGACCAAAGATTTATCAACAGTATTATTGGTGCAAGGTGACTGCTGACGGTCCAGCCTGTTCAGCCTCTGAGGGAGCAAAGAGGTTTGCTGAGATGGTAAAGATTCTGAGTTCGGTATTGTTTTAGTTTCGCCGGTTATACTAGACAAATTTTAACAAAGCAGGATCTTCAAAGAGGTATCAATACTATTTAGAATGCTCAAAAGAGGGTTCAAAAAGTTTTCAAGGTTTTTTCCAAAGTACTTACGAGCTGTGCATAAGATGGTGTGTCACCCAAGCCCTGAATTGCTGGTTCTTCTCCTGGGGCCGTCTCCCTCACTCCCTTCCTTACTGTAGTTGCGGTGTTTGTTTGCATACTGCAGGTAATTTTAAGTACTAATTACTTTGTTGCAGGCCTTTGCCTTCTTCGCGGGGGTGAACATAAGATATCAGTTTGGGTTCCAAGCAAATCATTGGTGGAAAGCTAAATATCGTCCTGAGACACAGAGGGGTTTGGGGCTACCACCAACGACTTAGATCCCGATGAGTGCAAAATCTATGGTGAACTAGATAATCCAGCTAGGGGGGTTGTGTGTAGCACCTTCTTTGTGGCCCCCAATCTCTCCTGAACACACTCAATTTCATTATTAATAGCCCCCATAGCCATGGTGAGGAAGCTAGTAATGCTAGGAGTTAATGGACGGTCCTTAGTGTCAGGCATAACGACTTCCGCTTCACCATCCTCTTACCTTATGTATGAGATGAGCTTTAGGAGAGAACTACTATCAGCAGTGAAGAACCAAGGGAGCTGGACCAGCCCAGCCTTGGTCAGGTGCGGACAGGCATAGATGAGTGTGGTGGGATGCCTCTGCTGGGTTTTAAGGTGCTCCGGCGCCTCTCTTCGTGTCACTCCGCCTGCTACCGGGAGCCAAGGACTCTGGGAGGTGTAGCCACCTCTCCCAATTCAGCGGCAGTCCAGATAAAATACAAACGAGGCTGATTATGTAGTGGTGCCTGATGCAGATTTTGCTGATCCTGGAGGTGGGGGGCCGCAAGGTAATTATGCTGCTGCCTGCAATAAGTGCCCCCTGTTGTTAGAAGCGCTATCTCTTGGGGCCTTGCTGCTTCCACCTCAAACTCACCAACATCAGCCCAAGAGGCAGCACAGATAGCCCCTCAGCCGTCTGACGCCTGGACCCGTCTTCTTGGCTCCCAGGCAGGCACCAGTCTGGTCGAACAGTCGCACCAGGACAGTGTCAGGTCAGATCCCCAGGTGCAGCGTTCAGGACCACAGCACCACTGGTCCTCCGGTCGCACAGCAGCAACTGTGAGTGCAGAAGCCCATAGCAGCGCCCATAGACTGCAGCGTCGGCTCAGGCAGAAGGCAGCCAGAGTTGGCCGCCCACTCCCGCCCTAGCTTCAGGGCCGCAATTCTTGGTGGAGGTCAACAATTTTCTGGGTTGTGACCTTGGCAGTG
Source organism: Triturus cristatus (assembly GCF_964204655.1). Lineage (NCBI taxonomy): Eukaryota > Metazoa > Chordata > Amphibia > Caudata > Salamandridae > Triturus > Triturus cristatus. The sequence continues at coordinate 559,519,615 of NC_140582.1, forward strand.
CCACTTGGTTGGGGTATAGTGGTTGAGAAGGGTCAAGATCCCCCACTCATCTGGGCCACTTGTCAGTTTCACTTGATTCACCAAACTTAATGAGTTTCAAAACGGAAACCAGGAGAGAGATTTCTCAAGCAGTTCGGACTGAGGAAGTAAGCCACTCCTCCCCATGTTATAGCTTCAAAAGGAATCAAAATTTGTGTTATAAAATCATTTTAAAACTACTGCTTATTTCAACCAAGCATGAAATACCCAGCCACTCTCTTTCTCCCACTTTCTTGCACCTATCTCTCTATCATAGCCTCCTCCTTCCCACTTTCTCCTTTCTTTGGTACCATACACTTTGCCTCCCTCGTTATCCCTCTCTTCCCCTTTTTTCCTATATCTCTATTTCTCCTCTAGCTTTCTCTGTCTCTATCACCTGTCTTCATGGCATGGCTCCACTTTGCTAGGAGAGGCTTTTCCATTTGCAACAATAAAACAACAATGTTACAAACTTTTTCTTATTAGTGTTAGGTTGGGGAAAATAACAGATGTTTCCCAAGCTGCTTCCTTAAGCCATGGCATTGAACACTCATGATGCAGATGGGTCTGGCTACTGGAGCATTCAAGGGGACTAGTGGCATTGCAGATGGCATCTCACAGGCAGGACAATCCCATTTCTTACTACTGAGGAAATATATAGGAAACAATTATTAAAATGAATGCGGCGATGTACTAATAGATCCCAATCCAGAGTCAAGCATAACTATCACACTTGAAGGTTCAGTTAACAATTCATTCTTTAATATTTTTGTGAAATTATATACTTTTTTTTTGGCTTTTCTTTTTCCTTATTTATCCAACACAATATTTATGTACGTGACATTATGACATCCTAACATGATATATACAAAATTAATTCATGATTTACAATTTATCGGACGATAATATTTTCTGTTTTCAATTGTATTGCAAAAAATGTCAAACAAACTTAATACATAATACACATGGCTATTTTTATCTATTCCAGTCTACGCGCGTTTCGGCGATCAGCCTTCCTCAGGCAGCCATGATATTCAAGAATTCCTAATGCATAATAAAGAAAAAGAATAATCTATGACCAAATTGTACATCAACCGCATGATCAAGTGCATTTAGTATTAAAAATGGCCCTATATTAGCCATATACCTATATACATTTATACATTTATATACATTTGAATCTCATCTTCCTATTTACACATTGATATTTAGGATAATAATCATCTCAGACCAAGAAACCATATGTGTCTCAATCAAACATTTTTACAGTTGTAATCCATTCCCAACGACAAAAGTATTGCACCCCTAGTAGCTAGTGACCCTGTAAGTCTAGTATGCCTAAATTAAACATTGCTGCAATTTGAGTCTGTTCTCTTGGTTTGTACTCATATCTAGAGTGTTATATCAATGGTGACTAGTGACCCATTAGAGGTGAGGAATGATATCATATCAGTAGCTTCATGTGCCTACAAACAACTGGAGACTTCAACATAATTTGTAAACCAAACGAACTTTTAGCTTAGTACTAGGCTGTCGTTGTTACCTGATGAGTATTGAATATATCTGCTATCAGGGTTCCCTCTGTGTAGCAGATGTTCATCGCTATATTTTTGGTGGCGTTTAGAATAACCGCATGCTATATATCCATACTTTTTTGTTGTCGAGGTTGCTTTACTAAAAAAACTGATAAAACAGATTGGTATAGTAATTACTACTAGAATTGAACTGAAGGTTACCTATCTAGATAGCTAAAAAGTACTTACTTAGGGCAACACAGTTGTTGTACGCGTATTATAGTATTGTTCTGATTTCAGATGAAAAAATACATTCGAAGTTGCTCCCTGCAGAACTTGCAGCGTGTTTACGCGGGTTCTGTTCAGGGAAATATAACGAGCAATGTGTTTTAATATTTTATCGTTTAAACTTGTTGCTATAATTTAAACTTGTATATACGCGTTAATCTTGTCTTACCCGGTCCGGTCGGTTGTTTTTATATTGCGTCGCTAGTATCGACGTAGACGTTCAGTATTTCAGCAACGTTTTTAAAGTTTAGCGGTCCTACTCAGCCAGACCTATGAGCAAATAATTGAAGTTAGTCAATGTGCTCCGATTCTAAAAGCTTTAGTTTGTTTTGTTATGTTCCAAACATGCGCAGCTAATTCCCCATTGTGGTCGCGTAACGCTCACCTCGTCTTCAAAGTCCTTTCTCCCTGTATCGACGTAGACGTTCAGTATTTCAGCAACGTTTTTAAAGTTTAGCGGTCCTACTCAGCCAGACCTATGAGCAAATAATTGAAGTTAGTCAATGTGCTCCGATTCTAAAAGCTTTAGTTTGTTTTGTTATGTTCCAAACACGCGCAGCTAATTCCCCATTGTGGTCGCCTAACGCTCACCTCGTCTTCAAAGTCCTTTCTCCCTGTTGCCAGCCAATCATAAAGGTAGAAAGGAGACTGGTGATTGTAGCGCTGTATATATACTCAAACATGCTCAACCATTGGTCAGTTTACTATGTCAATTGCAATCTGATCGGTTGGCAATGAAGCCTCGATTTTGTTAACTGAAAAGGCTTGGAGATGTTCTATACGAATAGAAACAGATTTTTAATGCGTTCATGGCGTTGTTGTAGTACATAATACACTCAATTTAAAGTCTCCAATTATATGAGTCACTAAACCCGTCATTCGCCGCTATTTATTTGAACCAGAATCGACATCAAAAATTACAAAATGTTCACTAGCTAAAACAACACTAGTTATTATATTGGATGGCTTGACTCCATGGTATCTCACTGTTCAATCCTCTCTTGTAGGCGTCCAGTGAGAAAATCCAAAACACTTCTCTCCTTTTACGGATCTCAGTGCCTTGTGTTCCACTTATGTTGATTTTTTCGAGGATCAGCCATCGTATATTTTTTGTAGTGTGTCTATGCTCAATAAAGTGTTGAACCAATGGCGCTTGGACCTTCTTGTTTTTGATCGCTGACCTGTGTTCCGTCAAGCGAGTTGCCATCGACCTTGATGTCTCCCCTACGTATGGTTTTTCGCAAGGGCACAGAATGGCATAAATAATGTTGATTGAGACACATATGGTTTCTTGGTCTGAGATGATTATTATCCTAAATATCAATGTGTAAATAGGAAGATGAGATTCAAATGTATATAAATGTATAAATGTATATAGGTATATGGCTAATATAGGGCCATTTTTAATACTAAATGCACTTGATCATGCGGTTGATGTACAATTTGGTCATAGATTATTCTTTTTCTTTATTATGCATTAGGAATTCTTGAATATCATGGCTGCCTGAGGAAGGCTGATCGCCGAAACGCGCGTAGACTGGAATAGATAAAAATAGCCATGTGTATTATGTATTAAGTTTGTTTGACATTTTTTGCAATACAATTGAAAACAGAAAATATTATCGTCCGATAAATTGTAAATCATGAATTAATTTTGTATATATCATGTTAGGATGTCATAATGTCACGTACATAAATATTGTGTTGGATAAATAAGGAAAAAGAAAAGCCAAAAAAAAGTATATAATTTCACAAAAATATTAAAGAATGAATTGTTAACTGAACCTTCAAGTGTGATAGTTATGCTTGACTCTGGATTGTGATCTATTAGTACATCGCCGCATTCATTTTAATAATTGTTTCCTATATATTTCCTCAGTAATATTTACTTTAATACCCTAAGATAGGAAACTAGATTAGGGGTACCCTTGTTATGTTACATAGTGTTTCTCCATGGCCAGTCCATGCGGGGTAGTGTATATGTTTTTTGTATAATGGGTTTTGTAATTTTCTTATCACAAGTGCACTTTTAATAGATATAACGTAATCATCCCACATACACATTGATAGAAAAGACCACATAATTCATAAGGTTTTTCACAACTTTCGATAGAATCTATTTCTTTGTACCCGTACCAATCACTTTTAGCTTATTACAAAATGGATAAACTCCAAACATTTGGATTCACAGATGAAGATCTTGCTTCATTAATGGGGGATTTTGTCCTAGGGGGCCAAACATTACACACGACTAGCTCCTTAGGATCTGAAGAATTTAATAAATTAACTTCCCTGAAGAAAAAAGCTAAAAGGATTGAAATGCATGGTCATTTCATGCTCGAGTACCTAAAAGCAGGAATTATCCCCCAAGGCTTGAGAGCAAAAAACATCCCAGGCCTTTTTGTTAAAATCAGGAAATTCCTTGAACGTTGGTCCCATATAGCCAACAGGTGTTCTCGTGATCTTATGATCCTTATAGTTGAAACATCCAAGGAAATGATCCAAACATTAATGGAAGAAATCCAAGAATTAGAGAATAAAATTAAAAGCAACCAAGCAATAGAGGAGGCTAAAAAGAAATTAGAGGAAGTAGAAACAGAGATGCTATCATACCATGACTACTTGATGAAACGCAAGACTGATAAGCTTAAAAAAGATATACGATACACGAGTCAGGAGAGAATGTACCCATACCTGGCAGATAACTTCTATCAACAACAACCAATAGATGAAGATCAATTTCAATCTTCAAATGATAGATTTTCTAAAAAAGTTGTCACCTTCTCTGACACGACGGACTCCGAAGGGGAAAACTATGACCAATACCAAACTGGTAATTCGGGCCGACGAGTCACAGCCAACAGTAGGGGTGAACGTCCTGGTTTTTTAGCCAGGCGTGGGGGACAGAGATCCAGATGGCGGCCCAGGTACCAACGACGTCAACGGGGCAACTACCAACAAGCGTACAATTATACACAGGGCCAGAATGTGTACCAGGACGATCCTCAAGTCCTAGTAACGAGACATGCCCATTATTGGCGCGAGTAAGCCAAATACCAATCTTTAACCTAAGTAGTTATGAAATTGACCTTCAGACAGAATCGCTATTAACAAAAGGTCTTTCTTTCGTCCCACACACAAAAGCCAACACATTTGAACTGTTCCAAGATTTAATCTCATTCTTTCGTAAAATAAGACTACGTGCGTTTTTTGAAGGACGGATGCAGCAAGAATCCTCTGTCCCCAATAGATCAGGCTTGGCACTTCCATCCACCTTTGTTCCGACATTAGAACAAGTAGGACCTGAGATCGCTATTTTTGAGCATGTGGTATTTAATAAAATGATGGCAGCCACAAAATTTATTCCAACACCCAAGTATAATCTTTCTAGGGAAGAATATCAAGCTTTGTCCACTCTTAAGAATAATAAAGATATTACAATTAAGGGATGCGACAAAGGTGGGGGTATAGTGCTCATGAACACGGACCAATATGTAGCAAAAATGACAACTATGTTATCGGATGAGGAACATTACACACCCATACGAATAGATCCCACCAAAAGGGTAACAAAAATGATTAAGGAACTGACTACCCGAGCCCTGGAAGAAGGGGTCATATGCGAGAAAGAATGTATTTTTTTGAATGTGGCCAAACCCAAAATGGCCTCAATATATGGAATTCCAAAAATACATAAAAACACTACAGACCCCCCCTATAGGCCTATTGTTACCACTATTGGATCTACAACAGAAGCGCTATCAAAATATGTTGACGCTCTACTGCGCCCTCATGTCCCCAAAATAAGATCATATGTAAGGGATACCACCGACATCATTAACAAAGTTGAACAAATCCATTTCAACCAGAACACTCAGCTTCTTGTTACAATGGACATTGAGGCCCTTTATAGCAATATCCCCCAGATGGGAGCATTGGAAGCTGTAAGGTGGTTTATTGACACCTACAATATAGAATGTCCAGCCCAATTCATACTAGAATGTCTGGAAATAGTGCTCAAGGAGAATACCTTTGAATTTAATGGGTCGCTATTTCAGCAAACCCAAGGAGTAAGTATGGGGGCTTCGTGTGCCCCAACGGTGGCCAATATCTTCATGGCATACTATGAAGAGAGATACATCTACAATGAAGTGGCCCCATTTAGTGAATCCACCACAAACTGGTCGAGGTTCATTGATGATGTCTTTTATATCTGGAATGGTACAGAGGAAGACTTAACACAATTTGTATCATGGCTTAATTTGTGTGACACAAATATCAAGTTTGTAGCAAAAAGTGATAAATCGAATATTGAATTTCTAGATGTCAACATTAAATTTGAAGGACAAATGTTATCAGTTGATTTATTCAGTAAACCCACAGCTCGTAACACTTTGTTACATTTTTCAAGCTACCACCCAAATATGCAGAAAACAACTATTCCATTTGGACAGTTCCTCCGTCTTCGGAGGAACTGCACTAGCATTAGTGACTATGACCAACAATCAGAAATCATGAAAGCAAAATTCATATCCAGAGGATATCCCAAAAGATTAGTACGAGACTCTTACAAAAGAGCTCGATACTATGATCGCCAAAGCCTATTGAGAAAAAAAACCCCCAAAGAGCAGAACCGACTAGTTATGGTGACGCGGCATAGCACAATGAATGGCAGCATATGCCAGATTATCAATGCAAACTGGCATATTTTAAATGCAACAAGAGCAGAATCAGAACAGTTACCGAGGCCAATGTTTGCATACCGCAAAAACAAAAATCTTAAAGATCTAGTAACAAGATCACGAATGCCAAAACAAATTTCCACAACCATCCAGACTACAATTGATGGCCTACCGCCTGTTAAAGGAAATTTTAAATGCAGGTCGTGTTTAGCTTGTGAGTCAGCTCTGGAAGTTAGACAATACTCCATAAATGGAGTTAAAATAAACTCACAGTGTCTAACTAATTGCAAATCCACCAACATTATTTATGCCATTCTGTGCCCTTGCGAAAAACCATACGTAGGGGAGACATCAAGGTCGATGGCAACTCGCTTGACGGAACACAGGTCAGCGATCAAAAACAAGAAGGTCCAAGCGCCATTGGTTCAACACTTTATTGAGCATAGACACACTACAAAAAATATACGATGGCTGATCCTCGAAAAAATCAACATAAGTGGAACACAAGGCACTGAGATCCGTAAAAGGAGAGAAGTGTTTTGGATTTTCTCACTGGACGCCTACAAGAGAGGATTGAACAGTGAGATACCATGGAGTCAAGCCATCCGATATAATAACTAGTGTTGTTTTAGCTAGTGAACATTTTGTAATTTTTGATGTCGATTCTGGTTCAAATAAATAGCGGCGAATGACGGGTTTAGTGACTCATATAATTGGAGACTTTAAATTGAGTGTATTATGTACTACAACAACGCCATGAACGCATTAAAAATCTGTTTCTATTCGTATAGAACATCTCCAAGCCTTTTCAGTTAACAAAATCGAGGCTTCATTGCCAACCGATCAGATTGCAATTGACATAGTAAACTGACCAATGGTTGAGCATGTTTGAGTATATATACAGCGCTACAATCACCAGTCTCCTTTCTACCTTTATGATTGGCTGGCAACAGGGAGAAAGGACTTTGAAGACGAGGTGAGCGTTAGGCGACCACAATGGGGAATTAGCTGCGCGTGTTTGGAACATAACAAAACAAACTAAAGCTTTTAGAATCGGAGCACATTGACTAACTTCAATTATTTGCTCATAGGTCTGGCTGAGTAGGACCGCTAAACTTTAAAAACGTTGCTGAAATACTGAACGTCTACGTCGATACAGGGAGAAAGGACTTTGAAGACGAGGTGAGCGTTACGCGACCACAATGGGGAATTAGCTGCGCATGTTTGGAACATAACAAAACAAACTAAAGCTTTTAGAATCGGAGCACATTGACTAACTTCAATTATTTGCTCATAGGTCTGGCTGAGTAGGACCGCTAAACTTTAAAAACGTTGCTGAAATACTGAACGTCTACGTCGATACTAGCGACGCAATATAAAAACAACCGACCGGACCGGGTAAGACAAGATTAACGCGTATATACAAGTTTAAATTATAGCAACAAGTTTAAACGATAAAATATTAAAACACATTGCTCGTTATATTTCCCTGAACAGAACCCGCGTAAACACGCTGCAAGTTCTGCAGGGAGCAACTTCGAATGTATTTTTTCATCTGAAATCAGAACAATACTATAATACGCGTACAACAACTGTGTTGCCCTAAGTAAGTACTTTTTAGCTATCTAGATAGGTAACCTTCAGTTCAATTCTAGTAGTAATTACTATACCAATCTGTTTTATCAGTTTTTTTAGTAAAGCAACCTCGACAACAAAAAAGTATGGATATATAGCATGCGGTTATTCTAAACGCCACCAAAAATATAGCGATGAACATCTGCTACACAGAGGGAACCCTGATAGCAGATATATTCAATACTCATCAGGTAACAACGACAGCCTAGTACTAAGCTAAAAGTTAGTTTGGTTTACAAATTATGTTGAAGTCTCCAGTTGTTTGTAGGCACATGAAGCTACTGATATGATATCATTCCTCACCTCTAATGGGTCACTAGTCACCATTGATATAACACTCTAGATATGAGTACAAACCAAGAGAACAGACTCAAATTGCAGCAATGTTTAATTTAGGCATACTAGACTTACAGGGTCACTAGCTACTAGGGGTGCAATACTTTTGTCGTTGGGAATGGATTACAACTGTAAAAATGTTTGATTGAGACACATATGGTTTCTTGGTCTGAGATGATTATTATCCTAAATATCAATGTGTAAATAGGAAGATGAGATTCAAATGTATATAAATGTATAAATGTATATAGGTATATGGCTAATATAGGGCCATTTTTAATACTAAATGCACTTGATCATGCGGTTGATGTACAATTTGGTCATAGATTATTCTTTTTCTTTATTATGCATTAGGAATTCTTGAATATCATGGCTGCCTGAGGAAGGCTGATCGCCGAAACGCGCGTAGACTGGAATAGATAAAAATAGCCATGTGTATTATGTATTAAGTTTGTTTGACATTTTTTGCAATACAATTGAAAACAGAAAATATTATCGTCCGATAAATTGTAAATCATGAATTAATTTTGTATATATCATGTTAGGATGTCATAATGTCACGTACATAAATATTGTGTTGGATAAATAAGGAAAAAGAAAAGCCAAAAAAAAGTATATAATTTCACAAAAATATTAAAGAATGAATTGTTAACTGAACCTTCAAGTGTGATAGTTATGCTTGACTCTGGATTGTGATCTATTAGTACATCGCCGCATTCATTTTAATAATTGTTTCCTATATATTTCCTCAGTAATATTTAGTTTAATACCCTAAGATAGGAAACTAGATTAGGGGTACCCTTGTTATGTTACATAGCAATCCCATTTCTTACACCAGATGCTGAGAAGCATCACAGGCTCAGTGCAGCAGCAAATTACCTTGCCACGCTCACTGCATGTGGGAAAGCTCAAACCTGTGCCATCAATAGCTTGGTCAATGGTTCTTGTTGTGCAGCATGCAAGGTAAAGAGAAAACTCCTTTCCACAATGTCCAAATTTCAAAGTATCCAAACTGCTATGCAAGAACTCAGGTCGACAACTAAACTCAGGTTAGTATGTGTATTTCAAACTCTGATTATTATACACCGGTATTAGCATAATGGTATAGAAATACAAAGTAAATGAGATGAAGCCAAACCTCTGGAAACGATTCACCCTATATAACAAAAAGAAAACAACTAATTTGATCACAGCCACACAAGAATCAGAAGACAAAAGTGTGTGTTGGATTGCATCAGTGCTCCATTCAGCAAACCCCCACAAGCCCCTAACTGTCCCTACACTACACTCACTATTTAAAAATGGAAGCCAAAACCTTCCGAATGGGCAGGTTACTCCAATAAATCATGCATTGCACACACCGCTCAGTGGCTTTGCTTATTTTTGTTGCTGCTAGAGTTTGGACTGACTGGCTGCTATCCATCTTGTACTGACCTTGTACTCCCACAAATGTATTTGCTGGATTTCTCTGCATTATGAGCTGAACATTGTATGCACCCTATTATTCCCAAATGTTTCGCCTCCTTCTACTCCTACTTATGTTTTTTTGTCTCTGACTATTTCATACTTGCATACAATGTGTTATCCCTGTAAATCGCTCTGATACCCTAACGGGTTACGTTTGTGCTCTATAAAACACAAAATAAATAAATAAATAAAGAGGGAGTCCTAGTTTAAGGCAAGTTGCAGAATAATGAAAAGTGTGTCAGCTGTCAGAGCATTTCAAAGAAGTAACTCCAACCTGGGTCATGTAGCTTAAAGCCACGGCAGCCTAAAGCACAAGTGTCAGCTATCCCTAGCTATGTTACAACATAAGAAATTGCTGAATCCAGGCACCACCCACAGTTCTAATAGTATGTTTCCAGTCTTCCAGCATCCTCAGATTACTTACCCTGCCTCTCTGTTCACAAGTTGAAATATTCTGTACGTCCTTGGTGCCATCTCCTTTTCCCATGAGAACTTGTCTCCCATCTGTAATCTTCTCAGACATCTCTTTCTACTAGGAACAGTAACCCTTTCTCTCAACTAATGAAACCATGTCCACCTGCAGTGGAAACACAAGAAACATGCAACATTCCAAGGTGCAAACAAAATGTGAATTCAAACGTTAGCTGGAAAGTAAATTGGAAACGTACTTCATGCCTACAGTTAAGCTAAATTAACAACACCAAGGTTACATTATATGTGTCTTTCTACTAGCAAATAATCCATATTTTCTACATATACACTAACAGTTATGAATAACACATCTAAAAAAATGTATTGTCATTGGTTTTTTTAAACCAAATTCACAAACACGTTTAGTTTGTTATCCCTTAACTAAGTATTAATGCACAATCTTGTAATTTGCATTTCTAAAGTACACATGTGATTTGCATTAATCATGGGGATACTGTAACATCTCATACCCCTCTTTCTTCCTTTACATACATTAGTCACACAAAATATATGTGAGTGCAGACTACCCATGAATAGAAAGAACTACTACTGTCAATTCAAAAGAGGGCCACACTACTCTACTCCACATGTAATGAAATGGCTGACACAGCATTTTATGTGGATTGAACGTTTTTGTTAGGAGCTAGTTGCTAACAATTGCACTTGTGCAATTCAGCATCCCAGACATAGGGAGCACCATTAACACATATGATGGCTTTTTCTTATGCTAGCTATCTCTGTACATTAGCTGTTTGCTGTGGATTATTGTGACATATGGCTAGTGTCTAATTACAGCTAACTATACTGGGACTTTATGAGTACTTGAGGCATTAAATTGTGCTGATTAGAACACATCACCTCCTCTTCGAATTAGATCCATGATGCACACCTGCAGACCTGAATAGAATGCCTGGATCATTCTCTGGCTGCCTATAGTAAACCAATGCCATTTGTCTATGTTATGTTATGTTAATAGCATTTATTACGCGCACAGCTGCCCCAGCTAAGGGGCGTCCTGGCGCGCGACAAGATATAACACAACCAACACAGAACCAAGAACAGAGGGAGCAGTTAAAACAAAAAAGTTTTTAAGGATTTCCGGAACGACAGAAGATCATCAATTGCACGGAGCTGAAGCGGGAGCGAATTCCAGAGCGCTGCAGCCTTTATCCGAAAAGAGCGCCCACCAACTCGGCAAAGCCTGAACCTCGGGACTACTGCAAGCGCTTGACCCGAGGATCTTAACGAACGGGTCGGTACATAACCGGACATAAGATTCGAAAGAATCTGGGGGGCGGATCCTTTCAAAATTTTAAAAGCCAAACATAAAACTTTAAAATGAATTCTCGACTTGATCGGCAGCCAATGCAATGCTCGAAGTGTGCTGGAGGCCGAGCAAGACCTAGGCAAGCCGACAATGGCTCTGGCAGCGGCATTTTGAACGCGTTGAAGACGAACAATTTCTGCCTGATTACTCCCTAACAAAAGCGAACTGGCATAGTCCAGGCGAGATAAAACTGTTGCCTGGACCACCATCTGCCTAGTAGAGGGGTAAAAAAACTTAAGGACAGGCCTTAAGCCCCGAAGGACTCCAAAACAACACGCCGCGGTTTTCTTGGTGTGCCCCACAAAGCTAAGAGTAGAGTCCAGCCACACTCCCAGATTTCTCAACTCCATAACCGGAGTTGGAGCCACACCAAGTTCCGGCAGCCACCATCTGTCACCCCAGAGATCCCTACCCTTTCCGACGATCATAACCTCGGTCTTCTTAGTGTTAAGCTGGAGACAGTTGGCAGTCATCCAGCTAGCCACCTCCCTCAGCCCGTTCTGGAACTTGGGGGCGTCCACATCGGCATCCCCACTGATGGTAACCGCCAGCTGAGTGTCGTCAGCATATGAGACCATGTACATGCCCCATTGCTTGACGACATCAGCCAGCGGTCTCACGTAAAGATTAAATAAGGTGGGACTCAGTGAGGAACCCTGCGGCACTCCCAAGTCCAGAGGATGGAATTTGGACTGATAGGGAGGTGTAGCAACGCAGTAAGACCGGTCGTCAAGAAAGGAACGGAACCACTGAAGGGCCGACCCCGTAACGCCAATCTCTTCCAGGCGGTGCAGAAGGATACGGTGCGAGACCGTATCAAAGGCGGCGCTCAGATCTAACAACACTAGCGCCGCCGTCTGTCCCTGATCCAGCACCGACCGGAGATGTTCAACCATGGCGAGAAGGGCAGTCTCCGTGCTGTGCCCAGCTCGGAACCCATTCTGGGTGTCGTCCAGAATGTTAGCTCGGGTGAGATGGTCAGTAAGAGCCTGATTAACATGAGCTTCCATCAGCTTGGCCGGCCAAGGGAGCAAAGAGATGGGCCGATAGTTCTCCGGTCTTAAAGCGTCCAAGCTTGGCTTCTTCAAAAGAGGAGAAACCACTGCACGCTTCCATTTGGTTGGGACCGTGCCCGTAGCCAATGAAATGTTAATCAAGGAACAAACTGTAGAACGACCCACAAAAGACTGGTTCCTAAACAGAGCAGGACAGACCGGATCCAAAGGCGAACCAGATTTGACCTTCTGAGCAAGAATGTCAAAAGCCTCAGGTAAAAGCTGCGGAAGAGATGCCAGCATGGGACAGGCAGGGACAACCACCGCGGCCTTCTGGGAGGGCCCCATACCAGGAAAAGCACGATAGATGCCCTGCACTTTTTCCAAAAAGAAAGATGCTAGGGCTTCACAGTGCGAGGTAGAGGCCATAACTGGAGAAGTAGAGCGCTTAGACAGCAGATCCTTGAGAGCTTTGAAAATAGTCTTAGATGGATTGGGGCTATTACGGAATTCCAGAGAGTAGAACGCCGCGCGAGCTCTACAAATGGCACGGTGATAGATCTTAATAGAGGCCAGATACAGCGCTTTCTTCACCGTATCGTAAGATCTCCGCCATTCTCTCTCGGCACGCCTGCAGTTCCCTTTCAGTGCACGTAGCGCACTGTCATACCAGGGGTTAGACTTTCTAGGACTGATTTTACTAGTCAGTATGGGAATCAAAGAGTCAAGCGCCCTGGTAATCCAATTACAGAACTGGTCGTAGCCCAATTCAACATCATCCCAAAGTTCAAGCGGATCAGCAGTTAGAGCAAGATGAAAATCCTCTAACCTAAGCTTACTCCAGTGTCTTCTAGGGATAGATCGGGCTAAGGGAATTGGAATAATTTCAGGTGATAAAACCCGAATATCCACTAGAAAATGATCCGTCCATCCGAGGGGTGACACGGAAAGAATTGAGGCTTCCGTTAGATTTGTGAAAAAAGGGTACAATATATGCCCTCCTGTGTGAGTTGGTTGAGAGACTCTTTGGAACAATTGAAGGGCCTCAAGATCCGCAAGAAAGTTACATACAGCTGGGGCACTCTGGTTATCAAAATGGAGATTCAAATCTCCCAATATAGAGAAGTTGGCACAACCAATTGCCAGAGTGCTGACAGCGTCAGGGAAAGCCTCTCTAAACGCAACATCATTACCTGTTATAGTATATACTACAAATGACATGTCTTCCCATCCACTCACCCCCCTACTGACACCCAAAAACTCTGCCTCAACAGATGTTAAAACAAAGCAAACCCGCATGAAATATCAGATAGTGTCCTTCTGGCATCCTCAAGGTGCACTTCAGATGCATAGATTGCACGGAGCTGCTCCTGTACTCCCCTCAAATTCTGTTGAAGATTATTGTAGTCTGCTGTGTGTTGCACAATATCATGTTACAATGGGTCATACCCATCAACCCAAACACTAAACTGCAGCCCTAACCCAGTTTCCTGGAAGGGCCACCTACTAGACGTTATCCTCTGCAGGTGAGTGGCTGTCCTGTGATTTCACACTTCACCTGAGATGCGCTTTGGCTCTTACATCGCAATGGTACAGTGTTGAGTTAGTGATGAAAGGAGGACCATGTCACCATCATTACATAACTGAAGCATGATTTTTTCACCACCATGATGCAACATCCGAGCCTGCCCTTGTGAATGCACATCACACCTGAATAGGCATCACTAGTTTTGTACATATATTCAGATGCAGTAACATTTCACACCTACATGCCATTGTTGTCAGGCCCAAAATATCACACGCCACATTTTCTGGGTGGATGCATGCACCGACCACACATTTTTATCCTTCTCATGCCTTAAAAATTCACCTTATCCAAAAATGTGAGTTTGTATCTATTCAGTGATGGGTGCCACCACTGTGGCTCCCTTCATGACTTTGATCTGTTGTCCCCTCTCTCCATTTCCTAATTTTCAAACTGTACGCTCTGTAAACCTACATAGCATGGGGATGGGAGTTCCCTTCTAACTCACTGCAGCCAGAAGTTAGGTTGGGGAAGTGCAAAAAAAGCCATCCTTGAGCCATCTTAAGAGCAGACAAAAATAAACCTTCATGTTGCTTCTGAAAAACAATGCATCACTTAATTCAATCACCAAAACGCATTAGAATATAGAAGAGAGGGCCCCCACCTTACTCAATGAAGAAATGCACATCATCGTGGTGAGTCTTTATCTCCAGCTATATGAGGGGGTGTCAAATACAAGCTGGTAAAGAGTGCACTCTTGATGATTGTTATACCTGGTATCTTTGGTGTGTTTTTCCCTTCTCTTTTTGCCTCTGACTTCCTGTTTTTGACTATGTACTGCATTTCATTTTTGCCGGTTTTAGAACTGCTGATCAGTGCTAAAGTGCCAGTGCTGCCTGTGGAAATTGTGATTACAATTGGTTATCCATGATTGGCATATTTGAATTACTGGTAAATCCCTACTTAAGTGCACTATCTGTGCCCAAGGCCTATAAATCAAATGCTACTATTGGGTCTGCAGCAGTGGTTGTGCCACCCACATGAGTAGCCCTATAATCTTGTTTCAGGCCTGCTATTGCAGTGTCTGTGAGTGCAATTTTAAATTGTCATGTCGACCTGGCAAGTGCACCCACTTGCCACCTCCAAACGTTCCCTTTTCCTTCATGTAAGACACCCTTAAGGTAGGCCCAAAATAGCCTCATGGGCGAGGTGCAGTGTATGTAAAAGGTAGGGCATGTACTAGTGTGTTTTACATGCCCTGATAGTGAATTACTGCCAATTTCGTTTTTTCCATTGCAAGGACTAGCCTTCCCATAGTTTATCACTGGATCTCCCTTGTAACATCTTAAAGTGTAACTTTCAAATGGGAAGACCTAGAGGTTTGGAGTTTGGGCTCCCTGAACTCAGAATTTAATAACACATATTTTAGTAAAGGTGGTTTTTAAATTGTGCCACTTTTAGAGTCTGATACACCCGAAATGCATTGGGAATGACATAATCCATGTTCATCAGGAACTTGTGCATTTTCGTTGAAGTTGCACTCAAGTTTGAACTTTGCTTCAGGAATGTTCTTAATTTACATTACAGTTGATCAGAAATTTGACGACACACTCGTTCTGAGTTCATCTGGTAGTGCACACTCTTTCTAGGGCTGTTCTGACCTAAAAATCTGCTACTTTTAGAAAGTGGGCATTTTCTTGGTTTACCACACTATGCCTTTGCCTGTCTGTGTAATCAACATCTGGTTTAGACTGACAGCTGGGTTGTTTGTGCATTCACTCTAGACAGCCACACAAAAGGAGTCCAGGTGTGGCCAGCATATTCTGATGGCCCATCACCAGGCTGATGGGCCTTCCTGAGCTAGAGTGGTGGGAGACGCTGTCACCTGCACCTGAATAGGGCTGTGCCTGGCCTCTCACAATGCTGTCTCCATGCCTCTGGAACTAGTGCACCACAAAGACAATCCTATAAAGAATGCCTACTTGAAAGGGGTATAAGTATTGGATCTAAAACCCCAGACTTTTAGAACACTTCTGTATCAAGAGGAACCACTGCCAAGGAGAAGATCTGACGAGCTGTGAGGAGGTGTACTGTCCCTTAGCTGTGGATTGCTTTGCTGGTTTGGCCTGCAGTTGCTGCTTCAGCTTTGGAAAAGAAAAGGACTGGACGTTGCTGTGTATCCTGCTTGTGAAGCTTCTCCATGGGCCATCAAAGACTTCATTGGCAGCTTCTCTGAACTCCACTGGTGGGAGTTCTGTCCTAGTGCAAATTCCAGTTCTGGGCCCTTGGAGGTGTGTCCTGCTACGAAAAGTTGGAAAACCCTGCAAAATCGACACTTCGCCCTTCTGGTGCCTTTTTTTCTGAAGCAGTACTGCTGTATGCTAGAAATTTCTACACACCACCAGCGTGGGGCCGAAAGAATCTTCGCAGCCCCTGCTCGCGGCCCAAAAAACCATTGCAGCCTCAGTTCAGCGTACCGGCCTTCGAAGGCTGAGACCACCGCACTAACTCCAACACATGCCCTACTGTGCGGTTGAGAAGATCAACGCATCTGGATCGCGGCTGAAGAAATCGCCACAGCACCTGTTTACCATTGCCTTATCAACCTCCAGCGCATCCAGATTTCCATGCATCGCACCTGTGCGCCAAGTCTACATCGGCACTGGGCTTCAGTACGGAACTGAGGCTGCATGTCCAGAGAATCAACGCATCACCTCCCCATGTAGGAAGAAGCCAACACATCACTTCCTCTTCCAATGAGGAACTAACGCATCACCTCCCCCACGTAGCAGTAAGTAATCGATGCATCACCTCCCCTGTGTGTGAGGAACCGACGCATCGCTTTGCTTTCCGGTGCCTCACCTCCCCAGCTCCTGTATTCGGATTGTAATTTTGGTGCAACGCAGGTCCTTTGCACAAAAAGTGACGCATTCATAGTTTTATATAGAATGAACTGTTGTTTTTTTACCTTTTTAAAGTGATATCTTGACACATGTATGCTGGATTTTTGTTTTCTTGGTCTTGTTTTCTTTAGATACATATTGGCTATTTTTCTAAACTGGTGTGGTGTCCATTTTGTAGTGTTTTCACTGTGTTACTGTGTGTTTATGTACAAATACTTTACACATTGCCTCTGAGATAAGCCTGACTGCTATGCCAAGCTACCAAGGGGCCGAGCAGGGGTTATCTTAGCTGTATAATCCCCTTACCCTGACTAGAAGGAAGAGCCCCTACTTGGACAGGGTGCATACCACTGCAAACTAGAGACCCCCATTTCAAACACTGGTGGTCAGCGGTGTGGATAGGACTTTTGTTTGAACTTAACATACAGTGATTGGTGTATACTACCACTAGAGCGCAGATCATTACGCAACCACATACTGTTTTTACTTTTTATCATTTTTAACTCCTGAGTTCATTAGTCTACAAATAATGTCTTAGTCTGGGGAGCCATGAGTTTTGTCTGCAGATTTTGAGAAACAGGAGTCTTGCACGGTGCCTCAACATAAGGCTATTTGTAAACGTCTCAAGGGTTCCATTAGAGGTCTAACAAGAAAAGAGGAACTTCAAAAGGCGCTGAGGACCTGGTTGGCAGCTAGGCAGGCTGCTGGGCACCCAGAGGAGGAGAGTGATGATGTGGGAATGGTGGAGAAGTGCTTGCAAGTGGATGCTGTGGATCAGGTCCTGCCTGGTAGGAGGGTTCCATCCAGGGCAAGCAACAGTGTTTCTTCTAAAAATGTTTCCCCAGAGGAGCTGGAGGACAGGCGGAAAGAGAGGCATTTCTAGTACTTGTAAAAGATGACCTTATCCCAGGAGGCAAGTTTAAAGGAATTGAACTTGACGGCCAAGTCCAGCACATATGGTGGCAGTGTTTCATCCATGCAGTCTGAGATAATGGTGCACTTGCCGAAGCATATAGAGAAAGAGTACATCAAGGGGGATGATATCAAGGGGTGGGTGGAGCTCGCAGGGTTGCACTAGGTGGAATTCCATGGAGTTGCATAAAAACTCCATGGAATTCTGCGGAGCTCCATGAGCGGGGGGAGTTGGTCCACTTACCCAGACACCCGCCCTTAATCTTTATCTTTACTTCTCTTTGCATGGTCCATTGGACACCACCAAAATTACTGCAGAAATTAGGCAAACACAGCCCTGCTGTTGTATCTGGTTCCATCAGTTCAGTTAATTTCATTGTATCATCATACATCTTTTGAGTGAGTATGCCCTGAGTTTGTGTTCCTTGCCTTTGTTTGGCCTCAGAGCATTGGCAGTTGCTGCTTTGTAATACAATCACTACTCAGTGGGAACATAGATGCATAAAGATAAACACAGGTGCAAATAATTGAATGAGGCCTAGGTGAATTTATCCCTGATTAAGGAGGTCATCAATACTTTATCTGAGAGGCAGTAAATCTATAATGAAGGGAAGAGACACTTACATCACTGCGTAGGATTTTTTCTTTCTCTCTCTCTCTCTCTCTCTCGAGTGGCGCAAATCAAGCGCATCTGATCATCCCCGTCAGGCGCAGACCTAGAATCGTTATAGGCTCTACAGCAAGCTCAGCTGCGGAATAAATATTTCTGTATTGTGAGTATTTTGGCGAGATGGAAGAGTTTCGCCTTTGTATGTATCTGGAAGATCAGGCACTTTTATTCCCAGAATAAGCATTCTTGACACAAGCTGCCAGGTCAGGCTCACCCCACCCACTTCCAGGAGGCGTGTCCACCTGCATGCGCATTGGTTGAGGACAGGGAGTTATGGCTTTGCTATTGGCTGTTGAAGAAGCCCACCAAAATACAGTCCGCAGTGCCCAAAAATGGACAGTCCTCTCTCTGCATAAAACCTACGGCCCAGCTGACAGGGCAGGTCTAGCATAGCTAGTCATGTGGAGTGGGCAGAATCTGCGTCAATCGCAGCCATTTACCAGAACAGACTGAGTACACATACACAGTAGTGGTGGGTGGTGCCGGCAAACTCCGCTACACGGCATAGGCAGAGTTTTTGCTAAACTTCACCCACCAAGCGGAATGCAGAGTGACAAAAACTCTGTGAACTCCGCCAACAGGACGGAGTTTACTGCCCACCCCCATTGATATCCATAGATGATTTCAAGGTTATGAGGCAACGCTTCACATGAATGGGGTTCCTTAGAAGCACTAGAAGGCTGGGATCTGGAATCACTTCACAATGAAGGGGAGGGATACATTGCTGGCATTAGGGATGCACATGCACTCACCTACCCAGAGATGATGGCAGCCCTACCTACCCAATATGGTCTTTCTCCTGAGACGTACAGGGATAAGTTTAGATAGAGTAAGAAACCTGATCCCCAATCAGGCGTTTGTTAAGCGTGACAACTCACCCGTAAGGGTCTCAAAGCACTGGGGGGAGGGGGGTTAGCAGGCTCCAGTCCATCAAGGGTCTGTCGAAGAGCCAGATTTTTAGGTTTCTTGTGAAGATGGGGAGCAATGTTGTCTGTCTGGTAGAGTGTGTGGATTAATTAACAGAGCATTGGATGGCTGGGTGAAGGGTAGAAATGTCACGGTTTACCAGGGGCTGTACAACTTAATTGTGTGGGAGCACTTGTCTGGTCTATGTCAGGCAGTGCTGTGCCAGCACCGGATGGACAGCAAGCTTACTCAGGAGGCGGACCGCTGGATGAGTACCAAGGTCCACAAGAAGGTGTATGGGGTATTCCACAAAAGATGGGCAGGGTCCCCATCAGAAAAGTGGGAGGAATAAGGGTAAACAGCAGGAGTTCTCTTTGCCTAATCCAATATTAAATCACACAAAGAGCATCTCTTACCCCAGATAGGATTAACTGATATTTCCATCGCACTGATGCAGCTTGCCCTAGA
This sequence comes from Triturus cristatus, assembly GCF_964204655.1. Taxonomy (NCBI): domain Eukaryota; kingdom Metazoa; phylum Chordata; class Amphibia; order Caudata; family Salamandridae; genus Triturus; species Triturus cristatus. Next base: position 559,539,732 of record NC_140582.1, read on the forward strand.
TGCCACGCTTTAGATGAGGACTTGCTACACATTGTATGGTCCTGCCCCCAGCTCGCATCTTATTGGCAGTCAGTCACAGCCTCACTGTCATCTTGTACTGAACGCATCATGACACACACCTGGGTGGAATGCATACTACATCTGTTTCCTAGGAGTAAACGTCAGAGGGTGACTTAACGTTTTCTAGTCTTAGGGCTGCTGGTGGCTAAACGCTTAATCACAAGGAGGTGGAAGTCTACTGACCCTCCTCCTCTGCTAGTTTGGATGTTTGCTACTGGTGTGGGCCAAGGCTGAAAGCATCACCCTACATGAAGAAATAGACTCACTGCCTCTAGAAAATCTCCATTGCAGCTCACTGGGACGCTATACAACATGACTTTGTGGAGGGGTCCCCATCGGAGTTGAATTCTTTTTAAGAGATGTACATCAGGCAGCTGAGGGAGGTGGGGGTGCAGTATGGACCCCCCTCGTGACTTGTATGTGCTGGATTGCATCCAGGGCTGAGAGTAGACATCACGTATTCCATAAGACTGATGAGGTCGGGGGCTTCCACAGTTCATATTGCCAAATCATTTATGGTATGGATGGGCTAAGTTATTCCGGTTATTTAAATATTTGCCCCAATATATTTCCCGTTCCTCCTCCGGATATCCACAGAGTTGACTAGGAACAACAAAGTGCTGCCTCTATACACAAGCTATCCTTGGTAATCTACCCACGGCAGGCTGCTCCTCTCTGTCAATTAATGGCACACCTTACCAACTGACTTTTCATGCATCACCCCCCACTCACAACTCAACATAGTTCTTACCCAATGTATTTCATGCTTGTAGAATGCGCAGGTGGATGCACGATTATATGTAAAATGAGAACGCGTCTGGTAAATGGCGGCATGTTCAATTCTTCTACTGATGTTGTATCTTATTCCAGTTCACGGCTGCATTTGTAAAACTGCGCAAAGCCAAATATAACTAATAAAAGCAGATTTAAACAAAAAACAGCAGGAGTTCTCTAAAGGGCCCCAAACTAGTTCCCAGGGTAATGATTCCCATCCCCCAGGTGATATGAAAGAATGGACTCTTCAGGGAAGCCTGGAAAGACGGGTTCCAGGAAGTGTTATGCTTGTGATCAGGAGGATCACATGAGAGGAGACATCAAGTATCCCAAGTGGGCACAGCCTCCCAAAAGTTGGCAGACAAGGGTGATGGCTAGTGTAGCACCTGGGGAGGAGTTGGTCCCAGATGAATATGGGACCCAGCTGAGCTGACCCATGTCTCACTAGGGGACAGTGAGATGGTTGAGAGAAACCTAATGCCTGATAACACTAAGAAGTACAGGCAGTGGGTGACCATCAATGGACAGAGGGTAGATGCGCCGAGAGACACAGGAGCCAGTGTGACTACTGTCAGGTGTTACCTGGTGTCTGAAGTGCAGGTAGTCCCTAATATACAGCACTAAGTTGTGGTAGTTGGCAACAGTGAGCGCTTCTGTAAAGTGGCTCCATTTACATATGAGTGGAGGGTGGTTTCTAAGGTTCCTTATGAGTAGTTGTGAGCCTGGCCATGCCTGTGGGAAACATCCATTACAACAAAGTCATTACATTACACTACTTTTACAACGCAACTGTTACAACACAACTGCCTTTACATCGCATGCCATTACAACGCATGCCATTACAACACATTATAAGGTAAGCAATAGCGATTTTTTTGTTTTAGGGAGGGTATGGGTTTTGGGGTGGATGGGAAGAGTAATTTTTACCCCTACACTATCCAACACTTTCCCTACTGTTGCACTCACTGGAGTGGGAATAGTAATTTTTACCCCCACACTATCCGACACTTACCCTACTGTTGCACTCACTGGAGTGGGAATGGTAATTTTTACCCCTACACTATCCAACATTTACCCTACTATTGCCCTAAAAGTATTATGCATTTTACAGGTATGTGTTGTAATGGAATGCGTGGAATGGTAGTTTTTTTAAATGCGTTGTAAAATCATGCGATGTAATGGTAGTTGCGATGTAAAAACCGTGTTGTAAAAGCATGTGTTGTAATTGTTTGCGTTGTAACGTCATATATTCATGACTGTGGAATATCTGCTGGGGAACAACCTGGAGCATTATCACTGTAAGGAGGTGGAATATAGGTCACACTTGGAGATGTTGGGATTACCTGAGTGGGCCTGCATAACCACAGGGTCCATGGCAGCCCAAGGTAATCAAGAAAACCTGGAGCCTGAAACAGTGGCCCAGGTGTCTGCCAGAAGAAGAAGGACAGGGGGCACAGGAAACCCACCTGGAAATGTCCATGATCCAGGAGGAGGCTGAACCTGAGGGGGACACACGGTACATACAGGAGAAGATGTAACTGAACTGGGTGACTTGCCTGAGCTGACCCATTGGCAGAAAGAAGGGGATCCCACCAGGGAAGAGTTCTGCTTGGAGCAGAAGGCATGCCCTACTCTTGTGGGTCTTAGGCAACAGGCCAAGGACCATACAGCTGGCAAAGAGGCCAGGTCACATCTGATTTACTGAGAGAATGGTCTCCTCTATAGTAAGCCTAAGGCTGCTGAGCCTGGGGTAGCCCGTGCGCTGGTGGTACCCCTCCGCTTTAGAGACTAGCTACTGGGTCTGGCTCATGACATGCCATTGGCAGGACATTTGGGGCAGGATAAGACCTTTGACAGACTTGTCACCCATTTTTACTGGCCCCAAATGCAAAGGCAGTTAGATGCATTTTGCAGGTCTTGCCAGACTTTCTGACAAGTGGGTGGAAGTATAAATCTCCCCTCCAACCATTCCCTGACATGAGAATCCCTTTTCAGCGAGTGGATATTGACATTGTGGGAAATCTGGACCCCAAGACAGCAATGGGCAACAGGTTTATCCTGGTCTTGGTGAACCATGTCACCCAGTACCCGGAGGCTATCCCTCTCAGGACAGTGACGGTGCCCGTTAAGGCCCAGGCACTCATGGAAATCTTTACTCATGTGAGTTTCCCCAAGTAGTAGAAGCCTGAGATACCAATTTCATGTCGCTGTACATTAAGGCTATGTGGAAGGAGTGTGGGTGAACTACAAATATACCACTCTTTACCACCCTTAAAGTAATAGGCTGGTTGAGAGATTCAACCATACCCTGAAAGGCATGATTGGGGGTCTGTCAGAACCCATGAGGACTAAGTGGGACCTGCTCTTGCCATGCCTTCTCTTTGCCTACAGGGAAGTACCACAGAAAAGGTTTGGCTTTAGCCCCTTTGAGATGGTGTACAGGCACTCTGTTAGAGGACCTCACAGTTGGGTCAAGGAAGGCTAGGAGGAAGCTCCCAGGAAGCCACCCCAGGATGTGTTTAGCTACATGCTGACCTTCTGCAACCAGACAGCCTTCTTCAGAAAACTCGCTCAAGTGAACCTAGAAGCAAGCCAGGAGGACATGAAATAATGGTATGACCAGAATGCCACTCTGGTTGCATTTCAGCCTGGTCAGAAAGTGTGGGTGATGGAGCCAGTAGAGCCCCATGCTCCACAAGACAAGTGGCCTGGCCCCCATGAGGTGAAGGAGCGCAAGAGTGTTGTCACCTCACCTTCCTGGTGGACTTGCAGACTCCTAGGAACCCCTTCAGGGTCCTGAACGTGAACCTCCTCAAACCCCATTTTGAGAGGTCTGAGTAAACCATGCTGTTGGCTACTGATGATAGGGTGGAAGAGGAGAGTGAACCTCTACCTGACCTCCTGTCTGCCAAGGTGCAGGATGGGTTAATGGAATGCATGGTCCTCTCCCCTACACTGGCCCTGGAGCAGCAGGTTGACTGTTGTCTGTTGCTGGGCAGATTGCCACCCTGTTCTCACTCACCCCAGGTGTCACCCATTGGTGCATGCATGATATTGACACTGGGGACAGACCATCTGTAAAGCACAAGTTTTAATGGTTGACAGACAGAGTGGAGGATAGCATCAAGGAGGAGGTGTCTAAGATGTTAGCTTTTGGGGGTGATTGAGTCCTCCAGCAGTCCTTGGGCTCAGCCCAGTGGTCTTGGTTCCCAAAGATGCTGCACCGGGTGCTACTTCAGAACTTCGGTTCTGCGTGGACTACCGTGGGCTCAATACAGTCACTAAAACTGACTCACACCTCATCCCCCTAGTCAATGTGCTCATTGCATGGCTAAGAGCTGCCAAATTCCTCAGTAAGTTCGGGTATTGGCAGATTTCCGTGACCGAGGGGGCACAGGAGAGATCAGCATTTTCAACACCAGATGGGCACTGCCAGTTCCATATTATGCCCTTTGGGTTGAAGAATGCCCCTGCCACCTTTCAGAGGTTGGTCAAACAGGCCTTGGCTGGGCTGGAGGATTTCCTGGATGACGCAGCAGTGTTCAGTTCCAGTTTGGATGATTACTTTCATCATCTCTGGAAAGTGTTGAAGGTGCTGCAAAGGGCAGGTTTCACTATCAAGGCCAGTAAGTGCTAGATAGGGCAGGGGTCTATTGTGTACTTGGGGCACTAGTTAGGAAGCAACCATGTGGCATTGCTGCAATCCAAGAATGACACCATTTTGGCTTGGGAACCCCCACCCCCAGACAGAGGGGAGATCCTTCTTAGGTCTCACCGGGTGCTACCACAGGTTTGTCAAAGGGTATGGCACCATTGTTGCCCCCTTGACTGAGCTGACTTCAGGGAAGCAGCTACTTCAGGAGATCCGGACTGAGGCATGCCAGACCACTTTTGATGCCTGGAAGGAGGCTAAGTGCACGGTGCCCATGCTCAAGGCTCCTGACTTCTCCAAGGAGTTAGTGATGCAGACTGATGCCTCACAGCATGGTGTGGGAGCGGTGCTCTCATAGCTAAACAAAGAGGGCCTAGATCAACCCATAGCTTTCATAAGTAGGAGGCTACTTCCATGGGAATAGAGGTGGAATACCATTGAAAGTGAAGCTTTTGCTGTGGTAGGCCCTGAAGAAGCTAAGACCCTACTTGTGTGGGACTCTCTTCTGAGTTCAGATATACCACAGGCCCCTCAGATGGTTAATGCAGACGGCGGGTGAGAACCCTAAACTGTTGAGGTGGTCCATCTCCATACAGGGAATGGACTTTACTGTGGACCACGGCCCTGGCACAGAACATGCCAATGCTGATGGTCTGTCCAGGTTCTGCCACCTTAGTGAAGAGAACTCCCATCAGGTTTGGTAGAGTTCCCTTCTTTCAGCAGGGGCTGGCAAGTGTTAGACCTGGCATCTTTGTTTTTTTTCCCTGTCTTGTTGCCTCTGACCTCTTTTTTTTTTACGGTGTGCTGCATTTAATTAATGCTGGTTTTAGAACTCTGCACACTTAACCACTGCTGATCAGTACTAATGTGCCAGTGCTCCTGGGTAATTTTGTCATTATGATTGGTTATCCATGATTGGCATATTTGATTTCCTTGATTTCCTGTTAAGTCCCTAGTAAATGCACTATGTATGCCCAGGGCCTGTAAATAAAATGCTACTGGTGGGCCTGCAGCACTGGTTAAACCACCCAACTGAGTAGCCCTGTAAATTTGCCCCAGGCCTGCTGTTGCATAGTCTGTGAGTGCAGTTTAAACTGCCATGTCGAGCTGCCAAGTTCACCCACTTGGCAGGCTCAAACCTCCCCTTTTCCTACATGTAAGGCACCCCTAAGGAAAGCGAAAGGTAGCCCCATGGAGAGGGTTGGGTGTATGTGAAAGGTAGGGCATGTACTGGTGTGTTTTACATGCACTGATAGTAAAATACTGCCAATTTTGTCTTTCACGTTTATTTTAATGTTCATAAGAAAACTTTGGGGCATATTTACAAGGAGTTGCACCACAGGAATGTCACTTTTACCGACATTCGCAATGCCTCGTACCATATTTACAAAGACACTTTCTGTGACTTAACACGGCTTTATAAATAATCTACCCTTTCACGCATGTAATTGCTTGAAAGGGGTGTGCAATGGGTTTTGCTGTGTGCATTGCACCAAAACACCCACTGCTTTTTGATGCTGCCCAGATTTACAAGGATGTGCAAATCAGAGGCAGCATCAAAAAACGAATGGCATGCAATAGCAGGTATTAAAATGGAGCAACAAGGAGAAACACTTTTATTTCTATTTGTTTTTGCTTTTTCTATGTGTGCTGCATTCAGCACACATAGCAAGAGCAAAACGCCACTAATGATTGTTTATGTGCAGGTAGGTGTACCTTCCTTAACATAAATAACCATTAAATAACTGAGATTATTTATTCTTTGTGTGATGCAGAATGCAGCACACATATGAAAAGCAAATCACCCTTATTAATTGTTTATGCGCAGGAAGGAACACCTTCCTGCTCATAAACAATCATTCCCTGCAACACAAGCACCTTTGGACTAACGCGCAAGGGTGTCTGCATTGGCGCTAGGGAGCTATTCTTAGCACCAGTGCTAGGAAAAACACAGGGGTGCGCCATGTTGTTGTAAAGACGGCGCATCAACTGCGTTTTGGAAACAGCAGATCGTGGTGCTGCAAAATATGCCGCAGCTTCGCGCTCCGTCATTTCCTTGTTAATATGCCCCGTTATTTCTTTTTGCTTAGGAAAGGGATTAGGCCACTCTCGCATTACAAAAAAATGTATTAGTCAAAAATCTGATGCAGGGTTCATTTCGCTTCTTATCTAGGCTGGCTCTTATTCTTAACCAACTGAATACTAAGATCTAGTCGTGTATTCAGCATGAACAAACAGGCAGTCAATCTCCACTAAACTTACCTGTGAGTTTTCCTCACATATATTCATAGCAAATATCGGGAAACCCTGACTGGATTTTAATTCATGGTGGTTCGGCGAGTTTGGCAAGAACAACGTAATGCAAAAGAGATCAAAAATGTGTAATGTGAAGTACCAGAAGTGGAACGCACATAACTTTACATTTTGTAAGTAACTTATACCACCAAATGTTGCTTTTAGCTGTTTCGATTCTGGGGGAAAAATCAAAACTTTTTGGAAAAGAAAAAATGCTGCTCCTCTCCTGTAATCTTCATAGATGTTTGTCTTTTTAAAACAATGTTAAAAAGAAAGGAGCCTGCAGTGGGTACACAGAACAAACCAGCAGCGTGAGTCGGGGCCAAATGTAATGTAGAAACAACACGTCAGTTTTAGTAACAAAAGGCCCAGTAAAGGGGGGCGAGGGTGTGTTTCTGGGTGGCCTCTGCATGAGAGTAATGGGGCCCCTTGTGTTTGAGCAGTCTGAAAGTTCAAACGAGCACCACCAAACATGGTAAAAGGGAGCAAATGACAGCTCTCAAAGCTCCCCTGCTTGCACTTCGCATCAGACTTCACAGCAGCGTTCCCGAATGTTTCTCATCTGTCACAGTGCAGTGCGGGATGCTTTCATATGCAACCGAGGCGCGCGCTCAGCACATCATTACACTTCATGTACATCAATGGGGAAAAGGAAACCTGGCAAAGAATGTGCTCCCCTTCCAGCGGGAAAAAATGCGAGAACTATATAAACAGCAAAGAAATGTAAATGGAGAAGAAATGTGAAAATCCCCTCGCATTTGTCACCTGCCAGCCGGTTGGGGAAGTTGCAGAGGCTGCATACTTTGCTATCGCGATATTTTTTTATGGAGTTCATTGCCATGTTCATAAAAAATGTATTTGCTGCATAAAACACTATTTAGTACAAGGCAAGCATATACCTAGACAATTAACAAGCCAGCTAAATAACCAGTTGTTTTAAGCAGGCCAGGGCCTTTCTCATCACGGGCTTAGAAAACAATGAGCGCAGGTGATGAGGGAGAACTCACCAATCAGAGAACTGACCTTGGCCCATATCACCTACTTTCTAAGTGAGAGAATTCAACAACTTGCACGTCTGCCATAGCCAGAATGAAGAAGGAGGTCTGAGGCAGATATTTGCATGATGGGATTAACCCAAGGGCAAATAGTGCCACAAAAACACTGTTTGAAACAAGCATTGGCAAAGCCAGTAAATCTTGCATATGTGAGCTATTGCCTTTTTAAATGTATTCAGTCATCTTGCATAGCAGTACGGCTATGCATGGCTGAAAGATAAAAAAAAGCACTGGCCCTGTCATATTGCTTTCTTTAAATTGCTGGTGGGAGCATCTCAGAGGGAGCGCTTGCAACACAGTGGGTGTAGATGCCTCCTGCCTTGCCAGCAATAAAACGTCCCTGTCTTGGCTCCCCTACAACATTGACTGATGTTAGGGTAGATTTTGAGGGTATAGTGCAGGGGATTGTAAGAAATACAACCACTTCCATCAGAAAGGAGTGCATTCAGGGCTACTGCTCCTGGCTTCAATTTAATGCAATTTTGTGATTTCAGCTATCAGAAAATAATATTTTGCTATGCCTGCGGAAGAAGGTTTTTAGGTGTTATTACCTGCAAAGAGCACCTTGTAGAATCTGTGCAGCTTGTCAGTTAAATGACACTGAGACCTCACCACTTCTATTTTTAATATCAAGCTTTGCGTATGAATTTGTATTTGTAGAGCATAAACGTATCTCAAGAGAAATGGAGCAGTAAACAGAGGGCATGGTCCATAGTAAGATACAAACATTGGAGGAAGGTCAAGGGTATACTGTCAGGTCAGAGGTGATGCTCCTAGAAGAGGTGTGCCTTCAATTTATTTCTGAACTGTAGGAAAGTTGGTGCTGATCTGATGTTGATGGGGATGTGTTCCAGGTCCTGAGAGCATGACAGAGAAGGGTTGCCTTCTTTTTGTGTCTCTTCCACAGATAGGTATTAGCTCTCTGTTTATGAATGACCTCTTGTGGACCACACCAAAACCTTTCAGTGAGCTTAGATCTCGCCCCTGCTTACCATTGGTTGGATATGCAGTCACTCTCATCTGCTTGCTTCTTAATTGAGATCTTGCCTTCCTCTTTATGTGTTTGTCCCTCTCTTAGAGCATAGCTTCTTTATCAACCTTTCTGTTTACTGACTTGTATGACTTCAATGTTCATATTTAGAGAACTTCTGTTTTGCTTTTCTTTAGACACTCTGTTAGAGTGCATGTGTTTTCTTGCTATTTCTCTCATGTGCTACTTCCACTCCAAGTACCTAACCCCAGGCTGTCCATGTTGCTGCCTCCTCCCCACAGTTGTTCTCTCCCTTCTGTGCTGTTTTTCGTTCCTTAAATGCCCCCATAGCCCACATACTTTATGTTCTTCCTTCCTCCCCCCATGACAATTACTCCCCCCTCCTTGGCATTACATATTCTCTCCCCCCACCATCTCAAAGTAATCTGCTGTTCCCCCTCCCTCTCTGTTACTTCCCACCCCTTGCCCCTGTGTTTCTCCCTTAACCCTCGCAGTCCTTGAAAACATATTTTTCATGTTTTTAAGAGGGGCCTCGGAGTTCCACGGGTTCTAACGGAACTCAGCTTTCAGCCTTGTTCCTCTGATCACAGAACACCTCATGACTTGCAAAATCATAGTAATGTATGGCAGGGGTACATTTTCTCATATATATAACAAGTTAACAAGTACATTATATGCTCGGAGAAAAATACACTGGCCAGGTATTCTCCCATCGCACACGTTGCTAACTAAAAGGTGCTTTTATGATATAAGGCTGCTGGATTTTTTTTTTTTTACTTCTTTAAATGTTGCAGAAATAAATTTTGTGCATCAGCCATCATAGGGGCAGATTTACAATGAAAGTGACTCAGTGGATTCCGCAAGCCATTTGACTGCACTGCACTGAGTCACTTTCAAAGCACAGGGATGCAACATATTTGCAACAATATGTTGCATCTCTGTGCTTCCCCCTGCGCAGGCGCACAAACTGCAGCCATGCGCCAGCACAGGCACCCTTGCACGATGGTGCAAGGATGCCTGAGTTGTGGGGAGATTGTTTTTGTGAAGGAAGGGGCGCCTTCCTGCACAAAAACAATCACTACAGGCATTTTCCTCTTTCAATGCGTGCTGTAGAATGCAGCACCCATTGAAAGAGGAAAAAACGAGGAAAAATGAAAACATTTCCCCACTTCCCCTTGGGAGGCGTAGCATTCACACACACTTCCAGATTAACGATTCCTCGTAAGTCTGGAAATGTGTCTCGTTCCATGGGTGTTGCGTGGGAACACCCACAGCAACACCCATGGAACACCCCTTTCACGCAAAGTGCTGCGTGTAAAGGGACCGTATTTAGAAGCACAGGAAAAGGCAGGCAGGGTGGCTTTTCCTGTCCTTGTAAATATGGAGCAGTAAGATACGCCAGCAGTACGTTACAAAAAGTGACGCACTGGTGGCGCACAGAGCTTGTAAATCTACCCCCTAGTGTCTCTAATGACCATGCAGCTTTGTAGCAGCAGACCTAATGTTATCCAATGACGATATCTGTGTAACACACATCTGATGGCATGCAAAATGGAAAGGAGATGATGAATTGAAGAAAGTCAGGATTCCTAGTGTACAGTTAGGATAGGCGGCCTCTGAGGCTCTCCCTCCAGGGGCTAAGCCCCCCTTCGCACAGGAGGACCACCAAATGACAAATAAATGCAATTATGGTGTATAATTACATAAATGCACAATTGCATTTTTTTAATGTAGCTAAAAAAACTACAGCTGCAGTCTGAGTTAGTGCCACAAAAATCCACCCTCATGCGTGGTTCTTAGCATGCATGTGCTGTCTGCAAGACCTGCTGTCATCTTGCTATACAGAGTAAAATCCTGCCTTCTGCTTCACTTGGGTCACTCCTGCATCACTTGCATTTCCTGGCTCCTTATTGGTGGCGCTCCCGAACGTCACTTCTGTTTTTTTAGGTCATCTCTCCATACAGACTGAAATCCCGCCATCAGCTTCAATTGGGTCGCTCCTGCATCACTTGCATTTCCTGGCTCCCTACTTCTGTTTTTTTTAGGTCAGGAGCACCGGCCAACTACAGTTACCTTACGCTGTAGTTGTTTATGAGGTTCTTTGGGGACCACTTGTTTTAACACCACTTCCGGGCATCCACAGCAGCATAAGCTAACACTCCTAGAAGCTCATCTTTTGGCAGACAGAAAGTTACTTGTTTTAAATTCGCCACTCCTCACTCTACTTTTGACCAGCTGCTGGTGCCTGCTGTACTTTTTAGTGTTTGTATGTGCCAGCCATACTTTTTAGTATAATGCTTGCATGCGCTGTACTTGCAGCCTCAGCTATAGTAATGGCTGGTGCGTTTTTTCCCCCGAATTACTTGCGGCGTCAAAGCTCTACCCAACACTTTCATTTTTTTTTTTTTTCACTGGCACAGCAAGCCGCATGCTGAAAGCAGCTGTCCTGCCATTTCTTTTCTATTTCTTATCTTTTTCATTTAAAAAAACAAAAAAACGTTCTCCTCTGCCGTGCTTCATTTTCTTAGCTTAGCATAGCATGTCTCCTTTGTGGTGTTTGCCTGGTTTTCCCATATTGGGCCAACCCCCACTCTCCCTTACTGTGTCCCCGCCTCTACAGCACACTCGGCGCTGCCTCTACTCTGGTTGTAGCCAGTGGTCCTGCAGCTGCCCAAGACCAGCCTTCTCGCAGCCCGGCTATGGCTATGGATGGGGGGGAAAGGAAGGATATATGAACTTCCCCAGGGCTTGGGTAAGAAAAGCAGTCCCCAATATAACAATCTTCAAAGGGGGGGGGGGAATGGTGTGTGTTTTGGTAAATCGCACTTGTATTTACAGCTAATCCTCTTTAATTGCTTGCAATCTAACAAGGATCAGCTCAAAACACAAGCGCTTTCATATTGTCTTTTCAGACGATTCTCGCCCCTCCCCTCTAGCCCCTCTCTCCTGGTCTACTTTATTTTGAAGCTGTCACTCCTCACGCTATAAAGTGTTCAATGTGCAATACATACGTGCGGTAACCCGAAATAAAGATGCGTCCATTTTCGTACTCACTAGTTTAACTCTATAGGTTTTGCATGTGGGGAAAATATGTTGCATCTTTGGCAAACAGAAATGCAACATAGCAAAGATTGGTTTATTTTCTGAATCTACGACCAAAGCATTTAAAAGTAAAGTATGAGCTTCATCTGTGAGTTGCATGCATTCTCACCTTTGGTAAAAAATAAAAAGTCCGCTAAGGGTGCACCATAATCACGTCCTGGTGGAGACCCAAAGATATGTTCAGATAAAGACACAGTTGGTCTACTCGTGAGGTAAAATCAATACTGAAATTGGTGGTCCTGTAACTGTATCCTCCCCGAAGAAGACCCCAGGGTCTCCAGAGAGTGCATATCTGGGGTCCTTTTCTATCATGGACACAGCAGTAGAACGCATGTCACTATCTTTTGATTGCACCAGTGATCGGGATGGCTCGTAAAGCCATTCAGCCCACAATGCTGACCCTCACCACAATTTACTAGAAACAACATGACGCCATTGACAAAGGCCGCCCTGTTTACTGCAAAGAAAGCGAGTATTTTAAACACCAGTGCATAATTCTACGCACGCTATAACTGCTTTCAAATACTGGCATATAAGTGTATAAGCCCCTTACAGTAGGCAATGAGCAACCACCATACTTCTGCCATTGTGCCTCTCTGGAAAGTGCATTGCTGACAGTACCACACTCAGAAAGGAGCCCGTTGTATGTTTATTTGCAGGTAAAATCTATACACATTTAAAATAAGGATGACAAACTACTGTGGAATTTTCACAAACTTGTCTTGTCTCTGTCTCACAGTGTGGCTTTGCGTACAAAAATATTAGCAGCATTTCAAGTTTTAGAGATATTTTTAGATGTGTGTGCTGATTCTGCAAGCTAAACTTACTATGAGTCAAGAGTGACGGAAATACAAATCAATACACTAAAACCATAGAGGTCAACATGGTGTGTGTAGTAATGAAGTTCAACAGGCCAGGTGTAGTTTCAGTAGATTTATTGAGATGAGTTACAGGTAGTTATGTTCCTGAGAAGCAGCCCCACCAGGAGCCGCCTGCCTGCTGCTCAGCCCATTCTCCAACTGTCACACTTCACCTCACAGGCACCCAACATTCCAATACGCATCATCACTCCAACATTCCATGCAGCACACAGCACATTCACACTGGCTGAGCAGGTAGAGAGATAATGGCAGGACAATAACATGAAAAGGATACTAAAGTGTGATTGAAAGTGGGCATATTTACAAGAAAAGTAAGTGCTGAGCCTCCTTCATGTGCATACAGATTTAAAAAAAATCAAATCCCCAAAAAACATCTGGAGTGTGCAATAAATCTAGAAACACCCAACTCTGTTAGAAAGGCAATGAAAACCAGTCTTCGGTTGCCCCCCTAACCAACCGCTCTTTGTAACAAAGTCTAAAAGCCACTCACTGCTATTATTACTTATTAACGAAAATCCATATGTTGAAATGTCTTGAAACCTCACGGGCATGTAGAAATTTGTTATAATTGCTCCACAATATAGAGATGGCTAGAAATAATTGTGTCAAGCGAGTAGTATTCAATCTTTTGATGTAAACCTATAAAAGTACACAAACCAACTGACTGAAACAATGGTTGAAAAGCAATTTGCCATATTTATTTTAGCCTTAAACGATTTTACTGAAACTTAACAATAACCATCACAATTTTAATATCTGAACTCAATATTTGTTCACACTGTGGTGAAGGCTACTGTGTGTAGGGCCTGGCACAAGCCCCTTGTTCCCATTATGCAAAGAATGGAGTTAGCATAGTAAATTATCTAATCACATTATATAAGAGCCCTGCAGTACAGATGTAAAAACTCTTTTTAATTTTTGCTCATAATTCATAGCTCTCTATCGAGGCAGGACATGTTTGCCATCATCAACCTCTGCTGGAAGAATCTTGAACGAGAGTACAGAGGGGCATATTATCAAGACAGGCGATAAAATTATCGCCGCTTTGGCGATAATGGGCTTGATAACATGCTCTATGGAATTCCAATTGAAGCTCAGGTTAGATGTCCTTCACATCTAACATGGGCTTCAATTGGAATTCCATAGAGCATATTATCAAGTCCATTATTGCCGTTTTAGCGGCAGTTTTCTGCCGCTAAAGCGGCGATAATTTTATCGCCTGTCTTGATAATATGCCCCTAAATTCCTCTAATTCCTCCACCTGTTTATTTTCCCCTTTTCGTTCTTTCCCTCTCTCTTGCTCCCCTCTCCTTCCCATTTCTTTATGGTTTTGACCGCCTATCTTTTCTTTTCCGTTGTCTCTACTCCCCACTATCTTCTTTACCCATCGTTCTTTTCCATATCCGCTTTTCTCTCGTCCTCTTGTAACCATCTCCCCTCCCGCTTTTATTTGCTACCCCTTAAACTCGCTCCTGTTTCTTTTCTTCCTATCATTAGCTTTCTACAAGCATTTGCAATGCAATAGGTTTCCCATTTCTTAAAGTTAGAGCTGTTGGCATTAAAAATGACAATGTTTTTTGACTTTTGGTTTTTTATACCAATGGCAATTGCGCTATACAAATATATTTACTAGACTGGGAATAAAAAAACAAACGTGAAAAACATTGTCATTTTCAAAGTCAACAGCTTTAACTTTAACAAATGCGAGACCTATTGCACTGCAAATGCTTGTTTTGGGGGGACCAGAGCAGAGATGCAGTGGAGGAGTCCTAGAAAAATGCATTGTTTTTGTATAAATAATTCAATGAGTGTACAGTTCCTGCTTTCTGTAAGACATTGCCGACAAAGGCCGAGAACCCGCCTTATGGGTTTTCTTTCACTCCTCTCATCCCACAGGTAACCTTTTCCTCTTCTTTTTTAACTCCCTGACAATTTTTAAGCCCCACAGAGAAGGCGGAGGGCGGGAGGGGAGTTTATTCTGCCTCACAAAATACTGTTGTTTTCAGGGCACGCCAAACTATCTGTTTTGGACAGATAGGGCCCACCACAGCGTGGATGTCATACTGCCTGGCAGCCACGTTGTTTCCGTTGTTTCCGTTCTGTACTTCTGTACGTCATGACGGAAGCTGTTCGTGCCTCTGACTCGACCTTCACCTCTCTACCATTGACATAAACCCGCGCGCTGCTTTATCAATCATGTTAATTAAAGAGAGTAAACTCCGTTGCAAATTGGGTAATTAGAGTTTGCTTGTCCGATGTTAGCAATATTTTCTGCTTCCACAGTACGACAATAGGTATTTTGCCTTTTTTTTTTACCCTGCTAGAAAATTTCTAACCATGTATTTTTGCGTGAACTCAAATGCAGCTCAATATAATCGTGTATGTTTAAACTACACTGTAGTCAAATTAATTTCATCTTTGGTTAATACGCTGCAGATTCTCTGGGGAGGTGAAGAATGCCGTGGGCTTCCGGCGGTTAGAGCTCAGCTGTATTTCAGTGCAATCAGTGACCTGCCAGAAATATGTCTGCACTGCAGTCATGAAACATTCCCCTTGGCTCCCATGAAAGGGCTGCACAGCTTTGACTCTTTGCCTCTAAAGAGTGCACATCCCTCACGTGTAACTCTAGAAGACCCCCATTTCTCAATTCATTACTGTCACCGCTATCACATTCCCAAAATTAACGGAGGACTACATGTCAGGAGATTATTTATTTGGAGTCACGAGTTCACGGGTATATTTAGAAAATGGCTGGGGGATTTTGAAAGTATGCACTTTCACAAAGTTGGTTTGGAGCGTTCCCAGCGTGGAAGACTTTTAAACTAGACTTTCTTCTAAAAATACCCACATCTTTATTCCATCTATTTCACTTGGCTCCAGGGATCAGAGGAAACGTCTCTTTCCCACAGAATAAATGGAGATAACATTTTTTGTTCCAGTGAACTACTCAGAGTTTGATACAAATAACTAAGAAGGCATGTAATGTGTCCCAGTTTTTGACAACTTCTCTTTAGCCTAATCTGCAGGATAGTTGACTAATACACACGTACAAGAAAAATAATTTATTGCCCTGCATTTATTTCCTTGCTTAAATTGTTGAGTTATCAAGAAATCAAGGCAGTTATCAGATGGTGCAAGTTAAATGAGAAAACTAGCAGAATGCACTCACTGCTACCGACCCTGGAAAGATAAAGCACATTCTGATAAACTAAAGTCTTTTTTTTTAATTATTAAATATTAACATTGTCGTGATTTGCTTCGACTTATCTAAGCAACATATCAATTTATGACTACAAGCAACAGCAGTACTGGTCGTTCGCCCCTCGAAATGCGATACAATTAAAATGGATGTACGTTGTTGATGACACAGCTTTGCTTTATTGATGCCAGTTCTACTTACAAGGAACAGCTGTGCGACAGACCTGCTATGGCACAAGGAAACAAGTATTTGCAATGCAAGAGGTCTCGCATTTGCGAGAGTTTGAGCTACTGGCATTGTAAATGGCAGTGCCTTTTATTTATGTGTTTTGAAAACCTGCAAGCGGTGCTTAAATACGCACTTTGCACTCCTAGTCCTTGCGTAGGAGAAACAAGGCTGGCAGTAAAAGAGGCGCACTTACTGCCAGCCTTGCTTCTCGCAAGCGGCGACTATAAGCACAAAGTGGGTGTTCACGAACCACTTGCAGGTTTTCAAAACACATCAATAAAATGCTTTGTCATTTACAATGTCAATAGCTCAAACTCTCGCAATTGCGAGACCTATTGCATTGCAAATGCTTGTTTTTAAAGGCAGACAGCTTTGAAAAAGTGGTGAGATAACAGTCTGTTGTGACTGTACGGCCAACAAAATAGGTATATTTTCAGGTGGGCTCTACTGGGGAGTTCATAGTCAAGGAGACTTGCATATTTCTTAAGAAAGACAAACTTTCTCTATCTGGTTGGCATGATGAGGATGCAACACTGGTGCAGTGGTATTGGGACTGAAAATTCCCTTCTTAGTTCTCGAGATCGCAAGAACTCTCTACCATGTGCTCCATGTTGGCGAGCCTCTGCGAGTCTTTGATTTTTCACACCCACGTGCACACCATCACACATTTGTGGCCTGCAACGTGAAACCCAGGAGTATGGCTTTGAAATAGGAGGAATTCCCAAGGGGCAACACTCCTTTCGATTATGACTTTTTCCTTCTCGCTACTCTGAGGGCGGCCTGGATGTGGGGGCAGTCAATCATTATAGTTTAAGGGATGGGCCCTTATTTTGCCTGTCGCATTCAGGGAGAGTTGCTCACTGGTCTATCTTCTCTTTTACCTTTTAAAAGGCCTACCTAGTCACACACAGCCAGATCCTGTGTAGGTCTGTAGTACACGGACCAGGAAAATCCAGGAGCCTCGCTAAAAGTGCTGTTGACTCTAGACATGAAGGAGAAAACTGTCCTGAAAAGGAGAGTGTAGCTTTGCAATAGGAATCAAATCAACTTCGAACGATACTGAAAAACCCAGTAAGGATTCGCATCCACCATGATTAACACATTCCAATCCTGAGCCTTCAGAGTCTGGATGCAAAGACCCGAGAGCCTAGATTTGACTTAGCTCACCCCCTCAAGGCTTGAACTCGTCCTGGGGTTGCTAGTGGGCATGAACCTTGACTGTGCAGACTGCACCTAAACTACGGGGTGGCTGCCAAAATATTGTAGCGAAAGCCTCCAATTCATCGGAGGTATGCGGTCAATTCTGACTGCTGCGACTCCGTGTTTGTGGCCTTGTGAGCAGAATAACCTGGCTGTATTAGGCAACGTAAGGAACTGACCTCCACCCCCTAAAATGAGAGTGGCTTTCCAGATCTGAGCCTGAGGGAGATTCATGTCACCTCGTGGCAGATTCTAAGTATTATGCCCCTACAGATTTTAGTGTATGGACACAGGGACCAGATTTAGTCCCACTTTACATAGGACCCTTCCTTTGGTGATTGTCCCCTGTTCTATCCCTTCGGGGCACAACTGGTGTATAAGGGTGGTATAGTGCCCTTGTTTGTTTTTGTTTGGTGGGCATTAGGATAACTGTAACTGACAGGATTTGAATACAAGGGAACTAGAATCACACAAGACCTCTAAGAGAGATCATGGCGAGATCACTTTTGACCTAAATGTCCACCAGCTGCACTGAAAGGGTCCATGTACGGGTCAGGATTGCCCAGCAGCGGGGTGACCAACACAAATCAAGAGAACTGTCAGTGATATTACACTGCTTGAAGCTAGCTGCTCAAACAAAATGGACACAAAAAAAGTAGGGCACCTAATTGTGCGTCTAAACTACTAATGAGCCTGCTTGCCTTATTTTGGTACATAGGTTGCTTCCTTGTATTTTGTATGTTTGTGCATAGTATTTAGCAGTGTGTAGGAATTAAAATACTTTCTTTTTAAAAGATAAATCACTGACTGGACATTCAGAAATGTTACTTGCTAATGGTGTGTTCAGAGTTCTGAGTCTCTAACCCAACACGTTAATTTAGAACACCTTAGATCACTTTACTTCATCTCGAGTAATTCCCCCTTCCCACACACTCAACAGTAAAATTAAGCGTATTCCACCCTGCATATCTGCATTTATACTATATAAATGTGCAAAAAGTGCTTTCGGACACTGCACATGGATGGGACAATTAAGAGCTTATGACTAATAAAGATACCCTGGAGGAAAAAGCAAAATAATTGCAGCTTGATCTCAGAGTTTAGCTATGCTTCTCACGTTGAGGATATTTGCACCACGAATGGGGAAGAAAAAAAACCCAGCCATCGAGCAGCCAGTTCTGCAGCAAGTGAGTAGAGAGTTTCAAGTTGACTTCTAAAATGAGGACCTGGTTATGCTCAGGAGCTCAGATGAACCTACAGAAAGTTCCGGTTGTTATGGACTTCGCGCCAACCACCTAGAAAGGAATATGATGAATAAGGGAGGTCCAAGAGAATGGCTAACTGTTGTAGGGGACAGTGCTTGTTTCATTGGGACAATAAGAGAGGGCAAGGATGTAACATGTTAAATGTTGAAAGGGTTGTGTACCGAGTTTGCAGCATCATTCCCATGCATAAACTTGAGTCAAAATAGTAGTGATGGTTCCTTGCACATCACAGTATCTGTCTCCTATATTACTTCCTGATTTCACCAGAGTGAATGCAACAGGGCAAAAGCAGCTACGATGAAGAGGAACACCGTGTGTGGGGGGTGAGAAGCACACGAGAAAGACGTTTACACAGTATGGTACAACTTAGAACAGCAACGAGTACAAGGAGATAAGCACCAGCCTACACAGCTGGAAAACACATGCACTCTCATGGAGTGCTGACTGAGCCACAAAGAAAAAATTTGTTCCCAAAAGTGGAAGCATACAAGTCAGAAAATCAAAAAGAGAGCAAGAAGGCTATGGTCCACGGGAAGATTAAACACGAGAGGAAGGCAAGACACTGAATAAGAAGAAAGCAAATGAGAGTTGAATAAGGCCAACCAATGATAAGGAATGGATGGGCTCTAAGCTCACTAAGTTTTTGATGTGTCCCCAAAAGATGTTGGTTGCATTGTATGGTACACAAGACCTAATTACATAAAATAACCTGAAGTCTGCGAATGTGAATGCGAATGGATGAAGATGTGCAGAGGGTCACATCAAGCCAAATTATGATGCCATTGATGTCTGCTGTTATTTTACATATTGTAATATTAATACAGCCAGCAGTCTGTTAACAGTGCTAAGATTCATGCTCTCCAATGAGTTAAGGAAAAGCTTGACAAGTGATATCAAATGATGGCCATTTTTATGGCACTTCATTGAAATTAGACTCTGCTATGAAAGTAAGTAGACAACGAGCAATGCCAGCAGGTCATCTTTACTCAGTGGGTCACTACTCAACTCTTGAGGCCGGAAACTATCCTACAACTATAAATACAGCATATGGATGGGTACCACAGTCTGTATAAATAGCAAATAGCTGCCAACTACAAATAAGATTGCGCATTAAATATCTTTAGCAGTTCATCTCCTGCAGAGCTGAAAATCTTTGACCATTTCCATTCACCTAGTCTAGGCGCCCTTTGTTAGATACAGAGCCATCAAGAGAAAACAGGCAACTGCAGATTCCTCTCTAGATACTAAGCACAACCTTGGGACATATCAAAGAGGACTGTTTAGTGGAATTCAACTTTCCTTTTAAGCTTAAACATGAAACGAGGTGGCCATAATTTATGTGTAGAATAGACTTCATAGAACAACTTTCAGTTGCCCCGGACCACGGACTGTTAAACAGTGAAGTATTACCACAGACTACAACAAGGTCAATGTTGATACAGACAATATGTTATGTTGTTGCCCGGGTCCCTGCTCTCGTAGTACCCTTCAAGTCCTCCACTCACCGCTTTCTCGCTGGTTGCTCTCCGGCTCTCGTAGGTGGGGACATAAGAAGTCCTGCACCTGGCGAATGTCCTGAAAGTGACAAAACTCCAACAGGGAGCAGGACATGGCGCCGTCTCACCAAGTCAAGGCAGCGCAGCCCTCGACTCCCTGCAGCTTGACCCCACAGAGGTCTCGTTGTATCCTAGGTTGCTGCCTCCCTGGTAGCATGCTTCTGCCTTGGTTCCAGCAAAACGGAACCGGAAGCTGTCGCTTCCCCAAGCGTCTGCTGCTCTACGGCGCGCGCGGCCGATCCGCAGCGTCATCTTTTAGAATTGGTCGGTTGCGTCACCGAGGTTCCGAGTCTCTATCGATCGCGCGCTTCGTGCCTATCACAATATGTCACTTTCCTGTCTGTATGTTGACAACCACGCGAACAACAAGCGCTCAGCAAAATTATTAAACAAGCAATAATGATCTCTTGTGTTAATCTACAAGTACCTAGTAGTAAAAGACACTCTTTTTTTAGCTCTTTCCTCGTAAGCCTCAACATAGTGCTAGGATCTGTAAAATATTCTGGGTGGTCATGGTCACGCATAAAATCTCTCACATACCTTAGCCAGGGGATTGATAGAGCGCCCTCCAGTGTTAGACTATCCGATAAAATGGTCTGATTGAGTACAGTTTTTGGTGATGTCCAGATCCTGTACCATAAAATAATGGGCTCCATTTTTATAAGATCAGCTATGTACGGTATACCCAATTCAGATTGGCAGACAGACGAGGATGTACAACTTGATACAGCTAAATTATAATGTAAAAATGCATTTTCCACAGTTTGTAAAGAATACTCATCTACAACACCCCAAATCCCAGGCACATAGATGGCTGTGGCAATGCATTTTGTCCTATATATCTGCATAAGTTCAACAGGTGGCTTCTTGCCTAACTTTCTTGAAAAATTTAGCATAGTGCCCGTAGACTTTAAACATCCCAATTTCTTTGCATGGACTGCTTGAGCCCAACGGTCATTCTCATTGAAAAGTATACCAAGGTATGAAAAACTGTTGGTAAACGCAATCTTCTGTCTGTCTATATACATATTCCTGCATTTATGGCTACCGTGGCCATACTGAATTATAAAAGTTTTTGTGGTGTTTACTCTAAGGCCAAGGTGACACATGAAGGCTACAAAGGAGTTTAACTTCTTTGCAGACCAACCTGAGTACGTGACATCAGAACTGTGTTATCCACATATAAAAGTGCAGGTATTGGACGTCCAGCTATTTGGGGGAGATCTTGACAGTCATTTATCAGAGCCTCGCCAAGGCCATTAATATAAAGATTAAAAAGGAAGGGGGCAAGCACACAACCGTTCCTGACCCCCCTCCTAATCGGAAACGAAATAGAGCACTCACCAGTGATACTATATCGTACTCTTGCCCTTGCATCAATATATAACCCTCTCAGAAAATTAATTATGTTTATGTCCACCCCCATATCCTCAAGGATCTCCCACAACCTGTCATGCCTAACGCAGTCAAAAGCTGCGGTAAGATCCACGAAGGCTAGGAACAGTCTACCCTGCTTTGCTTGTGTGTATTTTCCTAAAATAATAGTCAAATTAAGGCTCTGCTCAACTGTTCCTAAGCCCTCGCGGAAACCATATTGGATATCGGACATAACCTTGTTGGCCTAGGCCCAATCTTGTAGACATTCTAGGATAACACGGCCTGACACTTTTATCAGAGAGTCCAACAATGACATTGGCCTGTGGCACCCCGGATCCTGGCGGTCCCCCTTTTTAAATATTGGCACTGTGATCGATTCAGTCCACGTAGTCACGAAAGGTAAAGTGGGGTTTCCCCACGGTAATAAATATCAGATGCATCCACCTTCGCCCTGCCATTATACACCTTATCAAATTGCTCTACCCATTGTTTTTCTGTTATTGCTATTTCTATTGATGGGCCATCACCAGGGGTCACATATGGGGCTTTCACTGCTCTCCAAAAAGCAGAGCTGTCTTTCGAAAAGGAGGCCTCATGCAGGGACTTCCATGCCTCATTTCTAAGGGATGCTTTCTGATCTTTGAGTGCTAGCCTATATGCCACTCTAGCCTGCCTAACATTACCCGGATTTATTGGAACCTTATGTAATTCACTCTCTAAGTTAGCGTACGCGCAAGTGCATTTCGAATCAAACCACCCATGATTTTACTTTTTATTCTGCTCTGCACGTATAGAGCCTCCCTTACAGCTTCTGAAATTTTCTGAAAGGAAGAGCGGACACAATCGGGAGTAGTTGTTTCACTCAGGCAAATGTCCACCGCTGATTTACTCTTAGTTACTACTTGTTTAGTAATAGCCATGGGGTCCACCTTCGCCTATCGCAGGGAATAACCATTTAATCTATTTAAGGTGAGATTTTGCAGAACCTGATTTGTTTTCTCTCTTTTACCAGAAGATCTTACCGGCATTGATATATAGACACACTTAGTGGGAAGTGGTCACTAAGAGAGCTACCATAGGTATGGAATGATTGAAGTCTATTTGCATAGATGTTTGATGCTAATATATAATCTATGGTAGAGTGCAGGCCTCTACCCTTGAAGCTCTGACTCATCAGAACAGGCCTAACGCATATTTCATTTGCAAACCCTAGATCAAGGCAAAACATCATCTCATTAAACAGTTCCCCCAAATTTGAGTGTCAGAAATGTGTGTCATCATTCATGAATCCACATTCTTTACCAACTGTATCAGGAAACAGGACACAATTAAAATCCCTGTCCAAAATCAGAAATGTATCCTTGGCATAGTCATTGTATACACGTTTCACATCATTAACCATTTTTTCCATAACTTCCCCCGTTTGTTCCAGAGGGATGTTTTTGTAAAAATCTGTCAATGCAATACAATGTCTTCTGTCCAAATACATTTTTATCAGTTGGTAGTAAATCTTCTCACTATACATCTCTATCTTGTTTATATTTAACCTGTTTGAAATGTATATGCACAGCACCCCCTTTGGCCTATCGCATGCTACCTCGACAGCTGGGGTGTGAAAGGTTTTAAATCCATTTACATGGAATGCATTAATCGCCCATGTTTCTTGACGATGTAATATATCAAAATTAGGTATGAAATCACACCATACAGGGTTGGTTAACTTAGACCGAATGCCTGCTATATTCCAAAAGTAGTGCAAATGGTACTATCAACATTAACTGAGGGCCCAATGATCTATAATTATTAGGGGGCGGTTCTTGGATAATGAGCGATGGCTGATTTACGTCTAGATATTTTTTAGAGTTTGTAGGTGTTGTGCAGATCAAACTACTAGCTCCCAAGATCTCATTTCTGTGCCCATTTGGGCCAGGCGTTAGAGAGTAGTTATTCATTTTGTTTTTCCTGTAATCAAGGGAGGGTTTCTTTATAGGTTGTATGCCAGTGATAAAGCCACCAAGGCCATGCTTGTTGGTAAAGTAGATGTTTCTAGAGTGAGTTAGTCAGTCTATGTCATCTAAGTAATTAAAGGTGTCAAATTGGTTACTGACTGGGATCCTGAACCTGTGCTGCATGTTGCTTGTATGATTCACCTCCGGACAGTTATTCCACATGTTCTTAGCTCATCTATAAATGTACCCTAGTGGTCCAATGTTAATCCCCTGGGTCATACTAAATTGGTTGCCCGTCCTACCAAGAATAGACTGCACCAGGTACGGGGATCTAAAAGTTAAGACAACACAATCACCTGGCAGGTGCTTATTTGATTTGCCGACCCAGCCAATTCTTCAGGACATTTTGAATTCTGAGAAGAGAATATCGGTTAGGCGCTTTGCTTTGTTTCTCAGAGTTGTCCAGTGCTCGGGGGCACAAGGGGGCAGAGAAGGAACATTTGTCAGCACTATAGTGTAGGGGGTTGGTTCTGGCGGGAGGTGCAAGGTCTCATTTAAGTTCGTTTTGTATCTAAGGTTAGATCTTCGAGGGCTTGGTTGATTAAAATCACTCCCCTCATTAGCCAGTATGGTCCTCCCTGTAGCAGCTAATGCTGCATTAGGGGTATTCAATGCTTGTGCATGGGAAGCGCCTGGGCCTGCTGTCCCATGGCCTTTCAGATCTGCTGGGGAAGTACTCCCGGTTGTAAAACAGGTCCCGAATGGGCTGTAAACACCATGGAGACTACCCTGAGTACTATTGTAGTGTGCTATACCGTTGTCCAAAATAGTGACAGTTTGGTTTACCTCCGGCCTCCCTCCACCGATTTAACATTGTGGCAGAGTCTCTACCCAAATGTAGCTCCCGAAGAACCGGGCCATTATTCACAAATCGCCCCTCCAAATTACGAAGTCTTTTGTCAATTCTTAACAATTTTGTAATACAGGGTCAATTAAAACAGATACAATGGTTTCTAGTCTTTTCCAGAAGACTTCCTCCTTTGTCCGCAAGGGCAATCTAATGGATCCTTGTTTCCGAACTTAAAGAGGAAACCCTGCGCACTGTTTCTGTCTGGGGTTGTTTTTTCAGTTGCTATTTCGCTTCTTGTTACCTCTGAGGCTTTCAGTTTCTGGGGCCCGGCCCCCCCCCCCCCTGACTTTTTAGATAACGGCTCACTGCTACAATCTCGTCTCGTTTTATTTTTGGTCGTCTGGTCCCTTGTAGTTGTGCTCGGCCTAGTTTTGCCATTCACTTGCTCAGAAAGTATAAGAGTTTCTTGATCAGGCGACTTATTTAATGACTGTATTGCCTGTACTTAGGAGTCTTGAGAGCTGTTTTGAGAAGGACATCCAACAAAAACTGATTGTCTCTGGGGAATCTGCGGTTCCAATCAAAGCCGACGCTCGGTTAGTTCAATTTCATGAATGAGGGCAGATTCATCTCTCAACAAAAAGGCGCCAAGTGTCCCCACAATGCCCTGGCTCCTCTGATCCTTGGCAATTTTACGTCTACTCATTTTCGCGCCCCTTAATAGCTATGTATCCGATGGTGAAATCAAACAGTACCTTTTAAAATTGATGGTCCATCAGCTCAGGTAACAGTTGTTTGGGCGGTTTCCCAGCTCCGGTACCCTCCGGCCGCGGACAGGTGAAGATGGCCCAGGCTTCGCCTGCATGCGCCTGCGCGGGGACCGTGAGTTGCTTTAATGCGCCTCCGGCCGTAAAAAAGTGGCGTCAGCGCCTCCTGGCACGAGAACAAAGCAGTCTGGGTCTGGAGTCCCCCTGGCAGGAAGGCAAGGTAAGTACGGGTCTCAGTGCACGGTATTTATGTTGCTTTCACCCTGTCTGCCATCTTTATCAATGCTTTACTAACAGTGACACCAATCGATTTAATTAAGTTATGCTCTGTAATTAAAAAACAAGGGCGAGAAATGCTTTTCAAAAGATGCAATTTTATTTTTAAGAATGCTTTCAAAACATACACTTTTATTTCACATCGGGTTTTCTTGCTTTCAAAAGATGCACTTTTATTTTAGATCGGGTTTTCGAATGTTTGGATCTTCTATGGCTTCTTAATTATGTTCAATAATATCAAGAGCACCAAATCAGTGTCAAAAATATAAATGCCCACCAGAAGTTGATGTTATTGTTTCCACTTTATTTTCGTTTTTCATATATATCCAACAGAAATCCAGCATGAACTTATAGCCAACAGGTTTTTTGTCATCAGGGCCATAAACATTGACAACATTTCATATTTGTCATTCAGTATATATTGATTACACCGGAGGTCATTCAGTATATATTGGATACACCTTAGTCTTTCCAGATCAATTAATGTAGCCGCCAACCTGTGTGTCTGGCAAATTTTCAACCCCAAATTTAAAAGTTGTCGTAGATTATTAGTAGCAACATAGAGAGTACTACAAAACCAAACATTATCAATATCGGCGTTTTCACCAACTTGTTGTCTCACTTGAAAATTTACCTTTCAGAGTCAACATTTGGCATCAGATTGAACTTGGATTTTAATGCTTCTTTGATTTGACGGTACAAGATTGTTTCAGTCTGTGAGATTTTCTTGTCATTTACTTCTTCCAGAGCTTCTATGAAGTCATGAAAGGTCTCGATCCATGTGATCCATCTGATGCCAATATTCTGTTGTTTGATGGTATCGAGTGGTGGTTGAGGTCTCAAAAAGGCAGCACTCCATGTCTCTAGCAGTAACCACTGGGAGCCTTCCCTATCTTGAAGGCCTTTTGAGTTGTGCTGAAGGCCAACGGCTACTGACTTGTCCTGTCTTCGACATCTTCTCTGAGGGCCAACAGCCTTGCGAGGAGAGCCTCGGTGTTCACTTTTGAGTCACCTAGCCCACTTTTGAGGTCATCAGGCTAGTGAGTAAATGTCACTGCTTGCACCTGGTTGTATCTGCCTTTATATCGATAATGGCTCTTTGCGAGGCAGTGGCACAGTATCTCTTTTTACCAGTGGGTTTCTGGTGGGTACTTCTCCGCGTGGCCTTCAACTTCTTCATGGGCCGAGTAGGGGCAGGACTGGGGCTTTGATTTCACACACACCAGCCTTGAACTGCTTCTCATCGAAGAGGCGCATGAGCATTTTGCTGTAGCATTGCAGACTCTCAGGAATAATGTTCTTGTTTCCTCTGGACACAAATTCCGCACTCTTCACCAGTTATAGTGTCCTCCCCAGGCCGGGAGCATGCAAAATGAACACACCACACACGGATCACATAACTGATGTCTTTACTCATCAGCGTACAACATTCAACTGAACTTCTCAATATCTCCAAGACATTAAAAACCACACCTTAGCACCTCCACAAATGGTTACCTAATTCTCTCATTGAGTCCAACCAGAACTTTTGGGCTTCCTGGCACTCATAGAATTAAGACACTATACACTCTTTGTTTTATGATGCTCAAGGGTTCATGGTGTTAAAATATAACCTACTTCAGGCCATATTTTGAAGGACAGAAGAGACTCAGATGCACTTATGTAAAAGTGACATATTCTGACACGATTGAAGAAAATCAAAGATTGAAAATCTCCGGTAAGTGAAAGTTTGGGGGGAACCCAGAAACGGGTTGAGAGTTGTCACCAGAAATGTATCTAGCATGCGTGTTACCTGCATTAAATGCCATGCCATATTTTCCCGCCTAGAGTTTGTATCCACATTTGCTGCAGAGCATATAAGTAGAATACAGTTTACAACTAAGACCTGCTTGTCTCACTATTTCTCTAGCCTAAAGACTAATGGGCTTATTTAGCTTTGTGCGAATGGAATACTCTGTCAAGAATGTGCCAGATGCCCTGTCTGACATATCCAAAGTGCATTATATTGTATGGCACATTGCAATACAGGGACAGGATATATGTCAGATTTTTGATGGAGCATTCCATCCGCCAAACTCAAAATTTGGTCGTAGGTCCCCGGGTAAAATTTCTGATTGGCCCTAGTCTGTAACTTTAGCCTTCCAGGTCAGGCCTTTCTGAGAGGCCCAAAAGAGAGTACAATGTTTTTTAATGAGATTTATACCAGCTTAATTTATATCTATGTCAATGTTTGCCCCACTAATTTCTTTGGGAAATGCTTAAAATTATTACATCTTTATATTTTTTGGAATTGATTACATTATTTCAACTTTTTATATTTTTATGGTTTTGTTTAAAACATATTCTTTTATTACATTTTGGTTTGTTACTCCACAAGCTTGAAATATCTCTCAATAATAGTCACTTTTGTGCATAGCAAATCCACCAAAATGTATTCTAGAGGACAGCACTTGGGCGAAGATATGTTTACTACTTGGAGGCTTCCATGATCAGGTTAAACTAAAATTCTGTCACAGACCTAACTCCAAAATTCTTGCTCCATTGAAGTGAATCACTGTTGTAGTCCAGTCCATTGTTGAGAAATATGAGTTGTACCTATTGGTGTGCTGATCCAATCTTGTAGTAGAGCTTTGTGTATAGAGTAATGGAATGGATTACTGTTGGTAGTTAGACTAAACTGTTGTGTCAGATTATGCTAACTACTACTGAGATCCCAGTGTATTGGGATCAGAGGCCCATGGTTCACATATGCCTACACAGGACCTTCCAGTCCATTATCTATATCAATGGTTCTTAACATTTGGAATGGGGACTCCTTGGGGTCCACAACACCTACTAAGTGTGTTTACGGACTCCTTGGAATATTAAAAATATTAACAGAATAATAAACTGTATGTAAATAAAGAAGCAAAATGTAAAACTGTAAATTTTTAAATGTTAAGTAAATGTAAAGGAATTTGCAACTGGTGGGAAAAAAATAAGTTGATGTCCTCAGATTGATTTGTGGGAGCAGTGCCACTTTATTAAATAGAACATAGTATGGGTGATGGGTGGCCACTGTTGAATATACAAAAGCCTCAGATTTCCCAATGAAATTAAAACATTCGATTTTCGATATTTGTTTGTGAAATTAAATTAAATATTTAATAATCTGTGTATGTGTATTTATTTGAGGATTCCTTGTTTCTGCAATTTGGTGTATTGTTTTGAGGTTTAAATCATTGAAATTGCTTAAGCCGGAATGTCTTCTGCTAACAACTGAGGGCCAGATTCCAGTCTCGCTAGGAAAGCCCTCGGATCTGGAGGGCTTTCTGAGCGAAACGTCCTCCGGGGGTCCGAAAGAGCGAGTACGATACAGCCGTATGCTTACGGACTCGTTTAGCTCAGACTCCCATTGAACTCTATGGGAGCCTGTGTACAGACTTGTATACAGGCTCCCATAGCAAAAAGTGGTGGGTAGGGAAAAGCATACACCCTGTGGTTGGTACCCCATGGTGCCCACGACAATGTGCATGCCTGGATCGTGGGGACACATGGGCACACCCCGTGACAGATTCAGAGTACCCCTGGTGAAGGGGGCCTGTTCCGGCCCCTGAAGTACGATTCTAACGGTCGTTTCGTCTTGCTGAGACCAAGGCGAAGCGGCTGTCAGAATAGTGCATTGTAGTCGCTCGGTCGGAATTCGGCGCCATAGAGTGGCACAATTCGGTTACAAACGAGTCACACGGCAGGTTAGGGACCCGGAAATGATTTGGACAGCGCATACACAATCTTCGCATCGTACTTGGTCGTTCGGACCTCTGTGCAATTTGGTCATAAACAAGGGCTACAAATTGGATCCATGAAACCAAAATCCGATTTGGGGGTCTCTATTTGGCAGATTTAGGTACCTTTGTCCAAATAAGGGCCCTTGCTTTTCGTCAGGGTAAGGGCGATACACTTCTAAAATAACCCCTGCTCACCCCCTTGGTAGCTTGGCACGAGCAGACAGGTTTATCACAGAGGCAGTGTGTAAAGCATTTGTGAACACATACAGTAATACAGTGAAAACACTACAAATGGACACCACACCAGTTTAGAAACACAAGTAATCTTTATCTAAACCAAAACAAGGCCAAGCAACAAATAATCCACAGTACAGTTATCAAGACATCCTCCAAAATACGTTATTCACTCAATTACAGTTAGTAGCAACAAATAACTACACCTGGCGTTATTACGACGTCGTGACAGATAAAAATCCCAAAGTACGGTACTGACTGCAAGGTGTGCAGTGGCAGGCACGGAGTCAAGCAGACCCACAAAGAACAGAACCTTGGAAATGATGAAAGAAAAGACGTTGTACGGCATTGGGGAGGTGATGCTTCGTTGGCGCCGAGCGGCATTGGTTCCTTACAACCCCAGGGGAGGTGAAGCCTCGGTTCCTTATTGCGGTGCAGGGGAGGTGAGACGTCGGTTCCTTACTGTGTCGGGGAGGTGACGTCACGGTGGCAGCGAGGCGTCAGTTCTTTATAATGTTGCTGTGTCGATGGATTCAAGAGTCACCCACGAGGAGTATCGGTTCCGCATTGATGAAGCACCGGCGTTCGTGAAGTCGGGGCTGTGGTGCAAGTCAGACAGTTGTGTCATGGACATCACAAGTGGTGTCCTCGGCTCTGGTGCAGGCAGTGGCCTTGGTGACGGCTTCTGAGTCCATGCGGCATGGCATCAGAAGGCATCGGACCTATAGTGCAAGTCGGGGCGGTGCATCGTGCTCTTCACAAGCAGTGCCCACGGCTTTGGTGCAGGTTACGGCGTCACTCGCTGGTGTCGGTGTTGAAATTTTTTTCTGTGACAGCTGAAACAGCAGTTTCAGATGCAGAGAGACAGAAGGGATGACGTCTTTGTGTCGCTGAGACTTCAGAACAGGAGGCAAGCTCAATTTCAAGCCCTTGGAGATCTTTTTCCTCAAGCAGGTGACAAAGCAAACAGCAAAGTCATTTTCTCCTTTCCTTGGCAGCAAGTAGCCACTGCAAGCCAACCCCAGACAGCAAACAGCACAGGGGAAGTATTCCTCCTCAGTTTCTCCGGCTCTTCTCCTTGGCAAAGGTTCCTGTTGATTTCCAGTGATCTAAAAGTCTGGGGTCTGGGCCCCTCTTTTTATACTCAAACATCCTTTGTTCTCTGAGGGCAGAGAGTGTCTGTACCCAGTCAAAAACAGTTCTGGTCTCACTGGTGCA
This sequence comes from Triturus cristatus, assembly GCF_964204655.1. Lineage (NCBI taxonomy): Eukaryota > Metazoa > Chordata > Amphibia > Caudata > Salamandridae > Triturus > Triturus cristatus. The sequence continues at coordinate 559,570,428 of NC_140582.1, forward strand.
GCTTCCTGGCAGGAGGTGGAGACAGCATTGTTAAAGGCAGATCAGGCCCATGCAGGTGAAAGGAAATCATCTCCCCCTCTTCTAAATGCAACCCAGGTCTATTCAGCCCAGCTCTGACTCATCAGACTTCTGGAGCCACTGCCCTTCTCTAGTCCCTGTCATCCAAAAGCCAGACATGCAATACACAAATCTAGGAGAGGCACACTGGATGGTTAGGCAAGAAAATACCTACTTTCTAAAAGTGGTAGTTTCAAACACAGAATGTAAAAATAACCCTCACTAAAAGATGCATTTTAACATTCTGAGTTCAGGCATACTAAACTTTATTTTCCTACTTTTTTCCCAGGGCCAGTTAGGTTTATAAGATGTTATAAACAAACTCCCAATTCTGTCCTATGGGAACAGGTAGCCTTGCAATAGTGAAAAACAAAATTGACAGTGTTTCACCATCAGGACATGCCACACACATCAGGGCATGTTCTCTTTTTCACATACATTAGACCCTGCCCACAGGGGTACCTTGGGTCTACCTTAGGGGTGACTGGCATGTAAGAAAAGGGAAGGGTAGGGCCTGGCAAGTGGGTGCACTTGTCAAGTCAACCTGGCAGTACCAGACTGCACACAGGCTCTGCAATGACAGGCCAGAGTTACATTTTACAGGCTGCCTCTGTCGGTGGCACAATCAGTGCTGCAGCCCACTAGCATTATTTGATTTACAAGCCCTGGGTAAAGACAGTGCACTGTACTAGGGTCTGACTAGTAAATCAAATCTGCTAATCATGGAAACAGCAATCCATAACACAATTTACAAAGGGAACACTTGGACACTGAACAGCTGTGTCAAAGTGCCCAAAGCATCTAGACCAGCAAAATGGAGTCCAGCATACAGCAATAACACAGGAGGCAGAGGCCTAAAAATGCAGGGGAGACCCACGTCAATGGTGCCACATGTAATATGCACTAAATGTGTTTTGCAAGAAGATTACATTTATTTGGGTTAGCCACGGGTAATGTTTGTGGTAATATCAAGCAAATCAACAGAAAAACTGGCCCAAACAGGACCGCAATTCCAAATACGCCGGCCCAACACCTGCCTACATGCTGACCTATTAGACCAGCCGCTCTGGCACTGGTTGATTGCCCTATAGGCCAGTCCGACCCTAACCCCGATGACATATAATACAACTACACATTGCTTCATTTCCTCATTTTTTCGCTGCTCTGATATTTTGGAGAAATTACATTTTCATATGTTCACTGTACATTTTGGGAGATTTGTGAGATAGATGCCTTTGACTCCCAGGATTGACGTGTCACATCAAAAAACACATCTGCATCCACTATACACACTGGACGTTTGGGAATACAAATGCTGCGTTTGGGCAAACAACTTTCGCAATCAAATTATGCCTGACAATGATATTAATCTCCTTCCTGCGTGAACGACAGATATTCTGTGTTGCAATAATAAAGGCTGAGATGTATGTACTATACTCGGTTTACTTCAGTAATCCAATACAGATCAAATAAAATAAGAAAAATAATCTAATACAGAAAAATGACTACAGAATACTCATTTGTGGGGAAGCACTTAGAGCACTACCATGAAATGCAAAAAGCAACAGCAGGCCACTAAAAAGCCAAGTACTGTGAAGAGTTTTGTGGGAATAACGTCTTTTAATCTAGTATTCTTAGTTCAATACTCACTCACTGACAACAGTAGAGACGGTAGATGAGGAGCAGTTTCTTAAAACGTAATGGAAATGAGGCCCAATTGCTGCTCCTTTGAAAAAAAAAACATGCACCATTGTTAGGATTCTGTCTGACCCACTTCATGAGGTGGCCCTCTTACCCCAGTAACTAAGGTCAAATCGTTGGACATCCTATTCAAAGTGCACATGCAATTTTAGATTTAAAGAAGTGTCCTCCGTTTCAAACTGTTCATACTGAGCAAAAGTTTCCTTTTTTAACCGTTGCTTGTGAAATAATGTCTGCTCGTGTATTATAGAAGATTCACGATTGCACTAGTATATACCAGGGTCTTATTAAACCTGCATTATCAAACTTTAGCCAATCCATTGTGTAGTCAAGAAGGAAGTAGGTTTGAAAACATTCATCCGTAGTATTTGTGTGTACCTAGCGTTCATTTAATTATTGACAGAGGTATCTTTTAGCACCAAGATCATATGTGTTCTATAAATAAATGTATAAATACATTTCTCCTTCAAAGACATTGTCATCTACGTAAATAAGCAAATAGTCATTTCTAGCCTCAGACTTTATCACCTAAGCTCCAGCTCCCATTGAAACATGCTCAGCTGCAGCAGAGATCACAACTCTATGGTGAATTAATTACTACAGTAGCCGGGGGTGCTGCTGTTCAGTTATCTCATTCAGCCACACCACTTAGGACTATGTGGGGTTCTGGTTCTCGGTTGGCGGTTGGAGAATGGAAGACGTATTGTGCAGTGAGGTGCTGTTGGTCAGTTTTATTCCCTCTGAATAAATAATAAACCTAATACCTTCTCTACTGAGACCCGTCGACGAGGATAGGATACAAACCCACACAATCCATTCTCATTGCCTTTTTTAAAGGAGGCCTTAGGAGACAAGGGGGCCTATTAGGATGGTGGTCGGAAATTCTCCCCGACCGCTATGGAAAAGAGCGCCCGCAATTACCGCGGCATAACCGCTGGTCCAATTAGGGTGCTCCGTACAGTACGTACTGTACAGTGCCTGCCACCTGGTACAGGGACATGTAGGGGGTACCCCCAGTGCACCACACCCCCCCAACACATTGGGGGCCCGCAATGGGCCCCAGAGACATTCTCCGCATGCCTTTCCATGGCGGTTCCACTGCCGCGGAAAGGCTGGCTACCGCTGGCATCATAATCATGCCGGCGGAGCCTGGCCCTGCACTGGCTTCATTGCAGAAGTCCAGTTCTGCCCGCTAGGTACTGGCGGAAAGGTGGCGGGCGGAGATTCTCACCGCTGCGGTCGTCACCGCCATGCTAATGGGACCGGCGGTTTTCAGGATTGTGATCGCGGGCGGATGTCCGCCGCCGGTCTGGCGGTTTGCCACCACCGGCGGCCATCCGTCCGCCATCCTAATAGACCCCAAGGTGTCTTGAAGATTATTTATCCAGAGGGAATGAAACAGACCACCCATTGCCCAATAAGGAAACTTTGTGTTCCTGCATAATTTGAGAATTAAGTTATGCATTGATTCTGCCAATTATCTATATTTGCCTCTGTCATTATATTTATCTATGCTTATGTCATTATATTTATCTTCAACTTTATTTCTATTACTGTACATTGTTTTAGATTTTTGTATAAGTGGATTTGTATAATGTTTCTATAGTTTTGAAAAGAGGAAGATACGTGGGGTTCTGGTTCTCTAGGGTTGTGGGTAGAACGCTATGTGGGGAAGATTCATGGAGTGGCGGCTGGAGAAAGGAAGACGTATCGTGCGGTGAGGTGCTGGTGGTCTGTTTAATTCCCTCTGAATAAATTATCTTCAAGATACCTGTCTCTTGAGACCTGTCTTTACAAACACCACACCTGCAGAAGTAGTCACCACATCCCCAGTCTCCATTATTATGGTCAAGAGCCAACAGGGCTAAGACTACTGATGAATGTACACATTTAAGTGATGAAACAATGCAGGTAAGTTGAACAACACAACTTTATTGCAGAGGCATGTCATCAAATATCTCCTCACATGTCATCAACCCTCCCACAAAACTGGCTCACTTCCTCATTCGAACATTCATCTCTCAGAAGAATTCCAAGGAACAACGGAAAGGAGGGGGAGAATAATGGATCAGGGAGTAGAGTTGGGTGAATTCTAACTACAACACATCCCAATTACATAAGAAGAAAAAGGGAGATTGGGGGAATGCAACCATGAAGGATGCATTCAATAGATATAAGAATGAGTCCATCACTAGATTAGTTCATTTTAATTCATAGCCTTTGTGCTGATTGATGTCAGTTCCTCGTGATTTTGGAACCCAGGGTAGATGCTTCACAATGGGACCCTTCTTGTGTAGAGTATTGCTCAGTTTCTGCATCCATACTGGAACACTTGGATAAGCTATCACATGGATGACCACATTATGGTTAGCTTGTTAGTTCCTCAAGGTTTGGGAAAAATAAAGATGTTATGCCTGAGGGATTTTCTTTTCTTTACTACTACCTTGTGTTCCACAAACATCTCTGGTCTTTCAACCGAAATTTAGTGGCATATCTTTTCTTGTAGCTAATTTTCTGTTCTAATACTTTTTTACTGACTGCATCTCTATGAACTCACAGAGGGTCTCCTCCATTTATCTGATTGATAGTTTACTTAGGGTCTGGTTGCCTACATTTGAGTGATAGGAATGGAGAGACTCTTGTTTGGTGGCTGCGGTATGCCAATAGCATATTTTGAATTGACTTATCAATAGGAATCCCAGAAGCACAAGTCTAAGCCACTTGAAGACAGTCTTTTATACACTTATTGGTGCCCTTCACCAGGTCATTGAGCCCAGCAATCCAAAGCTGTCTTTAGGTAATGTGTAGACAATTCCTCCAGGAATGCCTTAATTTTCCCAGAGGTGAATTTTACGTCATTATCAGTTTGTACAATCACTGATACAAACACACACTCATCCATACAGCCACTCTCACAATCACACACTCTCACTTACAGCCATTTAAATACTCTAACGCACATATATCCTGCCTTTCACATATGTAGTTACTCACACATGTACCACTGAGATATACATTCACTCACTAACACACCCATATACACACTCACCCACCCATACAGTCCATCACAGGTGCACTCTTGAAACCATGCACCGAGTGAATCACCCACTCACACATCTAGTCACAGAGTCACACACACCCTACCCACACAAACACTCAGGCACCCATACAGATACTCAGACAACCAATCAATAACCGATATAGACACTCATATAGCTATTCAAAAAACCATGCAGCCACTGATACACCAACACACAGACACATACAGACATTCACACAGTTTAGTCACTAGTCTGCAGTAAGATACATTTAATGACTCACTTATAGAGTCTGTTACGCACCTAGAAAATCATCCATTCACACACTTGTACACCCACTTATTTTTCAACAGGCCTTTCCCTATATATATTAAACATAATAAAACTGTTCAGAAACACATACTCAGTGGATGATGTCATCAGTGATGTCATCAGTGATGTCATTTGAGATGTCATCAGTGATGTCATCAGTGATGTCACTGACCATGTCATGAGTGATGTAATATGTGACGTCATCAGCAGTGCGTTGCGGGGGCGCGAGTTATAGTTAGCTGAACTAACTATAACAGGGGAATTTCTAGGGTTTTGTTCGAGGGAAATGTCCAACTAACTATAACACCCCTGAAAACTATGTTTTTTTTAGTGAATTTCTAAGGTTTTTTAAATGCCAATTCCTAACTATAATGCCCCTGAAACCTTTGGTTTTTTCAGTGAATTTCAAAGGTTTTTTAAATGCCAATTCTTAACTATAACGTGCATGAAACCTATGTTTTTTTCAGTGAATTTCAAAGGTTTTTTAAATGCTAATTCCTATCTATAACTTATCTCTAAAGATATCATGTTTAATGATTTTCATTGGGTTTCTATATTTGTCAAATTCAGTGTGTCAATTACATTAATTATGTTTTTTTGAAATTCTTTTTTATCACCATTTTTTTAATTTATTTTTTTAATTAATTCTTTAAAAAACGTAAAAAATATTATTTGTTTTTATTGGATTTTTCAAACATATTTTTTTATATTTTTAAAAATATTTCTTTAACTATATGTTCAAAACTTTATTTTATATATTTTTTTTCCATGTTTTTGGATCCGTGCACCCTATGCGCACCGTTCTCGATCCCTACGTATCAGCATCCGCGCATTATATGCGTTGGGTACGTGTTTAGTGCACGATTGCAATGCGACTGGTACGCGACTTCCAGCCTATACGCGACACGTTCGATGTACGTAACGCGACGTTTACGCGCTTCCGCGATGCGTCATCTGCGTCTATGACGCGGTAGGTGCACGGATCCCGCGAAATATTTAACCTTTAAAAAAACATATATATATGTATTTCATATGTATTTCATGTGAATATTAATTGAAGACAAACTCTAAACTAGTCTTAAAACTAATATATTTTTACATCTAATCCTATAATTTTTTTTTATTCAATTTCGCGGATGCGCGCTGGGTGTGTGCTGCCTATGCGCAGGGTGCGCGGATCCCATGTGACCTGCAAAAAAAGAGATTTGATTGGTTCATTACACTTCCAGTTCTAACTATTGAAAGACCCCACCCAATTCAATCATTCTTCTTTGACCTTCTTTGGAGGAGCATCTCTTTGCAGAGAAGAAGATTTTTTAGACTAAGTTTACACTTAGCTCTAACTTTTTTCAACTAAAAATGGCTTCAGGGCAGCAGGCATCACCTGCATCTCCTCATACATCTGAGGATGAATTTTTGGAGGAGGCACCACGCAAAGAACGTTTTTCTTCAGTGGTGTGGAAATTTTTTACTTTTCCCGAGGGGCAGAATAAGACCAATGCCACCTTGGTCACATGCAAGATTTGCAAAAGAGTGCTGTCACAAGGGGATCCTAACAAGAAATACTCGTGCGGCACGGCTAGTATGATGAAGCACCTAAGGACCCTTCATCCAAACAATCTTGCACGAGAAGAGTGTAAATGGATGAGAAACACTCCTGCTCCTGCGCCTTCCACCTCATCGCAGCCGAGCACTTCAAGAGTGCATCCATCATCCCAAAACTTGGACATCCGTCCTCAATTTCAATTTTTAGAAGTGCTCTGCACTACGTGCAATGCGACTTTGTGCTACGGTGAGCTGTCGATCGATCTGATTTGCCGCCAGCGAGAAAGTCACGTTTTTAAATTTTTTTTTATTGTTCCCTGAAGGTAATTGTTTGGTTCCTCCTGTTTTGTTTTTTGTTTTTTCTTTTCCAAAAAATCCCAAAAAATCCCAAAATTGTTGGAAAAACCAAAACAAAAGTAAAAAAACAAAAAAGAAGAAAAGAAAAAGTTCTTGTAAGAACTAACTGTCCTGGTTTAAAAAAAGAGCTAAATGTCTTTGTTAGTGTGTGAAAGTTTAGATGAATGTATGTGTAGTATGTAATTGACTGAATGAGTGCATTAGTAGTGTGTGGTGAATGTATAAGTGCAGAACTATGAGGAAGTGCTGCAGCATCACACAGTAACCTCTTTAACCCCTTCGCCAGGCCTTTTCCCCCTCCTGTGCCACGCCCTTTTTTGGCTATTTGGGGTAGTGCGTGCTGAGGCCCCTGTAACTTTTTGACCACATAAGGTACCCATGCCAAATTTGCGTCCTTTTCTTCCAACATCATGGGGATTCTGAAGGTACTCAGGGTTTGTGGATTCCCCTGGAGGGTCACAGAAATGAGCCCAAATACAGCAAAATTTAGGTTTTTTTTTTAAAAACGGGCTGCAAATGAAAGCATCTGGGTTTTTCCCTGCAAATGTTATTAACCTCTTCAGCGCGGCGCGGATTTCCGCGCCACGCTGAAGATTCCGTGCGCGGGCGGGGCCATGACGGAACGGTTCCATCATGCGCACAGCGCAACCGACGTGCATGACGGAACCGTTCCGTCATGCGCGTCGAAGGGGTTAAAAAAGGGTTTGTGGGGCTGAAATCACCATTGTCACAGCTTTTAGGGGATACCAGACTTTTGTCAGAAACCCAACATTTTTCACACAGTTTTGGCATTTTTCTGGGACATAGCCTATTTTTGCTATTTTTTGTGCTTTCAACCTCCTTCCAGTTAATGGTAGAAATAGGTACAAAAGCAATAATGGATCCTGGAAAGCTATACATTTTAGAGAAGTAGACAAAATTCTGAATTCAGCAAGGGGTAATTTGTGTAGATCCATCAAGGTTTCTTTATTGAAACTAACAGTTAAATATAGGATAAATTGAAAATTTGTTGAAAAAAAGCGCCTTTTGTGTCAACGCTTTCACCTGTAACTTCTTCTAATTTTGACAGCTCTTTAAAAGCAATATACCGTTACATCCGCTGGACATACCTGGTTGTGGGGATATATAGGACTTGTAGGTTCACCAAGAACCCGACGAACCCAGAGCCAAAAACTGAGCAGCAACTTGCAATGGTTTTTTATTATGTACCGGGTATATAGTAATTATTCTGTAAAAAAGTGTACACGGAAAAATCGGTATGAAAGACACCTATGTATTTCTGAAATGGGAACAAAATATAGAGTTTAGAAACAGTAGATATTTGCACATTTCCAAAATTGGGATACTCATACTAGCATCAGAATTATCAGTCATTTTTTAGAATGACTTCTTTTTTACACAATGTCTTTCATTTGGAAGGCAGAAATGCATCGAAAGTCAATAGGTAATAACAGTTCCTTTACAAATCTGAATTACCCTAACTCTCCTGATAAAAATGGTACCTCACTTGTAGGGGTAGGCATAGTGACCACGACAGGAAATGGCTCAAAACCCAACGTGAACACACCACATTTTCACAATGCAAAATTACCCTTTTTCAGCAAAGTGCCTAGCTGTAGTTTTTTAACCCTCGCTCTGCCGGCACCTAGGGAAACCTAGCAAACCTATAAATTTTTGAAAACTAGACACCCAGGGGAATCCAGGATGGGGTGACTTGACTGCCTCCCACAAGGTTCTGTTACCCAGAATCCCTTGCAAACCTAAAAAATTGCCAAATAAAACACCTTTTCCCCACATTTCTCTGGTGGAAAGTTCTGGAATCTGCGTGGATCCACAAATTTCCACCCACCCCGCGTTCCCCAAAGTCTTCCGAGAAAAATGGTACCTCACTTGTGTGGGTCAGCCTAGTGCCCGTGACAGGAAACAGCGCAAAACGTAAGGTGGAAACACCTCAATTTCGTAGCGAAAAATGACCCTTTTTAGGCAAAGTGCCTAGCTGTAGTTTTTGAACCATAGCTCTGCCGGCACCTAGGGAAACCTAGCAAACCTATACATTTTTGAAAACTAGACACCCAGGGGAATCCAGTATCAGGTGACTTGACTGCCTCCCACCAGGTTCTGTTACACAGAATCCCTTGCAAACCTAAACAATTGCCCAAAAAAACACATTTTCCCCACATTTCTCTGGTGGAAAGTTCTGGAATCTGCGTGGATCCACAAAATTCCACCCACCCCGCGTTCCCCAAAGTCTTCCGAGAAAAATGGTACCTCACTTGTGTGGGTCAGCCTAGTGCCCGTGACAGGAAACAGCGCAAAACGTAAGGTGGACACACCTCAATTTCACAGCGAAAAATGACCCTTTTTTGGCAAAGTGCCTAGCTGTAGTTTTTGAACCATAGCTCTGCCGTCACCTAGGGAAACCTAGCAAACCTATACATTTTTGAAAACTGGACACCCAGGGGAATCCAGGATGGGGTGACTTGACTGCCTCCCACCAGGTTCTGTTACCCAGAATCCCTTGTAAACCTAAAAAATTGCCCAAAAAAACACATTTTCTCCACATTTCTCTGGTGGAAAGTTCTGGAATCTGCGTGGATCCACAAATTTCCACCCACCCTGCATTCCCCAAAGTCTTCCGAGAAACATGGTACCTCACTTGTGTGGGTCGGCCTAGTGCCCGCGACAGGAAACGGCGCAAAAAGCAACGTGGACACACCTCAATTTCGCTGTGAAAAATGACCCTTTTTTGGCAAAGTGCCTAGCTGTAGTTTTTGAACCATAGCTCTGCCGGCACCTAGGGAAACCTAGCAAACCTATACATTTTTGAAAACTAGACACCCAGGGAAATCCAGGATGGGGTGACTTGACCGCCTCCCACCAGGTTCTGCTACCCAGAATCCCTTGCAAACCTAAAAAAATGCCCAAAAAAACACATTTTTCCCACATTTCTGTGGTGGAAAGTTCTGAAATCTGCGTGGATCCACAAATTTCCACCCACCCCGTGTTCCCCAAAGTCTTCCGATAAAAATGGTACCTCACTTGTGTGGGTTGGCCTAGTGCCCGTGACAGGAAATGGCGCAAAACGCATCGTGGACACACCTCAATTTCGCAGTGAAAAATGAACCTTTTTTGGCAAAGTGCCTAGCTGTAGTTTTTGAACCCTAGCTCTGCCGGCACCTAGGGAAACCTACCAAACCCAAACATTTCTGAAAACTAGACACCCGGGGGATTCCAGGGAGGTATGGCTTGCGTGGATCCCCCAAAGTTTCCTTACCCAGAATGCCCTGCAAACCTCAAATTTAGCTGAGAAAAACACATTTTTCACACATTTTTGTGTGGGAAAGTTGTGGCATCACTGAGCTGCCACAAATTTCCTACCACCTAGCGTTCCCCCGGGTCTCCCGATAAAAATGGTGCCTCACTCATGTGGGAGGCCCAAGTACTCGCAACAGGCAAGGGCCCACAACGTAGTGAGGCGACAGGAAAATTGCCTACCTCAAAACGACCTGGTTGTGCAAAGGGAGTCACCTGGGTTTTTGGCCCGGTGCTCGGCGGCCCCCTAGGGGAACCTACCAAACCCACACATTCCTGAAAACTAGACACCCGGGGGATTCAAAGGAGGTATGGTTTGCATGGATCCCCCAACGTTGCCTTACCCAGAATGCCCTGCAAACCTCAAATTTAGCTGAAAAAAACACATTTTTCACACATTATTCTGTGTGAAAGTTGTGGCATCACCGGGCTTATACACATTTCCTACCACCCAACGTTCCCCCGGGTCTCCCGATAAAAACGGTGCCTCACTCGTGGGGGAGGCCCAAGTACCCGCGACAGGCAAGGGCCCAAAACGTATTGAGGCGACATGAAAATTGGCTACCTCAAAACGACCTGGTTTTGTGAGGGGGGTCACCTGGGTTTTTGGCCCGGTGCTTGGTGGCCACCTAGGGGAACCTACCAAACCCACACATTTCTGAAAACTAGACACCCGGGGGATTCCAGGGAGGTATGGCTTGCGTGGATCCCCCAACGTTTCCTTACCCAGAATGCCCTGCAAACCTCAAATTTAGCTGAAAAAAATCACCTTTTTCACACATTTTTGTGTGGGAAAGTTGTGGCATAACCGGGCTGACACAAATTTCCTACCACCCAGCGTTCCCCCGGGTCTCCCAATAAAAACAGTGCCTCACTCGTGTGGAAGGTCCAAGTACCCGCGACAGGCAAGGGCCCATTGAGGCGACATGAAAATTGCCTACCTCAAAACGACCTGGTTTTGCAAGGAGAGTCACCTGAGTTTTTGGCCCGGTGCTCGGCGGCCACCTAGGGTAACCTACCAAACCCACACATTCCTGAAAACTAGACACCCGGGGGATTCAAAGGAGGTATGGTTTGCGTGGATCCCCCAACGTTTCCTTACCCAGAATGCCCTGCAAACCTCAAATTTAGCTGAAAAAAACACATTTTTCACACATTTTTGTGTGTGAAAGTTGTGGCATCACCGGGCTGATACAAATTTCCTACCACCCAGCGTTCCCCCGGGTCTCTCGATAAAAACGGTGCCTCACTCGTGTGGGAGGCCCAAGTACCCGCGACAGGCAAGGGCCCAAAACTTATTGAGGCGACATGAAAATTGGCTACCTCAAAACGACCTGGTTTTGCAAGGGGGGTCACCTGGATTTTTGGCCCGGTGCTCGGTGGCCACCTAGGGGAACCTACCAAACCCACACATTTCTGAAAACTAGACACCCGGGGGATTCCAGGGAGGTATGGCTTGCGTGGATCCCCCAACGTTTCGTTACCCAGAATGCCCTGCAAACCTCAAATTTAGCTGAAAAAATCACCTTTTACACACATTTTTGTGTGGGAAAGTTGTGGCATAACCGGGCTCAGACAAATTTCCTACCACCCAGCGTTCCCCCGGGTCTCCCGATAAAAACAGTGCCTCACTCGTGTGGAAGGCCCAAGTACCCGCGACAGGCAAGGGCCCATTGAGGCGACATGAAAATTGCCTACCTCAAAACGACCTGGTTTTGTAAGGGTGGTTACCTGGGTTTTTGGCCCGGTGCTCGGCGGCCACCTAGGGGAATCTACCAAACCCACACATTTCTGAAAACTAGACACCCGGGGGATTCCATCGAGGTATGGCTTGCATGGATCCCCCAACGTTTCCTTACCCAGAATGCCCTGCAAACCTCAAATTTAGCTGAAAAATTCACCTTTTTCGCACCTTTTTGTGTGGGAAAGTTGTGGCATCACCGGGCTGACACAAATTTCCTACCACCCAGCGTTCCCCCGGGTCTCCTGATAAAAACGGTGCTTCACTCGTGTGGGAGGCCTAAGGACCCGCCACGGGCAAGGGCCCAAAATGTAGTGAGGCGCACTACGTTTAGGACCCTTGCCTGTTGAGGCGCACTACGTTTTGGGCAGCCCACACCCTAAAAACAATTGCGCAAAAAAAAACCCTGGTGTTTAGTGGGCTTTCTGCCCCCCCCGAAGGGGAAGATTAGGGGCCAATGCCCCATCTGCCCCCCGGGGGGGGCAGAAAGACTGTAATAATTGGGGGGTGGGGTGGGGGCATGGGACTGCCCGTTTTGGGCAGCCCCGCCCCTATTTTTATGTTTTATAAAATTAGCTGGTGTCTAGTGGTCTTTTTGCCCCCCCGGGGGGCAGATTGGTGGCCAATACCCCATCTGCCCCCCAGGGGGTGCAGAAAGGCTATGATGGTGGTGGGTGGGTGGGGGCATTGGCGTGCCCGTTTCGGGCAGCCCCCACCCTAAAAAAAAAATGAAAAGAAATCCCTGGTGTATAGTGGGCTTTCTGCCCTCCCCAAAGGGGCAGATTGGGGGCCAATACCCCATCTGCCCCCCAGGGGGTGCAGAAAGGCTATAATGGTGGTGGGTGGGTGGGGGCAGTGGCGTGCCTGTTTCGGGCAGCCCCCACCCTAAAAAAAAAATGAAAAGAAATCCCTGGTGTATAGTGGCCTTTCTGCCCCCCCCCCAAAGGGGGGGGCAGAAAGGCCCCATGCCCCCACCCCACCCCCATTGGGGGGTGGGGTGGGGGCATGGGCCTGCCCGTTTTGGGCAGCCCCCACCCCTATTTTTATTTTTTTCAAAATTCCCTGGTGTCTAGTGGGCTTTTTGCCCCCCCCCGGGGGGCAGATTGGGGGCTACTGCCCCCATCTGCCCCCCAGGGGGGGCAAAAAGACTACGTCATGCCAAAATAATCTGGGGGTGAGTAAAGGCCCTTGCCCAAGGGGCCGCTCCCCCCTCCCTGGTGTCTAGTGGGTGGATCCCTGCTTGGGGATCGCCCTCCTGTGGTGATCCCCAAGCAAGGATCCAATGGGGAGGGGTACCATTGGAAAGGGGAGATTCTCCCCTTTCCAACGATACCTCTCCCGTCTTTCTATCTCAGCCCCCTGAGCACGTAGAAAGAGAAACAGAAATGAGCCTCTTGGCCATTTCAGTTTCACTTTCAGTGTAATGACGTCGGCGCGACGTGCGCGCTGATCGTCATTACACTGAAAGCAGGGGGGGGCCTCGGGGCCAGCTCCCGAGGCTATTTTTAGTGAAAGGGAATCTCTCTGGTGCCCGCACCAGAGGGATTCCCCAGGGAATGCCTCATGACGAGCTGGCCTCGTCATGGGCACAGCGCGACTGTGCTCCATGACGAGTCCAGCTCGTCATGGGCACAGAAGGGGTTAACTGCAGTGTGCTGTAGTACTTCCAAATCACAGGGATGCAACATATGTAGATAAATATGTTGCAAATCTATGCTTCTCTCTGCACGGCTGCTTAAACTGCAGGCATGTGGTGACACAGGCACACTTGCACCATAGTGCAAGGATATCTGTGTCATGTGCTGTTTGTTTTTGTGCAGGAAGACACACCTTCCTGCACAAAAACAATCAGTAAAGGCATTTTTCTCTTTCAATGTATGCTGAGCATTGTAGCATGCAATGAAGATATAAAAATGTGGAGAAATGAAAACAATTCTCCTTGTTGTGCTTTCCTACACCAATTTTAGAATCGTGCAGCATTCACACACATATCGAGATTTATGATTTCTGATAAATCTAGACATGTGTCTTGTTCTATGAGTATTCAATGCAATCATGCACAACAACACTTATAGAACACCCTTTCAACGCAAAGTGGTGTGCATAATGAGGTTGTATTTACATGGAGTATAAAGAGTGCCCTTTCCTCTCTTTGTAAATATGAAAGAGTGTCTTGCACAATAACTATGTTACAAAAAGTGACATATTTCCGGTTTTAAAATTCCTTGCGAATGATAGAAGGTAAGCACAGAGTTTTGTCTGCAAAGATGTTCAAAGAAGAATGATTGAAATGATTGTGGTCCTTCAATAGGTACAATGGGAAATATTATGAACCCCTCAAATTTCTTTTTTTGCAGGTCACATGATATCTGATTATGGTCAGATTTCAAAACTACATAGGTATAAACAGAGTGTTTTTAGAAACGTGTTTCAACTTTGTAGCTTCTTGCAGACCTCCCCATTCTGCATATTGAGAATTAGTTAAACTTACCTTCACAGTAATAGGAATAAACAATTGTATACATTTTTTTCAGATTTTCATTGCAATCTAAATTCATATAAATTGCTTATTTTAAAATTTGGATCTGTGAAAGAAAAGGAAAAAAAAATGATAACATGTAATAATACATTTTTTACAACACAGCATAATTTCCACAAAGTAATTTGCTTGCCTTTTTTGCTGTTCTCAGAATATATTGAATTTTACTAAAAATAGTGATTTCAATCGTACTCATCACTTAACAGCGGGCAAAAAAAAAAACAATCAGAAAGATTGTTAAAAAAAAAACAACATGCTATTCTCAGCAAAATACCACAAGATACAAATCACAGATATATAAAATGCTTACGGCTAACAAAATTTTAGAAGTTTAACTTACAAAAACTGTAAATGTTGCCACTTTAAAATATTCACGGAATCTGAGGATACATTTTTGGAGAAGGCACCACGCCCACAACGTTTTTCTTCAGTGGTGTGGAAATTTTTTACTTTTCCCGAGGGGCAAACAAAGACCAATGCCACCTTGGTCACGTGCAAGATTTGCAAAAGAGTTCTGTCGCGAGGGGATCCTAACAAGAAATACTCGTACGGCACGGCAAGTATGATGAAACACCTAAGGACCCTTCATCCGAACAATCTTGCATGAGAAGAGTGCAAACGGATGAGAAACACTCCTGCTCCTGCGCCTTTCTGAGTTTCTTTTCTTTTTCTTTTTTTTCTGGCATGATTTCTCTATTTTTAAGTTGAAAAACAGTATCTGTAAAAAAGAATCACATATAAATGTAGATTAATAACTTTCACATTTATACTATTCCATAACTGTACAAACACATTTTATATAAAAACTGACTAAGAAACTATAGCCCTGAACCACAAGTGTGACGATGGTTAAAACACTACATGCATAGTGCATACTACTTTGAAGCAGTTCATGCCCTAAAGCCTACCTCACTAAAAGACTACATGCTAACTGACTGAATGATTACAGTACTATAAGGAGACACACTGGGTGAGTGACAGGGTGTTTGCTAGAAGTGTATGAATACTGATTGGGGAATTGAAGGTGTGAAAGACAACTGTGTAGGTGATTAGAGGACTGCATCCATAGTGAATAGGCATTTGAAGCAGTCTATGTGCTAAGGCCTGGCTCACTGCATGAGTACTTGGGTACTGACGGAATGATTAGAGTACACCAAGGAGAGTGCCTGGGTGAATTTATAAGTGGTTGGCTTTTGACACAGTGAATGGATTAGTACTTGGTACTGAATGGGTCACTAGAGGAGTGCAAAGGGAGTGACAGGATATTTGCTGGACTGTATAGATACTGACTAGGGAATTGAAGGTGTGAAAGACAAGTGTATAGTATGTTAGAAGACTGCATGCATACTGCATAGACATTTGAAGCAGTCTATGTGGTAATGTATGGTTCACAACATGAGTACTTGGAAACTGACTAAATCATCAGACTACTGCTAGGACAGTGCCTGGGTAAAACTTTTAAATTTTCAGTTCTGGCACAGTGAAGAGAATAGTACATGGTACTGCACTTTAGTGTCAAACCCTGACTCATTTTATCAATGCATAAGCAAAGAATAGCTTCTAAAGCTACTAAAACTTGACAACATGACCGGTTTTAAAACAGTTATCTGTCAGCAAATACCCGATGTTACCAAATGCTTCTATCACAATCTTTACCAAAATGCACACAGACTCACAGTGTGATTTTAGACAAGCAACACTATCCTAGGAGTTTACCAAAACTCATTCACTAGTCTAGAAGAGGTAAGGGTACTGCACACAATCTACATATTTAAGTACAGCACATTAGTGTCAAAGCATGACTCATTTAATCAATGCTTAAGCAAAGACTGGCTTCTAATGCTACCAAAACTTGACAACATCAGGGATGTCATCATTGCTGTCATTTGAGATGTCATCAGTGATGTCATCAGTGATGTCACTGACCATGTCATGAGTGATGTAATATGTGACGTCATCAGCAGTGCATTGCGGGGGTGCGAGTTATAGTTAGCTGAACTAACTATAATGGGGGAATTTCTATGGTTTTATACGAGTGAAATGTCCAACTAACTATAACTTTCCCTAAAACCTATGTTTTTTTCAGTGAATTTATAAGTTTTTTTTAAATGCTAATTTCTAACTATAATGTGCCTGAAATATATATATATATATATATATATATAAATTTAAAAAAAAAAACGATATTTTGCACAACTATATATTTTACATCAATATTTTTTCCGATATTTTTTTACTTATCTGTTTAGGTATAGGGAGTTATGTATATATATATATATATATATATATTGTTCATTCGTTTCCCCGTAGGGCTGGGTTCTCGCGCACTCCCGGAAGAAAACAGATCGTCACCAATTCATATCGTCAAGTTTCTTTCTTTATTTACAGCATGCCAGTTAGAAAAACTCTACGCGTTTCAGTCCCACCAGGGACCTTGTTCACGAGACTGGTCTTTGCTAAAACGTTTTTGTTTGTTTTAAATCCACCTCTACAATCAACAGTGACATCACTTCCTTTTCCGGAGCTAGGCATTCTGGTCAATGAGGTCCAAACAATTTTAACTTAATAAATTATGCTGTTACCAGTTAAGTTGAACAGAAACTGGGATTATTACCCTTGGGTAAGGAGGCAAAGTGGTGATAGCGATATACACATAATGCGACAACCTTCGTTAACAAAGCATTAATATACCTGAATTGCTATTCATATTGCATTGAATATGGCCCTCTGGTCGGTCATCTTTTTTGACCAAGGTGATACACTCATAATTAATTTTAAACAATCTGAGTCCCAGCTAGGTGTCGAGTTTGCCCTCTGGTGGGCCCTCATTTGTCATGTAATATTTTGTGTCTAGATTTCCTCCCAGTCTATTTTTCATTTTTTTCTCTTTGAGATTAATTTAGAATATGCTTCGATTCTTTTTGCCTCATCACTCTTTCACGGTCTCCTCCTCTGGGATGTGTTCGCACAAAACACCAAGGAAGTACTTATGGCAAATAAACGCATGTGGCAAATCCAACAGTTGATCAACTGCAAGACCCAATTTGTAATCTACATTATTGAATGTCCTTGCTCAATGAAATATGTGGGGAGTACAAAATGCGAATTGAAAAAACGCATCTTGGAACACGTAAGGGCCACAATCAACACCGATAGGAGCAATGCGGTGGCCAAACATATGGAGAAGGCACACAAAGGAAACTGGAAAGATCTTAAATTCTATGCCATTGAAGCAGTGGGAACACATCCCAGAGGAGGAGACCGTGAAAGAGTGATGAGGCAAAAAGAATCGAAGCATATTCTAAATTTCAGAACTTTGACCCCCGATGGTCTAAATCAAGACGAGGAACTCCATTACCATCTATAAACTGCAGAACTATCTTTCATTATGAGTGACATTTTCTGTAACTGTCAACGAATTGTGCTGTTTTATCTCTAAAATTGAATATTTTTTTATATTTTTTATTTCATCACAGTTTGGGTGGGCTCGGGAGCACTGGGCAGAATAGTATTAATCTCAAAGAGAAAAAAATGAAAAATAGACTGGGAGGAAATCTAGACACAAAATATTACATGACAAATGAGGGCCCACCAGAGGGCAAACTCGACACCTAGCTGGGACTCAGATTGTTTAAAATTAATTATGAGTGTATCACCTTGGTCAAAAAAGATGACCCACCAGAGGGCCATATTCAATGCAATATGAATAGCAATTCAGGTATATTAATGCTTTGTTAACGAAGGTTGTCGCATTATGTGTATATCGCTATCACCACTTTGCCTCCTTACCCAAGGGTAATAATCCCAGTTTCTGTTCAATTTAACTGGTAACAGCATAATTTATTAAGTTAAAATTGTTTGGACCTCATTGACCAGAATGCCTAGCTCCGGAAAAGGAAGTGATGTCACTGTTGATTGTAGAGGTGGATTTAAAACAAACAAAAAAGTTTTAGCAAAGACCAGTCTCGTGAACAAGGTCCCTGGTGGGACTGAAACGCGTAGAGTTTTTCTAACTGGCATGCTGTAAATAAAGAAAGAAACTTGACGATATGAATTGGTGACGATCTGTTTTCTTCCGGGAGTGCGCGAGAACCCAGCCCTACGGGGAAACGAATGAACAATTTGACTACGGCCTGACCCTGCCGTCTCTGAACGCACCGCCTGAGAGCGCCCTGTGATTTCCGAAGTGGGTCGCTTTGCAGAGATATATATATATATATATATATATAAGATTGACTCGAAACGCGTCAGGCCGCATCTCATGAACTGGGGCATCTACATGGTATTCGCTGGTTCCAGAGTGCATTCCCGCCACCTGGGCACACTTGGAGCTTTATCTATACGCGGCAGGTCCTGTCGCGGGGAGTGCACCACCGCAAGATGAGAAGCGGGTCGGCAGCTTGGAATTGTCCCAGTTGATATTGAGGGGACCAGTGCCTGAATTAAGATGCTTCAGCTTACGGGGCCCATCCAGGGCGTGCATTTGTGACCCTGTGCTTTCGGCACCCATCAAGGGAAATAATTGGTGCCAAACTACATTAACCACAATCCTGTGAGAGACTGCTATAAGACGCTCATTGGAGCGACAGCCTATCAGCAGGCAGCAGAAGTCAAATGAAGGTGTGGCATGCGATGCCGTGTCACACAGGTTAACGGCCTCTGAAAAATATTGACTCGAAATACGTTAGGCCGCATCTCATGAACTGGGACATCTACAGGTATTCGCTGGTTCCAGAGTGCATTCCCGCCACCTGGGCACACTTGGAGCTTTATATATATATATATATATATATTCATTTTGTCCCGAGTCCAACTTCTCATACAAACAGTCTCGCATAGATATCTACAAGTTCATTCGAAAAATTAAACTCAAAAAATTCTTCCAATTGAACAAATCTATGAGTATGGCCACCACATCCGACTTGTTGTTGGATCCACTACAAGTTCGGGACTCTGATACACTTCAAATCATGCAATCCTTGGCTAAGGAAAGTTCGGACTTTACTATAACTGGTACTGTGCCTGAACGTCTGGAAGGAATTAACACAGGATTGGCGGCTGCCAGTCCATTTCGTCCTCCTTCGAGTTTCTATCCGATCATGCCCAAGGACTCTGTTGATGTGTTCAGTGACATGGTAATTAATGACCTCAAAAGTCTCAACTTGTCCACTTATTCCAAATGTAGACAAATAAATGCAAAATTGAGAAATTATTGGGCGTTGATCAAGAAAATTCGTGGGAATGGTCAAATTGTGGTGATGGGTGCTGATAAGGGCGGTAACATAGTTCTTTGGCCCAAAAATGATTATCTGCAAGAGGCTCAACGCCACTTGTCCGATACTAATTGTTACAGCAGAGTAGGCCGAGACCATTTGGGTGAAATTAAGAAATCTGTATCCTCCCTATTGGCACAATGGAAAAGAATGGGACTCTTGTCAAAGAATTAATATTTGTTCCTCAAAAATGATTTTCCAACGACAGCCACCCTGTATTTCATCCCTAAGGTTCACAAGGGTATTCACCCGGTACCAGGCAGACCCATCATCTCTGCTCGGAATAACCTTTTGGAAGCTATGTCGAAATATGTGGATTACTTTCTCCAACCTCATATGACCGCTTTGCCATCCTTTATTAAGGATACTGGTGATTTTTTAAATAAAATCAAGGCAATTGATTGGCAATCCACCTTTGCTCTAATCACACTTGACATAGCTTCCCTTTACACCAGTATTTTACATTCTCAAGGGTTAACCGCTGTCAAACATTTTTTAGATTCCCGTTCCATTAATTTCAAGGACCATAACACCATGCTCCTCCAAATGATTGATCTTTGTCTCAATAATAATCTTTTTTTGTTTGATAAAGTCCTATACAAACAGTTGAGGGGTGTGGCCATGGGGGCATGTTTTTCTCCAACCTATGCCTGCCTTTTGGTTGGTTGGTGGGAGGAACATGTCCTCAGAGCCAACCACAAAGATATATGGGATGCACATATCCGGTACTATGGCAGATACATAGACGATATTTTTATCGTCTGGGAAGGTTCCATAGAGGAGGCCTTTTTATTTGTAGCATCCATTAATAACAACACGATGAACTTACATTTTACGGCTACTATCAGCACTGAGAGGGTGGAGTTCCTTGATGTGGAAGTGTTCATTATGGACCAACACATAGACACTAAACTACACAGGAAAATCACTGCTGGCAATTCTATCTTACATGCCAGTAGTGCACACCCACCACACCTTATACGTAGCATACCCTACGGGGAATATCTTCGTCTACGTCGTATATGCAGCCGTCAATGTGATTTAGAACAGTGCCAACAGGAAGCTACCAATCGGTTCCTTGCCCGTGGGTATAAACCTGACAATCTGAAAAAAGCCCTTGACAAAGCTAATCTTTGTTCTCGGGAAATCTGCCTCAATACCAGACAACCTCAAACTACAAATCTCAGTTGGGAGGTGGACACAGAGGTCATTCAACCTATCAGACTCATTACCACTTTTTGTAAACAACACAGAAGCTTGCGACAGATTATTTACAAACACTGGCCCATTGTATTAACTGATATGACTCTCAAGTTTTTGCTGCCCAATCTACCTAACATTACTTTCAGGAGAGCACCCTCAATGAGGGATGCGTTGGTCAAATCCAATCCTGAAGTCACGGAGAAGATTACGTGGTTATCACGTTTTGGTTTTTTCAAATGTGCTTCATGCCGTGCGTGCAAATTCGGAATTAATGTTTCCGAATACTGCACTGCATTCAGCAATGTTCCGGTACAAATCAAACAACATTTCACGTGCCGCACTGACTTTGCGGTCTATGTGTTAGAGTGTACTTGCCATTTGAGATATGTGGGGAGCACCAAACTACCGGTTTTCAACCGCATTTTGCAACACCTTCGTGCGATTGTTAACTCGGACCCCACATATCCTGTTGCCCGACACTTCAAAGCTATTCATGCTAATAAGATCAGTGACTTAACATATTTTGTGATTGGGGCGGTACCACCTTCAATTTGGGGGGGTAACAGAGAAAAACAACTACGCCAGTTAGAATCCTCCTCCATCCTATTACTCGATACCAAGATGCCCAATGGGATGAACACGAGTGAGGATTTGCACAACTTTCTGTAAATATCTGTTTCATTGTGGTCTTTATACTTTTCCCTAATTGTAGTTGACCTAACAGTATTTGTAACATCTACTAGCGGTTTCTTGCCACTGGCAGCCTTGTATAGTTTGAGTATTCACTCCAATGCTTCTTGCTCTACCTTTTTCTTACTTCCCTTTTTGTATTTAATTTTTTTCATCCCTATATGTGCTTTCGAATTTTTCTTTTATCTTTCTTCACTGCTCTTCTCTTGTGTTGATCTTATTTTGACAATTAATGATCAAGAGTGTGTTGTGTTTAGATTCCAGAAATGAATTGTTGTTTTTTTCAGAAACATGCAAGCCGTGGTTATGATTTGTAAATTAGCATTTCAGCATTTAGGGGCACTTGCCGTGTATTTCATTTGCTATGATCTGCTTTGCTGCATTTTATGTATTAATTTGCTATACTAACCCGGTCATTAATGTTTCTGATTGATTCTCTGTACTTTTCTAAGAGAACACACTTTTGGTTTGTAGTATTTTATTTATGTCTATTACCATTAAGCATCATGATTGGATGAATTTGATTTTAAATTGTAAGGTCCGGTACCAGCGCGTCAGGTGATCAAGATCGCGGAGGCGATCGAAACGCGTCTGAGGCGGACACTTGTCTGACAAAATGAATTAAAACGTCGGAATTGAAAACTTGGAACCGTTTTGTTGTCTTTACTTTTGGACGTCAGCGCTGTGCATGGTCAAGAGGTCCATACCTGCTCTCAACTCCCTTTGTTTCACTGGGGAGTTCAGGACTTTGTTTATATATATATATATATATATATATATATATATATATATATATATATATATATATATATATATATATATATATATATATATATATATATATAAATCCATATTTTGTACAACTATATTTTTTACATCAACATTTTTTCCAATATTTTTTTCCTTATCTGTTTAGGTTAGGGAGTTGACATTTTTGCATTCTATATTTTTGCATCGATATTTTATACTTCTATATTTTTAAAATCTATAGTTTGTCAGTGAATCACATAAATCAATACGGAATGTTCCATAAAGGAAATTGTCACTTAACGAGCTAAGGAACCTAATCCACCCTATTAGAACCCATGGAGAGTTCCTTTTGGAAACAAGCAAGATTTAGATTATAAAAAGAACTACCCATAAAGTGACATTCTAGAAACTCAGGCAAGTACCTTACAGCTGCAGTAGCAACCACTTAAAAAGTTGAATCTTTGCAGCAGCATTGATCAGGAAAGGGTTTCTAAGTAAATAGAGAATAAAGTCACCTTTAGCAGTAGCTGTTAGGTAACAAAAGCAGAGAAGCCTCTCTTCAGTAGAAGAGGTGCACAAACAGGATAAAGTGTTCTAGGCAAAGTCTTCTACTCATCTGATTCTTCATCTACCCTACCTAGTTAGGGATACTTATTGATATATAACCACACAATGTATCAATAATGGTTCGACGTTAACTATCCTCTTCCAATGGAAAACTCTCATATGATGGTGTCATCAACTGTTGATGCATCTCCTCCAGATTCCCATGGTAAACATTCTCGACAATATAGTGTAAAACATTGTTCCAAGACCTGGGGGGTTATTATGATGGCAGACGGACGTGAGTCCGGCCGCCATCGAGGTGGTGAGTTGGACCGGCCGCCTGTATGGCGGCAGTCCTGCATGTGAAATTATAATGCAGCCGCCACCGTGGCGGTCGCATCTTGCATGTTTACCATTGCGATGGGTGCTGCTGGGTGCAGCACCCGCCGCAATAGTAAAAATGCATGTAGTGACTTTCCCTGCACTACGTGGCAGGCACCTCGCGGTGCCTGCCACTCAGTGCAGAGAAATGCCCATGGTACCCCCCCAGTGCAAAGCCACCCCACCCGACACAAGGGGGACCCGCAACGGGCCCCCAAAACCAATCCTCGCCGAACTTTCAATGGCAGTTTATCTGCCACTTAAAGGCTGGCTGCGCCCAGCATCCTAATCTGGTGGAAGTTGCCTCCTAGGCACTGCCACCATTTTACTGATGCTGACCGCTCCACCAAGCAATCGTAATGATTGCCTAAGCTGGATCCATGGCAGGCGGTCTTTATGCCCACCACGGTCGCGGTCAGATTCCTCCCGCCATCTGGACCCCCTTGGTTAAATGCAGGAAAGTTCTCAGGAGAACCTTCTTCTGTAAGCTGAAAGATGCACTGTATGTTATTGTGAATAGAAAGTAAGTTGGATAGGATGTAAAACTAGCAATAATATTTTGTAAGACAGTCATAAAATATATCTAAGTCATTATTTATTCAAGTATTTACAGCAGCTCATTGTGTTAGGAAAATGACTTAACATGGGGTAAGGAAGCTCCATAAACATGGACTTGTAGTCAGCACATTATTAAGCAAGTTGCTGGTGCTAGGCAAAATGTTCTTAAAAAACATCTATTAAGCTAGGAACAAGAGTCAAAAGGAAAGGCCTTTTAGGCTCAACGTAAGGGGCACATTTAAGAATGATGTTCTAGTACAAAAAATATTTGTCTTCTATATTATTTCGCATACATTTAGGCACTACACATTTTCACTACATATTTTTTATCTAGAAATCATTTACTAAATTTATATAACTTTGGAATAAGATTCTTTCACATGCCCAATTTTCTGCCTGTCATAATCTACGTGAAAACAATTCTACAGCAGTTTAAAAGCATTAGCGTCTGTCTCAAAGGTTCTGATATCTGTATTTTTGTAATTCTATTTCTTGCTTTTGATAGTGTAGCTGTATCATACCCTCTTGTAATAAATTTGGTGTTCATGTCGTTCAAGCACTCCTGAATTTTCAGGTCACAGCTGCAATTTCTCCTAGATTACACTAATTCCCCATATGGAATGGCCCTAATTTGGTGCCTTGGGTGTGCACTTGTAGCATGTAAGATCGCATTGCATGGTGCAGGTTTGCAGTAATGTTTGCTGTGGGACTGCTGCATGCTCTTAAAAAAGGTTTTTGCATACATTCATAAATGGGAAGGGGTCCCTTGGCGACCCCTTCTCATTTGCGAATGGTTTACCACCAACTTGGTGGCAAGATGGGAGCATTTTGCTGCTGCATTCATGGTCACAAAACATACACACATACTGTTACGATTCGGTATTTGGAAGAGACACCCTGAACATGCCCCTTCAAAATACCGAATCGCAAACCTAGTTTGCTATTCGGTAAAAGGTGACCGATTCGCAAAATAGGGTTTGATACATGGGAACAGTCTTTTTTTTGCGTTTGAAAACGGGCCAATTCTGTGATTCAGCCTATTTACAAATGCAAAACCGCTTGATGCATGTGGTCCATAATATGATAGCGTTTCTACAACACATTCCTATGCAAAAAAAGCTATGCAGTTCCTTGTGAAAGAAGTGGTTGTAGAGGATTGGTCGGAATAACTCACTCATCTACACTACACAGCCCTACACCAGCACCTCACCTTACAGCTTGAAAACAAAAGATCTCCGACAAAGAGCCACTCATAGGGTGCCCGTCAGTCATTGCAGCACCGGCCTGACGAGGTGCAAGCCCTATGATGAAATATGACACCGTTCTGGGTATGTGAGGGCCCTAGTTCCAAAAGTGGGAGACTCACACTCTTACTTCTGGACAAATAGTTATACCGACTAATACTCTACAACAACTTCTTTCACAAGGAACTGCATACCTTTTTTGAATTGGTATGTCCTAGGGCCATGTATGCTGGACCAATAAGCACCCCCAGTCCCCTTTCTTTTGCTTTGATAAATATACAACACATTCGTACCTCTTGACAAGACCCCAAAGATCTTCATGGTTGGCACAGTAAAAAAGGTACTTTATTTGTTGTGCATTGCTACCCAAAGATATGGGTTGAGTTAAGTGGCGTGTTTTGCTGTCACACAGGAGGTCTGAAAACATGCTTCATTGTTTATGCAGTGAAGTGGGAGCAGATTACACATAACATATTAAATTGTTTGAGTGATGTGGGTAGTTTTGCGTCCTTTAATTCAGAGTGATATGTAATTTGTCAAGTAGTTGCCTCATGATTCAAGGAACACTCAGGTCTTTATGCCTTTCCTGTATTCTACATGTCTGTTGATGTTTTTATTCTCTTTGGGAGCATGTTTCAGAGCTTGCATGTCTGAACAGAGAAGGAGTTTCCTCCAATGTATCTATCTATTATCAAAGGCAGAATCATTAGTAGATGAGATGCTTTGGATCTGAGGGTTCTCCTTTGATTTTACAGTTTTATTCCAATCCATGGATAGTACCAGCCTTAGGGTGGTGTGACAAGTGCCGGCACTCCATGCTCTGAGCTTTGGGGAGGTGGAGGAGGGGATGTTGAATTTTGAAATATCTTATTGCATTAACAGCACCTGCTGCAAAGTTCCTCATGTGTCCAGCAGTTTTTAGGAAATAATAAAAATGTTGAGCTAACTCTGGTGATTAATATACCTGCTGGAAAGCTCTGTGTTGTCGCTAGTCACAGTGTTAATTCCACATAAAGTAAGAGAGATTGTTAATGATCCTGCTGGAACAAGTGTAAGATGATATCACAGAATTTTATTTTATGTAAATTACTCAGTAGGTTGTACTTTTGTTACAGACATATCTTTGTTACTTGTATTTCATAAGTTACAATCCTTATAATTTAGCACAGTGAGCTGTGAATTGGCATCAAAAAGCTGCATGCAAACTGCAAAGCAATGGCTTAGAACCTTATTGTTATTTTACCCCTGTCTTTAGATATCGTAAGGTAGCTAAAAAGGGTTTGTTGGGTTGAAATACATTCTTATTAGTAAAGCCAACGCCATCCACTGTGTTACATTTAAAGCCCTGTGTTTGTGCTTCCCCACACCAAGCACTCTCAGAATAATTGCCTACCTGTATTATTCATTGTCTTTGTATAATGTGAGTGTGATGTAAAGTGATCCAACAACCTACATTGGTATGAGTAGTGCTATAAAGGAAATCGAAAAAAAATGAAATAAATGCAAGTAAGAGGGATAACTTTGGAGGATGGTAGTGAGGAAATCCATGGAGAAGGAAGTTGTTGAGGCTGCAACAAATATTGTCGCACCAGGAGCCACCAGCACTAAAGTCAGCCCTGCACTTGGATTACGTGGTTAGTTAAAGAATCTTCATACTTCTTGTAACTAGTTTAAGGTTCTGGGCTAAGCTTTATGTGCTCCTATCTGCATAGTTGTAGGATTCCTCTGTCTAGTTTCGAATTGTTTACAGCTTGACCAGGGCAATGGATGTCAATATACAGTGCAATTGACATCGGTAAGAAGTTCTTATCATATAGAAAGTATTTCTGGTGACTTTGTGCCAGTTCACCATATTCATTAGTTCAGAAAGGACTCCAATGGCATAAATCCTGGATGAAGAACAGGGCAATGAAAAATATAGGCATAGACAGATAGACCAAATACTTCCAAGACAAACAGACCTGTTATGCTGGACCAGCCACACTAGAACTGGTAATAGGGATTTACCTTTCTAGTTCAATACTGGTATAGTGTATAAGAACCTACTACATGCATACGTAGGTGTCTGGCAATAGCAGGTGTTATGACTCCTTTGCTCACTCTTTAGTTTGAGTTCAGCCTTCTGTTCTGTCACCTTTGTTGTTTTCACCCTTTTCAGTTGCTGTGGTTCCCAGTCTTTCGGGGAGTTTGTTAGAAACCTTGTGCTGTTTAGTTTTGTCTCCATTCTTGGAGTCTTCCTCTTTATCAGTCCTGCAGCATTCTCATAACTTGCTTTGACTCTTGGGCAGGATTCCAGGCATGCCTGTAGTATAGTTAAAGTTCATCTTCACAATACTGATCGTCAATTCCAATCAACTTATTTAGGTGCTTGGATGCTTACTGAGTTCTCCGCCTTTAGGCAGGGAAGTTGTTTTAACCTGAATATTTGCCAAGGGGCTGTGCCAGAACCTTTGGTTATCTCTTCCCAGTCAAAGTCTTCTAACTAATCATGCCATTCTTTACCTTGGAGCTTAAAAGAGGGTGTGAGATACCTTGAGGGGGAGAAGGGGTGGTTGTCTCGTTATCCCCAGCTTGTACAATCTCAGGATGTGACAGATTACCAGACGTAATAAACCATGGATTCCGAGGCCAGCCCTCTGTTGGTACTGGCATAAGTAATAGGAGTCTATCCTCCAGGCATTTCCAGAGCAATAGTAGTTTTTCCTCCCAATACTGCAATTCCTACAGGGGCAATGCAATTTCACCCATTTCAGGCCAAGTAGGGGTCTAGCCCCTTCACCTCTCGTGCCGGGCTTGTGCTGTCTCTGATGCTTCTAGGGCCTTAACCCCGGGAAAAGACCCCTGTTCCTGGCCACACTCTCCTCCGTATGGGTAGTGAGATGGAGAGGTGAGTCAGCAAGGCCTCCTGTCTCAGGTGCCCAGGCCGTTCCACTATCACCACCACATGCACCGGTCACTCTCCTCCGATATCTAGTCTGCACTTTGCTTTAACCTCCAGCCTCAGGCACCTGTCTGCTGCGGCTTCATAGGCCTCCTATTAGATTTTGCTGGGGCTGCCTTGGGTATGCTCACAGTCAAGGGCCAGAAATGTCCCATTATGGTGCAATTTGTGTCCCAGGTGGAACACCTTCCCAGTCCCTCAACTGAATGTCTTGTGGGCTCGCACTGCCGTGCCCTCAGTCCTCACCTGGTCGCTCAACTCTGGATGGAGCCATGATCATCCGGGTGCCCAAAATGGACTCTCAGTGCTCCAGGTCTTGCTGGGCCTCTGCCACTTTGGTCCCTCTGCCTCACTTGCTCTCTCCTCCGCAGGCAGCTATGGCCGCCCGGGGGCCTCACCAATCTGCTGCTCACCTCTGGCTTAGTCTCGGCATTGTCTCATCGAGCCAGAGCAACAGGAGTGTTTTAGAGGCTACCCTCCCAGCGGAATCAAAAGACTTTAAATAGTAACTCCAAAAGAATTAAAAATGCCGCATAGATTGTTTATATTGACTATTACAGGGACATGGCAAATAATCAAGTTTAGAGTTGGACCCAACAGGAAAGCAAAGCATGAATTTCATTGTATCAATCCTCAGCCGAAAAAGTAAACCCCTTTCCCAACGACCAATAGGTTTTAGGAGATAGCTAGATGGAGCGTGAGAGATGTTCTCAATGTGCATATATCTAGCAAAAGAGGTTTTCTGAATCTCTTTGTCATATCTAGCATTACTATATGATGCATATAAAGCCGTTTGAAGGTTTTTCTTACTTATATTGCCAAAATCTGAAGGATTCAGAAATAAATGAACAAGGTTCACGCTAGTTAGGCTTTTGTGAACAGCAGCTAACCAGGGTATTTCCATGCCCCTATAACAGTCTAATATAATTTCCCTGGTGAGTTGTGCCGCAGGATTCTTCCAGACTGTGAGCCAGAATAGTGCAGGACGAGCTTTAATATAATCTTCAATGTATGGCAAATTAAGTTCACTGTGGCAAGCATACTGTGAGGAGGAGATGGGAGCGCTCAGAATTTTGCGGCAGAATCTGCTCTCTTCTCCCTGGATGCTACCACAGTTAGTGAAGCCCCAGACTTCTGCGCCATAGGTGGCACTTGGAATGCATTGAAGTTTAAAGATCTGAAAGGTGGCGGATACAACCTCCGTATTCCTAGGCTTTGGCAAACCAAGTATTATATTAGTGGAATTGGAAAATGTTCTCCTACAGTAAGCCACATGGTCAGCCCACAGTCCATTAGAGGCAAATACCAACCCTAGATAGGGGAAAGTGCAAGTGCTTTGTAAACAGTCTGAGTCTAAAACGATTGACATGTTAAAATACTTCTTCGACCCACACGCCATTAAAAAAGCTTTTTTAAAATTGGTGCCTAAGTCCAAACTAGCCATAAAATCAACAAAGCCCCGCACCAGGATGCGGAGAGCTTTTGGGGTGCGGCCCATTAACACCGCATCGTCTGCATATATTAGGGCGGGGAGTTTATTGCCATTAATACTAGGAACATCATGGGTGAGTGTTACCAATGTCTTGTTCAGGTCGTTAATATAAAGAATGAATAGGAGAGGGGCCAGGACACAACCCTGCCTGATCCCTCTACCGACTTCAATGTCTTTCGATACGTCACCACCCCTGCAGATGTGCACCCGGGCATGCAGGTCTTTATGTAAATAAGCTAAAAAATGTACAAGGGTCTCGTCCAAGTCGTAATTTAAAAGAATAGTCCAAAGCCGTGACCTGTTGACAAAATCGAAGGCCGAGGTAAGATCCATGAAGGCTAAATATATAGGTGTTTTTTAGCTACATTATATTTGCCAATAATCAAGTTGAGGTTGAGGCACTGCTC
Source organism: Triturus cristatus (assembly GCF_964204655.1). NCBI lineage: Eukaryota > Metazoa > Chordata > Amphibia > Caudata > Salamandridae > Triturus > Triturus cristatus. The sequence goes on from NC_140582.1 coordinate 559,600,515, forward strand.
AACAGTGCCAATATTACTTCTGAACCCCAACTGACAAGTATGTAAAATCTGGTCTTCCACGGCCCACGACCTAATCTTATTATACAGGACCCTCCCAGGATTTTCAACGTGTTATCAATCAGGGAGATCGGCCTGTAACAGCTTGGGTTGGAGCGGTCATCTTTTTTAAAAATTGGCACAATAATAGTGGTGGACCCTGTATTAGGTATAGTGGAAGCTGTTAAATTATTAAGAACATTCAAAAATAGGGGTGCCCAAAAATCTGGTTGATTTTTAATAAGATCAATAGGCAAACCGTCGGGGCCTGGGGCTTTACAACCCAGGCTCTGTTCAATAGCCTCCTCTACTTCTGATAAATTAATCAAGACCCCAGAGGTAATTGCATACTCGTTGGAGGCTATAGTTGGGACTGGAACTGAGTAAATCTTCGTAAAATGCGCTTCCCATGTCTCACTAGAGATATTACAACTAATTGTGGACATAGGGTGTCCTAAAGACCTCATATCTTTGACAGCTAACCAAAAGTCCTTCCCACTTTTTAATGTAACTGCCCGAGCAAGATTGTCCCAATGCTCCCTGACTAGTTCCTCCTTTCTAGTCGAGATAGCTACTTTATAGCATTGTCTAAGTGATTTGATGAGGGTACTATGTCTACGTTTTTTAACAAGTGCCCTTTGGAGAGCTCTATTAAGTGCGGAACAATCAGTGTTAAACCAACTAGGGCCGGAATGTGTTTCCTTGATGGGCCTGGACAACAAGGTTTTGGCGCCCACACACAGCTGCGTGAAAGCAGCGACTACCGCAGAATTATGTTCCTTAAAAGACAAACAAGTATCGATTAATTCTGGATATGTTCTTACCATCCTACCAAATAAGACTTTATTATTTATACCACGCCAGACTAATCTAAGGTTATCAGTGGAAGGGGACAAATCCCTTGCACCACACTCTTTACCATAGATCGGCCTGGGGCAAGACTCAAAATTAGGTTAATGGGGTTATAATCCCCATGGACAGTAGGAACAACCTCGGCTTTTAACACACATTTCCCTAATAGAGAGGTGATAAAAATAAAATCGATGGTGGAGGTCGAGCCCCTGCCTCTGTACGTAGGTTCTATATGGTTAGCTCTTGTAGATACTGCAGCAAGCTCCATCACATCCAAAAAGTTATTAGTACTTATATGGTTTAATAATTGGGCCCCCCTATAACATAATGGTGCCTTGTTGGTAGGGAAAATAGCAGAATAAATTCCACTGGGTAGCTTGACATTAAAATCACCCCCTAGACAAATTCCTGTGGAACTAGCAACACATTTGGACTTCTGTAAGTGGGATATAAATTTAAATAAGTTAATAAAATTCATATTTGGGACACTCTGGAAGTCATTATTATAAAAATTAATTAAGCAAACCGAAATCCCCCGTTTGTAAATTATTGCCTGAAATTTATCGTTATTTGTATCGAGAACCCTTGCACTGCCACCTGCCGTGATATTAATCCAAATTGCGAGACCTCCTGCAGGTCGACCAAAATTTGGGGTAGGGACTACCAGTGTTAAAACATTCAAACCCCTCCAGGAGTAACTCTTGAGTGGCCCAAGTCTCCTGAAACATTAAAATATCCTGTTTTTGGACTAGCTCCAACCAGTCAGGTAAATTCATTTTAGATGCCAGACAGCGACATTCCAGCTTAATATTTTCAGAGTGGAATCAGCGTCAGATACGATTAGAGTATCAGGTTTACAAGATGGAAACACAGTTAGAAAAGGAACTAGCTCAGATGATACTGGTGGTGTCAATGGGGGGGGGGAGGGGGGACAGTCAATTCTGGCTATCCAAACCCGATAGTGGCAGGAATCTGTTATGTAGAGAGAGGGAGGGGGCGGCAGGAGGAACGTCAGGGAATGTGGCCCCCAAGGAGGGTTTGTAAAAATAGCCCAGGGGTAAGGCCCATATACTGCTAGCAATATTAGAATGGGCCTCCTGTGCCATTATTATTGATTTAGCCACTGATGGATTACGAAAATTGATGACTATACAATCCCCCTTGATACTCTTTGGGGACTGCCCCACCCATCCAACTCTGCGTACCATAATGATGTTATTGGTAAATAACGCCCTGAACCCTTTGTGTTTGGATAGCCAGTCTACACTGTTGTGACGTAGTTGATCCCACGATTCAACTTGATTTGCCCTAAGGGGGGGCACACCCGCCAAAACCACAACGTAAGGGCAGGCTGCTGGGAGCAAATTTAACACCTGCCTGCTACCATTAGGGCTTAACATGCGTGTGGTATCAATACCGCCCTCACATAATATGCTACCTGTTTTGGCGGCACTAGCCTGCGTCACAGTATGTTTGGTGGCAGGGGTAATAAGCCGGGACACGTTATTAACGAGTATACTTTCTGCACTACCTTTGTTCGGGGTACTATTTTCCACGCTATTACCCTCAAGCGCATAACACTCCTTGACTTTGTTACAAACACCACATGAGTCGACAGATGGAATAGGTTTAGGCACACAAGGCAAAATACTAGAATTAGAGTTATACACATTGCTAGGTGGTGCAATTAAATCTGTCCTCCCAGGTATGACAAGCACTGTAGAACTATCCTGGTTGCTTGAGTTCATGCCAAGTGACTCGGGCTGAAGCAGAGGCAGTCATTCCCTCAAAGTGGCAAAGTGACTATCAAGTACATGGTTTACACGCTCGAAGACAGTATCCACGATACGGTTAATGGTGACTTCTCCATGACTTTAGCTCTCGAAGGAAAACAAGCCAGTTTCAGTCTGAGTGCTAATAGAACAGCAAGGTTCAATAGGTGGGGTGAGCACATGAGCGACAGCAGTCTTGGGGGTTGGAGAAGCGTGTATCCATGAGCTCAGGGTATTACGAGATGAGCTAGGGCGAGTAGGTTGCTTCCTCTTGGCGCTAATGTTTTTAGCGGGCTTTCTTTTATGTTGCGCTCCAATAATTGCCTCAGGGGCCGCCGGAGTTTCCAGAGGGATCGGGTTTAGTATGGGAGCGTCAATTATAAAACCATCAGGGGAAGCTGCACAATTAGAAATAAAACCATTGGGTACGGTAGCGTTCAAATTAGTGCCCAACAAGCTGCAGGGAGGAGAGAGTGCCCCCATACCGAGAGGCGCCCCTCGGTCAGTTCAATCTCATTGGATACAATGTTGACAGCCCTTTCTAACATGCTGTCGATACTTGTGGTGATGGGCCTTGAAGGCAACTGCCCCCCTTGCTTTCCCATAATTACGTTGGACTGTAAAACCAATGTAAGCGCTCTCACCTCAAGTTCTGCAAGACTCCAGCGAAAGAGGGGTGGCCCAGCCCAGTCTCCTCCAGTCCAGAAAATGGAAACGGAAACAGCAGGACAAAGAGTAAAGAGTTCCCACGCTGCGGGAGCCCCAGCCGCTACTTGAGCACCTCCTGGCGCGTGCGGTGATGGTGGTGGGCTGCGTGCCACTCAGCGAGTTGGGAAATGTAGTTCCCTTGTCGTCCTCGCCTCTCACGCCCCTCAACCCCCTCAGCGTTCTGGTCAGTGGCAGGAGTCCAGCAAACAGCAACAGCAGGACAAAGAATAAAGAGCTCCCATGCATGTTACGTTGGAGGGGTGGGGAAGGTTGCCAATGGTGGTACTATAAGGAAAGGATCTCAGTGAAAGCGTCAGCAGAAATAGGGCCTGCTCTACTCCGGTCTCAGCCCCTAGAAGTACTATGAAAACAAACACAGCTTGAAAGAAGTCGGCATCAATGTCTTTTGTTAAATTCCAGGAAACCCACATTAGATTACCAATGTATCTTTGCTTGAAGGAGCAGTGGACATCAAAAAGTGCAAGGCCTCGTTTACTCTGTTATGTAAGTAAACAAGGTCTCCATCTCAGATATTCATCACCTATCGAAATAACCAACCCAGAGACAGTGTTAGGATTTTGACGGAATTCTGAAGACTTCCTGTCCTTGGCATTATTCTGACTTCTCCGAGCCTGCTAAAGTAGATTTCCTATATCTAGATTTCTGGAACATCACCGCAGAGAAACTTGAAAATAAACTGAATACACTTGCCAATGCCTGCAAAGGGTCAAAGATCTGACATTTTAAACAATATATCTCAGAATGAACAACCCAGTGCACTAACCAGCTAAGTGAACTAAGAAAATTAGAAATACCATAAAGGGACCTATGGGGCTGCTCAAAACTGTCATCTTACTGAAAACCATAAAATTACAGCCTGCGTCTTACAGTTCTTCATTCATCACACTTACTAAGCGCTTCGGCCCATCACACGATAACCGCATCTCGGTGGTCATCACACATAACATGGAAACACTCTCCACATAAGATCAAAACAAAGACAACACCCTTACATCCACAGGGTAACATTCTAACTATGTAGGCAAGCACTTCAGTGCCTTACATAGGGGTAGTAATTTCTATATAAATGTTGCAATACAGTACAACACCCTTCTTTTGTGTGTGTCTCACCTGCTGGCTTTCCACAGGCTTTTATCTGTCACTGTGTAGTGTCAGTATCTTTGTGCATATTAGCCACAGTGTATGCATTTGTACTGCTACGTGTACAACTAGGAGCAGATAATGCTACTATTGGCTAGTGAATGCATTTGTTTCTAGTCCACAACGCTGTGAGAATGTTAGTAGATTACATCTCTTTGTGATCAACGATAGAGCGCATGGTTGCATGGGATTTCATAGATAAAATGATTTCATGGAATATGATTACTTATATCATCTAAACTGTTTAATTGAAATTTTCAGAATTAATGGCATTTCCCTTTTTGTTGAAACCAATTTATAGAGTGTCATTTTGGTTGAAAATGGCATTTGAATGCCTATTTTTTAAGTGTGAATGCAATGGTTGCAGGTCTTACTTTCAAAAACAGTTTTGTTAAAGATATTTATTTCAGCACTTTGGCTCAGGGGAAATTATTTCATATTTATAATGTTTAAATTTTTAAACAATTACTTCAGATGCTTTTAATTCACCAACCCTTCACCACTAATAAACATCATACATTACTGACCCCTCATAAGCCCATCACACCATTAATCTCTACCTCCTAAGAGCCATCACCACACCAAAACTACACTCATTCCTGAAGCCCAAAAAGTCATTTATACCCCATAAATCCACCATCTGTGGCCATAAAAGCACTCACTAATCCTAACTCCACCCATTCTTGAACCCTAAAAATGTCTAAGCATAAACCCTACCCATGCTATTCTTCTTAGCACACCTCAGCACACCCAATTGCCACCCATCCCTGAATCCGAAAAGACCCTCACTGCTCTTAAACACCAACCATCCATGACCCATAAGAGATCCTCACCACCCTAAACTCCTCATCCCTGAACCCTAAAAGCTACCTTTCTACATCTATACTCCACCTATCCCTGAATCCTTAAAACTCCTCACCACCCTAAATTCCATTCCATCCTGAACCCTAAAAACTCTTCACCACAAGCCTCTACCCATAACTAAACCTTAAAAATCCTCACCAGCCCTAAACTTCACCCATCCATGAACCCTAAAACCCCTCAACACATTTGCACTCCACCCATCCATGAACTCCAAAACCCAAGAAAACCCTTGCACTCCACTCATCCCAGAAACATAAAAACACCTCACACAATTAAACACCACTCATCCGTGAGTCCTAAAAAACCCTCACCACCTCTACACTCCACCCAACTCTGGGGCCTATTAGCAAGAAGTTGCGATATTTATCGCAAAACGCGTTCCTTGTTATCGCTGCCTATCGCTGGATATTTTAGCGGCAAAAACATGCAATTATCAACATTTTTCTTCATTGTGCTAAAATATCCAGCGATAGCGGCGAAATGCGTGAATATCGCTGGAAATCCAGCGATATTCACGCATTAACGCCAATGGGCACTTAACCTGAAGATCCACCTCCCATTGGATAAACAGGTAAGCCATGTTTTTAGCAGGCGTTAGGTTATAGCGATAATCGCGCTTAGCGCGATTTTTTTATCGCTACACCTGCCTTGCTAATAGGAGGTAGCTGTGTTAGCGACTGCTTTCAGTCGCTAACAGTTTGGCAACGCCTACTTTGCATGTCATTAGCGATAAATATCGCTGACATGCAAAGCGGGCCCCAAACCGGTCGCTATCGCCTAACAGCTGTCACTAACTGCTGTCAGCGACAGCTTGCTAATAGGGCGATAGAAATATCGCCGCTTTAGCGGCAAAAAGTGCCGCTAAAGCGGCAATATTGCCCTTGCTAATATGCCCCTTTGTACTCTAAAAACCTCTTTCACCCTTATCACCCTTAACATTACCCATTCCCAAACACAAAAACTCCAGAGTAGGCCTAAATTCCACCCAATTTTAATGTAATTTAGATTTTTTTTCCTAAAAATTACCTTGCCTTTAAAATGCTTCCTTTAATTTTAGATTTTTTTGTATTCCTTCAAAATTATTTTTCCTTAAAATAGGGTTTCCATGATTGGGTTTCCTTCAATGTGGTTTCTCAGTTTACGTTTTTCATGAATTCACACACATCAGGAGCACGCATTGGCATGCCTTCCTAGAGGCGGGGGTGGTGGTTGTGGGGGTGGAGGGGGAGAGAGAGAGAGAGAGAGGGAGAGAGAGAGAGAGGGAGAGAGAGAGAGAGAGAGAGAAGGTGTTTAATTCGGTAAGATATTGTCTTGAAATCCTGGACACAATCGTTTTTTTTAGTTCGATTGAGACACAGAATAGAATCAAACTATCACACAGAAACACAGAATGTATTTTTATAGTTTTAAAGCCTGGAACCCATAATTCTCAGATTACAGTTTTACTGGTATTGCATCATTTTAAATACCAGCAGACATTAAAGTAGCAAACAATTAAAATTAATGTTAGTTGAAATCGATTTCAGGAAAATATACTTAACATAAAACTTCTTCTAAAAGGATCAAATTAGAATAAATAACTCTAGATACCGCCTGAAACCTATAACTGAAAGTATTTAATTAACATATTCTTCTTAAATCGTACTACTTTGTGATATTTTATTTCTATTCATATCATGGATCTCTGGACACTGAATGCTTCTGTGACCCGAGCCTGACTTCTTTCTGAAAACCTATGTAAAGCGTTCTGTTGCACTTATGCTCTGGTTCGCTTTATATAAAGCCGCTAAATATATAAACTACTGGACCCACTCAGGCTGTCGTTTGTTTGGTCTGCTGCGATACCAATGTGCTTGGCCTCCAACTCTGTCATGTTTATAATTGGTCTGCATTGCAAGGCCTTAACATTGCCCTATCTTGTCTACAACTTTGTCATTTCCCCCAGTGTGGTTTTCTTCTTGGCCACTGTTGATGCCCTAATTTGGTAAATGGTGTCATTATCTCCTGTTGGTCCCTGGCTTGGTTAACAAGACTTGCAGCCCAGTTCGTCAAACACAGCTCCTGTTTGGATCCTAAAATGGGTGTGATCCTTTTACCTTGCTGTCAGTTCAGAGGGAACTTGATTTGTAAGTCTGTTTGAGGAATTGGACTAATACAGGACAACAAGTCCTAGAATGCCTGGGAACCTGAAGATACCCAAGTGATTTTGGCAAAACGATCCCAATGATCAATAGTTCTAATTAGTTAGAAAGTAATACAGTAGGTCAGGCATATAGCTGAAAGTGTCTCTCCATTGATTGGTGAGTGTGTGTGTGTATCTGTGTGCGTGTGTGTGTGCGTGTGTGTGGCACTGCAGATGGGGAAGTGAGTAGGTGAAAAAATGTGTCAATGGATAGGTGAATGGATGCATGACTGAAAGGGTGAGTGATTGAGTGCATGTATAATTGACTGCATAAATGGATGGATAAGTAAATGTACAGAAGCAGCACTTTCAATTATAAGCAGATATATTGGTTTTGTCAATGCTGGGTTCGTTTTTGTATTATCAGTTGGCGGTCAACAGTGTCAAATGCTGAAAATAGGTAGAGAAGTTGTTCTGCAACTTTTATTTAAATAAACAGTGCTCTTGAAGTATCTGTATTGCTGGTGTGTCTATGAAAACCCACTGATGGTCTACGTGTATTAATATCAGTCTGTCTGGTGGCCTTTGTGCTTGGACATCTGTATGCCTATTGGGTCTGGTGGTCTGCATGCCTGTTGGTGAGCCGCGATGTCTGCATAGTGACAAGAACGTGTGAACTGTGATTGAATGTCTGTGTCTTTTTGGGTATGCATGTCACAAAAATAAACTTGTTTGTTTTCAGTGCTCTTTTTACTACTTTTATCGATTCACAAGCAGGACCAGGGACTGTATTACCGGAGTGCCCAAGAGGCACAACAGGCGTTTGTGCCCACTTTAAATGCCCCCGGGGCACTTTGGTATTACAGAAGGGGCCGCAGACGCTTGTGCATCCCCTTCTGTAATACCCACATCGCGTTACAAATACATGGCCAGCGCTATTATCAGAGGGTATTCCCTCATTTGCATGGGGGCGTAGCCCTTGGCTCCTGCACAGTCCTACAGACATGGGCTCAGAGGCAAAGAAGTTGTCAGGAGGCGCAGAGTCAGTGCCCCACCTAAAAGGCGCGGCACTGTCAGTGCACTCCCTGATAGCAGGCTTCTGGAGGAGGGAAGACCCCCCTGGCATCCCTTTGCAGGCATGTGCAGTCATTCACTGCACCCGCCTGCAAGGGGATCTTTAATCTCCCTTCAATGTGCAGATGTGTTGCTGCCTGCACTGTGAAACACAGAGTGGCTTCAAAGCAGCTGTTCCATTTTTCATCTAAATGCACTGTTCCCTGGCAGCTCCAGTTTGCAGCTGCCTTTGGGGCAGCGCATTCACTATAATACTGCGCATTGTCCTGGTTAGCGCTGGGTGTACCTTATGAAAGGTGCACCCAGGGCTAGGCAGGAAAATGTGCCCATGCCATAATACGTCCCCAAATGGGCAAGCAAAATGCACAACTTTCTCTAAGAGTTCCACGCCTAAAAATTGAATACTATAAATGAGCAAAATACAATTCTGTTTCACAAAGAAGAGGGGCTAGGGGCCAGATGTACCATGCAAATTTTTGTTTGCAAATCGGGCCATTTGCAAACAAAATATGCTTTTTTCCACGTACCAAGCCCTATTTGAGATTTAATAACCTATTACCGAATAGAAAATAGGGTTTGCTATTCGGTAGTAGGAAGTGTTGTGTTTAATATGTCCCTTCCTAATACCGACTCTCAGTGGTATGTGCACGGTGTCCATCCGAAATGCGTTCACAAAACATTAGCATTTTACCATTAACTCTGAAAAGGTGGTAACCCATTTGCAAATATGAAGGGATCCCCCTTTATGAATGTTAAAGCATTTTTTAAGTGCAGGTAGTGGTCCCACTTTTCATTTTAATATTTTAAACGCATCCCATTTTCCATTAAGGCAAACAGGCTGCATTTAAATTTTAAAAATTGCTTTATTGAAAAGCAATTACAGCCATGGTGGTCTGCTGACCCCAGCAGGCCACCATCCTTGTGATTTTAGTGATTCCCAATGGGTCGCCAACCAAGACCTGCCTCATGACTATTAACCCCTTGTACGCTCATGACGGAACCACTCCGTCATGAGCCACGGGCGGCGTGTGCTCATGACGGAGTGGTTCCGTCATGCTGCGGCCGTTGGCGGCCGCTCTGCCCACGCGGCGCTGTTTCCCCGCCTGTGCGGGCGATCAGCGCAAGTGGGTGGAGTCATGACGGAACCACGCCGTCATGAGCACAGCTCGCCCGTGACTCATGACGGCGTGGTTCCGTCATGAGCATGGCGGCGCCACGCTCACCCCAAACCCCCCCAGCGCTGCGGCGGAATTCGCACCGCAGCGAAGGGGTTAATGAGGTAGGTCTATTTGCGACCCACTGGGAATCGCAAAATGTGTCAAAGACGCATTGCTACATGATTGTTTGCCATTCCCAAATAGCAAATCACAACATTGTTTAAAAAATTGGGTTATTAGTTGAGGAGGGTGAGAGCCACACTCAAGTAATAACTGCAATACTTGTCAGGGTGAACCACAAAGGTCACTAAATTAATCTGTGCTTGAACCTCTGATACCTTGGTACATTGGTAAAGGCTTAGTTTAAAGACATAGGGGTCTATTACTATGGTGGGCGGATTGTGGCCGCCCGCCACCGTAACGGTATGCGGGACCGTTCACCAGAGGTGTGGCGGTCCTGATGTGGCCATTAGGATGCCACCGTGACGATGGCATCCCCCATCCACAACATTGTGGCGGGCGGAGCTCACAGCACCGCTCGCCACAATGCTGTGGATGCACGTTGTGCATTGGCATGCACAAGGTGACAGGCACCGCACGGTGCCTGCCACCTTGACCATGCCAATGTGCACCCCCCAACACTCTGGGGGCCTACAATGGGCCCTCAATGGCAGCAACTGCATGCCTTTCCATGGCGGCAACGCCGCAATGGAAAGGCAAGTCTCGCAGGCATCATGATATGAATGGCAGTGTCTTGCAGACACCGCCACCATATTATGGCAGTTTTCCGCCCGGTCGACGTGTCGACCGGCGGAAAAGCAGCGGACGGTCTTCCCGTCCGCCGTGGACCCCCCAGCCATCCTAAAGTGGTGGGGGTCAATCATGGCAGGATTGCGGGTGGATCGCTCCCCCGGGCCGGCGGTGGCTACCAGAGGGGGCGATCCGCCCGCCATCCTAAAAGTGTAAACTATTCATGCAGCACTCAAACAGTAATATAGTTAAAACAAAACGCAACAATAATACGCAACCCAGTTTAGAAAACTGTCAATAACCAAATTGATTCCAGAATGACAAAAATCAAAATGGTAGACGGCATATATTAAATTTGAAAGTTTTAGTGAAAATAGCATCAAGAAGCAAAAAGTGCCACTCACGGTTATCGGCTTGCACTAAACTGAGAGTAAGTAACAAGTTCAGGCTGAACACAATGGAGCACAAAAGCTGGATATAGTAACCACGTTAGTCCCTCTCAATACTTACCTTCTCAAGTCTGGTGTGAATACTTCCATTCCCATTAGAGGAGGGAGCTAGGAGGAGGATTTAGGCATGAAAAGCAGGTCGAGAGTCGCAGACGGTCATTGCTGTAGCACATAGAGCCAGCCGTCTTTGGTGATTCATGTTGGTTAATCATTGAAGCTTGGTCGCTGTCAGCAGGAAGTTCAGGTTTGCTGATCATCACGGATGTTCAATGCCAATGTGAAGAGTAGGTGTCACTGAAGCTTTGCGGTGGTGGCCATTGCGCGCGGCAGAGTTCTGATGCAAACAGGCCTGTTTGCTGTTGCAAAGAGCCAAAACGTCAGTATTTTCACCTCTTACTTCAGGAGGAGCTCTCACTTCTGCCTGCCAAAGATCCAGGACCTGGAGGGGGCACCTCTTGGGGATCAGAACTCACTCCAGCAGAGGCCAGCAGCAGGGCACAGGCATGTTCAGGCAGGTCAAGTTGCTCAAACAGGAGGTCAGGTAAATGATCCTTCAAGTCACTTTGGGTAGCCTTGGCTGAAGGCAAGCAGACCCAATCTTCATTCTTCAGGCAGCAAGGCAGTCTTTCAAGCAGCAGGTTGGTTCTTCTGGCATCAGGGTAGTCCTGTTTCTGAATCTTCCACAGGTCCAGGAGTGCTCTGATGAGCGTTTCTGAGGGTTCCCTTTTTATTCCTGATGACAATCTTTGTGAAGAGGAATTCCCAGGCCTACACCCAAAACTGGTTCTGGTCAGTTCTTCCCATTCCCCTGGGGTTGGCTCCAAACTGTCTAGGGTGGCAAAAGATAGGGCAGACCTGCTATCGGATTCCTTTGTGTGTGCTGTGGGCAAGATCCTTTGAAATTTAATCAGCAAAGAGTATAGCTCTCCCCAGACATCCTGCCAGGAAGACTCCCCTCCAGCTGCACCCAGGCGCCATTGTCCACTGTATGGGCCCAATGCACATTTTTAATGAGGGAACCATTAACAGGCCTAGGAAGCTGGAAACTCCTAGAAAGGCCTCAGAAACTTTTGGCAGGAAAATGCCAGCTTCCTACAAGTTCCATTTTCCAAAATGATATTCTAAAATGTTACTTTACCATTAATAAGGGTTGTAAAGTACAAATTTGAGTGTAAACATATGTTTTACATTTGCTCCTAATCTGAAGTTAGCACTTTTTAATTGATAGAAAGTAGCCCAGTGTTAGTCGATGGGAGAGATAGTCCTTACAACAGTGAAATCGCCTTCAGGAGTGTTCTTTTTATCAGGACAAGCAAAGCTTTAACACACGCCTTCCTTTTTAAGTACTCTGCACCCTACCATATGAGTCTTTAGGGAGTAATTTAGGGGTGACTTATAAGAATTAGAAGGGAAGGGTTACACCTGGCAACAGGTTCATTTTGCCAAGTCAACATAGTGGTATAAAACTGCACTACAGGCTGTAGCGGCAGGCCTGAGGCATGTTTCTAAAGGCTACTTTAGTGGGAGGCACAATGAGTGTTGAAATCCACTAGTAACATATTTTATTTACAGGCCTGGGTACATGTAGTACCATAAAATGGGGACTTACAAGTAAAGTGAATGCAATATTGAGGCATAACCCAATTTTATCATGGTTTAGGAAGAGAGCATAAGAACTTTACCACTGGTTAGAAGGGAAAAGGGTCACGGAGTCCTAGAGGCAAACAAAAACGAGTTCAGCAAAGTAAGGCATAAGAAGGCAAACAAGCATTGGCATGGCCAATAGGTTTCGCTTTTTGGACCCTATAAGTATTTAGTAATGCAGCAGAATATCCATGGTGCAACAACACCAACTGTTGCATGGCTAAACACTTATAAGGTCCCAAATGCGAGACCTATTGGCTATTCCAATGCTTGTTTATAAATGGCGGCTGCGCCTCTTTCTTTAGACACGGTCGACATTATCGTGAAAGAGCATCCTGGGGCTCTTTTACAAAAAAAGCATTTCTTTGTCAACTTGACAAACATACGCTTTTTTGTGTGCCCATTCAAAAAAGGGAAACGTGCTGCGAGCCCGCAGAAAGGCAAGAAAGCCAAAGGAAAACTTTAGTGTGGCTCTCCCAGGCTCAGCAGGGTTGCAGATCCAAGAATATTCACTGCACTATGGTGGGTGCGGCAACATGGACAACTAGATGGAGGAATGAAGGGAAAGGGAAACACAGAAAACAAGTGGGAGGGAGCGGGCAATGGGACTGTTAAAAAAAAGAAGCTATGATGCGTCCATTGCTGGCCACTTCACAGCACTTTTATTTTTTTTTGGCGAGTAGGGGGGTCAACACAGAAAATGGGATGGTGACAGTTGGAGGTAAGAAGCAACATGGAGAACAGGAGTGTGGAAGGGAAGGAGCAACACGGACAAGAGTGGCAGGAGGGGAAGAAGCAACATTGACAAGGGGGATGGAAGAGGGAGAATCAAAACCGAAAAAGGGGGAGAAGCAACACCAACAACGGGGAGTGTGGGAGGGCAAGAAGCAAAACCAACAAAAGGGGGCCAGGGGAAGAAGCAACATCAACAAAGGTGAGTTGGGAGGGGAAGAAGCAACACCAACAATGAAGTATATGATAGTACATTTCACATTGAATTGAACATGCCTCACTAGGAAGTACTTGGGTTTCAAGGCACTAGACCGTAAAATGAGATGCACTGTGTTTGGAATTCATCTAAAGTCCCTCTTGAAATGGCTGCCACTTTGAGAACAGTGCCTGTGATGTTAACATAAACTTTAGTGTATTGAGAAATAAAGTTGTCCGTTATAAAGAATAAATCATCATTTTCATCCGGTTTTGAACTACATAGAAATATTTACGGTTTTTATTTGATCTGGACACAGGTCCTTCCTAATCTTCTGCCTGCTAAAGCAGTACAGGCTCTGGTCGACACTACCCACTCTTTTAATACCCTGCTACTGCACTCAACAGCAGAATGCTGACCAGCCGGCTTTTGCAATACATCTGGTGTTGCGTTGTTCCTGGGCCCGGGTGAAATTTCAGTTATGCCGGTATAATTTAGAAACTTTTGTGTTACGCTTGTTGCATGAAAGACCTGAAATGATGCCATTTTGCCACATTGCATAATTATATCGTGTTATCTGAAAAATTATAGGGCAGGAACAAGGTTAAGGACCAGAACTACAACACTCGTTGTTTTGGCACTATTAGCACGGAATGCACCCTTAAGACAAAAACTGATTCAAGAATGCATTTTGTGTCATTTAGCAATAGCAGATTATACTAATTCCTCAACCCCTAGTTGCACCCCGTTTACTACGACTGTAATGATTTCCATTTGAGCTATAAATGGGCAAAATATATCCTGATTATGTACTGCATGGGGCTGAGCTAAATATAAAATTAGGTGGAAAACGCATTCACAGTTTAGGTGTGCGCGTGTGCCCACATGCCTCCTAAGAAGTATAACTTGATATTGGTGATCTGAAAGGTTCAAATGAAGGGATGGGTTTCCACTCATGTCACATGGATAAAGCGCATATTACAAAAAGGTCCAACAAGAGGCAGTGCTTTCAAACAGAACTGTGTGAGGTGTGAGCGGGTACGTAATCCGGTCCTGGAATTACCTTTGTCCTCTGATAATTGTCGTTTTAATTAGATGACCAATGTCAGAATGCAAAGTAAAAAAATCAAGGCCTGCATGACCAACGCACTCCGTGAATGGTGCGACTTCAGAGCTCTAGGATCCTCCCAACACTGTTTAAACAGCTGTTCGTATTATTTCACAGAAATAGACATTACTTGACTCTGATGTTATAATGCCCGGTTCACGGTTTCGTGTCTCTCCTCCGCCGCCTTGAGAGGCGGTGAGTTGTACCACGATGCTGATGACTGGATGGGGGTAACTGCGAGGCCATGGCATGGAGATGCTCGTAGTGAGAGCAGTGAAGTATGCGAGGCCAGAGTCCAGGAAGTGTCGGTGGTGATAGCATCGATTTTCTAGCAATTGCAGTACAGGGAAGATGGTATGTGAGCTTAGAGTCAAGGGCTCTATTTAGCACTCTGTACTCCTGTAGTGAAGGGGGATTAACTATATCTAACATACATGGAGAAGTAACTATCCGGTGTGGGGTTGACGTTGGGCCCGAGACTGTACTGGATATCCTGAGATCCGAACATAAAATCGCTGTTCTTCTGAGAAGTGCAGATATCATCTCAAACAAGCATTGAAAGTGTGCGTCATCACGATCGCAATCGCTCTGAAAGCGAAAGTGATCGCGATCGCGCACGAGTTTTCAAAGTGCTGCTGAAGGCTAGCGGTTCGCACGTGCACGGTCGCGTGAACGCAAGCGCTAGGCCAGCCTGTAGCACTTTGCAAAAATCACATTACAAAATGTCTCTCCGAGCCAGCGCATGCGCTGGGCTCAGCAAGACCTAAAAATGAGGGGTTCCCCGGCAGAAATGGTCAGGTCCAAGACTTTGTGCACTCTTGTTGTGTTGTATTCTGTTGTGCTCTATATATATTTACAGATGTCATATTGTTGCTATCCAGGCAAAAGGTGCACATTTCTTTCCAATTCTAGTGACAAACAAACATTTGTACTGCTTAAAATGGTAAAATACCACTTGCCCTGATTTTAAAACATGTAAGACACTAGTCAGCCTAAACCTGAGGCAGAGAGGATGGGCTGATTTGCTAATTATTTTGAATGGTTCCAATACAAGTTCTTGGTGGTAAGTATAGCAGTGCTCGATGCAAACAACTTTTACCACGGCATTATGAAAGCTATTGTACTACTAAATAGTGACATAAAAATGCCATTGCCTACTAATATAGAGGACAGAATATCTCGGGAAAAAATATCAAAAGGTAAGTGCATATAGGAAAGTATAAATGTATTATTCTTAACTCCACATCCATGTACCTAGAAGAGATATGCGCCGCGTATGTACATATTTATGGATTAGGTATAGAAAAACTAGACTTACCCACCTGTCTATATTTTGTTTTCGCTATTCTATCCTTGATATTCTGTCCATCGATATTGTTGATTCGATATTCAGGGGGCACACCTATGAAAGCAGATATCTGAAGGTAGCAATGTTTAACTAGAAAGTGTGTGCATGTTTTTTTGTGCTGCATCTTGTTGTGGTACTGATAAATTGTGCTGTTGTAGGTGTTGTGTCTTGTGCTGGTTTACAGAGACTTAAATTAGCACTTCAGTGCTCACTTTGTGTGATACAGCCCCAGATCAAGATGTTGTTTCCTCGTGGCGATACCTCGAGTACAGAAATTCCTTTATGTGTGCAGACTTTAGAGGATGCTCCAAGTTGAGTGACATGAGAATCATAACTTTGAGGATGTTCTTAAACATGTGCATGATTCTCTGTACTTGTATTGAGTGGTACCACAAGTGTGGGAATGGGCATGACACATCACAATGTTTATATGGGATGCAGAAGAAGGGAAGACTTCACGTGGACATATGCTTTTTGTGTAAAGGTTAAAAGGAAATGTTTGTATTATTAACGTCCCGAAGTACACCGATAAAGATAATTTACTATGTAGATACTCCCCATTATTAGGGTTTGGGGGGGAAAGCACATGAAATCAAAAAGAAAAGTGTAAATATCCACTGCACATGCTTAGTGTTTGGTGAGTAAGAAGTAATTGATCTCCACTCTGCATTTTTATACGTCTAGGAGTGCATGTTTTCTTTTTTTTTTGTAATGACTCTGGTGTTAAATAAATAAGGATGGATATAAAACACATTTAAACCATTGGCTGAGATGGCAATGGTGAGAAAGTTAACAACCTTACTTTGATTTGCGGCTAGAAAGTGCGACAACATTATTTCTTAACATACATTAGGTGAGTTAGTATGGATTATAAACCATCTGCCCCATAAAAATGAAGAATTCTGTAATGGTCTGTTCATGGCTAACCTGATTAAAATGAGGAAAGACTGTGATTTCTCAATTAGGTTTTATTATTAAACAGTGATGATATTTATGAGGCGAGAAGGTTGCTCTGCCCACGTATGAAATTCATTTGATTAGAAGTACAAGAAGTTTCCACTCTGTCATCACAAGCGTAATTTACTGCATTTGGTACATGTCACAGTCATTCACATGTCACGGTGGTCTCACTGCCATGATGTAGTAATCCGCTGCGTGAGACTATTGCCATCACCCTGTTATTTCTGAAACATCTTGTACAGTTATAATCAGCGTGCTTCAAATCAAAGGTGTTCTTGGCTAGTAAAGGAAGTTTCAGTTCAGTACTAACAATTGTAATTTACTTCTATGTGTACATCTACTGTGCCCTCGTCGCCATGATGCAACAATCCTCTGCGTAAAACTCTTCCCATCACTCTGTTCATTCTGAAACATCTTGTACCGTTGTAAACAACCTGCCCTACAACAAAGCTCTTCTGGAGAAGTCCAGTGTAAACACCGCGCGATTAGACTGGGCATCCGCTAAAGTAAGTGTCTCTTTGTAGTTGACAGGGCATTATGAAAGAGTCCTTACAACATGAACTTAACGGGCAAGAACATCAGACGACACAGATAAGAAGCTCTCCTGACCAGTGTTTGTTATGTTGTTGGCGGTATATGGCAGACACATAAATCTTGAAACAGTTTTGCCAAGATTTGTATTACTTGCAACTGTTGCTGTAATTAATCGCCATCCACATTAGTTCTGTTTATGTTTTAAGGAGGGCAGTATGATTTAGCAAGTGCTACATGTGCCTTGGCCTCTCTCATTAAGTGATCCTACAGTTAAATATGCTGACCCGGTTGTGGAAAGCTTACTTCGCTTATGTTGTTGGCAAATGCTGTCCCTAATGCATTCAGAACTGTTGGACATGCTGATACTCTTTTTGAAAGTGCCTTGCAATAGTACTGTGCATGTCAATGTTTTTTATTTGCAAAAGGTAGATACCTAGAGGTGTGTAAGCCAGGAATCTAAGGGTAGAGCTCAGGGAGGGACCCGGCTCAGCGCTAAGACTCAGATCCATGCGGATAGTAGTGGTCTGACCCATTGATCGATATGGACGTTCTGAGGCAGATGGGTGTCGCTGATAGACCATCACTGCTGCCAGTCCCAGTCATTCACATGTCGCAAGACTGACTTTTCAGACTGCAGACTGCTCTTCCTTCCCAAATTATAAATGAACTGGGATTGCTTTCCATAAGACCTTTGGAGGCCACCCCACTGGGCCATAACCAGGCCAGACCTGTAAATGAAGGGGTTCGGGCTTGGCTCTCAACATTGCTCTCCAATATTCTGACAAGGGACTCCGATAGCAGAAAGGCAGATGCTCTCACATAAAGGATTTCCACGATGGCTGAATACGTTCAGTGTGAAACTCCAATTGGAATGTGGAATGTCGCACTCCTTGTGTTTAGAGTGAATAATGTTGGGTTTATTTAGGGTGCCTGGTAAGTAACTCCCTCCTTAGCCTGGAGGTGGGAAAATGTGACAAGAATGAAGGCATTGTCTCCCGTGGGAGTAACGTCCCTTACTCAGCACTCCGATATTGGCGATTTCAAATTATGATGATCCAAGCTGTAATAGATTGTTTTACAATGTATTCTTTAATTCGAATTGTAGTAAGTTCATTTTGGATTCATACTATTTCTCGCATAGTATTTTACATATGTTTTTTTCAACGTTCTTTATCAATTCAAAGTGTTTCAGCCCTATGCATTTCGGGTGAACCCTTCTTCAGGGGTCTTGCATTCTTTCGAAATTGAAACGTCGAATTCTAACAGTGTGTCGTGGAGTTCCACGGCATGATGAAAAGTTAACGAAGCTGTCGCAGCGTAGATTCAGTCGGGTTACGTTGTGGGAACTTTTGTTCGTTTACCAACGAACAAAAGGTCCCACAACGTAACCCGACTGAATTCGACGTTTCAATTTCAAAAGAATGCAAGTCCCCTGAAGAAGGGTTCGCCCGAAATGCATAGGGCTGAAACACTTTGAATTGACAAAGAACGTTGAAAAAAACATATGTAAAAGACTATGTGAGAAATAGTATGAATCCAAAATGAACTTACTACAATTCGAATTAAAGAATACATTGTAAAACAATCTATTACAGCTTGGATCATCATAATTTGAAATCGCCAATATCGGAGTGCTGAGTAAGGGACGTTACTCCCACGGGAGACAACGCCTTCATTCTTGAATACGTTCAGTGGTCATGCTCCAACATTGCTTCGATCTGGCTTTGCTTCACAATTCAAAACATTTATTTCAATTATCTCACACTTTTTTTCGTTCAGTCTTTCTTTCGGTCATCATCTTTTTCCCAGCTTCATAATCTCATACTGGCCGTTCTAGGGGGCATATCAGCAACACCCGGCGATAATTATCGCTCAGCGCTCTTAGCGTGAGGATAATTATCGCCGGGTAACGTGGATTTTTATCGCTGAGATAGCGTGCTATTAGCAACGCTTATCTCCTCAGCGATAAAAATCCTCACGCTAACTGCCTAACATGAGATTATCGCTGGAAACCCAGCGATAATCTCACGCAATGTGGCGTTAGCTTGCTGATTGGGACTCTCAAACTTAGCCATGATATCCACCTTCCATAGGATATCATGGCTAAGTCAGTCCTGAAGCAGGCGTAAGGAAAGAAGCGATAACAGGGGTTATCGCTACTTTTCCTGACGCTATGCTTCATAGCGTGGGGCTTGATGATAGGAGAAATGTCGCTTAGCGACATTTCTCCTGTCATGTTAGGTCAGGAACGCCCACTTTGCATCTCATTAGAGATGCAAAGCTAGGCGTTAGGAATCCTGACGCTAAAGCAAGGTTTCACGCGTTAGCGTGGCCATGCTAATAAGGCAATAAAATTATCGCCGCTTTTCGGCCGAAAACGGCCGCAAAAGCGGCGATTGCCTGCTTGTAAATATGCCCCTAGATCTCTCTTTCCTGCTCTTTCTTTCCCTCTACCTATCTAACACTCTCTGCCCCCTCTCTGCCTTTCCCTCTCCCCTGTATCTATATTCGCCTTATTTCTTTTTTCCTCTTTCTCCCCTCGGTTTTGTCTCTCTATGTCCCTGATAATCTTTCCCACTCCAGGTCCTACTCGCCTCTCTCTTTTTCTCGCACTCTCAGTCTCATATGTTCTTTGCCAGAAAGTTGCACTGTGTCGTGAACAGTCCTGAATTATAGGTAGCTGCAGTACCTTTCCAGTGCTAAAAAGCCTGTGGCGCGTTCAAGGCTGGATGTTGAAAGCCAGGAGCTGACCGGCACCATGGCTTGCTGCATTTTTGTCATGTGTATAATTTAAATGTAAAATGCCTGTATTTCTAGCCCGCATCAGAATAACGCCAACCGCATGTGCCTGATTGCCGTGACGTAGGGGCATATTATCAAGGGCCATTTCGCATTCGTGCGGAAGAAGCTAGCCAGGAAGCAGCAAGATGGAGCCCCGGGACGTGGCAGCTCAGGTAAGTAATTTTCTTTATATGTAAGGTTCTAATTAATTTTAAAATGAGGGCTGGAGGGAGGCGGGCGGCACGTAGTGGAGCTACGCGAAGTGTGCGGGTGGGCGTAGATTTGCCCCCACTCCGTAATGCTTCACGTAGCCTCTCTACACCCACTACGCACAGGGCTGATATCATACGTGTGTATGTTTGGAAAATTGGGTGGATTATACGAAAGATGATGGTGTTTTAGCTTTTCCAGAACATGGTACATTTAATGTAAGGATTCTTCAGAATTTGAGAAACAAGTTGAATTCATTAGAACCAAATCCTAGGTTAACACAGTATGAGGCTTTGGTAAGTTGAAGCATTTGAAATAGAGAAACACAAAGGAGGCAGAAGAATTAATAGAGGATTTTTACCCAGATAACCATTTGACACTTGAGGGGATCAGATGAAAAGATGGAGAAGGGCCGTAGTAACGGAAGGTTTATATCCAGTATTAATGGCTGAAGATCAAGAAGGGAGCAAATGTAAGGAGAAAACGAAACACGTAGTTGTGACAGGAATAGGGGTGATGAATCTGATGATGAGTTTTTGGAAGATATTCTAGTTAAAAGACCTCCACCTGATCAAGAAAATACTAGAGATACGACTCCAAGTGCCCTATGATGGGAACATCATTGGTTCCACAAGTTCTATATGATCCAACAGTCATCCGAGTATCACGAGAAAAGGAATGGGATGAATTGAATAAAAAAAAGAAGAGATAACTCAGAAAATAAATCAGTTAGGTCTAAATTTTGAAGCATTGACAGTGCCAGTAACTATTGGCCCTGTTATTCCATTGTATGGTGACAAACGAGGTACGTCGAAACCACAAAATTTGACAGTTTCACAGAATGGTGTTAGAAAAAAGATAGTGATGCTAGAAGATCAAACAAGTGAAAGTGATTTGAATGTTTCATTATTAGATCTCCCAAATCTTGAGACCATGACTGACACCCAAAAAGAATGTCACCCATAGATACAAGGAGGAACGTAACAACTGTTACCCCATTGGCAGGAAATTCTACTCGATTTTAACCTGAAGATCTAGAAGAATGGTCAAAAGGATTAGAAAAGAAGAAACCCCAACCAAAAACTATAGATGTAAGCAAGTTGAGGGTGGATTTGGAGGAAATGATAATTGGTACGATAAGTCCAGACAGATTAGGCTCATATAGAGATGAGGAATTATGGTTTTTGTGCAAAAGTATTACATGGAGAACAAAGAATCTTCATGATGACATAGTTGAAGCAGCTTTAGAATTTGGAATAGATGTGGAAAAGTCAAAAATATTACAAAAACCTTATAGATCAAAATTTACTGAAAAGGATTTAGAGAGAATGCATCATGTTCATGTTCCATGGAGTAGACAGGATATTGTGTCCTTTATGAATGACTTCCCTAGATTGAGAGAGAAACCAGTTGAATGGTACAAGCAGGTAGAGAGATTTGTAAAGGTTTCAAAGATGTTGTTGAAAGATATGGATGGCCTGTTTGATATAGTGGTACCAACTGATTTGTGGACAAAATGTAAAATTACAGTTGATTG
The DNA here is from genome assembly GCF_964204655.1 of Triturus cristatus. Taxonomy (NCBI): domain Eukaryota; kingdom Metazoa; phylum Chordata; class Amphibia; order Caudata; family Salamandridae; genus Triturus; species Triturus cristatus. The sequence continues at coordinate 559,622,510 of NC_140582.1, forward strand.
GCCAACTGAAGAGTACCCTAGAGACTCAAAGACAGGTGCACCTTCAGAGGAAGTAATGAAGAAATATCACCAAGTGATTACTTTCATGAAAGGGAAAATTCTTTCTAAAGAAACAGATTGGGTTAAGATAGACAGAACAACTCAAGAACCCAAGGAGTCAGTGCATGCATACTACAAAAGGTTGGCTACAGGTGTTTAAGCAGTATAGTGGATTTTAGAACTTTGGTGATAAAGATATGGGACATTTTGTATATATGTTTGTGTATGGAATGATATCAGAAATTAGTCAGATGATTCAACAGCATATGCTGTGCTGGCAGAGTAAGCCGATTGACGACATTTTGAAGTATGCAAAGTATTGTAGTGATGACATTGATGCAAAACACAAAAAGTTAAAAGAGAAAATGATGTGGGCAAAAGTGAAGTTGGCAAAACACCAAGGGGCAACTTCTGGTTCTCAAAATGATAACCAGATGAATGGGCAGAATCAGAATAGTCAAGTGTCAAATGGAAATAAGGGAAAAGGATGAATGTGTAGAGAGGAAGCAAAAAAGAAATATCCTTGTCATGGATGCGGAAAGTTTGGACATTGGAAGAATGAGTGTAGAAATATTCAACAGAATAATGGGGTAAATCAAGTTTTAAATCCACAGATGCAGAATGAGGTGGTTGTGAATCAACAACAACAGCAACAGGTAGTTACTCCTCAGTTGCAGGTGCCACAAGTCCCTATGCCCAACAATATGAGCGCTCAGGTGCAGAGATACAGTGAGAACACAGGATTTAATGGAGAAAGTGGTAAGAATGCACAAACGGTTCAGCAATATTGGATGCAAAGTAATGAGAGTGATTCAAAAATGGCCCAATGACGGTGCCTGAGGGGGGAGGAAGAGTGTGTGCTTGGCACATCTTTGGTGGTAGATCAGTCAGGTCCAATTGTTGGTGGAAAGGTTGAAGGAAATGACATCACTTTTCTAGTGGATACTGGTGCTACCCATTCTACTGTGAGAGCAGCAGAAATCCCAAACCTACCCCTCACAAGAGAAACTATCAAAGTAGTATGAGTCTCAAATAAACAAACAAGGACCCAGTCACAAAACCAATAGAAGTAAATATTGGTAATTTTAAAGACATGCATCGGTTTGTGGTATGTGACTCAAGCCCAGTGAACCTGTTAGGTAGGGACGTTGCTTTCAAGACGATGTTAGTGAAACAGGAAACAGAAGTGGATGAGATGTTTTCACTTCTTACTGAAAATGATTTGCCTCATGAATTGAAAACCACAGTGAGGTCAGATGTGTGGGATTTTACTGGAAAGGATATTGTTCTAATGGCAAAAGTAGACCCAGTTAAAATTTCGGTGAAAGAAGGCTCAATATATCCAAACACACCACAATACAGAATGAGTCCTGAAGTAAAGGCAGGAGTCGCCCCAGTAATTGATCAAATAATTGAGCAAGGTAGTCTAAAAGAAATATTGAGCAGTCCTTGTAATTGGCCAAACATGGGACTTAAAAAGCCTAGTGGGAAATATAGAATAGAGCAGGATTTGAGAAAAATCAATAAAATAGTAGTACCCTGTTGTCCAGTAGTACCAAATCCAGCAGTGATTCTTTATCAGATACCATGGGATGCCCATTGGTACACTGTGATCGATTTGTGCCAGGCATTCTTTTCAATTCCATTGTATCAAGATAGCCCATATCTTTGTGCATTCTGGTTAGGAGACCGTGTTTTGGCATGGTGCCGAGTTCCTCAAGGGTACACAGACAGTCCCTCGATTTTCAATCAGATTCTGGAAAAATGTTTGGAGAATTTGGTTATGCCAGGAAATTCAGTTTTGGTACAGTATATTGATGACCTATGGGTGGCATCAAAGACATGAGAAGCCTTTGTTATTGACACAATCGCTTTGCTGAACTATTTAGCAGAAGGAGGACACAAGTTGTCACCAGAAAAATTACAGTTTTGTCAACAAGAAGTTCAATATTTAGGGCACAAAATAGAAAGAGGAGTCAGAAAAGTGACGCCATAAAGAATAAAAGTGATCCAATAAATGATTTTGCCTAAAACCAAAAAAGAAGTGCAAACGTTTTTAGGAGTCGTTGGTTACTGTTGTCAATGGATCAGTGGATTCTTGTTGCTTGCAAAACCTTAAGTAAGGTTGACAGGAAAGGATGTGATGGATCCGATTGAGTGGGATGATGAAAGTGAAGAAGCATTACAAAATTGAGAGATTGTTTATGTCAAGCACCAGCATTGGGAATGTCAGACTATGATAAAGAGTTTGCTTTGTCCTGTTGTGAAAGGGAAGGATGTGCACTTTCAGTGTTAACTCAAAGACATGGATTGTCACGACGTCCAGTGGCATACTTTTCTGCCACTTTGGATCCAGTGGCTGCAGCATTTCCTGGCTGCTTAAAAGCAGTAGCTGCTACTTGTGTGAGTCTGGAACAGAGTGAATCGATTGTGATGGGACACCCCAAAAAGGTGTATGTGCCACATTCAGTCGAGATCCTTTTAACAAGGACTTGTACTCAGCATTTGACCTCTAGTCAGCGGACTAAATATGAAAGAGTAATATTGGGTGCTGAGAATGTAAGTGTGACAAGATGCACCATGATCAATCCAGCAACTTTACTGCCTGATTCCTATTGTGAAGAAGTGAAAGAGGAAGTTGACCATGATTGTTTGGATGTGACGGAAATGTGTACAAAGTCCCAACCTGATATAATTGACGTTGCTTTGGAAGAGTCCGACTTTGTAATGTTTGTTGATGGGTCATGCTTGAGGAAGGAGAATTGAGAGTTGAGTTCTGCTTATACTGTATGTACTGTGTCTGGTATCCTAGAAGCTTCCTGTCTAAGAGGAGTTAAGCCTGCACAAATAGACAAATAGCCGAATTGTTCGCTCTAACCAAAGCATGCAAAATTGGCAGGAAGTTGAGAGTAACCATATTACTGATAGTCAATATGGTTTTGGGGTTGTGCAGGACTTTGGCCAATTGTGGCTACAGAGGGGATTTCTGACTTCTTGGGGATTTCCTATCAGAAACAGGAAACATGTCAAAGAACTATTGGAAGCATTGCAATTGCCAAAAGAAATTGCAGTGGTCAAATGTGCCCCACATAAGTCAGGAAATGATTATGTGACACAGGATAATCGGTACGCTGATCAAGTTGCACAATTGTGGGCTCAAAATAAAATGTCTCTGAACAGAGGGTTGGGAAAAGAAGTTACCAATTGCCAACTAATGTTTTTCTCTGCTTTTGAAACATGGGACGAAGTTAGACAGTTACAGTATGAAGCAGATGCAATAGAAAAGGAACTCTGGATCAAATCAGGTTGCACAAGAAGAGCAGATGATGAAGTGTGGGTGTATCCAGATGGTAGGCCAATAATGCCAGATAGCTTGTTGTCACAGATGGCTAGGGTATATCATGGAACTACACACATTGGGAGGGACGCCATTATTAGACATTTCAGACAGACATGGTATAATCCAGGTTTAGGGTAGTTGCAGGGAGTCTCTGCCAGAGGTGTTTGACCTGCCAACAACAAAACCCAGGTAGGAACACAGTTGTCAGTTGGGGAAAAATTGGAAAAGCAGAGGGACCATTCACAAGATTGCAACTTGACTTTCTTGAGTTGCCACTGTGCAATGGTTTGAAGTATGTCCTTGTCATTGTGTGTCTGTTTTCTCGATGGGTGGAAGCCTATCCCACAAGGAGGAATGATAGTCTCACAGTTGCTAAACTGCTGTTGAGAGAGCTCATTCTCAGATTTGGATTTCCAGCCACTTTGGAATCAGATAGAAGACCTCATTTTAATAATGAGGTAATCAAATTAATTTGTACAGCTTTCAAAACTGACAGAAATGACATTGTGCGTATCGACCAGAAGCCTCCGGAGTGGTGGAGCAACTCAATGGCACAATAATATCCAGGTTAGGGAAAGTGTGTGCATCCACTTCACTGAAATGGCCTGATGCTTTGCCCCTTGTATTGATGAGCCATAGAATCATTCCTGACCGAAGAGCAGGATTAAGTCCACATGAGATCCTCATGGGAAGAGCAATGAGACAAGCACTGGTACCGGGAAACAAATTGATGAAAATAACTGATGATCTAGTGTTGGACTTTTGGAAAGGACTAGCTGATCTGGTACATTCTGTGTCTCACTAGGTTGGAGAAGATGCAACCACTACACAGCCGAATCAAGCTCATGAATTGTGTCCTGGAGACTGGGTTGTGGTAAAGATGAGCACAAGGAAATCGTGTTTGAAACCCAGGTGGACCTCATCAAATCATATTGGTCACGACAACATCAGTGAAGTGTGCTGGCTTACCAAATTGGATCCATGCCAGTCATACCCAAAGGGTCCCAAGTCCACCTGAATGACAAGAGCAGCAAATGGTAGAACAAAGAAAAGAACCAGAAGCTGAAAGTCGTGAAATCGAAGAAATCAGAGAAACAGATTGTGAAGAACGCATTGACGATGAACAACCAAGTACAAGTCAAGTAGAGTGGGCACCAGTTTCTGGGACTGAAGAGACTGCTATAGAGACTGAGGAAGAGCCAGAGCTTGAAAGACCAGAACAAAATGAGCAAATAATAGAATAATCTATAGAAAATCCAGATCAAGCTCAGTCAGAAGAAGAAAAGGAAAAACCAGAGGGTCCAGAACAAATACAAATAACCGAAAGAGAAGAAGAGAATTCAGAACAAGTCCAACCAAAAGAAAGAAAAAATAAAAGGACACTTGAAATAGGTGAAGAAGGTGAAAAAGCAGTACTGACAAAAAAGGTTAGAAAGGGTGATCACTGGTCGAGTGGAGTAAAAAGACTGAGATACTTTTTAAGAAGAAAAACAGGGAGAGAATTAGAGCAAGTAAATGAGGTGTCAAGTCAGGGTGAGCAAGAACATTCAAAAAGAAGATCATTGAGGTTGTCAAAAAGAGTGAGGGTTCCGTGTAGGAAATACAAGGCTCCAGAATGGATGTACATTTTCCTTGAAGATTTTGAAAATCAATATCTAAATGGAGAACCAGAAAATGACACTGTTGGAGGATCTGATGAAAGGGAATTGAGACCACCTTAAAGAAAGACTTTTGCACAAAAGGTGGACTTTATTGAGAAGATTATCAAACAAAAAGAAGAAAAGAAACAAAGAAGAGGGGGCCATAAAGACGGAAAGCCTTTGAAGTGTGGGATCACACAAAGATTTATTTTTTAATTATTTTTTTAGAGTAAATAATATTAGATATTAAAAATATTTTTTTTTAGATACTAACAATGGCAGAAGTAAAAGTGACTGAACATCTGAAATCTAGTATAAAACAAAGATGTGTTAAATGTTGTTTGTGTAGTATTTCAATACTAATGTTGATCTGGTTATTACTAACGGTCATAGTACCTGTTCTTATGGTAACTAACAATCGAAAAAATACAAATACTAGTGAAAGAATGAATGCAGTCACTAAGAAAACACTACTACAGATTTAGAACAAATGGATAAGACCAATGAAATAGTGATTCATAATTAAATGTATTTACTAAACTCCTTTATCAATATGTTGATACGATGGATGTGAGTGACTGTTCTGTCTGCATGAAAGTACCTACTTCTGTCTCAGAAGGTGTGACATATCACCATCTTCCATTAACTTATGGTGTGTTCTGAAGTGTTGTGTCTAGTTTGTTCTATGTTACTGGCAAGTTGCAATACTGTTACTCTAATATGGATTTGGTCTTTTCAGAAATCCCTATTCAAAGAAATCTGAATCCAGTACTGAGTAGTAAAGATGCAGAGTGTATGGATGAATTTTTCCTAACTACGAATCCCATAGATATAACACATTCTCATAGAAATAACTTAACGTGTCTTTTGCGAGATGAAGAGAAAGATTTTCTAAATTTAGTAGAGGAAAGAAGACAGGATTTCCAAAAGAAGGCGGTTGAGCAGAAGTCAAATGTACCCCCATGAGCCACTCAGGAGGGAGACTATAAGAAAGGCAAGACTCATGCTGCAATGTCCCTAGACTTGTCAAAATTGGGGCAATTCTGTCTACATATACTAAAAACAGAATATAATAGTTTTTTGTTATTGGTACTAGTGAATGTGAACATACCTTCCAAATTATGGGGGATGGGGACTGAAAGGGGGAACTAATACTGTTTTCCCAGGTATTTATTAGGTTTGTGGTAAAAAAGCCTATTACAGGTTGCCAGCATGATGGTACGGTAGTTGTTATTTTGGTATTGTATTCCCAAAGATATATCACATAACTAAGAACAATGAAATGGATGTAATAAGTAAAGGACTAGCAAGAAGTAAAAGAGCAAGTTTTTCAGAAATAGTAGTTGACATATTAGGTGCAATAATACCGTCAGTTGGAGTCGTATTGAACTTACATAAAATATGTCAATTATCCACAGTAGTTGATTGTTTATCAACAGATACTGCTGGGGGATTCTTAGTGATCAATACTGAAATGGTTGCAATCAGATCTATGGTTTTGCAAAATAGACTTGCCCTTGATATTTTATTGGCAAAGGAGGGTGTTGTCTGTGGCATGTTGAAAGTCCAACACTGCTGTACATATATCCCAGACAAAAGTAAACGTATTGAGGGAAATATTAAGAATATTACAAAGATTCATTTGGATTTGACCCAACTGGAGGTTGACGGTGTTTGGGAAAGACTCAGTAAAATGATTTCCACTATAGGTAGCTGGTTTCCCACTTTTGTAAGTAGCTTATTAGGTACAATATTAAGCCCTGTAATCTCAATAGCATTAATAATCTTGATGATAATAATGATATATAAGTGTTGCAAGGGAAAATTGAGAACAAGATTAATGATTGAAACAAAGAACAAAAGGATGGGATGAAAGAAAAAAAGGGGAGAAATTGAATTAGGGGAAATAAAAGAAAGTATATATGGAAAAATGAAAGAGATGAACATGAAAGAGAAAAATGAAGGGTGTATAGAAACTAACGTATATGCCAAGAATAGATAAAGTTGGCACATGGTAATGATGTGTATTTTATGATGGCGCTGAAATGCCATCAGAGGGGGGATTGATGGAGCAAGGATTCAAGAAAATGAAATTTGCTTGGAGAAATCCCTCAATAACAGTACTAATTGTTAGAAATAGTAAAGAAAACAAAATTAATACACACACACAGGATTTACATATGGGGAAAGAGCTTTACGCATGCTTAATTAATGAAAATAAAATGCAACGCGACTAAAACTCACTTTAAACTGGAAAACACTTTTGCGCATGTGCAAATTAGTATTACGTAGATAGTAATGTGACTAACCCATTTTGAGAGGGAAAACTCTCACGCATGCGCAAGAGTTACTAACATTAGGTCTTGAGGCACTGCATGATCGGCAAATGCGTGTCTGAATTTAAAGAGAGCTATTGCTGCTAATGCTTTTGCTTAACGAAAGGGATAATTACATGGGATAGAGTAGAAGTGGGTGGTGAACAGTGATAGTCACATATTTGAGAAATTAACATCTGTTTATGATTCCTTTATTAATAGTGTACATTTGGGCCTGTTGTTACATGCAATAGAAAAGATGGCGGTGAAATGGAAGCAAGTTACACATGCGCAGAAAAGTCATGATGTGACCCGCTAAAATTGTCGCTGACAGGCTGCTAAGAGCCAAGGACGAAAGACATGTAAAACCTCTTCTCAACTGTGGAACTGCATTCAGAATGTTATTTTGATGCAACATTAGATATATGGGAAAGGAAATAAAACAGAATAATGAATGAGCTAAAGGAGAAGGGTTTGTTAGACAAAGAATGATTATTAAAGTTAAATATGACAGCATGAGGTGATGACAACTCCCCTGTCCCATCAAAGTCCGTATTCCATCAATATTTGCAACTTTTGAGGGTGGGACATGCAGAAATAAAGACTATAACTAGAGTGACTACAAAGAATATTGGTGGTTGATTTTGCTGAGAGAGAGAGAGAGAGAGAGAGGCGAGAACTGCTGCTGATGAGGAGAGGAGAGAACAGACTGGGAAGATTCATACCTGAATGACAACTTGATTAGATTGAAGATTCGGGAAGAATATTGAGGCGGGAGAGAGTGTCTGAGAGGGATGCACCCTGGTGCGTCAGGGCTGTAAAGAAGCTTAGTAAGTATTGCCCTGTCCTGATCCTGTCCTGTAGTCTTTGTCTCCTGATTCTTGATCAGGGGACCTCCACCAGTCCTTCGGCCAGGGGTTTGGCTTTCTGTTATCACCATTGGGTAAATATTATTAAATTTGCATATCTTTTGCAAATGTATAATTTCCTATGCCTTTTGTCTCTTCATCTATCCACTCTTAATGCACTGTTTTGTTGAATGTGTCTGTGAATTGAATGTATTTTGCTAAATTAATTTTCTCTCCCATGAAAGTTGATGGAGTTTGCACTGTGCATTTGTACTAATGAGTGTTCATGACTGAGATTTAGATAAAATTCATTGAGTATTACTCAGTATGTGATTATTTCACTAAGACCAGTAAGTCAGTGAATTGTTAATATCACCATCAACTACTCAACTAATGGTCCATCGACCAAAGGAAGAGTGTTGATCTGTGAATATTAGTTAGACAAATGATTTTGAGTTTACACTACAAGTGAGTTAACTAACCAAGATTGACGTAAAAATACAAAACTTGACCCCCCCCAGCGAAAAGGCCAGGAAATTTGATTGTGTATATGAGCCCATTGAATATTTGCTTGTTTGTGATGTGTTCATCCTTGGCCTTTCGCTGGATCAATGCGATGTAACTCAAAAGTCGTGAGGGCTGTATGTATACATATGTACCTCTCATATGTTATATTCAGAGATGAAGAATCACTGGCCCCTTCTGGATGAAACAACAGGATGAATAAAATTCACTCAGCAATGTGAAGTGATGTACAAAAAAGACATGTGAGGTATATAAAAAGGGAAAGACCTCATCATAAATAGTTACCTGATTAATCACTCCTGTAGTAACCTTTTCCGAAAATTATACATCAACCGATCGGGATGTCCATCTGATGAAGTTATTTAACATCTACTGGGCTCCGACGCTCTAGGTAACAGCTTTGTCCTATGGATAATGGGAGGATATGTATTAAAATCAGCATGGAAATAAACCTATATCCTTGATTACCCTTTGGAGGGACTTCATCAGTAAATACTAACCTAAAATGTTGGTAATGTATAATGATGTTGAGGATATCCAGCTTCAAAAGTCTCCCTTATTGCATCACATGGAGGAGGTTCACGGCAGCTTCTTTATCAATTAACTAGAAAAATCAAGATGAATCATTTACGTCTTGGGAATACCTAATGCCAGCCGGTGTTCAAAATTACCAACACTAGCTTGAATGCACAACGGGGTGTTCTCAGAGCCACTGTCAATGGACAGCCCAGTGAAAGACCCAAGAGATGGTATGTCTGATATGATTAACCAGCCATTAACTAGAAACAAAAAGATGAATCATATGTATCTAGGGGATATCTAGGGGTTATGTTAAAAAGATACCGGCTGTGGCTAAAATATATATTGTGGTTTCCTCAGAACCACTCTCAATTGGTAAATAAAAAATGGACCCTTTAGACAATATGACTGATGAAAAGAACGCACCAACAGGCAAACAAGAAATCGGCTACATTTTACAGTCTGAACTGCACTGATCACATATTCACATTTTCTATTCATGTGGAACACATGCTGTCTATTGCCTTGCACTTTCGCCTTGCTGCATGTCTTTTTACACTTTTTTTTTTATGGACTATAATCATCAATGTAAATCCATCAACAATGGACACAATTCTTCCATCTAAATAATTTTGACGTTACCTGTTTTTCCTACAATAAAATATATATTTTTTTCATTCAGTGATTACTGTGACAGAGTGCTGACGAAGGCCTTGCCGAAATGCGCATAGTTTGACAGCATACCACCAGTCTCTGTGCACATCATTGTTATTTATTGTTGAACTATTTCATATGATCATGGATTGTGTTATCTCTTATGCAATGAATCTTAAGGCATGCAGAAAAGTTTGTATTATATTATGTGTTATTTACATCCTAATTGAAGTATGACTACACTGAATGACTGTAACAATGTTTTTATGTAAAACTCATAAAATAAATATAGTTTTTGATATAAGTTGTGATATCTATTGTTATCATTAAGGTGTTGCACTAGAATTGTCTTGCCCGCAACAATTGTTAATACACCTTGCCCAGGTGTGTCTTTTCCATGTTATTGCCTGCGCCCACTAGTCCAGCGATGGGCACAGTTAGAACGACCTTGGCATAGTGTGTGTCCAGTCTCAGGATTGAAACGTATTCTTTTGTATCTCCTTTCTGTAGTTGCCCCCATCTGGAAATTTCACGTCTGGGCGTACCTTTATTGGATCTGAATCGTACATAATGTATCACCATGTTTTCTGATGTCAGTCCCTCTGCAGCAATCTTTAGAGACTGGGCAGATTGTGCTCTGCTTGAGTGTATCTGAATAAATACTTGGTTTGTATTCTCTACTGTCTGACCAACTCTTCATTTGTATCGGGTCACTTCCTTCAGTTGGCACCCGAAAAGGGACCCCATCAGGTGACCAATCCCCTCCCGCAGACGGGCGGGCAACTAGGGGCCATCGCCGGGTCAGACGGACAGATCAGGGATCCCTGTACGAGGAGCACTGTTTTCTCGAAGCTGCTTCTTCTGTCCCACCAGATGGTGCCTCGCCCAGTGGTCATCCCGACTGGGGTACTGACTGGCAAAACCCTTGGATCTGATGTTTGGTCTGAAGAGTCAGCAGTGGAGAATAAATATATTTGACCTGTGTGCACCAGATGAGGTTGTTTTGGTTCTTTGTGGATATGGTACCATTTTTGTTTGTATGTGGCATGGTCTGAGGACCGATTTTGGTACAAAATGTTTATGAACACTTTGCCAGGCAACATAACAAATTTGGCCTACTTTTGAAAATGCCTGAATTTAGTCGATTCTTGGTTTCTTGTTGTCGTTGTTGCTCTGCAGATGCTCGATTGGAAGAAAGTCAGCCGGCGCCTCCAGAAGGCACTCCAACCTTTGATATGTATGTGATGCATGGCCTTGGCCCTATTGTGTATAGTACGCTATGGCACAAAGATATGAGGGACAATGCCGAGTTGCAGTGGCCGTTGACGGGTACCTTTGACAAACAAAAAATTGGGTTTTAACCAGAGAAGTTGTTTGCAAAAAGAAGTAGGCAGTCTATGTTTGATTCTCTTCGAATGTGGCAGAAGGAGGCTAAACAGAGGCAAATGAAAGGAGAGAAAGAGGCCCAAAAGTGGAGAATGCAAACATTGAATCAGAAAGCTGTAGCACATGATAGAGAGGAACAAGAGATAGGGATTGAACAGGAAGATAGGAGGTTTCGATTGAATATTGATAAATATTATGTGACCCAAAAAGACAATGATATGTTTGTAGAACAATTTAATACTCGACCCCCACCCCCATATGCCCCGCAGAGCATATGTTCCGCTCTTCCCTCACAGGCTCAGCTGCCCGGTGCTTCTGTCCCTGCTGGTTCTGCTTCTGTTACTGTTGATCGGACTGCCTTGTCCACGACACCTCCTGTCCTTTCTTTGTCCTCACCGTCTGTGGCTACTATGACTGTTAGTACTCCTGCAACACCTATTGTTTCAGTATCCGTTTTGCTGGCTCTTACACCTGCGACACAGCCGGCAGCAACGTTAGTGCCTGCTACTTCTGTTGCTATGCTTTCTGTGTTCTTCCATACCCCGACATTGCAGAGGGTGAGACAACAGTATGAGGACTTGAGGATAGAGACTGGACGAAGTGTAAAAAGCGAATGCGTCCGTATGTGCGATCGGAAATGGGAGATGCAGAGAAAAAGGTAGTGGCTAATCAGGCTGCGCAATGGGCCCGAAACCCCATTTATGGTGTGGAAGATGTGTGGAGTATGATGAAAGATTATGAGCCTTTTGTACAACTGCATGCCCTTAAGCATATGTCCACTACTTTGATCGGTCTTTTGGAGCAATGTTTCAACGATGCAGCACTGCAGATTCTATATGATATTAAGGATCATGTATATGCTACGGATATGGCGCGTGGTCAAGTTTTTGGTAATGTTGCGACATTGGTTGCTTGTCGGGATAGACTGCTTGAGAAGAGCCCCACCCCTGTATGTCAGTTCCCAATGCAGGAGGTTCATCCTATCTATCATCCTGAAATACCAGAGCTAACAGATCAGCTCAATGTTGCCACTAGACCAGGCGCTGTGACCCGTTTCCAAAAACAATGGGTTTATAATTCATGGAAAAGGAGTGAAGTTTTGTCTCTTAGGACTCCGTTACCTGATCCTAGGATGAATCCAACTGCTTATTATAAGTAATTGACTGAGGCAGCCTCTTCAACAGTGATGACTCTTGCTGATATTGAGATGTGTTTTGGCTTACTAATTCCGGTTGATATTTGGATACAAGTACATACACAGGATCATGCGGCGGAGTTGGGTGGTACCTGGGATCAAATTAAAGTATGGGATCAGGAATGTAAGCCAGGTGATAAACCCAGACCAGAGATACTTGCTTTGCCCGGACGTATCATTACGTATATGCATTTTCTTATCTCTCTGAGAAAAGTTGATTGTGATACGTTATCGTCTTGCTTCCAAAAGAAAGATGAGTGTGTCTGATTTTTCACTCGGTTTGAGGGTGTGTTTCTAGACTATAGAGGACAGGATTTGTCAATCGAAGGTAGCTTTGGTTGTTTGTTGATAGATTTGTTTCCAATTTGCTTCCTGAGATTGTGACCCGATTACAGGCTTCTGAGAGCATCTGGTCCACATCTTCCCCTTCTGCTTTTTTTAATATGGCACAGTATTATGAACACAGGGAAAATGAGGATGAGGAGAGGACGGAGAAGAAGCACAAGGATTTTAAGACGAAGGTGCTGTTGCAGCAAGCTTTTAGGGGAATGGTAGAGGACGAGGTGGCCCGGCCCGACAGCTTCCATGCACTAGCAGGCCACCAAATACCATGCCTTTCGGGCTAAATCAGTGTGCATAGTGTAAAGAGGAGAGACACTGGCATAGCGAGTGTCCTGTGCTTCTGCAGAAAGTGGAGGTTCTGAAAGGATGAGGTTCTCATGGAGGGAGTAGTGGAGCTGGTGGGCAGGACAGGGCCCAGGATGCTGTGGCCTCGCAGGGTCGTTCTGATCAAAATTATATTGATGATCCTCGAGGAGGACAGTATTATCATGATGATTATGACATGTATGAGGTGACGGGGATGTCTTACAGCTAGGACAGCCAGGGACAGAGTGAGGGACCAGTTCCGATACCTGTAGATCAATGCGGACCGTATGTTAGTGTGGATGTGCATGGTTCGACTAAGGAGTTTTTAGTGAACACAGGTGCAACAAACAGTTCTATTTCTCGTTCCTTGGTCCCTGGGGGGCTCTGTCTGGCCATAATAATCTTTCAGTTGTTTTGTCCAGTGAGCCCCATTTCAAAACTCCTTGCATTGACTATTGGTCCTTTTATTGTGGATTCGCCATTCTTGCTGACATCTAATTGTGGAGAAAATTTGATGGTTCTGGACTTGTTGAAGAAATTGCATGCTACGATTTATTGCTCTCCGGCAGGCGTTTATATGACAATGGGTCCGGATGTAGTGCACGCTACTTAGTGCCTGTCCAAGGATGCACCTCTTCCTGCAGAATGTAAAGATGTACCGCCCGCTCTTTGGGTGACTGCTGACACAGATATGGGACAGTTACAGATACTGCCAGTTTTGATCCAAGTTAAAGACAATGCTATTTTACCTCGCATCCCTCAGTATAAAATACAGCATGCAGGTGAGCGAGCTTTAGTGCAAATTGTGCACGATTTGATTGAGAAAGGAGTGCTTGAGGAGACGACTGCTAATGTTTGTAATAGCCCTATTCTTCCTATTCTCAAACGGACACCTTCGGGTTCTTATGATGATCACGCATATGTTTATCGCTTTGTGATTGACTTGCGTGAAGTTAATAAAATAGTTATTCCTCAGTTTCTGGTGGTTTCCGACATTATCACTTTTCTGTCGTTAAATTGAAAAACACGTTCTTCAGTTTTCCCATTCATCCTGACAGCGGGTATCTGTTTGGGTTCACCCTACCTGGTAGAAGCTTTAGATTCTGTTGTGCTTTTCAAGGCTATACAGAGAGTCTGAGTATCTATAGTCAGGCATTGAAAAGTCAGGTGGATTCCTTGTCGCTCCCTACAGGTAATGTATTGCTTCAGTATATCGATGACTTGCTCATCGCCTGGGATACAGAACAAGGTTGCAGAGACAGTACGGTTAAATTATTATTGTATTTAGGTCAGCATGGCCATAAAGTATACCTTTCCAAATGTCAGTATTGTTGACAGGAGGTCACCTACTTAGGTCACCTACTGTCGATGGAGGGTAGGATATTGACCTTTGAGCGCATCAGTACCATTGTTCAAATGCCCGTTCGCAAACTCAAAGATGTGCGCGCTTTTATAGGTATCACTTCCTATTGCAGGCAGTGGATGCCTAGCTATTCGCTGTTAATGAAGCCCCTGCTTGCTCTAACACTAAAAGATGTGCAGGAACCCCTGGCCTTTCTTTTGAGCAATTGAAAACTGCGCTTCGTTCGGCTCCAGTACTCGGCACCCCCGTCCATACCAACCAGTTTGTGTTGTATGTCCTCGAGATGGCTAGTTGCGCGCTCTCTGTTTTAACACAAAAAATTGGAGATAAGCAACGGCTGTGTGCTAACTTCTCTGCTATGGTCAACCAGTCGCACAAGCCATCCCGAACTGTCTAAGAGCAGTCGTGGTCATGGCTGTCTCAATAAGGCAGTCGGCTGGACTCCTACTTGATACTGACCTCACAGTCATGGTACCCCATGCTGTGGACACAGCACCTCAACAGTGCACATCTAATGGGTTATGAATTGACACTGTTTGCCAAACATCTTACGATCAAACGATGTGTCACTCTGAACCCAGCTATGTTACTACCCCTCCCTTCTGAGAATGAGGAGATACACATACATGATTGTATCTTCTGGATGGAAAAAGAGACAAAAGGATGGGTAGACTTGACTGATGTTCCCTTATTTGATCCCCAAGGGGAACTATATGTCAGTGGCTCTTGCTTTAAATTACCAGATGGCACTCCAACTGCCCCATATGCTATTACTATGCTGCCTATGGTAGTTCAGACACCACGAGTTCCCTATCAGTCGGCCCAAGCTGCAGAGCTTGTTGCCCTATTACGAGCCTGCGAATTGAGTGAGAGACTGGTTGTCAATATTTATACTGACAGCCAGTCCACCTTTGGAGTCGCCCACGATTTCGGGAGACTCTGGGCAGAGAGAGGGTTCTCCCCATGGTACAAAGATCCAGCACGGTCATCTTATATATAGGCTTCTGTCCGCTTTGACACTCCCTAAAAAATTGCCAATAGTAAAGAGTAGCGCCCATAGGAAAGTTACTGATGATGTATGTAAAGGGAACACTTTTGCAGATCAGACAGATAAATAAACAGCCCTGACTAAGAGAAAAAGAATGTTTGCAGCAGGTCCCGCTAGGTGGGTGCCCGAGGTCACCATGTTTGAGGATACACTAGATAATGTGAAGGAAATACAAAGTGAAGCCACCGTGGAGGAATTAGTGGTGTGGCAAGAAAGTATAGCACAGTTGAACGATGAGGGATGATGGATTGATAAGTCAGGGAAGCAGAGCTGGGTGCTGCCAGATGCATATGTTCTTCCTGTGGTCAAGATGGCTCATAGCTCATGGCCCAGCCCATATTAGTGCTAAGTGTATTTGTAAGTTGTTAGACACCGGTATGGCATATTGACAACATTTTGAAGACAGCTACACATTTAGTAAAGTACTGTATGGTGTGCAGATGGACAATCCTGGGAAGGGTAGCCCTACCCCACCCAGTAATTTTGCACCACCCACTTTCCCTTTTGAGGTCCTTCTGCTAGATTACATCGAATTAGATACTTGAAGTATGTGTTGGTGTTTGTCTGTGCAGTCAGTAAATGGGTTAAGGCTTACCCACTAAAAACAATACAGCCATGACAACTGCAAAGGTACTCCTAAAGGAGTTCTTTCCTCGTTTCGGCCTGCCCCGTTTGATCTGTAGTGATAACAGAAGTCATTTCAATGCCAAGGTTATCCAGTTAGTTTATGATGGTTTGCACATAAAGCAGAAGTTTCATGCTGTGAATCACCCAGTCAGCAGGTTTGGTTGAGAAGTACAAGGGTACTCTCAAACTGAAATTGGCAAAGATTCAGGAGACAACAGGGTTACAGTAGCCAGATGCTTTGCCATTAGCTCTGTTGTCGACAAGAAGAACAGCACATTCTAGAACAGGATTGTCACCGTATGAGGTTGTGTTTGGATGCCCGGCAAATGTCTGAGATGTCCTGCATCCCCGTAGATTTTCCGATATTGGGTTTCCGTTGTTGATCGACTACCTGTGCCAGTTAACTGTAAATTTGCATTCTTTTCACCAACAGGTCCGGGTGGCTGTGCCTGATATACCAGAGTGACCTGGACACAACATTAAGCCTGGTGATTGGATCTTGGTGCGAAATATTCAGCGGAAGAAGAGTTTGGAGCCGCGCTGGAAGGGACCTGATCAGGTCCTACTAGCCACCAGAGCTGCAGTCAAAGACGCTGGTCGAAAAAACTGGATCCACAGCACTCATTGTAAACGAGTGCCTCTACCTTTGCAATATGACCAACGGGTCGCCAATGAAGTTGGGGATACTGAGAGCGAGACGGTGCCTCAGTTTGTCCCCTAGAGCAACGCTAAATTAACATGGACCCAAACGGATGCGGAGAATGATGAAGTGCTGAATGCAGCCATGCCACCCGAGATCTGAGCTCTTCAGGAACTCCTCTTTGTTGACTCATCTGTGTCTGGAGCCACCAGGTACAAATTGCGCCCTTGGCTGAGGAATAGTGCAACAAAGGCGAGTCAGATTATTCATCGATGGACTGTGTGTTAGGGTGTACTTTGCTATAGTACCAACGGTGTTACTTTAGGGGTATGTGAGGTTGGTACACTATTCTGACATTGGACAGGATAGATCGAACGTGCTCCCCAGGAGGGGGGTACATTATCCTGTGCAACATGGGATTCACTGTGAGCTTAGGATTGAGCAAGCTCCATCGCAGGTGCCCAAGAGCGCCAGCATTGATGAACAATAGGAGCCTGTTCCAGTGTGGATCTGACGGACACTGGGAACACTTACCTTCACAATCAGTTTTATTGCATTCCTTTTCTTTCTTCATAATGCATCCATTTGGCCGGCCTATTGATGAGAAGGAACAGCAATTTGCACCACTGGTATTAGGGCGTGGTTGACCAACGAAGAGTAAAGAGGCTGCCCTCCTTGCCGCCACTGACGACATCCGCATGCTACTAGACCAGGGACACACTGCGGCCTTCAACGCCATCTCACATCGCACGCTAGCAGCCAGACTTCACGACACGGGAATATGAGGAGCCGCCCTCAACTGGATCCAATCCTTTCTCTCCAGCAGAACACAGAGGATCAGACTCCCTCCCTTCCTCTCCGAACTCACCGAGATCAGCTGCGGAGTACCCCAAGGATCATCACTCAGCCCCACACTCTTCAACATCTACATGGCCCCCCTCGCCACCATCATCAGACAGAATGGGCTCAGCATAGTATCCTACGGCGACGACACTCAGCTCATCCTCTCACTCACGAAGAATCCCGAAGACACCAGACTCTGCTTCTAGGAAGGAATGAAGAGGTCACAGCCTGGATGAAAGATAGTTGCCTGAAGCTCAACTCCGAGAAAACCGAGGTCCTCATCCTCAGACCCTGCACCTCCGCCTGGGACAACACCTGGTGGCCCCCACCCTCGGGAATCCACACACCCCTACAGACCACACACAAAACCTCAGGATCATCCTCAACTCCTCCCTCTCCATGAACCGCCAGATCAACGCTGTCGCTTCCGCCAGTTTCAACTGCCTGCGCATCCTCTGCTAGACCTTCAAATGGATCCCCCCGATGCAGAAGGACCATCACCCATGCGCTCATAACCAGCAGACTGGACTACGGCAACGCCCTCTATGCCGGGATCAACAGAACTCTTCTACACAAACTCCAAACCATCCAGAACTCCGCAGCCAGACTCGTCCTTTGGACATCATGCCACGAACACATGACCCAACACCTACAAGATCTCCACTGGCTCCCCGTTGAGAAGAGGGTCACCTTCAAACTCCTCACCCACGCCTCCAAATCCCTCAACAACATCGGACCCAAATACCTCAATGAGAGAGTGTAATTTCACGCACCCAAGAGGAACCTCTGCTCTGCCGACCTCACCCTGGCAGAGGCCCCCCGCATCCGCAGAAACAGAGCAGGCAGGAGAGCCTTCTCCTACATCGCAGCCAAAACTTGGAACGAGCTCCCGGTGAGCATCCCATGCTCCCCTACCTTGCACACGTTCACGAAATACCTCAATACCTGGCTCTTCGACTGATCCAGAGTTACACCCTCCCCCCCCCAGTGCCTTGAGACCCTCACAGGTGAGAAGCTCGCTTTATAAACCCCCTGATTGATTGATTGATTGATTGATTGATTGATATTAATAGTAGTGATTACGCTAAGAACAATACTTGGAATATCCTGTTTTCTAGAGGAGAAATAGCCTGTATATTCCTTGGTCGGTACAATGCCCACTCCCTCTGAGCATGTTTTGTCACTTTGGCTCCAAACAAAGCAGCGCATAGGTTCTCCTACATGATAATGTTTTTATACAAATGTTGCATCAAGCTCATAACGTCTCCAATACAACTAATTGTTGGGTTTGTGGGTTGCTCCCTTCAGTCAATAATAAGAGTGACAATTTGTTGTCCTTGCCACTGTTGTATATTGGTAGCTGTAAAGGTTGGTTCAAATTGTTTCTGCTGGTGTACTAACAATTCCAGCTGTCTACTCTGGGTATGACACCTTCTGATTCTCACACTGCGGTAGAGTATTTACGTTTTTATCAAGGGTTTCTCCCATAGGACCAGCAGGAGCAGGGACTGTCGGTACATTGTCCCCAAAGTTCTCTATGAACACGTACCGTAAGGAAACAACTATACCTGGTTTGGAATGGAAATGGCTGATGTCCAAATGTTCAACACCTCTGAGTATTTTCAATCTTTCCAAGCTCAATATATTTTCAAAGACAAACATATACCGGTGTCCGTGGTCAACACAACAGCTAGTTTATGTGGCCAGGGGACTGGGGAAATGAAGGTGGGGAAGAATAAATGTAATTTTACATACTAATTTAATACGACAAATAGTCTGCCTTTGATTTTGCCCCATAATGTCTATTTCGTTTGTGGGTCACAAACTCACGTGTGGCTTCCAAGGGGATAGTCAGGTACATGTTATCTGTCTTTTCTTCTTCCCCCTGTATATGTAGCCCCGTCTAACTATCACCAAACTCATTGTTTGCAACGTAGAACTCTATCCCTGTCCCATGTCAAGAGGATAGTTGATACGAAAGATATAGATCAGAGTGATACTACCACATATCAATTTGGGGATGCTTTGAAGGCCCTACCCTATTTGGGTCCCATGGCTAATAGCCTTCAAATTCACCAGCTAACAAGAGTTGTTGGAGGGGTTATCAATACAACTACGGGGATAGTGACAAATATCACTGCTGAGCTCCAGGCTACAAGATCAGTCAGGATGGTGTTAGACGTCATCCTTGCAGATCGGGAAGGGGCCTGTCACATCATTGGCTGCAGCTGTTGTGATTATATGCCTGATAACGCTCCCCAATGTTTATTCAGCCATACAGAAATTACATAGGCTATCAGCTGAGATACACCAAGAGACAGGTACTTGGACTCTGTCTGGGTGGTTTTGGAATATGCTAACAACATGGAGTTGGAAGATCATCATCTTTTTGGTTGTGGTTGCTAGTAGTATTTTCACATGTTGCCTCTTTATACACTGTCTCCCAGCTTGTTGCACCTACTGTGTTAATGCTCTCACCCCCAAACTGAAAATATCAATTTATGATACTAGTGCTGTGATCATGTTGCAAAAAGACATTGATGACATGATGCAGATCGAGAGGTTGTTTTTGAATACTGATTATGTAAGCACCAGTTCAAAGTGATGTTTCCTATACTTGAAACATGTTATACGCTTCTTGATAGTAACATATAATTGTTAGCCTCTGCTAAAAGGAGGGTCTGTTAGAATAAAAATGTCTTAGTTGTTTTGCTTGTATGTTGTTCTGAATAAGTTAGTATTTGCGGCACCATTTTAGGTTTATCTTCTCTCTCTCTCTGCGAGAAGCAGCTTTGGTAATTTTCATTTCCTCCAAGGTTGGGCCTTGCTGTACTAATGAATACATTGTTATTATTACACATACCTTTCCCACTAGATAGAGGCCTGCTCCCACTAGTCCAGCGATGGGCACAGGCATAATGACCTTGGCAAAGAGATAGTGTGTGCCCAGTCTCAGTACTGAAACTTGTCCTTCTGTATCTTCTTTGTGTGGCTGCCTCCATTTGGAAATTTCCAGTATCGGCGTGCCTTCATTGGTTCTGAATCGTACATAATGTATCACCATGTTTTCTGATGTTAGTCCCTCTGCGGCAATCCCAAGAGACTGGGTAGATTGGGCTCCGCTCAAGTGTATCTGAATAAATACTTGGTTTGTATTCTCTACTGTATGACCGACTCTTCATTTGTATGGAAGGCTGAAAGGTGGTCGTGAGTGACCCTAAATGGGTCACTTCCTTCAATAGCGGTCGGAGGGGTTTTGGGATGAGGAAAAGGGGAAGCGGAGGGGGAAGAGTCAGAGGGAAGGGTTTAGAAAGGTTTGTTTGGGAGATCTGAATAGTAAAAGAGGTAAGAGATGATGCAAGGAGGGGAGAGTCTAGAAAGGGTTATTTTGGGGGTCATAGTAGTGGAATTGGGTTTGGGATGAATGAGACCGTGCAGGTAGACGATATATTATTTGAGGTATAGGGTGAGAAATAGGGTAGTGCAGTGGAAAGAGTAGTAGAATGAGGTTCAGGGAATTGAGGTAGAGGATATATTGCGAGAGATAGAGAATAAGTTATAGGCTAGTGCACTGGATATGTTGAATTAGAAGCAAAGTAATAAATATAAAGACACATAAGTACATGGAAGATATTTATGCATAATATATATATATATATATATATATATATATATATATATATATATATATATATATATATATATATATATATATTACCTACTGGCGGTCGCCAGTAGGTAGTTATAGTTAGGACCCCTTTTCCATAGGAAAACCTCAACATTCTATTTTGAATAACTTTGGCGCCGGTCTATGAATCCTCGCGAATTTCTCA
The DNA here is from genome assembly GCF_964204655.1 of Triturus cristatus. Classification (NCBI taxonomy): domain Eukaryota; kingdom Metazoa; phylum Chordata; class Amphibia; order Caudata; family Salamandridae; genus Triturus; species Triturus cristatus. The sequence continues at coordinate 559,643,973 of NC_140582.1, forward strand.
AAATAGGTGGGGCGCTACGCTCCGCTCCTACCCTGAAAGTCTCGGGGGGATTCGTCAAGCGGGGGCTGAGATAAAAGGGGGGTCCCAAAACGCGTTTTTCCCATGCATTTTTCCATAGGACCTTTAGAACGAGCTACAGCCCGAACGGCTGAACAGAATTACTAGAAATTTGGCAGAGAGGTAGTCCCTAGGTCAAGGAAGTGCCTTTTGTAGGTTTGGTGTAAATCTGTTCAGTAGATTCTGAGAAAATAGCCTTTAAATCAATATATATATCTGAGCCCGCTTACGGTACGCTTACCGTACGCTTACCGTAAGCGTACGGTGGCGTGCGCGAGCGCGATTCTGATTGGCTCTTAGATCTTAGTAAACATTCGAATCGGCCGAAACCAGGAAGCGGCGTCCGCCATTTTGTCTCTCGCACTGAGTGTTATTTATCAAACATGATGGCCAAAAACATGTTACGGGGCTGTTTTGACAACTCCCTCCCACATAATCATGTTGAGGGAGTCCCCAAACATCCCCCAAGAGCAAAAACGGTTTTATTTTTTTTTCAGCAATTTCGCCGAGTACGCTTACCGTACGCTTACCGTAAGCGTACGGTAAAAAAATAAAAAAAAAAAAACACTATCCACACTTACCCCACCCCCTGTGTTTTTGTTGGCCGCAGGCCACCAAATGCGCAGGGCTTATTAATTGCGAAAAAAAACTTAATTTTGGCAACATGAAATTATAAAATCGAAATAAAAAAAACACTATCCACATTGACCCCACCCCCTGTGCTTTTGGTGGCCGAAGGCCACCAAATGTACAGGGCTTATTAAAGTTGATAAAAACCGTGCACGGAATGAACTGCGTTAAGTGGGCGCGCACGCCTCGAATGGCGTAAAGTAACTTAGCATTTAAAAAACCGTACAAATTCACTGAAAAAACCATAGGTTTCACACACGTTATAGTTAGGAATTAGCATTTAAAAAACCTTGCAAATTCACTGAAAAAACCATAGGTTTCACACATGTTATAGTTAGCGGAAATTTTACTGATAAAAAACCAGTGAAATTGCCCCGTTATAGTTAGTGCTGGCAACTATAACTCACGCGACCGCAATCTTCTGCTGATGACATATGTGTCTTTATGAAAAAAAAATATTTCCAATATATGTATAGCTAAAATTTAATGGAAGAAGACATGGGCAAATAAGTGTCTAAATACAGTATTAGCATCAGCAGAGGATTGCGGTCGCGTGAGTTATAGTTGCCAGCACTAACTATAACGGGGCAATTTCACTGGTTTTTTATCAGTAAAATTTCCGCTAACTATAACATGTGTGAAACCTATAGTTTTTTCAGTGAATATATATATATATATATATATATATATATATATATTCACTGAAAAACTATAGGTTTCACACACGTTATAGTTAGGAATTAGCATTTAAAAAACCTTGCAAATTCACTGAAAAAACCATAGGTTTCACACACGTTATAGTTAGCGGACATTTCACTCATAAAAAACCAATGAAATTCCCCCGTTATAGTTAGTGCAGGCAACTATAACTCACACGACCGCAATCCTCTGCTGATGACATATGTGTCTTTATGAAAAAAAAATATTTCCAATATATGTATAGCTAAAATTTAATGGAAGAAGACATGGGCAAATAAGTGTCTAAATACAGTATTAGCATCAGCAGAGGATTGCGGTCGCGTGAGTTATAGTTGCCTGCACTAACTATAACGGGGGAATTTCATTGGTTTTTTATGAGTACTAATGTCCGCTAACTATAACGTGTGTGAAACATATGGTTTTTTCAGTGAATTTGCAAGGTTTTTTAAATACTAATTCCTAACTATAACGTGTGTGAAACCTATGGTTTTTTCAGTGAATATATATATATATATATATATATATATAAAACAAACTCCCCACGCCGTTTCGTCTCCCGGCGTTTTAAAAAACGGAGGACGGACCACAAGTAGGTGCAAGTAAGTTTATTCTGCTCCCTTGCACAACATTGCCAGCATGATGCGTTTCGATCCTCAAGGGATCTTGATCACATGACGCGGTACACGGTGCGTGATTGCTTAAATACATTTTTTACGTTTTTTGGTTTTTTAAAGTGACCAGTGCATTTGAACATCACATGATTTTCGACCATAGGCATAGACAACATACTCATCAATGTTACAAGGGAACCTTCAACGTCAAGTTTGAAAGAAGTATATGTTTAAAAAAAAAATTTTGTTTTAAACTTTCAATTTGTCCCTTTAAAATAACATGTAAAATACAAATGACATGCAGTATTAGATTATAACTAAAGAGCTGTTATAACTCTACCATGGCATTGTGCAAACTTGCAATTTCATTACTTATGATAAACGCTGATGTCCAGGTTTAAATACCTATTGGCATCAGCCGTCAATAGCTTGGTCAAATATCAAAGCTATAATTACAGTACTGTTCAATGTAAACTGTTAATATGTAAACCGATCGACTGGAATGTTCAAATAGTGCAAAAATACTTTTTTAGTGCAAAGTGCTAGTGTTAAAAAACAAAACATACTGTATGACTAAAATACAATAAAACACCGTGTGTGAATGTGTACATGGAACTTTTAAAAGTGTGCGGCAGGTGGACTAATGTCTAATATTTACAAGGATATATTTACTTTTTACATTTACTTCTCAGTTAGATTTTATTGATGTTTATCTCAGCTGACATAGGTGTATATTATCCTTTATTCAGATCATCTCTATATAACATTAGAGGCAAGTATACAGATCCTCAGTTTGGTTGAGGCCCCCGGGGTGTTTGGTATCGAGGTTTAAAATGTACTTTGTCTCTAATTGTCGTAGGGCTCTCACTCGGTCACCCCCTCTTTTCCTGCTTGGAACACTGTCAATCAGAAAGTATTTTAAAAGAGTTGGATCTGCATTGTGATGCTCAGCAAAATGTCGGGCCACCGGATAGGACTGATCTGGATTTTTTATTGCTCTGATGTGCTGGAGTACCCTCTTATGTCTCTGCAGTATGGTATATATATATATATATTTATACCATACTGAGATGAGATATTTTGCGTTGCTGAGCCTGTGAATAAACACCTTCAATCCGGTATTGGGCCTCATGTGGTGTGTTAACAGATGGGAAATGGTCGGGCTGCTCCGTGCCTGGTGTTCTGAGGCCGCCCTGTAGGGTGTAATGCTCCTTTGCTCGGAGGCTTTTGAAAACAAAAAAAAATATATATATATATATGTATGGCTGCCGTCTTTGTTTGTGAGATGCGTTAAATAAACCGAGCGGAATTTTAAGGATTTTGTGGTCCGTGCTCTTTGTATCCAGTATCCGAGGAAAAGGAGAAGTGGTGGAAGAGTGTCAAAGTGATATATATATATATATATATATATATATATATTCACTTAAAAAACCATAGGTTTCACACATGTTATAGTTAGCTGGAAATTTCACTCGTAAAAAACAAATGAAATTCCCCCGTTATAGTTAGTGCAGGCAACTATAACTCACGCGACCGCAATCCTCTGCTATTGACGTCAGATATTACATCACTGCATTTAGACACTTATTTACCCAAATCTTCTTCCATTAATCTTTAGCTATACATATATTACAAATATTTATTTTTCATAAAGACACATATGTCATCAGTGATGAAATATCTGACGTCATCAGCAGAGGATTGCGGTCGCGTGAGTTATAGTTGCCTGCACTAACTATAACGGGGGAATTTAATTGGTCTTTTATGAGTGAAATGTCCAGCTAACTATAACATGTGTGAAACCTATGGTTTTTTAAGTGAATTTGCAAGGCTTTTTAAATGCTAATTCGTAACTATAACGTGTGTGAAACCTATGGTTTTTTCAGTGAATTTGTATGGTTTTTTAAATGCTAAGTTATGTATTTATAAAAAAAAAAAATTCAGGTTTTCCACCGTGCGCGCGCTGTGGGCGCTCGGTGCGCTTAGCGCACCGAGCACCCACAGTTCGCAGTGCGTGCCGTGCGCGCGCGGTGCGCGCACCTCGCGATTAAAAAAAAAAAAAAAATTGTTTTTTTCTCTCTTGGGGGTCCTTCTGTGACCCCCTGACCAAGGCTAGGGGGTCAGGAACTGTCCACTCTGCCCCCTTTTCACGTTCTCCACCTTTGTTTTTCACCCCCTCAGACTGCGAGAGACAAAATGGCGGCCGACACTTCCTGGTTTCGACCGATTCAAATGTTTACCGACATCTAACAACCAATCAGAATTGCGCTTGCGCACGGCAGGGTGCGCGCACAGTGCGCGCACGGTGCGCGCGTATAGATATTGATATGCTTTCAAATGCTATTTTCACAGAAAAATGATGAACAGATTTACACCAGACCTGCAAAAGGCACTTCCTTGACCTTATGGCTACCTCTCTGCCAAATTTCACGTAATTCTGTTCAGCCATTCGGGCTGTAGCTGCGACTAAAGGTCCTATGGAAAAATGCATGGGGAAAACGCCTTTGGGACCCCCCCTTTTTCTCGGCCCCTGCTTGACGAATCACCCCGAGACTTTCAGGGTAAGAGCTGAATGGAGCGCCCCATTTGTTTTGAAAATTTCGCGAGGATTCGTCAACCGGCGCCAAAGTTATTCAAAATAGAATTTTGAGATTTCCTATGGAAACTAGGTTGTAACTATAACTATCTACTGGCGACCCCCAGTAGATAATATACACACACACACATATATATATACATACATATATGGATATATATGTGTGTATATATAAATGTATATGCATAAGGAAGGTAATATATGTAGATTACAGTTGCATTTAATAAACTCTAGCTTTCAATTGTTGTTGTACTTTAAATTAATTTATTTGTTATTTTTTGAAATTCAACAGTGAAGCAATTGTATATAAATAGTTATGATAAAAGATTTACTTATTTATGCAGTTACTTATATACATGTTTAAAACATAAAATAATGTAACTATAAGTAATATGTACATTTTTTAAGCAGAATGAGCAAATATCTATGTTTTTAAAAACATAATTAGTATACATGTATATACAAAAAGATACACATATATAGGTACATATCTATAGTCCAAATAAATGCTTATATATGGAGGGATATGATGTATATTTATGTTTGAGTATGGCGATTATGTGGGGAAGAGCCAAATCATGAGTAGTCTTCTGAAGATAAGGTGGTTATACGTGGATCTTATTTTTGGGGGTAAAGAGTTGCATAGTTTGGCTTGCTGTATGCTTAACTTGCAGCCCCTGTGATAATAAATGACTGACCCCCCCCCCTTTTGCAGAGCAATTTGCTGTAACATACAAGGGGTGCTTGTAAAATAAGAACAGAAGGGATTGCCACAAATCTGCTGCTTTTCCTGTACCACCATCAAGGAGGAAGAGGCTGCTTTCTGTTTTTTGTATATGCCAAATGACTAGGAACTAACAGCTTATTATACATAATGTATACATTGGTTGTATCTGAACAGCTGTTAAGAATACTGGGATTTGGCCAGCTGTACAATAAAATATGATGGTGACTGGCTAACAAGCCCAGCAAAAAGTATGCTCAATAGGACCTTAACAAGTGAGTAATCTATAAAATAAAGATAGCTAGTGCCTGTCGGATTCGCCAGCAAAATAGGCAAGAGTTCTCAGCTGAGATAGGTGCATGACACGTAGCAGACCTGTTCTGTTGCAGACAGGACCAATGCAATCTGTAATTCCTGACATGTCGATACACCAAGTTCCGACCCAATCACAACAAGATGGGAAAAGGGCTACACAATTCTTGCCTAAATCCCTTCATGTTGGTGACAAGGCTTATATCTACAGAAGTGAAAGGCAACGCTGGAGTTCACCTCACTCATAGCTCTAATGCTTTCCCACTCACCACGGTGATCACCTTCTTCATGGCCTCCTGTGCGTCCTCACCTGGAAGAGATGCCCGTCCAGAGAAAATGAGTACCCTCCATTCATATTGAATCAAAAACTATGCTGCCCCATTCTCCAAACCCACTAAAACGTAATCTTGTTATAAGGCTCCTTAGATACTTTAAAATTATAAGGGCCTGCGCCAAAATATTTAAGGACAATGGGCCCAATTCACAGAACTAACTTAAGACAAAATCCTAAACTTACTACCATTTTAGTATTCACAGAAGGCACTTACTCATTTTGGTATTCACAGAAGGCACTTACTCATTTCGGTATTCACAGAAGTTAGGAGTCCTAACTTTAGGACTCCTAAATGCCTTCTGTTAATACCGAAAGTCTTAAAATTAGGATTTTTCTCAGTTTAGTAGTAGTATAGTTAGGACTCCTAACTTTAGGACTCCTAAATGCCTTCTGTGAATACCGAAAGTCTTAAAATTAGGATTTTTCTCAATTTAGTAGTAGTAAAGTTAGGACTCCTAACTTTAGGACTCCTAAATGCCTTCTGAGAATACCGAAAGCCTTAAAATTAGGATTTTTCTCAGTTCAGTAGTAGTAAAGTTAGGAGTCCTAACTTTAGGACTCCTAAACTGAGAAAAATCCTAATTTTAAGACTTTCGGTATTCACAGAAGGCATTTAGGAGTCCTAACGTTAGGACTCCTAACTTCTGTGAATACCGAAGTGAGTAAGTGTCTTCTATGAATACCAAAATGAGTAAGTGCATTCTGTGAATACGAAAATGGTAGTAAGTTTAGGATTTTGTCTTAAGTTAGTTCTGTGAATCGGGCCCAAAATTACTGGGGATGTGTACACTGTGTGAAGGTAAGTTCAGTGTCAAGCACTGAAGGTAAAAAAGGTTTGTAAAAAATATGAAGTAACTCATGGGAGTAACCACCAGGAGCCTTTTGGGTAGTGCTGCTAATTGGCTCAGTTTGTCTTCATCAGCACTTTCCTATTCCGACAGGAGATCCTACCCTCCATGGGTTTGCCTCTAGTATATAAGTGTAGTTTAATTACACAAGCTAGATTTCTACACTACTATCCTACTGCTATATGTGATGAGGTCATCAAGAGAAGAGAATTTGTGCCTCACTCTCTCAAACTTTAAAAATGAGTCCACAGGGCGGCAATACCTTTTTAATGTGGAACCCATAGGTACATGATTTAAAGTGAATTACATTCTCAGACCATAATGTAACAAACGGCAACATGAAGTTTCTGGCAAATTCATCAGGACTAGAGGACCCAGCTGTCACCCAACAGTACACCATATCTACAAGGAAAAGAAGGGGAAACAAAAACTGGAGGTAGTCAACCTCAAACATATACTGTATACAATTACAACTAAATGAACCACACATGCTCAGATTTATTAAATCGCCACCAGGTGAAGGCATACCAGTGGTCAATGGGTTTCCTCTCTGGACCTAAACAGCAGTGTTGACCCCCCTGAAAATATATTACTCACACCAATCAATTGCAAAACTTTGTGGTAGAGACTCAACGTGATTCTTAAATCACAGACTCAGACCAATAACGTTATGTAACATACATGAGGTAATGCAGAATGGAATACAAGTATGGAGAGGAACAGACACTCTGCTGATCTGTCCTATAGATAACTAGGAGTCACATAATAAAAACATCAAAAATGTAAGCTCACATCACTATTTGGCATGCGAGCAACACAACAATATGCTAATCAGTAGTATGTAGAACCCAGAAGACTCAAAAAGGTGTACTCAAAAATCTTATACCTTACGAGTTTCAAGGGCATACAATAGGGAAAATGAAGAAAACACAAGAAACAGACAAATGAACTGGTTACAGCACTCACCTCACGGTAGACCTAGAGGGTCAGATGTACATAGATTTTGACAAGTCATAAACGGCCTGATTCACAGAATCGGACTGTTTGTGACCGCAAAAAAACAGTTTTCTTTGTACAAAGCCCTACTTTACTGAATTGCAAAATGGGATTGCCATTCAGTATTTGGAAGGGGCGTACAAAGAGAGTCCCTTCCTAATAGTAACCCGCAGTGGTATGTGTGAATGTTTTGCGACCAAAATGTGGTCTCCCTCCTTTTAAGGTGATCCAATGTTTATCCATTGCTTCCTCCAAAATCTTTCCTATAGTTTTTCTTCACTCAGGAGTTGTATCCTTTTGTAAGGGAATGTAATGACATTTAACACTTAACACACAATTAATTTCTGCCTCATAGTCATGTTCAGCCCACCCAAGTAGTACACACTTAGGCGGATGAGGAGAAGGCACCTATGAGCATGCCACTAAAAATTGTGGGTGAAGTGTCTTCTCCTAATATATTTAAGCATCTGTGATGTGGGAGGTGACTACCAAATAGGATAATCCCGAATTTAGAGCCCACCAACTGTTGATTAAAGATGAGTTATTAGGGAGGATGTGCATTTGCTTATACCTCTCCCTCTCTAATTCTGTCTTAATTTAGCTCAGGCATAGCCTTTGTTCATGGTGATGGCTCTCACAGCAGTTAGTACTCGTGCTGCCTCCAATCAGGAGTATCCAATACAAGAGCACGATGAAGTATGAGAACTCTGCACCGGGCTGTGGTCAGACGTTCTGAGCAGTCATCAGGCATAGACAAGGGTCAGGCCATACTTAGTAACTTCCTCACCTTTAACAACAGAAACTGATGACCTACCCCTCACTCTTTCTATCTAATAAATGTCATTGATCATGGAGAACTAATCAGCAGCCCTTTACAAGCAAAGACCTAGCTGAACTTCTGTGGGATAGCCATTTCTCTATCCCCCTCACTTTGGTTTTAAGGTTTCCAACTGCATCCACAGGGATGCAGTCAATACAATCCCACTCGCTGGGACGGACCTCTAGAATTTATTCAACTGGTCACAGCACTCAGACTTTCACCACAAACTGAGTCTTATTAATAAATGCCTGCTACACATTCACCGCACATACACGCATTTGGAATGCACATGGAATGTCAGCACAATTGTTTGCGAGTCATACAGACTACTCTATTTGTCTAGAGAAACAAAGGCTCTTTGTTCACCTTCCAAACACTTATGTCACATATGTACCTCTCTCAATTCCCTTCAATTTGCTTTCAGAGTTTTACAGACCACTCATCTGGTGCTAGAGCTACCACTACTGGGCCTTAGTCAGTACTATCACAGTTGGCAATCAGACAGCTCTGTTACTCAGAGACCCTCTTTGTCTGCTGCCTTCGTGACCCACCTTCTTCTCATCAGAATCTTGCTATGATGCCCAACTCCCCTGTATAGATTGCCATACCCTTTGCCCACTTTCTTAGCCACAAACTATTTTTGCTTACTTTAGCCCTCTGAGATTCTCAAACCCTTTCTGCCATCTTTCACGGACTGCAATCTATTTCACCCACCTACCACAATCCTTTCCATCATCGCACCTTTAGGCCCCTCTGCCAAGTTTCAGTTACTCCACATTCACACTATTGTGTCAGCATCAGACAGCATCTGGAATCAATTCGAGCTCAGAACAGTCCTTGCTTTTTATTCACTTTGCATGCTCTGGTTTTGCAGCAAATATTTCCCATCAGTTCTATTAGTGTTCTGAAAAGGTTGGGATTTCTAGGGATTGACAGTTTAAGAAGACGAAATAAGAACCATTTACAAAAGGGGTATCTTAATGCACATGGTATGGAATCACATAGGTGTCCTCTTGAACTAAGTCTTCTTCCTTTTCCTCTTCTTTACCCTGCTCCTGCTGCCTTCCAAAACCTGGTCTTTCTGCTCCATGTGGTACGTTGAGATCTGGTACTGGTTCTCTCAGAGCTTATTATTCTGGCTCTGGTTGTCTGGGTCCCTGGTTAATCCCCTGGTTCTCAAATTCTCGGTTGGCATTGTCTGTGGCGTTCTCATTATTCTTTGCCCACTGGACCTGGGGTCTTCTAAATCCTCATCCTTTTAGTTTGAGGTATGCTGGGCCTAGTTCTCCTGGACCTGGTCCTTCTAGCAACCTAAGTCATGGTTACTTTGGTCCTGGTCATCCTAGTCAATCGTTTTCTTACGTTCATGTGCTGATAAACATAAACCTTATCTTCTGGTCATCCTGGCCCTTTTAGATCCCCCAACTCTTGACTCCTCCTGGCCCTGTTCTTTTCTGGTCCTATTGGCCCTGGTCATCTTGTCATGGGTATCCTACATCCTAGTCCTCTTACCACGGACCCCGGTCCAACTGGCCCCCTTGTTCAATCTGGCCTCTTGCGTGCTGGCCTGCCTAGTATTTGTACTCTTAGTTTAGAGTGTACTGGTCTTACTGGCTCTGTTTCTGGTTCTCTTGGTCCTCCTGGTGCTAAACCCACTGGTGCTGGCGTACTTGATCTTGGTTCTGCTTGTTCAGGTCCTTCTGAGCTGGCTAGTATTGGTCCTGGTCACCTGGCCATCTTTTTCAGTCCCCTTGGACTTCTTGACTATGATAGCCCTTCTTACTCCTGATCCTCCTCAATTTGTGCCTTGTACCCCAGGTGATCAATCCACTCTAGAGGATACTCTGGCCATTGTCTCCTAGGCCGGGATCTTAATTGCCCTTTTTGCCTTGTTGATGGACCTTCTGGTAAGATCATTTTAGTCCACCTAGTCCTTATTCTCTGATCTGCCTGGTGGCCTTGGTGGCCTTGGTGCTGGTACCCCTGGTCTTCCATAGTTCATGTCCTGCTCATCCATGTCTCTTGGTCATAATGGACATTGCCCTCCTGGTCCTCGTCTTCATAATCCGCCTCAATCTGTTCCTGATCGTTGTGGCCCTTGTCCCCCTGGTCCTTGTCCTCATGGTCTGTAATATCTTGTGCTGGCCCACTACAGATCATCCTATCCTTTCCTTGTACTGATGGTCCAGGACTTCTGGGTAAGTCTTCCTGGTCCCTCTCACCAAGATTACTATGTACTCCTGTCCCGGTCCTCTGTATCCTGGTTTTCATGTTTCACTGGGTCCTGGCTTTAGCCTTTTTCATTCTCCTTATCCTAATTACATTTCCTCTGTGCTCATGGTTTATCAGGTTCCTCTGGTTTGCCTATTCCTAGTCATTCTGCTCCTGGTCCCCCTGTCCATGTAAGCCTAGTCTTTATTATGATACTCCTTTGTCTGGCTGTCTGGCCTTCTGGTGCTAGTCCTACTGACCTTGTATTCCATAGCCCTCTGGCTTCCTGGTTCTCCTGCCCCATGCTAGTCCCACTAGTCCTCTTGTTCTCCTAGTGTGTCTGTTCCATCTTGTTTTTGTCTATCTGACCCTGATGTAGCCGGCCGCTGGCTAACTAGCAGAAAAGAAAAACTATTTGGTCCACCGCTGGGTAAATATCGAGATTATGTACTAATTGGCCGGCAGTCGGAAAAGAACCACTTCCCCAGAGGATAATAACCCACACGGTAAGGAGCACAGAGATGGAAAAGCACACTATACTCACCTATGATGCATAACAGCATATCAACTACACAAAACCTGCATTCATAACGATGGTGCTCTGTTTAATGCACAAATACTTTATTTATTTGTGCAGCTATAGTTCTCCAGCAACACTGAGACGTCAAGACCAAGATATTTAATTTGATTAGGTTGCCATTTAAAGTTGAGGAAAGAAAAGTCATGTTTAAAGATGAATTAATTTAAAGATAAAATTTCAAATTTTTCAGTATTTGATTTATGCCCAGAAACCAAAGCATAAGATGCAACTTCAGGCGAAAAAGGAGAGAGGAAAGAATGAGGATTTGATATACATAGTAAAATATAATCTGCATATGCATCTAATTTAATTTGTGGAGCATTGTAGGAAAAACTATTAATACGTGTGTTTTGTCTAATTCTAAACAAAAAAGGTTCAGGTGCCAGATTAAAAAGAAATGGAGAAAGGGGACAGCCCTGTTTTACTCCTCTTCCTTAGGTAAAAACGCAGAAGTGAGGCCATTAGCACAAATGACAACTTGGGGGGGGGGGGGGTGAGTACCAGAAGGATACTAAATTAATGATTTTAGGACCAAACATAAACCAAAGAAGGGTGTGAAAAAGAAAAGACCAATTTACCCTAGCAAAGACTTTTTGGCATCTAAAGCAATGGCTTCTAAGGGTTCGGGGAGATAAGCAGACTTCTAGATAATGTTGAAGAACAAATGAGTATTGTCTGAAAGATATATGCCTGCAACAAACCCTGATTGCTCTGTTCCTAGAAGAGTAGGAAGAAAGGTTTGCAATCTAGAAATCAGTGCTTTAGCGAAAAGCTTATATTTTAAATTAAGCAGAGAGATGGGTCTGTAATTTTTCAATAATGCCGATCTTTTCCATCTTACAGGATAAGGCAAATGAGTGCTTTGAGAAAAGATACAGAAGAAGAGAAAAAGTCTGAAAAAGATTGGATTAAAGTAAATAATTTAGGTAAGAGGATTTTTGAAAAACTGAATATAAAATTCTGCAGTAAAACCATCAGACCCTGGAACTTTATCTTTTTTATAGGAAAGCATAGCAGAATGCAATTCTGAAGAAGACAACTCCTTTTCCAAAGATGTAAAATTTATTGTGGAATAATCCGGTTTTTGAATAGAGGAGACATATTGTAAAGTGTCTAGTTCGGAAGATAAATGCTCCAGTATATATAGGTTAATGTAAAGATTACGAAATTGATCTAGATTATCTGAGTCAATGGAGTTAGTCTGATCTGTATTGTTTATAGTTGATTCAATAAAAAGTCTATTTTGTCTAATTTTAGGATAATTTGCTAACAAATGATCAGACTTATTTTGCCCTCCATAGTATTAGGAACTAGATTTAAGGAGATAAGATGAGGCAGACTCAGTGGATATTTTGTTAAAAAGTAACTTAGCCTTAATGAATTGTTGCAAAGACTGCTTTGTATGAGAGCGATAATAGGTATAGTCAAGACATTTAATATGCTGAGGCTTGAAAAGCATCCCAAATTAAATGAAAGAGAATAGGATCTGAAAGATTAAAATGGAAATATATTCATGAAAAAAGACATAACGGAAGAGGTGAAATTGGTGTCCAACAGCAAGGAATTGTTGAATCTCCACCTTTTAGGAGAATCACACTCAGGTAAAAGGTCTTGGTGAGTTGAAACGGGAGCATGATCAGAAATTAGTATGATACCAATGTCTGCAGCGTGCAAAGATTGAGCCAAGCATCTGTCAAGTGATATTGTCTAATAGCATGTACATATGTTTTTTGTGATTTGTTGGGAACATAGTGAGCTGAAGAATGTCTATCCGAAATGGGATCAACACAGTGATTACAATCTCCTGCTAATATTGAATTATCATCTGAGTTTTGTAAGAGTTTCTGGGCAATAGTACACCAGAACTGACATTCAAGAGCAATGGGGCCATACTAGATGAACAAAACAATGGGAAATTTGTGTATAGATAATGTTAGCAATACCCATCTCCCTTCTCAGTCTGATTCTTTTGAGAACAATTGGACTTGTAAATATTTGTGGGATAAGATGATAGCACCATCCATTTCACCATTACCTGGTGAAAAAAGAACACTTTGCCTAGCCAGCTCCTGCGTATTTTCATACAATCTTGCTCTTTAAAATTAGATTTTTGCAGGAAAGTAATGTGAGCATTAAAGTTTCGACACATGATAGGTGAGATTCAACCCCTGATGTTCCATGAAACTGCTGTTAAAAACATTTTTAAAAATGTGTACAATTGATACAATCAGACTTATCATTCAAAGGAATTGAAAGCATCATACACTTTTTTAGAACTGAAAAAGCAACAATAATGAAAAAACAAGGCTACATAGCCAAAAGAAAGATAAACTGCTTGGAAGAATTGGAAAGGGAAACAATGAAGTTAAAAAGGACAGGTAAAAGGGATAGAAAAGTGTAATATGCATCTGAAAGAAAGAGTGTAAGAAGAAGAGAACAATTAAAATAAACATACCTATGAGAATTGTTGATGAGGACAAGGGGGGGCGGACACCACATTAGAAGATGGGACGTTGAAAACCCAGAGGAAAGGGAGGCAAAGAAAAGGCAATGAAACACATGTCGGGAGATGGGAACATGAGACAACATTAGGTCAATCCTGTAAGGAAAAACTTATTCTAGTGAGTAGTAGGCATTAAGTATTATCCAAAGAATGCTTCCAATACTATTCCAAAACACAGACCAGAAGATATCAAGAGGAACATTTTTGCATGCTTCAAGAGAAGAACCAGTACATAAGAAGAGCGCATAAAATCAAAACCATAAACCACTATTTTGACAGATAAGGTGATGGAATAAAATCTATATTCTCTGTCTTCTGACTTGGAAGAAATTCTTTCAAACAAGATGGATTGTCCTATGAAGTAATTTTATTATTGTAAGTGACCTTGAAAAGACAATGGTGGAAAAGCCCAAATTGAGCTCCAAGTAAGCAAAGCATCGGTCTCATATTTAACTCTTTTCATCGTTCTACAGTAATCTTGGCATTGTCTTAGAAGAAGAATGAACCATGACCAGACCATGATATACATTTGAGTTGTCTGGCAGCTGAGATAACCTGCATTAGTTCCGTGTACTCTAGAAAATACAAGATGATTCCACGAGGTTTCCTAAAAGTGGTCGGAACGTTGAAAGAATGTCCAAGTCTATGAGCTTGTTGTATGTTAAGGAACGGGTCTTCAGGTAGATTTAAAATCTGTGGTAGAAACATTTTGGAAAAAAATAGGATTTGTGCCTTCTGTGCCTTCAGGAAGGCCATAAATGTGAAGGTTGTTTCTTCTGTTGCAATTTTCTATATCTTCAACCAGGCTGCGCAGGCTAATTACTTGTTCCTGGAGAAGATTAACCTTAGAAGAAGTATATTTGACATCACAAATTTGCTGTTCCACACTAGAGTCACCTTCTCTCATAAGATTCCATCAGTTTGAAAGATTCTGTAATCTAACATTAGTTTCTTCCATGAATGGGCGCAAAGCTCTTATTTCCTCCAATAACAGATCCAGAGATGCCTTAGGAGAAGACTTTATAGGTAATGGCAGGTCTTTCTTAATCCTTTTGATTGACGTTTTGCCAAGATTAGAATGGACAACCGCAGCAGGTGTGGTTGAGATAGGAGAGGCTGTACTGCCAAGGAAACCCTAAAATTTAGAAAAAGTGCCCCCACTCACCTACTTAGTAGGTGACATGCTTCATCATAGGGTTCCCACCCTGCTCACCGAATGTTTCCAGTGTGTCCTGCGACGCCTGATTTCAGCAGAGCTGGTTGTTTTATTGAGGGTGAAGTGGTGGTTGTGAGTGAAAAGTGCTCTAGTGAGGTTGTTTTAAAATTGGCTCAAATACTCTCTGTCTTTTTAACCTCAATGTTATTATTGAGAGTTTTGGTCAATGTTAAAAAGGTGACAGATATGTGAGGGATATAATTTTGATCCTTCTTATCCTGTGAAAGGTCTACATGTTTCAGACATTTTCTGATGTGCCCCGTAGGGTCAAATGGCTTTCATCAGGACCATTCAAGCCGGCATGCACACTAAGGCATGCAGCTATTGTGTGGATTGTACTTACAACTCACTGGAAAATCTCTGTGTCACTTTTCATTTTTTTGCGATGGTAGATAGTTGCCTATCTTTGAAAATGGTAGGGAGATTCCACCGTCCTGGGATGATGCCATTGTGATGCTGATATTAAAACCTGACAAACCACCAAATTCTTGTGACTCCTACAGGCCTATCTCGCTACTTAATTCAGACTATAAAATCTTCTCAAAAAAATTGGCGGATAGGCTCAGTGGGGTGGTAGGGCACCGCCTGCATGAAGATCAGAAGGGGTTTGTGCGAGGAAAAGGAATTAAAGACCTTACATATAGTTTAATTGGGGCCATAAATAGAGCCACCACATATAAATTACCGCTGGCGGTGATCACAGTGGACGCAACTAAGGCCTTTGATAGGGTTAACTGGTCCTATTTTCAGAAGATTTTAAAATTATCTAATCTTGGAGAGCATTATTGTAGGGCGATAGATCTACTATGTAGAAGTCCCACTGTCAGAATCGTAGTGAATGGGAATCTGTCAAAATCATTAAAAAAATTTAGGGGAACAAGGCAAGGGTGCCCTTTATCTCCCCTCTTATTCAATCTATATATTGAGCCCTTAGCAGAAAACATAAGGAACCATGAGGGTATTTCCTCTTTTGAATTCCGAGGGTGGGAGAAAAAAGAGGGGTTATATGCTGACGACCTGGTGGTTTACTCCGCAGAAGCTGATTCCTCACCTTCGGTGGTCTATGAGCTAGCATCGCAGTTTGGGGCTATCTCAGTATATGAGATAAATTAAAATAAAACTGTAGTAATGACCTGGAATATTAATTTGCAGCTATACTGTATTCAAGAGGAGATTAGATATTTGGGCATTAAGATATTGTCAAAAGTAGAATTAAGCCCGGAAACCAACTTTAATAAGATAAATAAAGAAGTGGGAAAATTGCTATTAAGTTGGGTCCATCTTCCTTTGACAATATATGAGAGAATAACCCTGGTAAAAATGTCCATCCTCCCCAAGTATACCTTCTTGTTTCAGAATCTTCCGATGGCGTTTAAGAAAGTCTGACTCAATAAGGCTCAATTCAAAATTACTAGCTTTATTTGGACATCAAAAGGGGTCCGTGTTTCAAGGAAGAAGCTAGGGAGGAAATATGATAAAGGGGGGCTACGACTGCCAGATCTGTCGTATTACGCTTAGGTATTTCTCTTAAAATCAGGGAAAATGCTTTTTCGTGTACCAGACTCTTCTGATATAGGGAATATGTTTAAAGCAATGCTTCAGGAGGCGTAAGGGGGTGAATATGGTTTTATTCATAAATATGGTGACCCACCTTTTTTCAAAAGAGTGAGACTTAAAATCTTGCAGTCCTTTGCGGAGACATGGTACAAAATCAGGACAGAGTTAAAATTAAACTATTACAGTGGAATGGCCCCTATTTGGAACTCGCCCGGTTCACTGGAGTGGTCCTAAGATAGCCTGGCTCTTCCATTGAAAAAAGCAGGAATTGTACACTGGGGTCAACTGATAGTTGATGGAACACCGATTTCATGGGAGAAATGTCAAGGAATAGTAAACAATCAGCTCTCAAGATTTAAATATCTTCAAATACAAATCTGGCTCCTCTCTATTGGTGCTGGTGTTGGTATATCAAATGATTTGGAATCAAGGATGGCGACGAATATGACCCGGAAAAAAGAGGTGGCGAGCAGGTATTGGCTTTTAACGGAATTGGCAGACCATCGCTACTTTGGGAGAAGATCTTGCCTGGAGAGCAGTATGAAGAATTATGTCAAGTATCATGTAACTTTTTTTACTCTACGGTCCCTGCTGCAAATTTAAGGCAGAACCACATTTTCTGTCTACACAGAGTTTACTGGACTCCGCATAAACTTTCTAAAATGGGGAAAGGCCCCACGCCGAGATGTCTAAAGTGTGGTAAGGAAAAAGGAGACGACATTCACATGTTTTTGGAGTGCCCTGTCCTTCAGGAGTTCTGGGAGGATGTGAGTAACACAATCTTCCATATCTTCCATACATAGGGAGCAATTCAAGGTAAGCAAAATTCTTGTGTAGAGAAATTTGTAAACATTGGGTTAAATCTACGCCCCCAATTAAAATAGAATGGTTGATGTCAATAACATATACTAATCAGCTGGATAGGTCATCTAAGAAAAAGCGTAACGATTTCTGGCTTCCTTATGAGAACTGGGTGAAACAATATATTTAAATATAGTCCAATGATTAGGCCTCTATACTATATTGCTCAATTACTCCTTTGGTGACTTCACGTTTGACTGTGTGAAAATAAGTTTCCTATGGTTGGAGGTTAGTAAGCAAGGTATAGAGTGACCCATCCTTGGTGTGGAATAAAGATCTCTGGTTGGCGCTAATCGAAGGGAGGCCCTGGAGTACGAAATACCATTGATTGGTAACCGAGGCTAATGAGGACAATACATTTTTTTTAAAAGACGGTAGATAGTTGCCATCTGGGATCGGCCGAGGGGGTGGACCCTGCTGTGAAGGGGAATGTTCTCAATGGTCAGACCCTTGAAGATGTGTTGAAAAGTGCTGGTGCCTCATGCACTATTGTCTCCAGACGTGTTTATAATGGGATACCAGGTAAGATGTCACAGGATCCTGTAAGAACCTGGCCTGAGGTCCTGTAGCCGTTTGCATATTAGGGCCATCTAGTGGTACTATAGATTGCTGCATGGTTTTTCTAGGTTACCAGAGCCTATTTTAGTCACCATTCACTCACAAAACTCCCTTAATTCCCTCACCTGTATTCATTTACACAGCATCTACAGATCAAAAGATCTCTGACAAAGAAGCTCCCATGCCCCTCAGACATTTCAGCGCCGGTCAGACGAGGAGTGCCCAATGAGAAGCATGACACCCTAAGAGGTGTGTGAGGGCACCAAGATCTGATTTTCAAATCTTCCTGCGAAACGTACCTTAGCCATCGGGTTCAACTCTTTCTGTCCACTTGGCAGAGGAGGAACTACCCTAATTTTGATAACAAATTAACCGGGAGGTGCTATGGTGTAGGACCTCGATAAAATATCTTGCTCATCCTTCCCTTCATTGATTTAGAGACCTGTAGGCCCATAGGAATTAATTAAGTCACAATACCTAATAGCGATTCGCTATTTGCCAAATCGCTATTAGGTAATGTTAAGGAATCAGATTTTTTTGTGTGATTCCTACATGCATTCCTGCATTTTGCGATTCCCAAATAGCGAATCAGTAAAATTTGCTATGTAGGAATCGCAAAATGCAGACTTGATGCATGTCCCCCTAAATTGCTAAAATTGTAAGTGAGTGCAGTGTATATCTGTAAGTGGTGAAGCGAGGAATATGTGAGGCGGTGTATTCAGGGAAGAGTGAAAAAAGGGTGCTGAAGAGAGGTGGTTGAAGATGTGCAGATGGACGAGATGTGCAGAGGAAAAGGACATACATATCTAACATAAAGCACACAGAGCTAAAGGCCAAAACTCCTTCCACATGCCTCATTCTATTGTAATTTCAGAATTGAAACATCTTGAAGGATAATTATAACAAATCCTTGTTGTTACTCATTTATCTTAAACAGCTAACATCCAGTCGTACTGACAGGTTTTAGGTGTAGGTCAGTTGTTGTGTTATATATCTGAATGCAATTACATCTCAGAGAGAAATCAAAATACCGGTTGGGTAGCACACTATGGAAATCACAGACATTTATTTTACATGTTCACTTTTAGAGAGCCCACACAATTTTCATCTCACTTAAAGACCCGTCTTTAAATATTTCAATATGACTGATTGCAGTCAGCAGCTGTGGGTCCTTTCTGAAGCCTGGTTAGAGCATTTTCCTCCAAAGTTGATGCTGCATGCAGTGCAAGACACTGAGCAAGCACACACTTTAAAAGGCTGAAGTTGTCGATTTGTACAATTTGTACATTAAAGTAACTGTTGAACAAGGGCCAAACTGGCCTTAGCAGGCATCGGGGGTTTCTTCGGGAGGCTGGTGGGGTGGGTGTTGGTTCTGCTGGTGGGGGCTGATTTTGTTTTTGTGGATCTGTTTTGCAGCAGTGCTGCAATATAGGCCCCCAGTAACAAAAGTAGCAGTGCTTCACACTTGCCTCCCCACCCTTCCCAAGGCTGGGCTGACAAAATTGCCAGGGCCACTTTGTATTCCCAGTCCGGCCTGGTTGAACATATCAATGCAGTAAGATATAGGGCAGTTTTTAGTGTGTTTAATATTTCAAGACTATACTATCCCACTGCTTTGTAAGCCTTGCTTTATCACTTAATTATTTGGATTTAAAATAAATGCACCGTTTGGCAATATTTTTTCTATTTTTTCTCTTGAGGAGGAACCAGCTTGTACCCCACATTTTTCCACCAAGCTTGCTTGCATTGCCTTCTACATAAAAGTCATACCAAACTTTTATGCCTCACCACTTTCAAATGTCACCAGTCACCACTGTCATCCTCCATTTACCTAATCTCCCCAATGCTGCACCCATTTCAAGTGTACTTATCAGGTGCTTGTTTTTTTTCTTTGTCCTCTGCCTTTTACCTATTCTCCCAACCTTCTTGTACCACCAGTATCAGCATATAATATATTGTCTTTCTCGATAAACAACTCATAACACTTTAAAGGAGTTTCAGTAACTTACATTGTACAACAGCTCACCAAACTACAATTTACAACAAAAAACAGCTGATTATTAATCACATAGACGAAATCTATTGCATTTATCTGTGCTTGTTCAATATGGCAGGCAGTCGCCGATGTCCCTTGAAACCCAAAAGGCCCTCCCCATCCTGAAACAACTGCTTTAATGAGGAAATTCCAGTTCATTTCACTTTTTCGGATAGGGGTCATGTGACCTCTGGCTGTATTTATTAAAACATATTAACAAACATTATTTACAAAACTTTATTGCACAGTAACACAAATTATTTGCATTCCTATTTACATGGTTGAAACCTAGCATTAAAAGAGCCGCTCGTATATGGGAGTTACCAATCATAAACTAAGTTTTTGTTCCTGTGCATCCAAGACATAAAATATAAAAAACATTCTGAGTGAGATCATGACTGGTTTACGGACACCTTCTATCAGAAGCCCCATCCAAGACTAATGAATAGGTCCTTCCTCAAGTGAGGGCCCCACCGTCCCCTCTCCCATACAAGGAGTTTCTCTGCAGGGGGTCAGGGAGCCCTTAGAGCACTTACCTAGAGCACCCCCTACACCCACATTTCTTATCCCCAAAGAGCCCATACCAGCTCATGCCAACTACACCTGCACGTGTGGTTGCAAGGTAGGGACATTATGTCAATGACAGTGCCAGCACCCCATAAACCTCCTTTGACTTGCTGCCAGCACCCCTTGAAGAGTCCTTTGAAGCCGTTGTTCACTTTGGTCTATAAGGATGCAGTCTATGGACCCTATAATGTCACCACCACAATGACCACATACGTCACAGACCAGCATAGTTACCCTACTATCTGGCACCTCACCCGTCAATGACAATGTACCAATGATGCCACCAGATTCACGAGAAACATCGCATTATCTTCCTTGGACAAATGAATTCCACCCAAGTGGTATGGTTTACAAACTAGCAGACCTGAACAACTTACAAACCTTGTTATTCAACCTCTTAGCCGTGTCATTGAGGGCTCTGACAGACTTACCACCCTACCAGTTTAACCTACGCACCATATTGGACCATACGATTATAGTTTCCAGGAACAGTTTTGTGAGCCATCCAACCTTCAAAATAATTAGTTCAAATAATACATTCCTTCCATGCTCCGCCAGATTATTGCTGCCCAAGTGCAATATTATGACCCCTGGGAGCATACACTTCTGGGACAGTAGTCTGTCGAAGGCCGTCTTCAAAGAAAGGTTTGGTACCATCGGTGTAACTTAGCAAAGAATGAAAAAGATTCAATTTCGTACTTGGTGCAGGACACTGCTCACCCCTCCTCCATGAAGGTCAGCAGAAATGCCATCACTGACTCTGGTGAAAACCACCCATGTACCCCAGTGCGAGCATGAAACTTGTGATACGAGTCATATGCCCTCTCATAGGCCCTCCTTGTCCTTCGTGCTAAACTGGCTGCAACAGGGTCTGGTAAGCAGGGGCTCTAAGCCACCACAGATGCCCTGGGAACGGTGTCAGAAACTCTGCTGCTTCTGGATAGTAAAACCTGAAGGCCTGCAACTTAGAATGAGACAAAGCACATGCTGCATGTTCAATACCCAGCACATGCATAGCCGTAAAAATGACATTCAGTTTTAAGCACAGGAGCATAATCTCTTTTAGAAGCCTCAGGATCATGTACTTCGCAGCCTGCTGGTTAATACACTCAATCACTGTCATGTTATCGAGCCAGAACACCACCGACTGGTTGCAGAATTGATGTGGCCAGAATATGAGGGCTATAAGGATCGGAAAAAGCTAATGGAAACCGATGTTCACCACCAAACTAGACTCCACCCAGTCATTTGGACAATGCTGAGAACACCAGAAAGCACGCAGAATGGTGCCAAAACCTATACTGCCAGCCGAGTCTGTGAACAGCCCTTTCTCCTCATCTGTCCTGGTAGAGCTAGGCCATTCTGCCATTAAAATTGCTTAAACATGCCTCCCAGATTCTCATATCGTGGCGGACCTCTCTCAGTAGCCTACAATTGATGATGCCTCTGCTTCAACCAAGACATGGTGTGAGTGAACAATTGTGAAAATGGGCAGCCCATAGGGATGATATGGATAGCAAAATTGAGCTGGCCCACCACCACTTGCAACTGATGCAATGTTACCTTCTTGGCCCATAGGCAATCCCTCAACGCCTGAGAAAACGGCCCTGACTTTTACTTGGGGGAGCCTGGAGAGTCTGCCAGAGAGTCCAACTCTATCCCCAGGAACTCAGTAGTTTTATCTGGGCCACAGGTGTTGCCAGTCACAAAGGGTACCGGAGGCCCTCAGAGAAAAGGAATTTGTCCAAATAATGCAACACCAGTAAGTGTCCTGACCTCTTTCGGAATCCCCTCTCAAGGAAGGTCCTAAACTGCTTGCAATAGGCACAGAATACAGAACAACCCATGGGCATGCACTTCTCAAAATAGAAAGCACTCTCAAACCAAAAACCCAGCAGATGGAAATTGTCCGGGTGCACAGAAAGAAGTAGGAAAGTTAATTCAATATCCGCCTTTGCCAGCAGTGCCCGAGGCTCAGCTCTTGCCGCATCCGTATTGCTTAATTCTGTAAAGCATACTTAATGGAGCACAGTGCTCCATCAACAGCTTCATTAATAGATTGGCCCTTAGGAGCCAAGAGGTTGTGGATCATGAGGTACTCACTAGAGTCCTTTTTCGGGACCACCCCCAATGGGAAAAATAAAAAATTCTAAATAGAGACTGACTTGAACAGGCCAGAACCCCTCCCCAGGTTCCGTTCCTTCAATAACTTAGCCCTGGCGACGCCCAGCTTAGTCTTATGGGACTGCTGATTCCTGCAGAATGGGACCCGCAAAAAACTAGTTGCTGGACTCCTAAAACTGAATCTGGAACCTTCATATAAGGACTGAACTGCAGCTGTGTTGCTATAAACATTAAGCCATGGTACCATTACCTGCCAGTTGACCGGGGAAGGTGCCTTTACCAAAAGTGATCACTCAGTCCTGCTTCTCAGGGCCTTTGTGTCTTGACTTTTTAAAACATTTGGTCTCTGGGTGGGAGGAGAGACCACAAAAGGAACAGTAATGCTTGAACTTACACTTCCCTGGAGGTCTGGAGCAGGATCTCCAATTGAAGTTCCAACAAGACCCTTTCTTTGCCCCCCCCCCCCCTTCCCGGACTACCTCTCTTCCTTGTCCCCAAACTAAAGTGCTGACTAGGGGCAGCGTCCAGCCTTTGTGGTTTCATAAAGCGCAGCCATGTGTTAACGTCAATCTGATCCCATGCCAGTGTGGGCCTTCTAGCTTAAAGCTTTCTGAATTCTTTGTCATAATTCCTCCAGGCCATGCCTCTGAACTTGTTGTGAGCGAGCACAATCCTATTCTGGTAGCATGCTAACTGTGCCTCCAAGCTGGGGAAATGCTCTGCCATGATTGCCTGAAAGATCGTGAAACCCTTTATCTAATTCAGTAGTGTTTCCCCCACCCTCTTCTTGCAAGGCAAGTGGCCACAATTTCTAGAGTCAGAGTATTCCTTGCACCGCTTACTCTCCACTCACTCTGGTCTATCTGAAATCAGTTCACACATATCAATATTCACTGAAAAAAACCATAGGTTTCACACACGTTATAGTTAGGAATTAGCATTTAAAAAACCTTGCAAATTCACTGAAAAAACCATAGGTTTCACGCATGTTATAGTTAGCTGGACATTTTACTGATAAAAAACCAATGAAATTCCCCCGTTATAGTTAGTGCAGGCAACTATAACTCACGCGACCGCAATCCCCTGCTGATGACATATGTGTCTTTATGAAAAAAAAATATTTGTAATATATGTATAGCTAAAATTTAATGGAAGAAGACATGGGCAAATAAGTGTCTAAATACAGTATTAGCATCAGCAGAGGATTGCGGTCGCGTGAGTTATAGTCGGCGATTTTTCAAAAAAAATTAAAATTGAATTTTTGGCCTTGGGGGTTCTTTGGGGACACCTTCGTCAAGGCTAGGTGGTTAGGAGCTGTCTAAACAGCCCCTTTACAAGTTTTTTGCCTTTGGTTTTCCTCCCCCCCCTCAGAGTGCGAGATAGAAAATGGCGGCCGCCGCTTCCTGGTTTCGACCGATTCGAATGTTTACTAAGATCTAACAGCCAATCAGAATCGCGCTCGCGCACGGCACCGTACGCGTACGGTAAGCTTACCGTAAGCGCACGGTAAGCGCACCGTAAGCTGCCACAGATATATATATTGATTTAAATGCTATTTTCTCAGGATCTACTGAACAGATTTACACCAAACCTACAAAAGGCACTTCCTTGACCTGTAGACTACCTCTCTGCCAAATTTCAAGTAACTCTGTTCAGCCGTTGGGCTGTAGCTGTGTCTAAAGGTCCTATGGAAAAATGCATGGGAAAAACGCGTTTTGGGACCCCCCTTTTTTCTCAGCCCCCGCTTGACGAATCCCCCCGAGACTTTCAGGGTAGGAGCGGAGCGGAGCGCCCCACCTATTTTGAAAATAAATTTCGCAAGGATTCGTCGACCGGCGCCAAAGTTATTCCAAATAGAATGTTGCGGATTTCCTATGGAAACAGGGTCCTAACTATAACTACCTACTGGCGACCGCCAGTAGGTAATAAGTACACTTCTAAATATTCTCTTTCACGTCCATCAGTACATTCATGGCCACTTATTCTGATCAGAATGCACATCCCCAAACCCAGTGCTTGGCAAGGGTGCCATTGTACCTGTTAATGCTGTCTCCTAAGGAGGGAGTGAAGTCCCAGATTGTGCCGTAACTACTCGCAGAACACTGGTTCAGCTCAGGGAACTGGCCCCCAATGACCCTTGCAGTGCTGGTCCAACCGGGTCCGTCCCCCCATCCACCCCAACGGGTTAACTAGCCGCGTGTGCCTAACCAGCCAAGCCCTCAAGGTGGACCACCTGCCTCTTGGCCTTTTCCACATTATCACCTTCAGCTATACTGACCAAAGCGCACCCTACTAGAGGCTCAGACAAAATTCCTTCCTTAGAAAGCCAAGTCAAAACACTGGCTAAATTTGTGACCACATCAGGCTGCCCAGTGTCCCTAGTGGGCATGACCCCAATTGATATACAACTGTTGTAGTTCTGGGCAATGCTCTTACTAGCTGCAGGACTGTCACAGAAAAAAGGGTCCCTTGTGCCCTACCTTCACCTAACCTGCTCACAGGCGGGACACCGCAGCAACACCTGCCTTTGAACCCTCTTCTTTCTTAGGTCACTCTCTGTGTGCATGCTTGTTTACAGAGGGAAATGCCACCGGGGTGCCACTCCTGGTCTCCTTGGCCTCTCTGTAGGCACTACTGGCTCCATGGCTTGTCCTCCTTGTGGGGCTTGTAGGAGCAGGAAAGCCAAAATGTCATCCATTGCATCCATGCATTGTATTAACTCCTCCATATGCAACCCATTGCAAGTGCACTTTGAACCCTTCTTCACATTCCCAGCCATCCCGACCATGGATGGAACAGTAGCACAGACAATAACCAATGTATTCAACACTCCATGGGCCTGAGGAGCAACCGAAAATTACAGAGAACCTGCACAAAATGCCCTGCCTGTACCCAGGCTGAGCACTTTATTGCCAGGTATCCATACACCAACCAGTGGCTCACTAAACCTCTAAGGATACTGCAATACCCACAGATTGCGACTCACTCACCCCTAAGGCCTCACACTAGCCCAATGCAGGTCAAAGGCACAAAAACAAATTGTCGATTAAGCTGCCTGCAACAACACAATGAAAGCCTCTGCCAGTGAAGAAAGGACGCCACTGGCCACACAAACAACATTAGCGAAAAGGGGAGCAAAGCCCACATTAGTCTCTCTGAAGCCCCATTACCTCTGTGGTCTGCTGTGGCCCCCACTTGCCCACCTGAGCCACTACTGAGCAACCAATAACTCAGGTCGGTGAGTAAGCTCAAGCCTGTGTGGCCCCCAGTGATGCTCTGGGGCCCATCAGATACGCAGTGCAGAGTCGCAGGGGGTAGCGTGTCAAAACAAAAGGATCAGGGCTTGCAAATTTGGCTGAGATAGGCAGGAAATTAAAAAAATCAGGGCATTAAAAAAATTAGGCCAATCGCAGTGGGGTAATCCTAAAGGGGTCTGCTGACTCCTGCAGCGAACAGGAACCAAAAAGGCCCACTTGCCGCATGCGCTGACTTATAAAGGGGTAGGGCAGACCTTCACCTGGGCCGTGACTCCAGGATGCACTTGAGTGCTTCAGGAGCCGGCATCAGAGCCCCAGAAGTACCAGCGCCATGAACAACTGACACGGGCCAAGGCTACCCGCCCTAATGGGAGGCTCTACTGAGCTAGGGGAGCTCTGTAAGTGTTGTGTGTATTTGATATTAAAGCATATTAAAGTTCAGTTTTTCTTCTACAGCATCCTGGTACAATAAATATTAAATCAGATAGCCAGACATGTGAGTGCCCTACACACCATACAGCTACAGAAAAATACACATTCAGAGGCAAATGATTATATTATTAATTATTCAGTTACTGTAAGAAAATGTCTCTTTTTGCATGATCACACCCATGTTTTGGTCTGATGCCACAGTACATGTGTTCTGACCCCTGAAAATGTGTTGAATTGGTTAAAATCCATGGTTGACACATTTAACTTACTAATACGTCCCTAGTATATCATACTCATTGGTCCCAGGGCTGGTAAGTTAAATAGCACAAGTGAACTGAAGCACTTATTGTGAGAACACTAAAATGACCTTGCACAGCATGACTCTAGGGCTGACGCAGAAGCCTAGTTGAGCAATTTTAAAGCTGCATCTTGACTGGTCAAACCCTTTTGCCAGGCCTAAACCCTACTTTAAATAGTAGTCAAACCTGAAGTAGGCCTTAGCAGCCCTAAGACAGGATGCATAATATTTAAAGGCGGGACATATGTATTTAATATTTCTGCATATCCTTACAGTAAAAAAAGGCCACAACCCATTGTTTCACTGTAGTGGCTTTCTGTGTCATAGAAAACCCTAGGATACTTTATTACACTTATTAATGCTAACTTCACCCACTCATTTTTATAGTTAAACAAAATCCAACTTAATGGTAAAGTAATATTTTGCCTAGTTTGGAAATAGAGACTTTAAAAAGTCACTATTTTTCTGCCTAAAGCCTCTAAAAGTGAATCCCCACCTGTCATCTGGCAGCCTGCTGGTCCTCCGTAAAGGGATGCCCACGGGATGTGCCCACCAACTTCAGAAGCTTCAAAGGGGCATTCCCTGTCACAGGCAGATGTAACTCACACCTAGGCCTGTCCATTCTGCTGTCCAGGTAGTCAGAATTACACCAATAACAGTGGGTAAAAAACTAGTTTCAAAACTGGTTTGAAAGAGGAATTTCTCAATACCCTAGACACACCATAAAGTTGTGTCCAGAGCTCTGCCTAGGCAAAGAAGGCAGAACAATGGATTGTGGAATTGTTCATGCCCAAACCTTCAGGAAATTATGTCAAAGGGGTAGGGCTGCCGCTGGGAGCTTTTTCTCTATTGGTCAGGGAATCTCACCAACCCAGAAACTAGTGCCAGGCATACATATGGCACCACGGACACCTTCTTCAGAACATCTCTGGACCTGTGGAAGACAGAATAAGGACTGATCCTGCTGTTGAACCTGTAGCTAGAAGCCCCAAGGCGGCCTGAACCTGTACCAGGACAAAGAGGTGGACTCCACGGGTGAGTTGGATGACCTCCTATTAAGTTACAGAGCCATAACAGCTGCAGGAAACCTATTTTAAGAGCCAACGTACCAGTTCCAACTAGACATGCCCAGCCCCTGGTTGTGGCTTTTGAGAGAGAGTGAGTCCTAACCCACAAGTGGTGACCACAAGGTCCCAGACCATTGGCTGGTATTAGAGTATCAACTTCTTCCATAGCAAAATCACAAACATGTACAGCAACTTCGCACACCAACCCCACTCCAGAGAACCTATTGCTAATCTACCCACCTACGTCATGTTTACCACTTTCCTGGATAAATGGAAACTTGTAGAAATCAACGCCCTCCTCAAGAAGCCCGCAGCCAAACCGAACCAACTGAGAAATTTCCAGAGTCCATATACCTGCTCCCCTATTCAGCCAAAGTGATTGAGAAGGCCATTAGCAAGCAACTCACAACTCACCTCGAACTTCCCCATGTTCTAGACAACACACAATAAGGATTCAGGAAGAACCACAGCATCAAACCAGCACTCACTATAACCACGACATCATTCAAATCATCCTGGACCAAGAAGAAACAGCATCCCTCATCCCGTTCATCTTCTCAGTGGCCTTTGACATTATCTCCCACAACACCCTCATCAGAAGACTCCACGAGATTGACATACAAGCGTCTACTCTCAAATTGATCTATTCCTTCCCTATTGGAAGAACCCAAAGGGTCAGGCTGCCACTCTTCACACCAGAAACAAAGAAACGTATGGTGGTGTCCCACAGGGATCGTCCCTCAGCCCCACTCTTTTCAACAAATACATGACACCGCTCACCAACATCATCTGATCACAAGACATCAGCATCATCTCCTATGCCAGTGACACTCAACTCATTCTCTCCCTGACAGACAAGACAAACATCAGCAGAACCAACTTCACCAACTGCATGACCATGGTTGCATACTGGATGCAAACCAACTGTCTGAAGCTCAACTCTGACAAGACAGAAGTTTTGGTCTTCAGCAATAAGACCTCCCCAGCAGATTCCACCTGGTGGCTGTTGGAGCTAGTACCAACACACAGAGACCACTCACAAAATCTAGAGATCATCCTTGATGACTAGCTCAACATGACGTCTCAAGTCAACACAGTGTGCACTTCCTGATTCCACATCCTATGCATGCTGCGAAAGATCTTCAAGTGGTTTTCTCAGAACACGAGATGGCCCATCACACAAGCACTCATCAGAAGGCTGGGCTACGGCAACACTCTCTACACCGGATTCTCCAAACTACTCCAACTCAGACTCCAGACCATCCAGAACGCCTCTGCAAGACTCATACTCGGTCACCCATGTCACACCCACATCACACAGCACCTCAGGAAGCTTCATTGGCTCTCCATTCACAAGCTCAGCCAATTCAAATTTGTCACACACATACAAAGCCCTACACAACACAGGACCAGAATACCTGAACAGCTGCGCACTCTTTCACCAACCCACCAGACACGCTCTGTCACACTCTTACTCGCACACACACACAGCCTGCATCCGCAAAAGCACAAATGGAGGTCATTCATTCTCCTACATCACACCCAAGACACAGAATGATCATCCTCAACACATCACTTATTGAGTTTCACAAGAACCTGAAGACCGGTTTCTTCATATAAGCCCCTGGGGACTACACACATACACACCTTGCCCAAGTGCCTGGATACGCTCTTGGGTGGATTACTATGCTATACAAATCAACATAACATAACATAACTTGCCGGTTTTCCCTGCAAAAATGATTTCAACTTCAAGAAAGGTTTCTAAGTCTGAACGTAGAGGAACTTCATCCGACTGTCAATGAGACATTCCTGGGCAAGTTTCCCATAGGAACTGATGCTCACATAGAGTACCTCCGCATCACTGGGTCGCCGTCGTTGAGCCCTCCTTCAGGCCCAGCCTGTGTCAGTCGCGCACCACTCCTACTTCTAACAGCGAGAGGGGCGGAGCCAAGCATGGATAAAAGGGGTAGTCCATAGCAAGAACGCGCTTTGTGTTCAGTCACAGATCTGCCTAGCCTTTCCGCACTAACTTTGTTTAGGCTTACCTGCTCAGGTCTCGGTGTCATGCAGTCGGGTCTTCTTGGTCCCTTGTTGGATGGCTCTGACATGTTCCTGCTCGGGACGCTCTGGACTTTCTCTTCCGGGTTTCAGCTCTCTCATTCCGGGTTCCTGAACGTCTCCGTGTTCCCTTGTCAGAGGTCCATGTTTGTCCTTCTGGGTTTCCTTGCACCTGAGTTCCTCAGACTCTCGTCCTGTGAAATATACAATGAGAGAAGACAAATATAACTTAACAAAGACTTCACGACTTCCTGGTATGACGGTAGGACTACGATGTGGTGTATCATTGCAAGGACATAGTTACTTATCTGATGTGTCTGATCCAGGGAGAGTGAAGATCTGCTTATTCTTTTGTTTTCCTTATTTGACACTGGCTGGCTAAAATAGGGCAAATATGTATATGTTAGTCTCCTACTATTACAAGGAGACACAATATAGTTATCTGACCCAGCACCTTTTTGTGTAATCCTTGTTATACATCCTGCCTACTAGTTTTTTTCCTAGTATTAACTAGGATGTATATTTTTTGGGGTCTAATGGAGTGCTACAGTGGCATCTGTTAGGGCTAGTCCCTCTCATTGTGTTTTGCATTTATAAGTCTCAATTCATTACCCATAATGTTTAATGCTTAGTATTTTTTCTGTTCTTAGACACATCATTCCTAATTTGTTTCCTGCTTCTCTATACCATCATTTGAATTAGAAGAGGTATGTTCACCAGGTACTTATACACTAATAGTATTTCATGATCTTTGAAGACACTACCTCCAGACATATGTAATTACCAGAACTTGTTATATTTTTACTTACATAGAAGGTGCATGCAATCAACTCCATACAGACACCGTGCAAGAAGTGTCATCGTGACTCATCTCCTTCTCCGTTTCCATGTTTTGTTTTCCCATTTTTCCCACCTTCACCTCATTGGCTTTGACTATGTTGGGCTGATCTTGGTGGGTAAGGGAAGTTGGGATCCAGCATCAGGTCTTCCATCTTGCCTCTGCGGAAAAATCAGGTGAGACTCCCAGCCTGCAGCCCGTCCTGCCGACTCTCCTTTAATGAGGACTGTTCTCTAGATAATCTTTTTATGTCAGAAGGTAACATTTCCATGGGGACAAACTTGGTTCCTGTACCCGAATGGCAGTAGCTCATGGTCATCCATAAATTTTGACTTGGATCCGGTCTAGCGCAATGAGATAACTTCAATTGGCTCTTTGCCCTTATAAGTGCTATTTTGACTTAAAACTTCTAAAAATCATTTCTCTGGTTCTCTCTTTCTAATATTTGTTGTTTTGGTGTCTATTTGTTCATAATATTTTACTCTATTTTAATATATCGGAGTGGGATTTTTATTGTGTCTTTTTTTGTACTTTTTAATTGTTTGAGTGATGATACATGCTTTATTAATTTATCCTGGGTTAAGCTTGTCTGCTCTGTGCTATAGCTACCAATGGTTGCACTCTGATTTAAATTATTGAGTCCAAACTGTACCTGGTATGGAATAGTGATAAAATTACTTGGTGAGGACTTTCATCCCCTCCAGCTAGTACTCCACTTTGTCAGAGATACCCGGCATGGGGACATGGTGAAGGGCTCTCTCAATATTCTCATCCATAGGACATCTTTCTTGATCATGAGCCCTGAGAGTTCTATTTTATTGTCTGTACGTGCTGTGATATTAGCTTGTTCCAAGCCATAGCTTATTTGATCCTGTAACACAAATTATTAACTGTGGATTTGCAGACAATTAATAGGGGCTGCCCTGTAGAAGAAGGACTCCCTTCAGACTTACAGAAAGGTGTCTTGAACGTAAAACCAAAAAATTAACAGTTGATGATTTCATTGGCTGCTATTGCTCAGTTTATATGCTATCACTAATCAAAGCCTGCACTTCTAATGTATGGAATAAAGAGTCGCTAGACACATTCAATCACACCTTGATACTTGGCAAAATGTGGACACTATTGCGTAAGATTTTAAGCCCAGGGACGGTGCTGAAACAGTTGATGCTATCTGAGTCTAACCTTTCTGCTTTTTTTAATTTGTGGATGACTCCATTCTCACAGGCACCTGAAATTGTTGACATCGTGCCTCACATTGTCAAGAAATAATGTGTGCCCTCTCTCTATTACAGAACGTCCAATGTGAAGCTTGAGAGTTTCTCTAACTTAGGATGTGAATATTGCTAAATCGTATGTACCCCTCTTATCTGCACCATTAAAGCGATTGAATTATTTCGTTGATATCTCAAAGCCTCCTTGACTATCCCAGTAGATGTGGATAAACCTCAATGTTTAACTCAAAGAAGGCTGTGTGAGAATGAGTCAGGGAACAGTACAACACGGGAAACAACCTTTACAACACAGTCAGTACATTGCGACATCCTTTAAAACGCATGTCACTACAACGCATCCATTACATTGCATGTCACTACAACGCATGACACCACATCACATGTCACTACAACGCAGGCATTACATCGCATGTCATTACAACGCATACCATTACAACGCATAGTACCCCTACACTATCCAACACTTACCCTACTATTGCACCCCCTGGAGTAAGAATAGTAATTTTTACCCCTACACTATCCAACACTTACCCTACTGCTGCACCCCCTCAAGTTAGAATAGTAATTGTTACCCCTACACTATCCAACACTTACCCTACTGTTGCACCCCCTGGAGTTAGAATAGTAATTTTTATCCCTACACTATCCAACACTTACCTTAAATGCAATGTAATGGTATGTGTTGTAATGGTATGCGTTGTAAAGGTATAATGCTATGTAATGGAATGTGTTGCAAATGTAGTTTAAAAAAATTTGTTGTAGTGGTATGAGATGTAAATGTATGCGTTGTAAAGGATGTTGCGATGTACAAACTGGGTTGTAAAGGCATGCGTTGCAAATGTATGAGTTGTAACATCATACATTCGTACAACACAGATATTACAGTCGCAATGAAGGTGTAATTGTCCAGCAATTGGTGTCAGTTTTTAAAAAGACACAACATTGTTATAATACCTAAGAATATGCACAGTAACACCAACAGCCAAATGGTAGTGGAAGAGACAAACTGCAGGAAAACGCAAAATGGTAATGCAGTATATTGCAGTGATAAAACCATAACTGTATACTACAAGATGATCATAATCACAAGAGAATTTCCGAAATTGAGAAACTCATTATTAGTAAAGTGCAGTTACTGTCGAAATGGTGGAATAGTATATGTAATGTTCACAAACATGTAATGCATAGCAGCCTGAAGGTGAAGACTGTGTTGAAAATCTCATAATTTTCCTGCCAACACCTTGTTACTTTGCTACAGGATTGTCTGCAAACCTTATAAATTCAATTCCAATTTAATTGTGCCCATTAGTCAGAAAATCACAGTTCATAAAGCACAGTTAAAACATTAAAACAATTCAGGACATTGAAAAATAAAAAGTGCAAATAAGCAACTATCAATCGTGCTAAAACAAATAATATTTTAAATTATGAGTAAAAATAACAATGATACTAAAACCAATACAATCCCGCTAAGAAGACATTGTAATACAACAGTGGCAGCAAGTTGACCACAGTTAGTCATATTAATAGTGTAATAAATAATAATTTACAAAAGGTAAATAAGCAGTGGCCTGGAACCCTGAAAGAACCAAAAGTCAACCATACAATGTCAATCAATTACATGACACCAATAATAAAAAGATATAAAAAGAGCAAATCACCTGTCCTGAGTGGTGGGTGGGGAGGTAGCCCATTTCAGTCTACGCCTTCACTTTTATAAAAGAAACTAGGAGACTGCGAAAACTATTAGGTGGGTTGTATTGGATCTTAAAATTCTTAAGCCAGATTTGTGGTCCCTTACCCTCAGATTGCAACATAACAGTACAATCCAGGCCCTCATATGTTTCCTTAAACCGAGAGTAAAAGGGACAACTCACCTCCGGCTCAGTAAGGGACCGCTGCCATCTCGCCGTAAAAGGTGGAAGCAGCAGGATCTCAAACCATAATTGTATGCACAATGTTCTGGCAGCCGGAGGCTTGATGTCATCCATATACTCTTCCAAGGAGTGGGAATCGTTGAATTCTGAAAAGACTGCTGTAAGGGGACCCACATTCCCAAGCCTGTGAAACCCTTCATCTATGCGTCTCCAATACATTACTTTTCTCATGGGATTTATCACCCTACCAGCAGTTTCTGGATGTGCCAGAGGGTCTCACAGCCAATCTCTGCTAGGCTGCATTTGATGTATTCTAACCAAGCAATCTTATCAACCCCATGGCGATTTAAGATATCTTCAAGACCCATTATATAGTGTGGAAGGTATTTAAAACCATGCATTGGTTCTGACAAATATTGATCTCTATCTGCTTGCAGAAGACACTGAACTGATCAAGCAGATTTAGTATGACCATAGGCGGCTTCGAGATCAGCAGGGTATCATCCGCAAACAGGAGTGTCTGGATCTTCCTGATAGCCAGGTTCGGGCATCATGTGTGTACTGTTCCAAGTGAGTCACTTGATCATTAATGATAAGCAGAACAAGGGTTGGGTCTAAGACACACACTTGTCTCACACCCCATGAGGCTGAAATAGAGTCATTTTACTCCCCGGAAATCCCACATCCGACCTGGGCAGAATTATTCATATGCAACTTTCTTATAACATCCACAAGATATTCTTGGACACCCATGTTGGTCAAAACGTCCCATAATGCCTCCCTAGGAATAAGCGTTACAACAAACAAATGATGGACGGAATGCTGACAATGCATACATTCTCCCCCAGTCAAGAGATCTGGGTTAAATCCATCGTTCTTTTGCCCACTACACCACCCCAGTTCAGACATGGCCATATGCAAATCAGTCTTGACCCTGTGCCTCATGGGAACAGTCCAGCCCGAACTGCCAAGCCATGTCTTCCCTGGACCGGAATCAAGCATCCTAGGACCGGTTTCTGGCTATCAGCCATCATCAGCCAGGATAGCTTGACTCCAGTGGCGTACTGAGCATGGGTCCCACGTCTGGGAATACCCATCCCACTTAGGGCGAAAAGCGTTACAACAAACAAATGATGGACGGAATGCTGACAATGCATACATTCTCCCCCAGTCAAGAGATCTGGGTTAAATCCATCGTTCTTTTGCCCACTACACCACCCCAGTTCAGACATGGCCATATGCAAATCAGTCTTGACCCTGTGCCTCATGGGAACAGTCCAGCCCAAACTGCCAAGCCATGTCTTCCCTGGACCGGAATCAAGCATCCTAGGACCGGTTTCTGGCTATCAGCCATCATCAGCCAGGATAGCTTGACTCCAGTGGCGTAGTGAGCATGGGTCCCACGTCTGGGAATACCCATCCCACTTAGGGCGAAAAGCGTTACAACAAACAAATGATGGACGGAATGCTGACAATGCATACATTCTCCCCCAGTCAAGAGATCTGGGTTAAATCCATCGTTCTTTTGCCCACTACACCACCCCAGTTCAGACATGGCCATATGCAAATCAGTCTTGACCCTGTGCCTCATGGGAACAGACCAGCCCGAACTGCCAAGCCATGTCTTCCCTGGACCGGAATCAAGCATCCTAGGACCAGTTTCTGGCTGGGTCAGGGTCAAGACTGATTTGCATATGGCTGTGTTCAAACTGGAATGGCATGGTGAGCAAAAAAACGATGGATTTAGGCCCAGATCTCTGTACTGGGGTGAATGTATGACATTGTTCTGCATTCTGTCCATCAATTGTTGTTTTTGCATTTGTCACCCCGAGTGGGAAGGGTATGCTCAGACGTGAGTCCCTTGCTCTCCATGCCACTGGAATCAAGCTATCCTGGCTGACGAGGGCTGAAAGCCCGAAACCGGTCCTAGGATGCTTGTTTCCAGTCCAGGGAGGACCTGGCTTGGCAGTTCGGGCTGGACTGTTCCCATGAGGCACAGGGTCAAGACTGATTTGCATATGGCTGGGTTCAAACTGGAATGGCATGGTGAGCAAAAAAACCATGGATTTAGGCCCAGATCTCTGTACTGGGGTGAATGTATGACATTGTTCTGCATTCTGTCCATCAATTGTTGTTTTTCTCTAGGAATAAGGTCAAATACTGACCAAAGGACATCAAAAATAACGTATAAATGGCCACCACCCAGCGCAACATTTTCAATACACTAGCTGCAGTTGGAGGACCTGGTCGATGGTATTGGTTCCAACTCTGAACCCCACTTGTAAGGGTTTGAACACATCTGTAACCTCCATCCAATCCTGCGGTCCACTCTATAGAATTCTGCTAAAGAGCTTCTGCAAGCTGTCAAGTGGAATTATCGGTCGATAATTAGATGGAAGTGACCTAAGGCCCTTTTTATAAATCAGGATAATCTTGGCCACAGCCTATGGTCATGGCATAGGTAGCCCATTCACAATACTATTAAAATCACAGTAAAATATGGACCCCATATATCTCTCTCAGCTTTAAAAAGATATACTGGAACCTTATCCAGGTCAGGAGCTTTCCCTGGATTGATCGAATCAATAGCATTAACAACTTCACTCTGTGTTTGGGGTAGCAGCACAGTCAGTCAGGCTAAAAGAATTGCCCCCAAATGGGACATGGAAGGGTGAGTCTGCCTCTTACTGTTCTCCCAGGCCAACCGTACCTCTATTAGGGCCCATCGATTACCCAAATCCCAGGCTTCACTTCTGTCTCAATGTGCGCGTATGGGCCTGAAAAATGGTTAACCTAGGCGGTAGTTAGTATGTTGCATGTTAAAGGGGCAGAGGTTCCAGGGCTCTTATTGGCCAGCTTATGCCAGAACCGGTGATAATCTTTCCCCTTTGCTGCGAATAGAAGCGTCTCCCAAAATGCCAAGTCATGCTCATGCTTGGCCTCTACAATTGTGTCCTTGTAGGAGGGTCTAGCTTCCTTAATTGTGGCTCTATTAACTCTCCTAATAGTGGCCATAAGGGATCTCCTGGAAGCCCCCCAATCCTTGGTATACCAATTAGCATTGTTGGCTCACTAAGGAAGGGACCTAGGCCATATGTACGTAAAACGTGTTTTGCGATTCTCAAATTGCGATTTTTAGGGAATCGCAATTAGAGAATCGCAAAAGGCAATGTAGGTAGGATTAGAAAAATATTTTGCGAATCCCACCTATTCCTTATTTGCGAATCGCAAATAAGGAATACCTTGCCATTCATTCCTATGGGCTAGAAGGCCCATAGGAATGAATAGGAAGACATTCTCAATTTGCGATTCTCAATTAGAGAATCGCAAATTGAGAATGCAATTTCAATGTTGCAAGGGTGTCAATAGGACACCCTTTTGCACCCCTGAAATAAACATGTGTGCACATGTGGCGCACATACATGCGCTAAGGGCATGTATGTGTGCCACATGGCACTTTGAAAAATGCAAAAAAGTGCATTTTTCAAAGAAACCGCAAATTACCACCAACCTGAAGCTGGTGGTAATTTGCGATTCCTTAAGCCAAAATCGCACAACTTGGGTGCTTCCTACATTGCATTTAAGGAATCGCAATTTGGGATTCCTTAAATGCATTTGCAAAGTAAGGAATCACAAATTTTGCGATTCCTTATTTGGCGTGTGGGTTTTTGTGTGCTACATAGCACACTGCCCAAAATGCGATCGCAAACAGTGAAATTCTGCGAATTTCAGCACTTGCGATCGCAATTTGGCTTCCTACATATGGCCCCTAGCCTCTACCATAAAAAGGTCCGTTAGAGAACAATACAGTGTTCGATGAATAACTGAAAAAGCATCCCACAAGGTGGCTGCTAGTGAGCTCCCTCACAGCACCATAACTGCTTCTAGTGAATTGAAAAGCAACTCAAAGAGTTGCAAATGGGGGCGTGGCTAGGCGCACGAGAGAGATGGCGGCACCGGCGTAGGGGCTCCGTCCACGCCAGGGTTTATCGGCAGTTCGCGCTCTTTAGGCGAACGATGGAAGGCAGCGTTGCTCGTCTGATCGCTTCAGGCATGCCCTGAATTCTTTCTTTTTGCCGCGGCGGACCTCCTTTATCTCTGTTCTTGCTCCCGCTCCCGGTCGCGGCACTGCATCGGCCGCGACCGCCATTTTGTTCATCGGTGCCAGGATTCCTTCAGCAGCGCGTTTTATCGCGCTTTGTACCTCCGGCCGCCACATGGATCCTGTAATCTCTTCAGCTCCGCCAACAACATGGTTCTACACTGCTAGGTGACTTTTTCTTATTTTTTTCATTACTTGCACGGCTGTTCACAAGCTTAAAACATATTTTTTGTTTACCTCAACTTTGGCAGCCATTTTGTGCATTCACCTCCTTGGCCTGGCTCTGTGGTATTCAGATTCCTCTGACATTTTACTTTTTTCTTTTTGTTATTCTTTTTTTTTTTTTCTCTTTTTCTCAACTTTTTTATTGCTCCTTCTCATTGGAACCAGCAAACTGTTTGTTTTTGCCTCTAGTTTGACAGGGTCACCCTGTACCTTACTAGTACGTTGATGGCTGAAAGCTCTGGCAAGGCTCAAAGGCGCAACTACATTAAAAATTCGAAGCTCTTCACGGAGTTGGCTCACTTAGAAGCGTCCCAGCCTTTTTGTGTCAGTGAGACGTCGCCAAATATGGAAACCTCTTCACAAGCTTCAGCAAAAATGACGCCCAAGAGATTAAAAAAGGACCCACCTTCGCCTCCTAAATCTTCTTCGACCATCTCAATGGAGCTAATTCTCGAAGAGATAAGGGCCCTGCGCCCTTTCATGGAGGAAACAAATGCTAAGCTTCAAGTTCTCACGGACAATTGGGCTTCAATGGATGAAAGAGTGTCCTCGGTGGAACGAGACGTTTCTTCTCTTCAAGATTCTGCAGCTAAGGTCACCCACTTGCACACGCAGATCTCCTCTTTCCAGAAGCAGGTGGAGGACTTGGAAAATCGAAACAGGCGCAACAATCTTCGCCTTTATGGCCTGGTGGAAGGCTCTGAGGGAAATGATCCTATTGCTTTCTTCAAGTCTTTTCTCCCCAAGCTTCTACACTTGCCTGAGGACATTTCGCTTAATATCCAGCGTGCCCACAGACTTGGCCGAGCCTCCTCCTCTCCCTCCACACCAGCGAAGCTTAGAGGTGTAATAATGTACTTTTTGGAATATACTGACCTGCTGAAAGTCCTTTCTGCGGCCAGGGCCTCTCCTCGTCTCACTTGGTCGGGTTCCACCTTGTTCTTTGCGCAGGATTATGCTAGAGCCACCGCGAATCGCCGTAAGGCCTTCTTGGACATGAGACCTGATCTCCGCTCTATTGGTGCCAGATATGGTCTTTTCCATCCTTGCTTATTCAAAGTCACCTACAACAATAAGACTACCACATATGAGGAGCCTATGCGTCTTCGGAGTTTCCTGAATTCCTGTGGTCAAGCTGAGATGGAGCTCTCTGGCCCTTCTCATCTCGTCCACCATGACTTTCTTTTGAAGTTTTACCATGATGCTCTAGTTGCTTTTGTTTGTTGCTTTCTCCAATTCAATTGGCCCTAATTGTGCATGTTCTCAAGTTCAATGTTGTTTCCATTGTAGTATTTGCTTACTGATGTTGAAATTCATTAGTTTGTTCTACTCCTTACGTGTTTTTGTCTTTGCCGTCCGCCGTTGCCTAACTCTGTTGCCTTTCTCTCCTTGCAGATCATTGTTGTGTGTTCCGTTCTGTTTCTCTGGTTGGACGTCCCATTGACCCCGAGTGTCCTGCCTTCCTCAGTTGGTCCTACCTCCCTCTCCCTACTTCCACGCACGTCCTTGCTTGTCCTTGTTCCTGATCGTACTCCTGTTGAGCTACCCCTTGTCAGATCCCATTATCCCTTCTTCCACAGGTACGTTCCTATTTTGTCTCTCCCTACTTTGTTATTTTTCTTTATTTTTTCAGGTTTATTGGTGTCAATATTCTTTATGCGCTCACTTTTTTCTTCCTTCTTTTTCTTCTTCTTTACTTTTGTCGCGTATTCGTTCCCTTGGCCATGCTTTTTTCTCTTTTCACATTTTATCACCCTGCTATATCATCTTTCCCATGACTTATATTTGCATTCCCTTTCCTCTAAGCTTCTTTGGTGTTCTATCTATTCAATGATCTTTGCGTGCTCTTTCTTTTTGCTGTTTCACTTAACTTTACTTATTACCATCACTGATTTTCATTTTACCTCTTTTTCGCTCTCAGCAACACCTTGGCTTTTTTCTACCTTTATGATACTTCTTGCTTCCCCTTTCTTCTTCTCTCATTTGCTCACTATGTTTCTTCTCTACTCTTACTTTTTTCCTCTTCTTCCTATGTTCTCTTTTTTCTCTGAGGCAGTCATTCAATGGTTCAATCTGTCTTTATATCACTCATTTACTAATTTCTAATGTCTGTGCGTATTGTTTCTTGGAACGTTAAAGGTCTCCATTCTCCTATTAAGAGGCAAAAAATTATTTCTCATTTAGCTAAGTTAAATGTTGACATTGCCTTCTTGCAAGAAACCCATTTGCCTGATATCGAAGCTGCTAAGCTCAAGAGGGGCTGGGTGGGCGATGTGTTTTCTGCTCCTGGCGATGGCAAGAGAAATGGTGTGGCTGTCTTAATTCGCAAATCCTTACCTCACTTGCTCTTGTCTACTGAGTCGGATCCTGAGGGTAGATGGTTGTACGTCAAACTTTCCTCGAATGGTATTCCCATCTCCCTTCTCAACATTTACGCACCTACTGGTGGTGACCCTGCCTTCTGGCGCTCAATGGCCTCTCGTATTTCTGAATTTGCTGATGACAATTTTATTATGGGAGGAGATTGCAACCTACCCTTTGATCCCTTTTTAGATCGGCAATCCAAAGCATCTTTCATTCCTAATAAGTCTCACAAATTGTTTACTCAAGCAATTTCCCAGCACAAACTCATTGACGCTTGGCGTTTATGCAATCCCACTACTAAAGAGTTTACCTTTTACTCCCCATCCCACCATTCACAATCCCGCATTGATTACATCTTCCTTTCCCATCACATTTCCCAATCCCTCACTTATGCCGATATTGGTCCCATATTATTCTCTGATCATGCTCCTGTTCTGGTTAACGTCGACATCCTACCCAAATCCACTGGACCAAAACGTTGGCGATTCAACAATGCTCTGTTGCTCGACCCCAAATTCACCACTTCTTTTGTTGAGTTTACTGAAGAATTTTTCTCCACTAATGATACACCCACTTTACCCAAGCATGCTTTTTGGGACGCTTTTAAGGCTACAGCCAGGGGGTTCATCATTGAGTATGTAGCCAGAAAGCGCAAAGCTGCCCGCATGCAAGCAAACGATCTCCTCCTTACCATTAAAAAACTGGAACACTCCTTCTACACCTCTCATTCGCAGGAAAGTTTGACCTCTCTTATTAAGGCTAAGATGTTATTTAACAAACAATCTACTGATGATGCATCGCTGTATTTGCTGAAATCTAGTTCAAAATTTTATGGGGGTAAGAACAGAGCGGGGAAGATTTTAGCCAATTATTTAAAAGTTAAGCAACAAAAATTGAATATTGAGTCTATATATGATGTTAATTCTGTTTTAAAGCACACAGATGCCGATATTTTAGAGGAATTTTCCCGCTTTTACTCCACGTTATACTCCTCTGAAACTCACCCTATTGCACAATCTCTTGCCACCTTCTTTTCTACAATTAAGACACCTTCCAATTTTCCTGTTGACTTGTCCTCTCTTGAATTGCCTATTTCTAGCTCAGAACTACAGACTGCACTTCAATCACTCAAGAAAGATAAGGCCCCGGGTCCGGATGGACTTACCGTCGAATTTTATCAACATTTTTCCAAATTACTATTACCCAGATTACACTCTCTTATTGATTCTTTTATACTCAGTGGTACTTCTTCTGGTACTTTTTCAGATGCTCACATATGTATTATACCCAAAGAAGGTAAAGATGTTCAATATTGCAAAAATTATAGACCAATCTCCTTGGTCAATATTGATTACAAGTTATATGCTAAGTCTCTTGCCATAAGATTAGACCCCTTTCTCCCTGATTTGTTAGGTCCAGAACAATCTGGATTCGTTAAAGGCCGTTTCATCACAGATAATACGCGGCTTTTGTTTAATGCCCTGTCCAGATCCTCGCGTTTTACGGACTCACTAGCGGCAATTGCTTTGGACGCCGAAAAAGCATTTGATAGGGTAGAGTGGACCTTCCTTTTTGCTGCTCTCGAATGGTTTGGGTTCGGTCCTAATTTTATTTCTTTTGTTTCTTTTTTGTATTCTAGTCCCAGGGCGGCGGTTTGTGCTAATGGTTTAGTATCATCTTTTTTCAGCTTAGGTAGAGGTGTCCGCCAAGGTTGTCCCCTCTCCCCTTTCCTCTTCAATCTAGCCTTAGAACCCTTTCTTTCAAAACTTCGCCAAAACCCTCATTTGCACGGTTTCCAACTCTCACAGATCAACATCAAACTTGCCGCTTATGCGGATGATATCCTACTCTTTGTATCCAACCCTGCCATTTCTATTCCCTCATTTCTATCTGAAGTTCATGATTACTCCCAAATTTCTGGATATAAGTTGAATAATGACAAGTGTGAAATCTTGCCCCTTACTAAATTCACCTTTAAACCTGACTTCGCTGCATCTAACTTTACCTGGAGTCCTTCGCATATTAAATACCTTGGTTTGTATATTACCCCTTCTCTTCCTGACACTGCCTCATTATGTCTTAATAAGTGCATCCAGAAATTGTCTGATCTTACCTCCAGATGGCACCCGCTTTACCTTTCCTGGTGGGGTCGTCTTGACACGATTAAAATGATGCTCTCCCCAATAGTTCTGTATACTATTTCCAACATTCCAGTGCCTATTCCAGCTAAATTTTTTAGGAAAATTAATACCGTTCTCTCTTCCTTCCTCTGGTCCGCCAAAAAAGCGCGCATGTCCTTGTGCAGGCTACGACTTCCCAAATCAGAGGGTGGGGTCGACTTTCCTGATTTCCCCACTTATCACAAAGCGTTTCTTCTGCGTCAAGCCTCCCTTTGGTTGCGGGATCCTGCTGAATCCTCCCCCTTATGGCTTGCTATTGAGCGCCTTTTGTTATCCCCCTTCACTTTTGCTGAGTACCTCTCGTTTTCTCGTAAGCCCCAGGTCATTTCCACTCCCATACATAAATTTACTACCAAACTTCTTCTTTCCGCTTCCCCAAGTTCCCCTTCTTCTGTCGCTGAATTTCTCAACACCACCATTTGGTATAATAATAATATTCTCATTAATCACAAATCCTTCTATTGGAAATCTTGGAGGCAGAAAGGCTTAATTTGGGTGTCCCATCTCTTTTCTGGTTCCGATTTCTTACCTTTCCCTGCTCTTAGCCAAAAGTTTGGTCTTCCTCACTCCTTCTTCCGTAAGTACCTCGTACTCAAGACTGCAGTTCTGTCCGCTTATACCCAATTTTCTACCTTTCCTACTCATTCTGACCCTTCCAGCCCTACTCTGCGCTTACATTCCTTGTTACGTACATGTCCCACTGCCTCCTCAATCTACCACTCGTTTCACAAAACTCTTGCACCTAGATCAAAATCCAAGGTAGAGGAACAATGGGAGTCTGATTTTGACATCTCCTGGCCCACTTCTCTTTGGGATAAAGTTTGGACCAAACTTCGGAAGTCGTCTAGGGCTGCTTCTCTCACACAAACCCTC
This sequence comes from Triturus cristatus, assembly GCF_964204655.1. Lineage (NCBI taxonomy): Eukaryota > Metazoa > Chordata > Amphibia > Caudata > Salamandridae > Triturus > Triturus cristatus. The sequence continues at coordinate 559,687,621 of NC_140582.1, forward strand.
TTTTTCATCTACAACAGACTCCTCTTTTCTCCTCAAATGTTGAATAAGAGGTTTCCTCTAACACCTGACCTTTGCTGGTCTTGTTCGGCACCCAAAGCTTCCCTCTTTCACATGCTCTTTTCCTGTACTGCCACGCATGATTTTTGGAAACAAGTTTGGGTCCAAATCAATGCCATATTTCATACTGCATTCCCCTTCTCCTTTGTTAATATCTTCCTAGGCAGTCTCTCTCCCTGTTGGGCTAACACTGATTTTAATCTGCAAATTGTTGACCTATTGCTAGCTGTTGCATTTCAGCAAATCACTGTTAATTGGAAGAACTTTGCTAATATCTCTTTTAGAGCATGGTGGTACAATGTATGTCATAATCACAGACTAGATACTGTCCTTGTTTACCCCCTAACTTGGCCAAGAAGCGACAGGAACTTTGGCTTCCTGTAACCCTGTACCTTGATGTTTGTGCCAAACGTTTGTTTCATTTGCCTCCCTCTCAGCAGGAGGTCTCTAAGCCTCCTTGAGTGACCTGCTTGTTCCTTTACACTTTTTATAATTCATTTACTACGCGTTACCTTCAATATTGCTTTTTGTTATTTAGCCTCAATTATCTGCTGTTTTTTTTTTTAGTCTCATGTTTATTTTTGCAGTCATGTTCTACTGTGTAGCTCATATCGCTGTTATGCTTTAGGGTTTCTTCTGTATTGACACCTTTACTTTGTCTAATAAAATTCTTTGAAACTTAAAGAGTTGCAACTGGATGGAGGGGGTGGAGGTAATAACACTCCATTTCATCCTGTGACAATTGGCAGTAGGAATCAGCTTCCTATCGAGTGGTTCGTGTTGAGGTGAGATGGAGTAACCTATTAGGTTCAGTGAGAGATCCAAAATCTTATGGTCACTGTCCGGACATGGGACCACCTCCATGTCAATATCCTGTTGCCACAACCTTATAACCATCAGGATGTAATCTATGTGGCTCGAGTCTCCGATCCGGTTAAAAGTGTCCTTCCCATCTTCAGCTGAGGGTGTTCTCCTGTTACATGCTCTCATTCCATTATTGAGAGTGAAAGCATTGATTTGCAAGACAGTTGTCATCCACTTCTTAACCGGGTCTAGGGAAAGCTCCTGGACAGCCCAAATGTCATCCTAATCCCCACTTAGTGTGACAGTAGCAATACCAAGGGTTTCAAAATTGCAATTAAGGTCACCAGCTACTATTTTATAAACATCAGCCGTGAGACTTGGTATGTAGGAATTTACTATATCAATAACAGGTATAATGGGCTTACTGCCTTCATGTCTACAATACACATTGATCAAGCATAGCCAAACCCCATCAGCATGATGTAAAATTACGCATAAAATATTGGGTGAGCCAAGGTCAATCAAATTTAAAGAACAAATCAGGGTAGATTTCAGCCAAATTAGTCCCTCCTAATGGCCTGCCCTTTCCAGACGAAAGAGCTGGCAGAGGAAAGCCATGAAACACTAACCGGAATGGCGGGTTTACAGCACGTCTCCTGGGACACACAAATATTATATTGATCTACAATGTCACCTCACTCTTGACGAGCAGGTTTACTGCTAATACCAACAAGGTTCCAGGAAACAAGCTTGAGCAGGCGCCCTGCCCTAGATGGAAATTTACAAATAATGGGCACACAAGGATCAGCCATTTCATTAAACTGCAACCTAGCTGGCAACAAGAGTGCAATGAGCTATCAAAAGAAATGGTAAACACGTCAGTTAAGCACAGGGAAACAACAGCTTCAGCTCTCAGTTTGACATGGGCTTTATTTCCATGGACCTTGGATCTCAAGGAAATGTGTGCCCTCAGAAAGTCCAGTGGTTGTGCAAGTGAATCATTGGTATTGAGATCAGAAAGTGGCAAAAATCTGTTAGAGGTGGAGACAGTAGGGGCTAAAAAAGCTTGAACTCACAGGTGAGGGACTCCCTTACTTGTCACGTTGCCAGGGGTCGATAGCAGGAGGGTCTGTAGATAAAACCTAATGGGACAACACTTGCCACTAGACCATAATTACTGGACCCATGGCCCGAGGCGACCAACCGATAACTATGCAGTCCCCTTGACTAATTTCAGTGAACTGCCAAATTCACCCAGTTCTTCTCCCCAGGAGAATGTTGTTTTACTCAGACATCTCAAAGGTGGTATTGCGTGTAAGCCAATGGTAGACTTTATTTTTCAGTTCCCAATGCGTTTTCATCTTATCGAAGGGCAGTGGGGTACTCCAACTAGAACCACCTACCCTGGGGTTGTTCACAGCTGTCCTTGTGTGCCTGGAAACCACTTTGCCTGTGCTTAGGATACACGAAGACTCTCCCCCTAATACTGAGATAGACACAGCCGGGCAATTAATGAGCCTCCCAAATGGGAAGAGACCGCTGGGGGCAACCAGTGGTGGCCGCGTAGGGACCATTGTTGGGAGGGGCTTGGTCTTGAAGCTGCATAGAAGATGCAGGCAGTAGTAAATGCTCCAGTTTGTCTGACAAATCTCAGATAACACCTTTCAAGTAACTGAACTTCTGCATTAAGGGAATGAGTGCTGAAAATACTTTTGTTTTTACTTAAGCCAAAGCACCATCCCAAAGCTGAGTACATCCTTCCCCTTCGCCAGCTGTATGGGTTTTGGGTGCCACATCCCTGTCGGCTAAACTGGACCCAAGCTGTAAGTTAGGAGAGGAACAAAAACATGGGCCCTGGTTTTCTATTGTTACCGGTATTGGGTCCTGTTTAAAGTTTCCTTTTCTTCCTCGCTGCAGATTCACAAAAAGCAGTGGATCGGGACTTCCCTAGCTGATTCCCTGACCACAGACATCACTGGAGTGGGACTTAACATAGATGCAAGAATTGGACTCGGGTGGCTCCCAGAAACGAACACAGGAGAGATGGTATTGTAGCTACCAGACTGGGTGAGACAGGACAAGGTCTCTCCCCCGTGTCTAAAGAAAGATACCTCTCTGCGAACTCAATCTCCTTAGCAGCTATGCTAACAAAATGATTACCAAGTTGTGCCAGCTTGAGGATAAGCAGTTGCCCCCTCCTTCCCCACAGGCACTTTACATTTGCCCATGAAAACAAAATTGACTCCATTCGATGAGAAATAAAAGGACCAGACTCACCAGAACCAAGAGTATTAAGAACCAGCCTCTTTCGGGTGATGATGGGCGATGATGGGTCTGTCTTGGCCTGGTCTTCACCTGGGCACACGCCCAAGTGCATCCTGTGCTGCGCTATACGGTTGGGCCTTTTGAAGTACCCTACAGACACTACCCCACCTCCTCCAGCAGCATCCTGGGGCTTATAGTTTGTTAGCTCCCAATGAGTTCCACAAAACAAGGTCCAGCACATTTCCCACTGTGGGATAGGAGCGGACCTTTTGAAGCACCCAACTGACGCTCCCCCCGCCTCCTACAGCCACTAGCGTAACAAAACTTGAGGGGGGCCCCACTGCAAACTACATGAAGCCCCCCCTCCCCGCTAGACTCAGTCTTGGGCTCTTGGGCCAGGTACTGTGCTGAGGGGACCCCCTGGATTTCGGGCCCCCTTGCACCACGTGGGATGCGGGGGCTTATGTTTCGGCACTGCCTCCAGCAGCACCCTGGGAATTGTAGTGTTTTTAGCCCCCACTTGCTCCACGAAACAAGGTCCAGCGCACCCCCATTACCATTCACAATGCTAATGATGCAAACACTGAAAATGGGCAGAAAACATAGTTAACACAGTATAAACTGAGAAAGTGTACAACAGCAACCATGAAAATGAACAGAGAGCCATCTAGTTTTAAAAGTGGACAAAAAAAGTGTCCAGTGAAGTAAATTCAAAATAAACATTTTGTGCCAGTTTGCATTACTTTCGTGACTCAAACCTGGTGCAAAATGTTGGCAAATCTGCCTCCATATTCCAGATCTAACATCAGAAGGAACCAGGCGCATATTGAGAAGGCGTTTCTGAGTCTGAAGTGTTTTATCTGCTCATAAACACAAGCCATGACAGTTGGCAGCAGCACACCTGGGTTACTGCTTTACTTGCATATTAACCCATCAACCAAGTTGGAGCATAGCTTTCCTCCTTAATTATGTTTTTGTGGCATAACTCAGTGATGGTCATTGCCTATGTGCTCCTGGGGGCCTTCAATGGCCAGAACGCATTTGTATTTTTGGCCAGCCAAGTCCTGAACACAAATAGAAACAGGAGACCAACAGGAAGTGGGAGAGGCCTGGCATTCCTTGTTCCCCATCAACTCTATCCATCATCCATCCTGCAACTGGAGCAGGTGCACTGCTAGTGATTAAAAGTTTTTCTTCTGCCCTCATAAGTACTGATCTTCATGAGCATTATTACAAAATCCTTTGAACATTCTGTCCATAAACATGTCCCTTCATACAAATAATAAACATGAAAGCATGGCTGGCTTTAGCGCTGGTGACGCCCATTGCAGCTATCTTGTTTTTGGTGCCCACCAATAGCCTCCTTCTCCCACAGACTCCCTCATTAACAACCATCCAACAGTGCCCCTCATCTCTCGGTAGCCCCTCTCTCATATGCTTTTCATTTGCTTTATAGCTCCACTCTTACCAGTGTAGGGTTCAGAGCACATTCATTCAAACACACATTATGCAGGGACAATGAATCATACATGTGTAAATCAGTGTTTAGGAAATGTTACAAAAGACAATAAGGATTGCAAAGTGTAGAAATCTGTTATAATTAGCTTGGGTGCATGTAGAACATGGAGTGCATGACATCATGGATTGTTGTGGAGGCATTCCAGTTGAAGGAGAGCAGTTGGAGAGCTGGACTTGTTGGTGGTTGCACTGGAATAAATCTACTCATAAAAAGATCATCTGGATTGTGTCTTTTTATCACTGGCGACGAGGAGCTTGATTGGGGACAAGCACACGCAACCACCAACTCCCCTGTGAACCCACATTTTATGAAAATGCATGGATTGTAAATTTGGACGAACGATCTTCACCTTGACTTCGACGTGATAGAGTTTCTGGGAAACGACTACCACATTGGTCTCTACAGTTGAAACGGAGCCTAAAACGTATGTACTTTAATAATATTTAAGCGACTCACTCAATTTTGGGAAACCTTGCCAGTCGTGGTCTTGCGTGCCCATCGCGTGCCCACAATCACACGCGACAAGTTTATCTTCGAATTTCACCGCACGAGTTGCTCTGGGCATTCTTACTTCTTCTTCAGCTCAGGCCACACTGACACTGACTCTTGGGTACACGTCAGGTCACGCAGCGTACTTTGGCGGCCATCTTTGTTGAGTCAGGAAGTGCTTTTGAAGGCGTTTTCAATATGGAAATGAGACGCGATTCAATGCGTTTTTTTAATTACGCCTTCAATGCAGAAATGAAAAGCGACTTGTAATATCACCATCATTCTTCAAACATTTGTTCATCTACAAGCAAAACAGTGAGGAATTCTTTTATTTATTTTTCTGTTGAAACATCAAACAGTCACGAATCATGGCTACATCTACTGGCATGTCCCAACCTCCAGTATTTCTTTCTGAGAAGGGAGAGCCAATCCTTCCTTGGAAGAGATGGAGGAATTTATTTGATTCTTATATAGTAGCCATTGGTGGAGAAACATTTTCAGCTTTCAGGAAACAAGCTATTTTACTACATAATTTGGGTGTAGAAGGCAGAAATATTTATGACAGCATGGACCTTATACCAGTCGGCAATGGTGATGGCGAGCCTGCAGATGTATATGAAATGTCTATGACTATGTTAGAAGGTTATTTCGGTCCCAGAATTAACGTTGTTCTAGAACGACACAGGTTTTTCATGAGAGTGCAGGGTCCTACTGAGCATGTGGAGTCTTATGTTGCTTCTCTTAAAACCCTGGCACGTACTTATGAGTTTGGAGAACTTTCAGATTCCCTTTTGAGGGATCAGCTCGTAAGATGTATGAACAGTACAAGGGTTCAAGAAAAGCTCTTGTCCAAAAATCCCACATTATCTGAAGCTATTGCCATTGTCGAAGGTGTAGAGAATACTTCCTCTTGGGTTAAGGAAATAAGGAAAATTTGAGAGAATAGTAATCAAACTCCTAGAGAAGATACCAAGAAAAGTAAAGATGGTGGACGGACATTATCTGATGGTGACTTTAGTGAGGAGTCATCTGACAACATCGCTACGGTGTCAGTAAATGCCAAGAATAAAAATACATCAAAGAACTTTCAATCTCACCTTTCAACTAGCAGGGCTATTCCACCACCAATTGGGCGTGATGCCCGTCAACGACGGTCATCTGATTGTGACAAGAAAAGTGATTATCAAAGGATGCGATGTTAAAGATGTGGTAGTTTTTCTCATTCTTCAAATTTTCCCAACTGTTATGCTAGAGAAAGTATATGCAACAATTGTGGAATCAAAGGGCATTATGCTCGTGTTCGCAAGTCATCCAAGAAAAAGAATGCGAGTGAGGATGTTTCTGACACCATCCGCACTGTAGTTGTGTCCAATATATCTGGGGGTGATGGTATGATTGATTCTGAAAAAATTAGCATGCCCTTTTTTTTCATATTGGTGTGGATGGTAATGAGTTTAAAGTCATGGCAGATTCTAGGTCCCCATTCACCCTGATAGGTAACAAGATTTGGGATGAGGTTGTGGGACTGGAGAATGTGACGCTTTTACCTCCCGACATTGCTCCTTTAAGTTATGGTGGATCTCATATTGATATCCTGGGGTATGTGGTGGCGAAGATTGTGTTTAAGGGAAGAGAGACGGTTGGAAAGGTATATGTGGCTGAGAGGGGAGATAATCTTCTCGTTTGGAGGCATCAACATGATTTAGGAATAATCCTGAATCCAGGTGCCAGGAATACTCAGGAGCAAGTTATGTTGATGGGTGATTTGAAAGAAAATCCTCAATTCCTGTTGGTTGGTGCAGTGAATGACATGAGTAGGTATTTTAAAGTTTTTCCTGAAGTATTTTTCGATTCTCTTGGTTGCCTTAAAGGTTTTGAGCACCGAATTATTCTTAAGAAATCAGCTAAGCCTTGTGACTACAAGGTGAGAAGAGTGCCAAATTTGATGATTGAACCACTGAGGCTTGAGAGATTGTTGAAATCAGGTGTAATTGTAGAGATTGAGGCCTCAGACTGGTTAGCTCTGGTGGTTTTGGCACCCAAGGATGGTGGTACGGCTGTGAGAATGTGTGTGGACTTGTGCGGATTAAACAAATGGATCTGGGTAGACCGACAGCCTCTCCCCAACATATCGGAGTCCATTAGTTTGCTGAAAGGAGCCAAAATCTTCAGCGTACTGGATCTATTATCGTCTTATCATCAGATCACTCTTCATAAGGACTCCAGGCATTTAACATCGTTCATTACTCCTTTGGGAGCGTATCGTTTCCTGAGGGTGCCCTTCGGGTTAGCCTAGCGGCAGCCTGTTTTCAGAGAGTGATGAAGATGATTCTTCGCAGCCTACCGAACGTTATGTTTTTTCAGGACGACATCCTTGTGTATGGAAAAAATGAGTACGAGCATGAGGTTGTGTTGAGATCTGTGTTGAGCAAATTGAGGGAGAGTGGACTCAATGTTAAGAGAAAAAAATGTCGAATTGGTCTAGAGTCTGTTAACTATCTTGGTCATGTAATTTCTGGAGATGGTATACAGCCAAAACTGGAGCAAATCAGATCCTTCTTAAGTATGGCAGAGTTCTACTCTAAGTTTGTCAAAAGTTTTGCAAGTGTTGTTGAGCCTATTAGGGTTTTGTTAAAAAAAGGGGCACGATTTGCATGGTCACCTGAATGTGAGGCAGCTTTCAATTCAATAAAGTTAGAGATAGGGAAAATGCCAACCTTGGGTCACTTTGACTCAAAATTAAAGACCACCTTAACAACTGACGCCAGTCTCAGAGGACTTTGAGCTGTCCTTTCTCAAGTTGTAAATGGGGAGGAGATAGTTGTGGCCTTCGCCTCCAGAGCCCTTAGAGAGGCTGAAGTCAACTATTCTTGTATTGAAAGGGAAGCATTGAGTGTGTTTTGGGCAGTACATCATTTTAAGTTTTATCTTTGGGGGATTCCGTTCGTTGTGAAGTCTGATCATCGCCCCATTGTACAAATGTTTTCATGTCATCACAGTGATCACATGACTCCTAGACTCAAGAGTTGGAGTGAGGGCTTACAAGAGTTTAATTTTCTTGTGCAGTATATTCCAGGTCAAAACAATAAGCCTGCGGACTGTTTGTCGCGATTGCCCATAGTGACCGAACAAAAGCAGGAAGATGTTGAGTGTGTGAGTTGGGTGATGGAGCCTTCTTTGTCGAAGGAAGAATGGTTATCGTGTGCCAACAATGACAAAGTGTTTTTATCCCTTAAAACGGTCATCTCCAAGGGTTGGCCAGATTACAAGGATCTTGACTGTGATCTGAAGCCTTTCTGGACAGTGAGGAATGATCTCACCTTTTGTCAGGGAAATCTCATGAGAGGTGACAGAATAGTTCTGCCTTGTGAGTTAAGAGAAAGGGTTGTCAACTTAGCTCATGAGGGACATTTGGGAAGAAGCCTCACCAAAGCACGAGTCAGGGAAAAATACTGGTGGCCTAGTATGGATCGGATGGTAGAGTCTCTCGTTAGAGATTGCCACTTGTGTGCCATCAATGATAAATCTCATACTACTAGTCATTCTCCCCTTTCAGTTGTGGAGGTTCCTGATGCTGTTTGGACTAAGCTAGGTTTGGATATAGTTGGCCCTTTTGAGCTAATGCCTTCTCATGAGAGGTTTGTAGTCCTTCTGGTTGATTACACGTCTAAATGGGTGTTGTCAATTCAAGGTCTGTGATTGAGTTCTTAACCCCTTCTATGCTCATGACGGAACGATTCCGTCATGAGCATCGGTTGAGCTGTGCTCATGACGGAACCGTTCCGTCATGGCCCCGCCCGCGCTCGAACCCTTCAGCACCGCGGGGGAATCCGCGCAGCGCTGAAGGGGTTAAAGGATGCATTTGTTTCGGGAGGGAATTCCTAAATATTTGATCACTGACAATGGGGTACAATTTACCTCTCATGAGATGGATATTTTTCTTAAAGATCTTGGGATTATTCACCAGAAGACAGCTCTGTATTCTCCACAAGCTAATGGTCTCATGGAGAGGATGAACAGAGTTGTGAAGAGTTGTGCTCAACGAGCATTAGATTCAAGGACTTCTTTCACTAGTATGTTGAGAGAAACTTGGTGGGCACATCGGACTGTTCCCAATGTTATTTTGCAGAAATCTCCTTTTGAAGCCTTGAGAGGTAGAGTGGCAAACTCTAAACTCAATCCAGTTTGGCTTCCTGGTGGGAATAGTGATGCTGTCACTAATGAGTTAAAAAGTAAAAACATGCTTGCTGAATATCAGCAAAAGTCTAAACCGGAAGGTCCCGCCATCTTGGTTTGGGAAGAGGGCATTTTGCGCTCTAGTGTGAGGGCGAACACAGGACCTCGCGCCTCATAAATGGCCGCACTCACTCGTCCGCGCAGCGGGCGGGCGCAGCGGGCGCGCCGATGGCGCGCCGGAGGCGCGCCAGAGGCAAGCCTGTCTGGGCCCGTCCGGGCCCGTACGGACCTAGGGCCAGACATGCTGCCCAAAACAAAGCGAGGGCCTCTCACATACTCGCAAGAACAACTTATGTCTCTCTGCCCCAAAGCCTCCTGCCTCTGTCCGAGGGGATTGAGGTTGGATGTGCTCTTCAAAGCCTGTGCTCTATGTACTACGGAAAGTAAAGAGGCCCAGAATGCTCCCCCCCCTAGGGAACCACTTCGACTAGCCCTCCTGAACTGTAGATCTTTACCTAGGCACTCCTTACACATCCACCATCTGATTTTGGATCACAAGCTTGATGTGCTATTTTTGTCGGAAACGTGGACATCTGACAGTTCGGATTTTGACATGGCGAACGCTCTTCCCCCCGGATTTTGTATCTTTTGCTTGCACAGACCGCGAGGCAGAGGGGGCGGGCTGGCCATTATATATAGAGATATTTTGACATGTAGGGCCGCTGAAGGGTCTATCCTGGATGCGGAAAGTTGTAGCTTTAAGATTCAATTGTCCCCCAACGACTCACTGTCGGGGTTGCTGATTTACCGGCCTCCGGGCAACATCAAGCAGTTCGCGAACTCTCTGCTTGAAGAGGCCCCATTGCTAATAGCGTCGGCACCCAACTTTCTCCTGCTTGGAGATTTAAACCTACATTTCGATTCAGCGGAGGATAAAGCTGCAAACGACCTTAGATCTGAACTTGGGCTGGGGAACATCACCCTCCATAATCAGGAGCCCACCCACGTCAAGGGCCATTTATTGGATACGGTGTTTTCTAATCTTCCCCGTCTTTCCATGTCACCGTCCTTGCCTCTCCCTTGGACGGATCACTTCCTGATCCCCTTTCAACTGGGTTTTGTTACAGCTCCCCCATCTCTCCCGGCAGCCACAGCACAAGTACCAGTAAGGGCATGGTCGAAACTCCCGGTCGGCGATCTTACACGCAAGCTGACACATACCATCCCGGTGCTTAATAGGGATCCTACAGAGGCAGATGAGGCTTTCTGCGAATGGCTCAGCACAGCTTTAGACGCGGTACTTCCCCTGAAAATAGCCAACAGGAAGACGGGGGGCCCCAAATCCTTATGGTTCACCCCAGAGCTGGGTCTTCTGAGAAAAATTTGTAAAAAGAAAGAACGTGACTGGCGGAAAAACTGGGCAGGAAACTCCAAAGAAGAGTACAGGGCAGCCATGAGAACTTATAAAGTGGCGCGCAATGCCACCAAAGCGGCCTACCTTGAAAATAGGATAAAATCATCAACCAATTCTTCAAGGGAAACCTATAAAATTCTCAAAGAGCTGCTCAAAGTTCCAGTATCTCCAGAACCCTCAGAGGGGAGTACGGACCGCTGTAACCTTCTGGCCCAGTACTTTGACCAGAAAATTCAAAACATCATAGCCGGCCTCCCCGTGTCCCGTCAGAGCCTGCCCTTGGGGGAGAGCCGTCTGGCCACTGATAGAGCCGTGCTGGACAAGTTTGCCCCGATCACCAGGGAAGCTTTCTGTAAAGAGTTGGCCGCGCAAAAAAGTGGCTCTCCGACGGATCCCATGCCTATGTACATCCTAAAGCAGTTTATGGATGTCATAGCGGGACCGGCAGTAGATCTACTCAATGCTTCCTTTGCCGCCGCCAAGGTCCCCCCCAGTTGGAAGCAGGCTATAGTAAAAGCCCTGCTAAAAAAAGCGGGGCTTGATCCCACCGATTTGTCCAACTTTCGGCCAATCTCCTTACTGCCAGGGATGGGAAAGATTGCTGAGAAATGGGTTAACCGGCAACTCTCGTCCTTTTTGGAATCTAACGAGTTGTTACGGCACACCCAGACTGGCTTTCGGCCCGGTCAAGGCACTGACTCGGCGCTGATCACCATGGTAGAAGAGGGCAGGTGCATCTTAGATTCAGGAGGATCAGCAGCCCTGGTCCTCCTGGATCTGAGCGCGGCATTTGATACGGTGGATCATAAGATCTTGATCCACCGGTTGGAGGAGCTGGGAGTAAGAGGCCTGGCGCTCACCTGGCTAATGTCATTCTTGAGTGATCGAACATATCAAGTGTGCGAGGGCAACTATAGATCAGTGCCCACCCCCCTTCAGTGTGGTGTCCCGCAGGGCTCTTCACTGAGCCCTACGCTTTTTAACGTCTACATGGCCCCACTGGAGGGGGAGGTCGCACCCTTTGGAGTGAAACTCGCAACGTACGCGGATGACACCCAATTGATTGTTTCGCTCTCGCTCGCAGAAAGCCATGGTGAGAAGTTTGCCGCCTGCCTTACCAACATCATGGCATGGATGGCCGACTCAAGACTCAAGCTTAATGCCTCCAAAACCGAGGTGATGTTGCTGGGAAATCTCTGCACCTCCCTCCCCAAATGTATGTGGCCGACTTGTTTAGGAGATCCTCCGACCCCGAAGGGATCCATAAAAAGTCTCGGCGTCTGGCTTGAACCGGAGCTGTCGATGCACACTCAGGCGAAAATAACTGCAGGGTGTTGCTATGGGCTGCTCCGCTCAATACGGAAAGTTATGCCCTTACTCCCATTAGACTCTAGGAAATTGCTGGTACAGGGCCTTATTCTGTCAAGACTGGATTATAACAACGCCCTTTTCCTGGCTGCACCGGAATACACCTTGAACGTGCTCCAGAGGGCGCAGAATGCAGCTGCAAGACTGCTGACGAACACACCTAGAAGAACGTCAGCAAAACCGGCCTTGAAAGCGCTCCATTGGCTGCCCATAAGAGCGAGAGTGAAATTCAAAGCGCTCTGTACAGTGTTCAGAGTCCTCCAAGGCACAGGCCCTCCGATCCTCAGAGATCTGATCCGCCCTTACAAATCAGTACGAACGCTCCGCTCTGGCGAGGAAAACCTGGTAGCTATCCCGAGAGCAAAAAGAACAAGGACCGGAGGACGCCGCTTTTCAATAAACGCGGGTCAGCTATGGAACTCCCTCCCAACATCCATGAGGAAAGAACCTAGCTTGACCAGATTCCGAAAATCCCTTAAAACGTTCCTTTTCCCCCAGAATGACTAACATCTCTGGATGCGGCTCAGAGGAGGTCTGTCTGTGTGTACACGTAGCGCTGGGACGCTCAAGGGCAGCCATGCGCTTTAGAAATTCTTTTTCATTTCATTTCATTTCATTTCATTTCATTTCATTCATTTCAACAGCGGTATGATGTCAGGATGGCAGTCAGAGTGAAAAAGTGGAATTTGGGTGATCGTGTGTTGGTGAAGAGAGCTAAGCATGGTCACAAAGGTTCCTCTAATTTCTGTGGTCCTTTTATCATGACTGCAATTAACAAAAATGTTGTGACTCTGGACAATGGTTGTACTTGGAGTATGTCCAGACTGGCGAAGTTCACAGGGTTGAGTGACGCCTCAGCTGTTACTCGTGGCTTTGTTCCGGTGAACAAGAACATAAGCTCTGGTCATTTAATCAGACACAAACGTATGCCAGAGAAGTTGAAAGTTTATGTTTTGTATTGAAGAATTTTCTTTATAGTGTTTAGTTCAACTAATATCTTATATTTTAGCTTTCTTATGCTTAAGGTTATGTTCAGCTATTTATTGTTCCTTGTTTTGTTATTTCACTCTGTAAGGGGGATGTGTTATAATTAGCTTGGTTGCATGTAGAACATGGAGTGCATGACATCATGGATTGTTGTGGAGGCATTCCAGCTGAAAGAGAGCAGTGGGAGAGCTGGACTTGTTGGTGGTTGCACTGGAATAAATCTACTCATAAAAAGATCATCTGGATTGTGTCTTTTTATCAAAATCATATGTCAGCCACACTAGTAGCCCCTTATTGTAGGTGTTTTGTCCGGAGAAGCACAAACTCAGGATTTAAAATGTATCACAGTGGTTGTTGTTGACTTTACTGATTAGAAAGTATTTCTAAACAAACAAAACCTTTTTAGCAACATGAGGTTAATGAAAGACTGGAAATAAAATGTAGGGGCATATTTATCAATATGGGATGCAGGGCGGCACAGCAATCCAGTTACAGGGAAAGGGCAGGCATGCCTTTTCCCAGCACTGGCGCAGCATACATAGAAAGAGAAAATAACTGGGAGAAATAAACGTATTTCTCCTCGTTACATCATACCTGGGAAGGTGTAGAAGGATTGGAACTTTCCCAGGCCTACAACTTATGGTAAATCAGGGAATGCATCAAAATCCATGGGTATTGCATGGGAACACCCACGCACCACCCATGGAACGCCTCCCTGGGGCAGAGTAACGCTTTGCAGTATTTTGCACTGCATTGTATTACCCTGGATTTATCAAGTCATTCAGGGCCACATATGGTGGCCTTAAGTGACCTGCTAAATCACACTTAAGGGGTGTGTCACACATGCACCCCGTTGAGTGTTGCAAAAGCAACAAAACCTTTCATTAAATATGGTCCATAATGTTCTAACCTATACCGTGCAATTTGCTTGAAGTACTTTGATGACCGTTCATAGATCACTGTGCTATAGTAGGCTTGTAACTTATGTACTGCAAGTATCAAAAGGATCTCAGTGGCAAAAGCAGTAACCCACAGACTTATACACTCTGTGGCAGGTGCCTTTAAACTCCTAAGTTATTTCTAAACATAGCGACCTCCCACAGAGGTCAGCGCAAGTGTGGCTGCACTGGTCACACTGCCCTAAATTCAGCAATGCATGAAAAATTCCCCATCTGCACCACTGTACTGGACCATACTTATAATTTCACGCAGCGCAATGCAACAAGCCACCTTGCTGCATCGCATAAAAGGGCAGGAATGCCCTGTATTTAACATTATAAAGCACATTTCTGTCCTTTCATAGTGCTGGCGCACCTTTGGCTGCCTAGTGCCAACCCAGGAACCCTTGGGTCCTTTTGCAAGGGTGCCTTCAGTGTAGGCAGGATTGTTTTTGTATAGGAAGGGAGACCTTCCAGCACAAAAATACCCTTCAGAGGCATTTTCCTCTTTCTATGTGTGCTGCATTCTGCACATGTCCAACTCGCTTGCGTTGTAGTTTTTGCTGTGTGGCTAAATTTTTGGGGGACTAGAATGTTGGTGCAGTTGGTGATTCACTCATTGAACTTTTTGGTTGTGCTTTCCAGGGGGCCCGTGGTTTCTGGTTTGTTCTCATGAAGAGCGGTCATCCAGTCCTCTGCTGTTAGGCTGTTCCACTGTCAGCTGAGGGGCACGCTATGATTCGGTCTTTTCAGGTGACTGGTCTTAGTGTGTTGATTGTGATTTTGCTAAAGGATGTGAAGACGGGATGTGAAGATGGGATCTAGGATGTGCCGGAAGCGTGAGTGGGCTCTGTGATGCATTTGAATTAGTCCCACATTACCAACGCTGTCAAGAAGGGTGGATGAGTTGGAGTTGATCTGGTCCCTTAGATGTAAATTGAGGTATCTACCAGGATGAATGTGCTGGAGTCAAGGACTAGGGCTGTGAGGAAGTCTGTAATGTTGCTAGCGAAGTTGGCTCAGGCCTATTGGGAAGGAGACTAGGGTTCCACCCAGGGTGAAGTTTGCTATGATTTGTAATTTAAAGTTGGGGTGTTCCACGTAGTTTATTCCAGCTTCAGAAGAGGCTGTGCACTTGAAGGTGTCTTTTTAGATGACGGCATTTCCTCCTGTGGACCTGTTTAGGTGGTTTGCCTGGGGATCTGGTGGGGATGGTGGTAGCAGCGTCTGGCATTGAAGCTGTGGTCAGCCATGTTTCTGCGAAGAAGAAGAGGCCCAGGGTGGTGGTGAACAGCAGGTCCCAGATCTCCATGGTGTGCTTGCTGAATGTGTTTAGGAGCATGCATGATATTGGTGTGTGAGGGGTGTGAGTGTGTTTGTTGGTAGGTGTTTGAGTGTGTGTGGGGTTGAGTGTTGTGGGTATGTTCTTGGTTGGAGGTCAGGGAGTTGTGGTGCAGGTGAAAGCTCCTTCTGTGTTGTGAGGTGTGGCATGGCAACAGAGTGTGGGTCAACATCTAGAGTTCAAGACATGAAGGAGTGTGGCAGGGTAGTGGCGATGTAGTGGTGGGTCAGGGAAGAGCCGGGGTTTCTGGTGCTGGGCACAGATATGCAAGCTTTTGGCATGCAAGTGGCACGCCCCCTGCTCTCATCTACGCTGTGGTCGCCACTAAATAGGTCCTTGGAGAGAAAAGGAATGCAGGGGGTAGTGGGCTGGGTTGAAAAGGCATGCAATGGAAGGAAAGTAGAGAGGTGCAAGGACCAGGTAAGGAGCGGGGGAGGGAAACACAGGTAGGGTGGGGAACGAGGCACACAAAGAAGATGGACAGACAGGGCATAAAGGTAAAAGAAAAGAGGGAGAGAGATGGCAAAGTGGCATTGTGATGCAATTGATGTGAGAAACGTGCCTAGTTCTGGCTTCCAGCCAATAATATACTGGTGTAATGGTGTAATATCTGCCTGTGTTTGTTCTCCGGAGTATAAATGTACTGCATTTGTTATCAAAATTAATCTAGAAGAGATCATCTACTTTTTCTCCTAACAAGAGTTGCTCTACTGGGGAGAGGAGTTGGCCTAACGGCTCTGGCCGTGGACCTTGAATCTGGGGAACTGGGTTCGAGTCTCGGCAATGACGCTGAACATCCTATGATTCTGGGCAAATCACTTAATCTCCCGGTGTCTAACAAAAAGATGAATGTGTGTCCTCAAGTAGTGTAACTGGTGCTATGTAAAGCGCTCTGATACCCGATTCGGGTCACGTTAGCGCTATATAAAACTGTAAAAAAAAAGAAAATGGTTGTTTATTCATTCCGATCAGCTGTTCATTTAATTTGGGTTTACGTACAAAGAATATGCAACGACCCCCACATGTACATAATGGGTAACATGGGACATGCCGAAAATATGTACATAAATACATTTGGGGGAATTATTTCGGTAACTAAAGCGAGGAGTTCTGATTTGGTGATTCCTCAGTTCCCCTACAAGCAGCATGCAGTTTTGGAGAATGCTCTGTCTCGGAGCCCCAGTTTAATCGACTTCATTTGATCTGGTTCCAAAGATACACCAATTACAAAGATCCTTTACAAAACTGCAGTATGTAATAAAATCACTTGAAAACATTCTCAAGCTATCAACTTCAAATAAAAAAGTTAGCAAAATATATAAAAAATCATCCTACCCTTGGAATGCCATCGTACATAACTAAAAATTGGCTAAGCTCTCTGTTCAATAGCTGAACATGTAGCTTGAACAGTGCCGCTCCGCTGCAAATTTCACATTAGATGACCCTCACAGCTGATTGCAAGTAAGACTATGCAACTTTTACTACACTGGCGCGCAAAATTCGTTTTATAGAATGAGACACGTGCTGACACATCCGTTTCTGTTTACACAGAGAGACGCGATGCGGTCCGTTTCTGTACGAACTTTGAAGGAAGCAACTCTTTTTACCGCTTTGTGAAATTTGCAGCAGAGCGGTGCTGTTCAAGCTATATGTTCAGCTATTGAACCGACTGGAAGCTGAAAGGAAGCATCAAAGAAAATATCTCTGGCATGGCAACAGTAAATGTTGCCTTTAGCCCACAAAGCTACAATGTATCTATTTAGATAATCTATTGATGTAGCACTCATTTCTGTTTATAGGTTGCCAAACCAAAGTACAACTAGGCTTCCATTTGACCGACAGCAAGCATTGTTATACCTTTTGTAAAAGCACCGCCCGTCTGCCGCAAGTAAGTGCCTTTTCTTGTTCCTCCAGTTACAAAATATTTACATTTACCAAACCATGTGCATGACTAATGGTGGATCCGTTCTCATTTTAGATTGTGCCATCCACATTTTAACCTGCGTCTTCTCGCCTGCAACATGAGAATTTATTTCTCTATTCAATCAGGTACTTTTGAGAAAACCACATAACTTGTGTAATTGGGAAGTTTAGAGTCCCTCCACATGTATAATTCATATCCCCTTTTTGTTTCTTAGATAAACCAGTCCACTCCCTGAAGAGAATCCCACAAACCACCTTGGGAATCAAATCGACTCGGCATTACACAACGTGGGGTCTTTGGCTTTTAATTACGTTTCCCCCAGTAGAAATGTTATTTGAATTGTGTGACTACTGGGCCTAATGTCTCTTTTCTCCGTGGGTAGCAGCTTCTTGAATTTATTACACAATGTTGATGCTAAAGGTTGTCCTAGTAGCTGCTCGGTTTGTGAACTAAGACTGGTGATATAATGTTTAGATAATTGTTGTTATGTATCACGCTTCATGTATTGTTTGTTACATCACATTAACTCCTCACAAAGTCTGTATGTCTTTGTTTTATTTGTTGCCTTAATATGTATAATTTGCTCTTGATTGAAATGTATCTGCACTTACCTGACCCATGATTAAATGTGGAGTAAAATGTACAGAACAAAGTAGCAAATAAATGGTTCAAGCCCATATCAATTGAATTGATGGCCTTTAGTCTGTTAAATTGGTTTAGCAGCATTTGAATGTGACGGCTAGGAACCCCCTTTTTTCTTAGTTCACTACGGCCCCATCCAGCTGCATAGAGCCAAACCCCTTGTTGCTATTACACTTTTAGTAAGTAGACATGTATCTGCACGTACTACTCTGTGTGTCTGACATCCTGTTTTCAATACACAGCTGGGCTGGGTGACAGCTACACTTTGTGAATTCCCTCTAGACAATCACAACACAGGATGGATAGGTGTGTCTGAGTACCCAAGCACACACATCTGCATTCTGATGGACTTGCCTGGGAAGGATGGAAGGGAGGGGCTAACACTTCACTTGAATAGTCTGTCCCCACACACAGGACTGATTGCCCCAAATAGATAGCCTGGCAGAAATGACTTTCATAGAGCTGCTTTGAAGTCACCCCCCAAATCAAAGCCACTTTTGGTTATAAGTACTAGGTCTTTGACACCCTAAAATCAGACGCTAATGGACTTGTAACTGAACCTCTGCCTGGCTTACTGGAAGCAGCCGAGATACTTACAACACAGATTTTGACACATCTCCTATCTGTGTGTAGCAGAACTGGCACATTGACCCAGTTGCAGGAGTAAAATCAGCTCATTGCCTTGGAACCAGTGGTTTGCCTGCAGAGATCAATGCATTAAACAGCGTATTGCCGCCACTTCAGCTTGGTGAGATCGACGCATCCCCTTGACTGCATGGCAGAATCCGACACATCGCTCGACGCCTCTAGACTCCAACACTCGTCTTCAGAACTGACGCATCGCCTCCACTACATGAAGAAGATCGACGCATCCTGCACCGGCAGTCCTCTCCATCAACGCCTCTAGCTGTTTGCGACCAGAAAAGATGCTTTGTTCACCAGAACCTGCATGAACCCTGTAGCCGGCCGGCGCTACATCACAGTTGGCTCAAACTTTGACTTTGCCCTGGTCCATCATCACCTAATTTAACCTTTTAGTGCTACTAGTTTCTAAGCGCTTTATTGCATTTATTCTTTAAAAATGTAATATCTCTACTTTTTTGTTTTGATCTTGCTTTGTTTGGAATATAATAATCAATTTTTTCTAAACCGGTGTGGAGTGTTTTTGTGGTGTATTCATTGTGTTACTGCGAGTGTTGCACAAATACTTTACACATTGCCTCTCTAGATATTCCTGACTTCTCTGTGCCAAGCTACCAGAGGGTCAGCACAGGTGATCTTTTAATGTTTGTCTAGCATACCCTTACTAGAGTGGCGGTTCCTGCCTGGCCTGGGTGCATACCTCAGCCAACCAGGAATCCCATTTCTAACAAATACATCTGGCCAACAGAAAGCTAAAGTTGTGTTTAGCCTAGGCCTAACAATAGCAGGGATATCACTGCTGCACTGAAACAAGGGACTTTCATCCCTCCTCTGTGGAGAGACATGCCATAAATTGCCAAACCCCTGAAAAATACATACATAACAACAGACCTGATTCAAGAGGGTAAATCATAATTTATTAAGCCAAAAATGGCTTCATTTCAACTCTTTCCCATCTATAATTAGCTATGCTTAAATGTACTTCATAGGAGAAAATAGAGCAGCTCAATTCATTTTTCAAAATCTCCCTTTTTCTAATTTCAAAATGTTGGCATGTATGAAAATGCATTAGGTGAGTAAGTGGTTGTCTTCACAGGATCATAAAGGCAGGGGTGACGTTTTGGGAGCTCTCCAATATACAACATTAATGGCTACATCTGGAGTATGTGAGGCAACATCTCTTGTGAGTGCAGAGGGACTGATTCAAAATGGTAAACTTACACTTTTGTGTACGTTTATGATGGTTTGGTGTTCACAAACACATTTTATAGTAGTATCTTTACAACTGAGGAGTCTCTGCACATAAAAAGATAGGACAGTCCTATGTTTTATGTGTGGAGACTCCAGAGTCAAAAAGATACTACTAGTAAAATACCTTTATGAATAGCTAGCCATTGTAAACTTACACAAAAGTGTAAGTATATCATTGTTAATCTGGCCCAGAGTATCTGAAGCTCACTTCTTTTGTTTCAATGCTTGCATCTCTGACTGACATTGAAAAACAAGCATGTTCAAACGCCCGTGGTGTCTTTCAATTTGTACAGAGGCAGAGTCTCCATATCTCCTGAATCTATTTTTCAGTCACGCTCTTATGGACTGTGGGGAAATAGTAATCTCTACCATAGCATGTTGTTTGAGTCATTGTGCTGGGCCTTCTCTGCACAAAACAGTTTTGTTCAATTTCTTCAACAGGTTGAGTTATTCTGATTGTTGTGTTTTGGAGTAGAGTATTAAATCCATAGAATTTGAGTTTTTCCAAATGTCTTGCCGAAGTTCACTCACCTTTGCACTGTCCCAGTTTCTGAAGCAATAATGAGAGAAGGCTGGCTTTTCTCTGTGCTAGTTTTACATGTGGACTGAAAGTGCAAGTCACAGCCACAGAAGGCAACATTCTTTTTTTTTTTTCAAATAATTTTTATTGGATTTTCAAGGAAAAACAAGAACATAGATGTAAATAAAGAAAATCACAAATTGGCATGAGTTGAAGTACAGTTACAAGTGTTATAATAAATAATAATAACAATTATAAGGATAATAGAAAGAAAGAACTACAAAGAAGAAGTAATTACCAAGAGGTTACAAATTAAGTGGCATTTGGAATTGCGGTATGGTTAGAGTCACAGATGGTCTTTGTGGTTTACATTTTTCTGTAGATCCACCGTAAGGTCACATGGTAGGCATACAATTGAAGACATAAAAGTTTGTATAAGATGCACTATAAGGATATCACGTTAGAACATCCATTACAGTAATATAGTTATCGTAGTCACATATCCTAAGTACAATCCTAATGTCAAAACAGCAGTTAACAAGAAACTCCCACATATCCAACCACATCGCGTCCGTTGGTATAATAATGAAGACATAATGAGGTTAGCGTGAGGCTAGTCCTATGTGAAACAGACACGGAAGGCAACATTCTAACATATCCAAGGAACCAGCAATTATTCTGTTTGCTGTAATGACTACTTGTATGTAGCTGGAGCCCCAAAATGCATGGAAATATGAGGTTTATCATAACTGTGGATGCTCGGAGAAAGATCCTGCGGAGGGGGAGACTGTTTAGTCTTCAGCCATGTGAATGCTCGTGCACATGATGCATGTGAAGGTGTTGCCTGAAATCCCCTGCCTCATTTGGATGAATCATCACCTGAAATATGGTGAGAGATAGTCTGTACCTAGCACAACAGGGTCAAGAAGGATTTGCATGTGGTCTGAACTTTGGTGGCTAAGTGAGGTAAAGAACGATGATGGATTCAACACAGCTCTGTCACTGGGGGTGAAAAGTTTCAGTGCTCCGTCCATCATCTGCTTGTGTTTGCTTTGTTCATCCCAAGTTGACAGGGTATGCCCAGACTTGGGTCCCTTGCTCACTTTGCCACTGGATTTAAGCTAGCCTGGCTGATGAAAGGTGTTACACGGAAACCAGTCCCATGATGCTTGTTTCCAGTCCAGGGAAGACCTGGCTTGGCAGTTCGGACAGGACTGTTCCCAGGAGGATTTGCATATGGCTGGGTCTGAACTGGGGTGGCGAAGTGATCTAAAGAGCGATGATGGATTCAACCCATATCTGTGATTGAGGGTATGTGTTCGAAAAGTTTCAGCTCTCCGTCCATCATCTCCTTGTGTTTGCAATAGTCTAACATATCCACAGAACCAGTAATTATTCGGTTTGCTGTAATGCCTACTTGTATATAGCTGGAGCTACAAAATGCATGGAAATTTGAGTGATATTGTAGCTGTGGATGCTCAGAGAAATAAGGAGCAACCGACTGGGGGACTGCTTTGTCTTCAGCCATGTGAATGCTTTTGCACATTAGGCATGCCAAGGCATTGCCTGAAATTCCCTGCCCCATTTGGATGAATCATCACCTGAAATATGGTGAGAAACAGTATGCACCTAGCACGATAAATAATTTCTACTATATTCATTTGCCTGTGTAAGGAAGTTATTTGCTATGAATATTTTTTTAAAATAAGACCACCACTAACAACTGATATGTAAACAGAATTCAACCTCCCAAAAAGTAATTAAGTCCAAGGGTGGAAATCTTCACTGGTCAAAAGTGCCAAAAGTATCTAGTCGTCAAGGGACCTTCTACTTATAGGATTTTTGTCATTTTGGTGTCATTTTATTTATTACATTTACTCTACTTGTCTAAATTGGTTTGGGAGTTTTCTTGTGTTCTGTTAAATTGTTTGAGGAGGGTACCTACCCCTAACTAATATCCCAATCTTTCACATGCTGTCTTCACCTTCTCTTAGATCTTAAGTAGAAAGGGAATGTTTGATGTTGTTTACTGAAACCAGCTTTTAGGCTTTAAAGTGGACTTCTTTTGCCTGGCGCTGATGCTAGATTTTTAAGCGAGTTTAGGGCTGACATATCTCTCAAAGAGGCATTTATAAAGTTTGTCTAAAGTAGAGGCCACCGCACGAGATGCTTCTTTCATGGCTACTCTCAGACATCATGCAAGCAAGAGCACACTTTTGTCCTCTGCCTGATTTTATGTTTTACACGCACTCCTTTAAGCTCTGGGAAACACATTGCTGTCCGTGGTATGTTAAACACTTTGAATTGTTTGCTTGGATTAGAAACGTATTTATAATAATTCTTGCATGCTTTAAGAAATATTACAAATATTTTACACGTTTTTTCCAGATACTATAAATAATTGTAGAATTATGCTAAATTTAGCCACGGTGAATCAGGCACCTCAAATCTTAACTAAGTAGTCTGAAGGGCAAATTTATAATCCTTGCTTTAAAACTGTTTGTCCTGTATAAACATATGTTTGCCGAATAGGCCCTCCATCACAAGCCAATATTTACTACACATATGCGCATATTTCATTTTTAATGCTTGAGTAATGTCAGCAAATATTTTCGTTACTAATTCTGTGTACATATTTTATCTACCTTTTTAAACGTTTGACGTGTCACAAAATAATGTACTCTGACTCAGATTTTTTGAACTATGTTTAAATGCTGTAAAAGATACCACACAAGACCCTGTTAATTCCCCTGAGCATTACTCATGTTCCGCAAGTCAGGAGCCATATTTTGTAAAAATAAATGTAATAAGAGGAGGATAAACCACACAAGAGGGTCCTGCTGGGGGCTCCCAAAAATGCTTTCTGACATGGTTTCTATGTCGGACAGGCCGCATGGAAAACATGCCAGAAACCATGCATCATAATCCCAAAAGCCGAAAGGTCCGCTCTTTGGGATTACTAGCCGGTTATGACTGGCCAACGGGCTCCTTGAGCCTGTCGGAAGCCAGCTGGAATGACCGGCTGGTTTCAATTCCGACCAGCTGATACATAATAAGCTGGTCAGAATTGAAACCGACGATGGGGGTCGAAAAGCCTCCGACAAAGGTCGGAGGCTTTCCGACCTCCATCATAATGGGCCCCTTAATAGAGATTGTGGGGGGCATACTTTATTGTAAGGAGAGAGGAGGGAGATAGTAATTGGAAGTATATTTTTACGTTTTTAATCACAATTTCATTCCTATACAGGTAGAAGTTGACGTCCCACGTCGGGGTGAATGCCTTAATACACTCTTGATTCTAAAAAAAGAAAGTCTGTGGATAGAATTATTAATATTTCTTTTAAATCAGTGTGGAAAGGAAGAAATATTTTTCTTAAACTTTTTGGTGTGTCGCATTTTAAAAAAAAGAATAGTGTATTCATGGATGGTTTGGAGAATACAGATGGCATGGATGGCCGAATGTATGTTTTGGCCGAATTGGAATTTTTTTGGTAATGGATTTTAAGTTAATGCATGATGTTTTCTGCATTTTTAAGTTTGGATTTTTGACATTTATCACACCTTAAACAGAAAATTGATGGAGAGGATTGCAACAGTGGATTTCTTGATGCTTTTTTGCCAAGCTATTTTAATTGTTTGGGGGGTATGCGTATTGTTTAGTTTACACAGTTTATTTTGCAGTAGTTGGTTTGCTGCAAAATATGGCCATGCCAATCTGTGTCTCTTTTGATAGTTATGGTGGATTATGGTTTGAGACTTTGGATATTTGATGAGCTGTAGGCTTTTGCTGAACTTTGGAATTTTACAGAAGAACAAAAGTCTAAGAAGGAAGACAACTGAAGGTAGGAAGCCCGTTTTGTAAAATGTTTTTTGAAAAATGTATTGAAAAAGTTACATTTTTTTAATTAAAAAAACGCAAAACAGGCAAGTAGGATAGAATAGGTGTTTCCTGATAGTTATAAATGTAGTATGTGCGCAATATTTTTTAGGTAGTCTGAAGCCACCATCAACGAAAATTGTTGAATTTGTGCCAATAGTCTCTCTGACATTTCTTTTGTTCTTTTGGAAATTTGTGGGTTCAGACTACCAGTCAATAATTGCATGATTCTCATTTCTTGGAAATATTGGCCCTTCATAATTTCAAAGAAATTATAAAGGTTTGGGTGAGGTTTTCTGATTGATTTAATGAAGGAGATGTGCCATTCCTCTATGGCATTATTGGTCTTTGCTCCTCTCTCTAAGCAGGTCCCGTAACAGCTCCACCACTTTACAGGAAACCTTGGATTCTTCCTACGACCCGACCTGCTTAGATGGCCAATTCATGTGTCCTCAAAGTAATTTAGGGGCATACTATCAAGGGCGGCGTTAAAAATTTTCGCCGGTTTAGCGGCAGAAAACTGCCGCAAAACTGGCGATAATGGGCTTGATAATATGCTCTATGGAACTCCAATAGAAGCCCATGTTCTGGTGTGAACATGGGCTTCTATGCGAATTCTCCAGGGCATATTATCAAGCCCATTATCGCCGCGTTAGCGGCAGTTTTCTGCCGCTAAACCGGCGATAATGTTAACGCCGTCCTTGTTAATATGCCCCCAAGTAGGGCACCCAATTTGTCTTCATTTGTAGTAAAATAGTCAAATTCAGTAATTGATTTGTAGTATTCATTTACACAGTCAGGAGGAACCAAGCACAAGGCAGTGTTTTTTTAATTCAAATTGCAGTTTATGGTTTTATATGTAATCCTCAATTTAGGATTTTTTAAATTGTTTCGCCAATACGCCTGTGAAAAGTGAAAAAAACATCCTTGAATTTGGATTTCGAGTTGCATTTTGGTTATGGTGTTAATCATTGATAATTCGAAAATAATTATCACTTTTCTAGGATTTTTTTGTGTATTAGATTTTAGCATTGTTAAAAATTCAGTGTTAGTTGAGGTTTGCTTATCAGGGAGTAAACTGTACACTAAGGGACCTAGAGTGTGAATAGTGTATATTTGGGTGAAAAGATGGGGTGTAGATTTAAACGTCCCATTCATCATCCAAATATTAGTTGTCTTCAATTTTACAAGGTTACGGAGTGTGCTAAAGATCAGTGTTCTTTTTTTTGTCATGCAAAAGAAAGGTTCCATTGGTAACAGTGACAGTTAGTTCAGCTGGAATGTTAATATCAGAGTATATTTGGGGTATTACACATTGGGGGTTACTTGCCTGTTTTTTTCACCATATAATTCTGCATACGTTTGGGATTGTGGGCATACTACTTGCCACATGCATAAGAATGTGTATGGATACCACACTCAAAACTGTGCCACAGGGTTCATTGGCAGTGAATGCAAGTTCTTTCTTTTGATTTATGTTTTCTCTAACCTCAATCTCCATTGCAGAGGCAGAGTGGTTATGCTCTGTGGTCCTTCCAACAGTATACACAAGAGTAACGGCTCGGCCTGTGCAATGGGATGAGTAATATTGCTCACAGCTCCAATGAGTCCTGGGCTTAAGTAATCTCTCCTCACAATCAAGGTAGCCACAGTGTTTCAGGAGTCGATCTCCTCATTGGGATTTCTCATAAAAAACTTGTCTTGAAATGCCTGTAACATATCTGATTTGTGAAATTTCTTTTTACAGTGTATTGCTGTTAATCTGTGCTTTTGCAATTCAATATTGTTTAGTGGTTTGAACCTGCAAAAAAATGGTTAATATCTATTTAGTTCTCAATTGAGTTTTTGAAGAACATGTTCTTTGTTATATTGTTTGTTTTGGATTTTGGGACTTGTGATTTTCTAATATGTTTTTTAGTTGATTCCTGTGATAAGAAAAAGAGGCATTTCAGTTAGTTGAAGTTGTTCGCCTCACCTTACTAAGGTTCCATTGTTTGCTTAGTCATCTTTTTGCTGTTCTAGAATTGTTTCCTAGGCTGTTTTTATGGACAAAAATGTTTCTCCCTTGTGGTTGATGTTGGGAAGGTCTAGAAGAAAAAGTGGATTTTTAATGTTGATATTTGCCTAGCTTTTGGGCTTTGTAAAAAAATGTTTTTGTTTGTTTTTGTTGTAAGATTCGTTTTTTGGGGTATTTTACCTGTGAAAGGCTTTTTTGTAGTTAAACTATTGCTGGAGGAGATATTTCCAGCTCAGATGATGGTTTTAAGTTTATTTCAACTGTGCAAAAAAGAAAAATCGACTGTAAGGTTCATTTTTCATTGTTTGGATTTATTAAACCAAAAACTGATGAACACCTTCCCTGAGGCAAGCAAATGTTTGAGTTAGAATACTAAATTTAGCAACCCCCACTGACCAGCACCTTCCCTGAGGCAAGGATATGGGGAAGTTAAAATAGTAAATATCCCCCTCTGCACTGACCAGCACCTTCCTTGAAGCAAGCACCCTGCAGAGTTCTAATAGTAATTTTGCCCCCTATTAGTGACCAGCACCGTCCCATAGGCAAGCACCCTGTGGAGTTAAAATTATTATTTTGCCCCCCACCACTGACCAGCACTTTCACTGAGGTATGCACCCTGCTGAGTTAGAATACTACTTTTTCCCCACCAGCAGTTACCAGCACCTTATTGAGGCAAGCACCCTGCGCAGTTAGAATAGTTATTTTGCCCCCACTACTGAGCAGCACATTCCCTGATGTAAGCAGCCAGCAGAGTTAGTACAGTAATTTTGCCTTATTTAACCCTTGAAAAATATATTTTTTTAAGACAAACACTCTACAGTGTACTTGCAAAACACTTTGATTGTTGTGTGAGTATAGTCATAGCCTGTAAATTATTTTTCTTTTTATATGTATTTAATTGGTAAGTTTGACTTATTTTTAACTTAAGGTTAATTCATAATTATTTTAAACATACATTTACTTTTGACAGAATATTTGTATCGTATTGTTGGATGTCTTTTTCATGTTCTCTGAATATATAAGAAATGTGAAACAAATTTTAGGCTCTTTAATTCATTCGTTTTTTTTACCTAAATGTGCTTTGTTTTAAACTTACACTTACTTTTGTCAATAGATGGCAGTTTCTGCAGTCAAAGCTGGCAATTTTCTCCTGATACTGTATATACATGTAGTTACCAGGGAAGCCAGTGCACCACTAAGCACAAAATGGTAGCCGGCTTTATTTATACGTTTGTTAGGGGTAAATATTTTTAATGAGAATATGTTTTTAAATCTATTGTTCTGCATGATGCAGAACCTGACAAAATGTGTATTTTTTATATTGTGTGTAAAATGTTGTTTTTAACATTTTCGTTCAGAATGGCAGCCATTTTGGATCAATGGACATCACATTTGTATGCTTTGTTTGTATATGATGGTTTTGGTCATGAATCCACACTGTTTTTTTATTCTTAAAAGTTTATGTATATGTCGAAATATTTTTAATTAAAAAAACATATTTGGAAAGTATTATTGTTTCAGTATTTTTTTTACTGTTTTCGCACGTATTATATTTGCACGTTTAACATGGTATAATCATTATGCCTTGTAATTGTATTTGTTGCATTGCTATGCGTTGTAATGCTTGGCAGTGTAATGGCACTTTTTATGTATCTCTATCAACAGGCGTTGTAATGGCTTGCGTTGTAAAAATGTGCGTTATAATGGTAGTCGCGTTGTAAAATTCGCATTGTAAAAGTATGCTTTGTAATGGTATGCATTGTAATGTCATATATTCCCCAGAGAAAGTATTTTTTGGTGCATCCAGATCGACCTTGAAACTCACACAATCTCGTAAAACATCTAACACGTTGTATTACTCTCCTGTGCAAACCAAACTACTCTTGAACCTCACTGCAACACTTACTGCAAGTACACATCCTTGTATAGTTTTTTTTATCCAGTTCTGCATATGGCAGACCTCAAAGTCCAAATCTGTTCATGGCTAGCATGTATTGTACCGTCACTGCATTAGGTCTCAGGGAAATACTACCCCTTCCCCACAACTAATACCCAGCCCATAACACAGTACTTGTGCACCTCATGCAACAATGACAGTGCACACCCGTGGAAACGAACTTATAGTGGGACTCTCAACAATAACTTATACCTGGTGCACAAACAAGCAATACTAAGGATGTGTTATGCAGCCCTTATAAGCAGCCACTTTGTAGTCTTTATTATACAAGAGAGTCTTTGTAGCGGTGAGGAAGATACAAATACTTCAGTGTATTCAGAAGTGTAAAGTCAGATGTCACCGGTGTTGGGTGCCTGGTAAAGTACTTCGAGGGTAGGACGGCTTTAAGGCACTGAGAGCAAAGTGGCAACTTTTTAAATAGTTTCATTAAAGCACATCCCTTTGATATTTTACTTTTAGTGAACCCTATTAAACATTTAAAGATGGTGCACACACAGATAGCAATACTGTTGCTGCTTCCTGTAACAGCAGCAAGGCAATCCTCTTTCAAAACCTATGGCTCGTGCACAGCTACTCTGCATTTGTCGCTATGCAACGCCATGGTGAATTCAATCTCGCATGATACTGCTAGCTATGTCATCTATTACACTCCAAGCTCGTAGCACATAACCATGTTGTATATACTGCTAGTTGAACTATAAACTTCAGCAAGTAGCGTGTACTGCTGAATGTGCATTTTTCTTTTGCTAGTGCTAAACCTCATCTGGGGTAAGTACTATTAAGTGTGCCCAAGGATTCACTTAATTCCTGCAGCAAACACTTTTGCACAAATAAAATAAACAAGTGACAAACAGGATGGCGATTCCTGTGTTTTTGATATAAAAAATGGTATGCATGATGTGGAGAGCAGTCATTAAGTCTCTGGCCACACTTAATAGCGCTTCCCCCCTTACCCCTTGATGGGGTGCAGACATGATTTGTGAACAGGTAGTATATTACACTGTGGAACTCAGAGGTAGTTTGTAGTGTTAGCTGTAAGAGTTTCGGATAGTTGTATATTGTGCAACATTTATTGGAATTTGTATATCGATTAGTTGTGTACAGTGTCTATTCTAGAGCAAACTTAGTTTAATATTGTTTTTGATGCAAACTAAATATGTATCGATATGCATGCCTAAGTGTGTCACTTTGCTTAAAGGGAGTGGAGGAAATGTTATATTATGAAGGGTTAGGGCGATGTTTGTAATGTGTCAGGCATCTGGGAGGCCTCAGACCTGTCCACAGTGTGACAGACTGGAATTATGCAGAATTCTGTGAAGGAAAAACTCTACGAGTTCTACCCACTGCTGTGTACACACACCCGTCATCCAAAGGAGAGTTGTCAGTGGGAAGGTCAGTCCCTCCCCACACCCTAATATGCACACCAGTCATCCAAGAGACGGGTTTCAGTAGTGAGGCTAATCACTCCCTACACCCTACTACTCTGACTTGTGAGGTGTCAGCAGAAAGACCAGTCCCTTCATATATCCTACTATGTACACCCATCATCAGGGATTGAGGTCTCAGCAGAGAGGTCAGTCCCTCCACACACCCCACCATGCACACCTGTCATCCAACACTGAGGATTCAGCTAAGAGGCCAGTGCCCCCTCACACCTTACTGCATGCATACGCCAAGACAGAGGTGTCAATGGAGAGGCCAGACACTCACCACAATCTATTACGCACACCTGTCATCCAAGAGAGCGGTTTAAGCTGAGAAGCCAGTCACTCCCCACACCCTACTACGCACATCAGTCATCTAAGAGAAAGTTCTCAGTGGAGAGTGCAGTCCCTTCTCACACTTTACTACACACAACCATCATCCAAAGGAGAGGTGTTAGCAGGGAGGTCGGTCCCTCCCCACATCCTAATACACATACCAGTCATCCAAGAGGCAGAGGCTAATCTCTCCCCCCACCCTACTACTCGAACTTGTGAGGTGTCAGTGGAGATGCCAGTTCATCCATGCACCCTACTTTATTCAATGATGTCCTTTGAGATGTCATGAGAGATATCATAAATGATGTAATAGAACATGCCATGAGTGATGTAATATGTGAAGTCATAAGCATGGTGGAGCTCAAGTTATAGTATATAATAAATGTCATTTGAGATGCCAACAGTGATGTAGCTGATCATATCATGAGTGATGTAATATGTGAGGTCATAAGCAGTGCATTGTGGGGGCGTAAGTTTTTGTTAGCTCAGGTAAATGTAACTGCTCAATTTCAATGGTTTTGTTCGATTGAAATCTGAGCCTAACTATAACCTTTGTTTTTTTCAGTGAATTTCTGCACTGATGCATTGCACCCACCAGACCTAGAGGCTCCCATGCGCACAGACCAATGAACAAGTAGTCAGCCATGCATATAGACCAATACATGGAGGGTCAGACACATGTAAACAAATGTGCTGCCACACTGAAAACAGTCACACATAGCTGGCAGAGGTACATGAACAGAGGGAGGAACAGGCAGATAGATGTAGGCTTTATGTGTGCTTAGGCCATGATTATAACTTAGCTGAAGTCAGGAGAGGAGATACCAACTGGCAGGAATTACCTAATTTGGCCAGTATCTCCACTCCTAACTACATGTATTACAAGTTAATCCACATAGAATGAGGAATAACTGTGCAGACACAGGTTTCTGAGAGGAATTCTGTAAGGAATTCACAATTGTGTGCAGAGGCAAGGGGAGCATATGACCTAATGATTTACAGTTCGGTCTTTCTCACCATAAAATGGCAAATCCGGGTGTGGAAACAACAAGCAACTTATAATTAGGCAGATCAGTATCCTCCCCAGACCCCCTCCACCCCCCATATATACCACTTGAGCTTTGCATGAACTAGGCCCCTAAGCAAACTAGCTACACCACTGCAGTGGTGTAAGGAATGTCTTCTTCTATATCACAATATTATTTGAGTTAGCACATTTGAGTATGTACAACAATCACCCCATAAACCTCCATCGTTCCACCCTGCTGGTACTGCTACCTTTTCGAGAAAAACATTTACACTAAGAGGCCTAATATTGCCAGCCTGATTCATAATGGAAAATTCCCCACTTTGCACGTCTGAATGTAAGACTGATCTGAACTGTAGCACCAAAGAATGTGTTCCACTAGGGAGAGAGATGTACAATTCCCAGAAAGAATAGCATGTAAGTCATTATGCATTTAAGAATTATTATATATCAAAAGTCACCACACCAAGAAAAGGTAGAAATGCAGATTGACTAGATTAATATAAAAAGGCTTTATGAAAAAAGCTGTGTCATAAAGAGAGTTCCCTGAAGTACAAACTAAACCAAGTGGATCTTAAGCTTCACAATAATACTTGTATCATTACTGGCAAATGCAATATGAATTTTGCAAGGTAGTCTTTAAATGATTTACTGGCCAGACCGGTAAGCAATGTAGATGTGGTATCAGTACTTTTTATATAAAACACAATATGTAGTATATATTTGCACAGTACACATTATTTATTCTATAGTGCATTTCAATTCACTCATTTGAAACATACTTATATATTACAAATAATTCAAGTATAAGTGTCCATTTTGCACCCAGAGTGAGTTCATAAGAGAAAAAATATAACAGGTTATGAGTCTTTTCTATCAACCTTTATCTTTTGAAACAAAATCAATCTGAATTTGTGGCTAGTTCTCAGTGTGCGTGTATGTATTCCTTAAAATATACATGAGAAGATCTGTATTTTTATATCTTCTAACTACAAGTCAAAAATTACAACTTTGTTCAGCATTAGATCATGTTGTGCAGTGATACATACTTTATATAAACTGCTTTGGAAGTCACAGACACTTCTTTATTCCTACAGGACCTGTGGGTAGTGTCATGAAAAAAGCTGGTAGTATAATCACCCAGGCTCGCCTGGGAATACACCTTGAGAGTCCTGGTGGTAAAAATCAGAAACTTCCATGAGTAATTCACAGGTTTTTAAATTTTCTGTTAACACTAAGTGCACTACCCATTTGTGAAAAAAGTACAACTCAGCGGCAAATTAATCTACAATAATATTTAACAATTGAATGTTAATTGTGCAAGGAGAAGTAAATTGAAAGGAACACACTTTGCAATATTGGTATGAAAAATGTAACTTGGTACACAGAGGGGCTAAATACAATGTCAGTCGGAGTTGCCTTCGATCGACTCGGACACGGGACCAAACGACCTAAGGTCGGCAGTTCCGAAAACCCGATTACAATGCAACTGAACACTGTTCAGTCGGATTCCCACAGTTCTCTATGGGAGTTTGTGTCACGGCCGTAAACCAGCTGTAATACGGGCTCCTATAGAGAAATGGGGGTTTCTGTAAAACCCTGTGGCATGCACTCCATGGAGACTGCCAACCAGTGCAGGGTTTTACCACCAATCGTAGGTTGTGGAGACAAGGGGGCCCTGCAAGGGGCCCCCAGAGTTGCCTTCCGACAGCCTTTCCGTGTCCGAGAGGCCAGCACGTAAAGGCTGTGAGTAACTGACATCGTAATCCCGACGGTGGAACGCCATCCATAGGGGATTGCGGTGCGGTTCTGACCGAAAGGAATACTCCAAGAGCAGGTCAGAACCAAATCGGAATGACCAGCAGGTTTACATTCCAACCGCCAACATCGTAATCAGTCGGTTGGGCAGCAAACTGACCTAGTCTGTCGGACAACCTCCGAAGCAGTCAGAAAGCCTTCGACTAGCGGTCGGAGGCTTTCCGAACGACATTGTTATCGGCCCCACAGTGTATCAATGGTTAAAAGAATCAAGATTTGTATCATAACCCAGTGTCTGCAAACAGTATTCAAACGTGTGTTTAGTGTGTTGAAATGCATTCTTTCAGGGCCAGAGACCAAACAAATAACGCTCTCTTGCATAGTGGCACAACAGTGTGCGAACCTGTGACACTGTGTGTTAGACCTGACAGCCTTAGGGTGGTCTTTCTCAAAATATTTGCCTGCTTGCCTCACCTTTTTTCTGATTTTTTTTGTTGGCCTTAGGAGCACTTTATCACTGCCAACCAGTACCAAAGTGCATGTGCTTCTCCCCTAATACATGATTTGATTGACTTATCTATAATTGGCATATTGAATTTATCTATAAGTCCCTAGTAGAGTGCAATACATGAGCCCAGGGCCTGTAAATTAAATGCTACTAGTGGGTCTGCAGCACTGATTGTGCCACCCACACAAGTATCACAGAGCCTGTGTGTGCAGTGTACACTGCCATGTCGATGTAGTATTTAAAAACCCTTGCCAAGCCTTAAACTCTCCTTTTATTACATAAAAAGTTGCTCGTGCCAGCTACCCCAGCCACAGTTTTCCTGTCCAGATTGCCCGCTGTCCGCAACCCTCTGCTGCCTGTCTACCTTCTGCCCTCTGTTTGTGCCTCTTCTGCTAGTTTCTTGCTCTTTTTTGCCTATTTTGCAAAATTTCCTGCCCTCTGTTTTGCCTTCACTGCTCATTTTTTCAGCTCTCTGTTTTGCCTTTTCTGCTAGTTTTCCTGTTTTCCGTTTTGCCTTTCTACTAATTTTTCTGCCCTCTTTTGCTCTGGCTGGTTTACTGTTCTGTTTTGCCCTCTTCTGCTCTGATTTGTCTTTTCCGCTTGTTTTTCTGCCCTCTGTTTTGTTTTTTCTGCTTGTTTTTTTGTCCTCTGTTTTGCTTTTCTGTGTTTATTTCTTTCCCCTGCCTGCTGTTTCCCTCCTTCCACTGTTTACCTCCTCCTGCCACCCAGGACCCCCCTCCCCCAGGACCTACTTAATGAAGGCCGCAACATGAACCCATTGAGCAGGTCTTCCTGCCAGCTCTCCCTGCGACAGTTCCCTTTTCCAGCTTGCCCGCAGTCTGCTACCCTCTCCTGCCTGTGCACCTTGTGCCCTCTGTTTGTGCTTTGTGTGTTAATTTCTTGCTCTGTTTTGCCTTTTCTGCTTTTATTCCAGCCCTTTGTTTTGCGTTTTTCTTACTCTGATTTGCCTTTCCTGCTTGTTTTTCTGCCCTCCATTTTGCCTTTTCTTCACATTTTTCTGCCCCCTGTTTTGCCCTCTTCTGCTCTGTTTTGCATTTTTTTTGGTCGTTTTCCTGCCCTCTCTTTTGTCTTTTCTGCCCACTGTTTTGCCTTTTTCGGCTCGTTTTTCTGCCCTCTGTTTTGTCTTTTCTGATAGTTTTTCTGCTCTCAGTTTGGCATTTTCCGCTTGTTAATACCCTTTGTTTTGTCCTCTTGTATTCTGTTTTAAAGAGGAAGGACCCTTCCCAGAGTACCCTGAAGAAACCCTGTGGAAGACAGAAGGTTGTAGAGACCACCCCACCCATGGATACCCTATTACCCACGTTACTTACACCAGGGAAACCAGGTGCATAGGTGTGAAGTGGTGTCCGAGACCGCTGTAGAACCCAAAGGAGGACTTCAGTAAAGTGCCGCTACTGAAGAAGGAGAAAGTGTCCATTGGAATCCGAAGGAGGATTCTAGATGAGAGATACCTGCAAGCAGAGGGGACAGAGTCTATGTCACTCAGGAGTGACCAGGAGATATGGAATACAAATGCCCACCGATGTCAGACGTTGCAGAAGAGTTGACGAGGACCTTAACTCTGCAACTGTGAGGCCTAGGCCATGTTGAGGAAGACCAGGAGGCATGCACAAGCTCTCCCACGTTGGATGTAGAAGTCTGAGGGGTCGGTGTTCGGCAGGAACACAAACAAGCCTGGCAAATGCAACCCATGCAGAATTCGAAGAAGGTGCACTGTCGGGACCAGCTAAGTACAGGGGACTCACAGCAAGCAGGGGAGTCAAGGCAGGCCCAAAACAATCAGGAGAGCCAAGCAGAAAAAAAGGTGACCCTCAAATGGACCCAAAGGCCGGAGGCACTGGCAGTGCTTAATTTGTAAAATATTAAGTGCAGGTGCTCACATTTTTTTAAGAGGCCACACTCACGTCCCGGGGTCCACCCACTTCCTTCAGTGGCTCCACCCACTTCCTTTATTGGCTCTACCCACATCCACAAGTCTCAACTCATCATAGCCACCTCCTCACTTCTTGAGCTACACAAAAGCTGAAGACCTGGCTCTTCATATATGCACCAAGGGACCTCACACCTACACACCTGCCCAAGCACCTGGATACCCTCTGGGTGATTAGTGCGCTTTACAAATCAATATACCATAATATAAAATATGGGAAGCCTTTACACACATTCTGTAATTCAAGTTCACTTTTAATTTGTTGTTAAAGATAAAAATGCAGCTTTAGGAAAGGTCATTTGAGGACTTGTGGCAGCTTCACAACTTAGAGAGAAGGTGCTGCTTAACAGAAAGAAAGGGATGAAGGAAAAAATACATTAAAGAAGGCACCAACAAATGCAGGCAGGAAGGGGAGCACTGGTCTGGAGTGAGGAAAACAATTAGTAATGGATGAAAGGAGGGAAAAAAGAATGAAAGGGAGACATGAAGGGATAGGGGAAAAAGGAAGCAAACAATGTGTGATGAGGACTAGAAAGAAGAAAGGAAGGAGGAAAAAAGCAGAAGGAAGGGTTGAGGATAAGAAAGAAAGAAAGAAATTAAAGAAGGGATGAAAGTAGCAGGAAAAAAATAAGGAACAAAAGGAAGAAGAAAGAAGAAATGCACCAAGTGTAGTGATTGAATAAAAGAGATCTCAGTTCCCCTTGAGACATTTTGTACTATCAACCTTTATATTATGCTTTGCACACCCCCACGCTCTGGCCAGTGAGCCTGCATTGCTTAATATTATCACTTCCAATAACTTTCCCATGACAAGAATGTCTCTCCATTCCTCTGGAGTGCCGCGCAAACTTCAATCCACAAAACCAGCCTGTTCCTCCAAATTCAAGAGGAATCATTTCTTTCATTGCACATGCTTTTTTCAAGCACAGTCCTCTCCTCTCTCTATTTTTAAAATAAATTACATTCCAAGCAGATTCTCACATACCCGTGCCCGTGACAATGCTACCTATGGCAGGGCTGACTCACAGTATAAAAACAACAGGAAAATGCGGCTACCAGAAATAAATTATAATTCTGACACTTGAACTGCTACACTGCCTTAAATTTCAAGCTAGAACGCCAGTAATAGAGCTCAGTGGGTTAGGGCCCAGTAGCAAAGATTTGAATGCAACTTGAGATTCTTTCATTCTACACCTTAGTTTTGAAGTTAATAAAATAAGCACACCTGAGTTAGCTTTAAAAGTACTATGAAGCCCCACGACCAAGTCGCTAAGAAGTATATTTAAAAAAATAGGTTATTTCTTACGTGTTGCAGAAAGAATTACTGCCCCCTGCCACGTATCTCACCATTATGGCTTCTGCCTGACTGCAGCAGGGACCGAGCTGCCCCATATTAGCAAACTGAACCACTTAGTGACACGAGACACCAGAACCGCAGGCTACGCATTACGGAGACTGCATTTTAGTTTTAATTAACCTGAGACCTGCTGCGCAACACGCTGCTTGCTTCTTCTGTTTTCGGTGGCTTAGTGCTGCGGCAGCGCAGTATGCTGGGGCGGGCCGCGGGCGAAACAGTGATCATTGGTCCAAATCGGGACCCATATTTGAGGATTTTCCATGGAGAGACGGGGCTGGACTAATATCATATTTTTAATTTGGTTATTGGTAGCACTTCTGTGACTGATTGGAGTGACTGGTAAGCTGAGGCAGGGACCCAGGCAGTGTGTGTGTCTCATAGTAGGATGGGCATCCGTGGCGTCTAAATTGAAATATTTTAAGCAGAGTCACGTGCGATATCAGCTCTTTGCCGCCCCGGTGAGACCCGTGTGAACTAAGGGAGCAGGCAGCAGCTAATATCGAGTGTAGACCCGGCCCTGACAAATAAGTGCCGGTGCTAAGCACCGGAAAGCACCGGCACAAATTAAGCACTGGGCACTGGAGTCGCAAGAGGACCTCAAGCAGCTCACCAAAAGATGTAGGCCACGACGCACACAATGTGGTGTGGCAGAAGATTCTAGTCACAAGTGGTGCTCTAAGGTGGGGCTACTTGAAGCCTGAAGCTCTTCTTGCAAAGAAGCCAACAAGCCTTTGCAACTGCAAGTTGACGCAGTGCTCAGGGGTTCGGTTATTGCCACCCCCACGAGGGATACTGGCCTCAAACTTGGTGAGAGGGCAGGGCATGCCTTGGGAGCTGTGGAAAACTACCACCTGTGTTGCAGAACCTTTCAGGGTCCGGACGAGCTCAGGATCAGCAGATCAGTCGACTTAGTTGCAGTGCCTGCGAATGCAGGGGAGGGCCTCCTTAACTCCATGAGAGATTCCTTGAGGTGTCTTTGAAGCCCCCAAGCCATGGAAGGTTCTTGTATGGTGCACAAGCACAGATAATACAGCAGACTGGAAGGTAGATGAAGTCGATCCCATACAAAGTCCTGCAAAGTCCAATGTGCACAGACGGTAGAAGAAGAAGTGGAGTCTGATCTGAATCTTAACCCACGATGAATCTCAGGACCCACCCACAGGTAAGCCCTTAAGTACCCTTAGGAAAGGGTTGGGACGATTCAAGGGACCCTCCCAAGGGAGGGTCTGGGCAGGGGGGAGGTTACTCCCATGTCCTTTGTCCAGTTTCGCACAAGAGTGGGAGCCTACTGCTCCCAGGACTGATTTGAACTGGACTATGCATATGGACACCAAATGCGCCTCTCATCCCGACTGAATGGCGCTCGCAAGCGCAACCACCCTGCCCCAAAACACTAAATCGTGTCTGGGAGGTGGTCACACCTCCATGTGACAGGATGCCTATTGTTCTGACATTCCCTGCTCGAGCTTGGCTCAGCAGCAGAAGGGCAGAATCCTGGATCTGGTCAGCAGCAACCATTTTGTGCTGTCCAGGTCTTGAAGACTGGTACTGGGGACATGGAGAGCCTAAGGGAGGGCACTTCCAGTGCTTGGAATCATACTCCCACACCGTTTACGGTGTGGGGATATGATTCCAACATGTTTGATACCAAACATGATCGGATTCGTTGCAGCAAATTTTGAGATGGTCATTGGGTAATTACGCGGTGCCCCTCCACATGGTGTATGACTGCTTCACTTACAACCCAGTAGAATGTACTCCATAGGCTGTAGAAGTGGCCTACTCATGCAGGGGCAGCCTCACACTTAGAACCAAGCACCCTGCCTTCAGGATTGCAAAGACCTGCTATAAGGGTGACTTATAGGTTTTAAGTGCAGTGACCACACATAAACAAAACCTATATCTTTTGTAAGTGCTGCTGGCACCAGCTCACACAGGCTGCACTGGCAGACCTGTAGTTACTGTTTGAATGGTCGCCCATGGGTGGCATAATACATGCTTCAGCCCACGGGGGACCTCTGTGGTACCTATGCCATGGGTACCTTAGTACCATATACTAGGGACTTAAAAGGATCCCCCAGTATCCAATCTGGGATGTACCCAACTACTGAACATAACAATTTAAGGGAGAAAGGAGAGAGACTGGGATCCTGATTATCAGGATCTCAGTCATACTAGTTAAAAACAGCTGAGCACCAGACAAAAAGGGGGGGTAACCATGCAGAAGGATCCTACCTTCCTACACCTGGCTTTTAAATGGAGACCTCTCACCCCAGTGCTCATATACCCCCAGGAGTGATAGTGCTGCACTTTACAAATGCTGATTGATTTACTGATTGATATAAGCCCTCGGAACCAACGCTTCGAAACCACAGCAATGCCACCTCTTCACGGGAGACAATTGATGCATCCCCTCAACTGTGTGGCGAAAACCCAGCCTATCCGTTTAGGAACCAACGCATCTTGGACCCAGTGCTTCATCTTCAGAACCATTGCATCACCATTTTTGTGTGCGGAGAAAATAGATGCATCACCTCAACTGCAGGGTCAACATCAACTCATCGCTCGGCAATCCCCCGCATCTCACTGTTGCAACCAGGATCAAGGTGCTTTTGTTCAGCGGGCCTTGCTTAGCTACTGTATCAAGCCTGCACTTCATCGTGGTCAGACTGATCTCTTGACTTTGCCCCGGTCCAGCACGACCAGATAGCCCCATAGGCGCTTATTGCTTCAAAGCGCTATTTTTCAGTTTTAACCTTTAAAAGTTAATATCTTGACTTCTACTTATTGGATTTTTGTCATTTTGGTCTTATTTTATTTATTAACTCATAATTTATTTTTCTAAACAGGCGTAGAGTCTTTTTGGAGGGGTTTCACTGTGTTACTGTTTGAAGTGTTGCACAAGTACTTTACACATTGCTTCTTGAGTTAAGCCTGCCTGCTCTGTGCCACGTTATCAGAGGGTGAGCTCAGGTAAATTTATAATGTGTATCTGACTTACCCTGACCAGTATTGGGGTTCCTGCTGAGACAGGGTCACCTCTGCCAACCAGAAACCCAGTTTATAACATTTTCTTTTTTTTTTTAAACTTTATTTATTGAATTTTTCGGCAATCAAGAAAAGACAATTAAGATTCAATATCTGTAAAGGAGACAGAGCTGGGACAATTGGGAGTGCATAGCAAAAGATACAGCGGGATACATAAATGCAATTCGACAGGTACATAAATTAGCAGTATGGAACGTCATACACTACCGAAGGATTAAAAAAGTTCAAACAACAATCGGGGCATCATGCATTTGCCATTACAGACTGCGACAGAATGAGTATGCCAGGGGATCCAATAGTATATGATTAGACAGTTAGTGGTCGACAGGAGCATCAATGGGAAGGGACAGAGCATTCCATGTGGGGTAGGTGCCTAGGGAATGCAAGTTGGTCTTTAAGACTAGGCCTCGTCAGTGTGGGGGTGCTCTAGTAGATATGTCTGTAGTGGGCCCCAAATGTCCTGAGGGCGAGAGGAGCGGGTAGTAGTTCAGCATAAGTACAAAGTTGATCTTGCCAGAGGATCATGTCCGATAGCCAGTCTTTAAATTTTGGTGCCCGACCCCTACCCCAACTGCAGGCTATGCGCTGCTTAGCGAGAGCAAGGCAGAAGGAAACATATTTCCAGTGTTTGGCAGGGAGCTGTTCAGTGTATCCTAAGAGAGCTAACAGTGGAGATCGCGAGAGAGGCAGTGAGACCATAGAGTCCAAGGCTGCAAGGACCTCGTTCCAGTAGGCAAGGATATCCGGACAATCCCAGGCAAGGTGCAGAAAATCAGCGTGTTCCATTCTGCATCTATCACACCTATGTGTATCTCTGAAGCCAAATTTGTGTAGTGTAACTGGGGTGTAATAGCTGCGGTGTAAGAATCTATAATGTATAATACGGAGTCTATTGTTGGCCAAAATCTGCTCCGTCTGTTTACAGCAATAAAGTCATTGTTCATCAGTGAGTTCCTGGCCTAGTTCAGTTGACCACTTAGCTCGTGCCGGGCATGAAGGGTACTCAGTGTCGCCATAGAGACTGTGGTAGAGTGTGGACACCAAGTGTGAAGCAGTGGGGGCTTGTAGCACAGTGTGTAGAGGGGAAAATGTGTCAGGTTCAGAAGGGAAAACATCACTGCTAGCTTGAGTGCCATGGCGAAGATGAGCGTATAAGAACGTTTCTATAGTGGATGGCTGTGGATCAGGGCATAATTGTTGGAGGGTGCGGAACCTGCCATTACTGTATAGGTCCCCCCAGCATTGGATATTTCTTTTACGTGCAGTGTTTTTGAAAAGCCCTTCTTGTGGTAGCGATATTTCCGGATGGTTTGTGAGGGGGAGGAGAGGGAAGTAGAGACTGGGTGCATGTATGTGCTTCTGGATGCAAGACCAGGCCATGAGTGTAAAGTCCACGGAGGTCGGGCTATGGTTGCGGGGCACAGTGGGGGGAAGAATGACACCTTCCAGCGGGATGGGGTCTGCGAGCCAGTGTTCAGTGGCTACATGAGGTGTATACCGGGGTGGATGGAACCAGTAATGGGCGTAGTGAACTTGGGCACATAAGTAATAGAGCTCAAAATTAGGAATATCAAAGCCTCCATGCAAATAGGGACGCATTAGCGTGTTCCATTGTATGCGTGGCTGCTTTCCGCCTCACACAAGTCAAATCAATTCCGAACGCAAGGTGGCAAAATAATGCCTCCCAGGGACGTAGGGAATGTTTAAAAAAAGGTATAAAAACTTGGGGAGTATCACCATTTTTATCAGGGATATTCGCTGGGCCATGGTTAAGGGGAGGGCAATCCATCGAGTGTTGCAGCTCGTAGTGTGTTCCAATGCACAGCCATAATTAATTTGCATTAACTCATCCCGGTCTGTCGCTATGCGGATCCCCGGGTATTTAGCATCATCCTCGCACCAAGCGAGCGGGAAGTCTGTGTCAAAGGGGGTGACCAAGTTGGTCAGCGGGAAAGGAATATCTGCAATTTGGACCAATTGATGTGGATTCCGGAGTAGTCCCCAAATTTGACGAACTCGTGTAGCAGTGGGTTAAGATTGTGTTGGGGGCTTTAACGTAGAGGGTCACATCATCAGCATATAAGGATAGGAGTATCGGGCGGAGGAAGCAGCGAAGTCCTATGTGGCTATAATGCTGTCTAATTGTTGCAGCTAGGGGTTCCATGATGAGGGCAAATAGAAGGGGTGACAGTGGGCACTCCTGTCGCGTACCTCTTGAGAGTGAAATGGAGGAGGACGTATGTTCGTTAATTAGGACTTTCTCTGTAGGCGAGGTGTACAAAAGTTGAATCCATGTTATGAAACTAACAGGAAGGCCCATGCATTGCAAAACAGTGAATAGGTAGTCCCATTCCACTGAATCAAAAGCCTTTGATGCGTCAAGAAACACCGCAATCAATTGCAGTCTTGGGTCCACTGCCTGCAAGATAGAAAATAGGGTCCTGAGATTATGGGACGTGGCCCTTCCCGGTATGAACCCGGCCTGATCTGGGAGAACCAGCTTGTACATAAGGAGGCTAAGCCAATTTGCCACCAATTTAGCCAGGATTTTTGCATCTGTATTGATTAGGGACAGCGGCCTATAGGACTCACAGCGATCTGCTGGTTTGCCAGGCTTCAATAACGACGTAATGAGCGCTTCCCTCCTGGTGCCAGGCAAAATTAGTGTCTCATGGGCCTCAAGGAAAACCTCTTTAAGCACGGGGATCAATTGGTTAATGTACATTTTGTAAAAATCAATGGGTAGTCGCCTTCCCCGACGCCATCTGCATGATGGCCTCGCGGACTTCGTCATCCTCAAATGGCCCCATGAGGAATTCATGCTGAGAGTCCCCAAGCCATCCCAGCGCTATGTCTTGTAAGGCGGAAGAGAAGTCAGGGGGGGTTGTGCGTTGCGATCTGTATTGGTCCGAATAGTATTCAGTAAATATTTTAAGGATATCTAAACTGTCCCGATATCATTCTCCATCATTGCCCACCACATCCAGGACATAATTGGAAAACCGGGGTGTCTTAATAGCACTTGCAAGTGCTGGGCCAGGGCGTTCACCTTCTCCATAACGGCGGGCGGTGAGGTATTTGCCCCTAAATTTTACCTCACGAGCCACGATGTCAGTATAGTCTGTAAGCTTCTCGCGATGTCTGGCGCGTGCGGCACCAGAGTCGGCAGCCCACATGTCGACCTCGAGTTGTTTGATTGAAAGTTCAAGGCGCTTTCTTCTAATGTCCCGAAGCACTCCAAAACCTTTAGAGATGCA
Source organism: Triturus cristatus (assembly GCF_964204655.1). NCBI lineage: Eukaryota > Metazoa > Chordata > Amphibia > Caudata > Salamandridae > Triturus > Triturus cristatus. Next base: position 559,730,476 of record NC_140582.1, read on the forward strand.
AGTGCCCCTGACTGTAACTTTGAACGCTTTCCAGAGAAGCCATACATTATCGACCGAGCCCTTGTTTCTAGTGAAGAAATCTTCAATCCCTTCCCCCAGTTCTGCTTGGAACACCGCATATAACAGCGCCTCTGGCACGAGCCTCCAGCAGCATGGGGTTGCGACAGCGTTAGGGGGCAGCAATTCAAGGTACACTGGCGCGTGGTCCGAGTAGGTACGTGCCAAATGAGTAGCCGCTTTGATCCATGGGGCCACGCCGCGGGAGCATATCCAGTAATCAAGCCTAGACCACGTTGCATGCCCCGCTGTATTGTAAGTACCCTCCTTAGTGGCAGGGTGTACATATCGCCAAGCATCCACAAGGCCATGTTCAGTGAGCAGCCCAGCTAGGGCATCTCAAGCATTTGTGTAGTGGTGTGGTTGGGGGTGGGAACGGTCCATAGAGGGACAAAGAACGGTATTAAGGTCCCCACCCCATATGACATGCGTAGAGCCAATTTTAAATATGTGTCCCCATAGAGTAGTGAAGTACCCAGGATCATCCAAATTAGGGCCATAGCTACAGGCGAGGGTGACAGATTGTGTGGCTAGGGTACCTCAGAGTAGAAATCTGTGGCCCGAGGGGTCACTGTATGTGCCCCCCAATATGAACGGCATATTCTTTTTAATTAAAATAAGCGTCCCCCGTGAGTATGTAGAATAGGACGAGAACGCCCGTACAGCGGCTCATCTGGAGCCAAAACATGACAGACGCCTAGGGTCCATGTGTGTTTCCTGGAGCATGGCTATTTGTATGTGCTGTCTATCTAAGTATGCCAGGATCTGCCGTCCCTTGCGAGGATCGCGCAGGCCCCTGACGTTCCATGTGATTAGTTTAATGCAGAGTGGATGTGGCTGCACTGGCGCTGCATGAGTAGAAATGGTATATAATAAGTTTGCTGATGTCGCAAGGTGGAGTGCCACAGCACGTAGTGACGAGCGTGTCGTGGTGTAAGTGACCAGTACCAGTTAAAGCGATTAGAAAAGTATCCAGCCCAGCATTTCCCTCCCAGCATAGTTAGCCTCATTGCGTGGTCTCCAAAGTGCAGTAACAATACCCAAGCCCCCCCCCCCACAACAGCACACCAAACATGCTGGTAAGTCGTTGCCCACCCAACAGGCCCAAGGAACATGGCCACACCACTCTAACAAGGTTAGACCAACTTAACAAAAATAGGTCTGAATAATACATAACAAAAAGAAGAAAGGGCCAAGGGGGGATCTCCCATGAGGGGGGGGGGCGCCAGGGGGCAGTGGTCCCTTCCCTTAACCAGCCTCTAACAGCAACGCAGTCCCCGAGTGTCAACCCATGACAGGGAGAGGACGGCACCGGGGGGAAGGGTGCTTGACGAGTTGTAAATGTTCTACTCGTAATGTAGCAAATTGTACAGAAACTCAGTTAGTACCATGGTCAATTAAAGGAGCCTTTCAGCCACTTATTTGTCCGTGATTCTGAACAGGAACGTCGATACAGGCCAGGATTGCTGACAGGATTGTCAGCTGCCTAAGGCGAGTCGGGTGTCAGTTGGGAGTGTCTCAGTGAAGCACAGGCAGGTGAAGCGGAAGCAGCCCTGGGTGGTTGGACATTAACGATGATCGGCACCCCCCGCCTAGCTGTTGGGTGACGATGATGGTCCGGAGTCGTGGTCATGGCGTGGAGAGCACCTAGCAATGTTTTTTAAAAAGTCCTCAACGTGTTGGGGGTTGGTGCAGAACATATGCCTGCCATTTTGCGTGATCCGTAGCTTCGCGGGGTGTAGTAAAGCATATTCTATCTGGGCCTTCCGAAGTTTCTGCTTGACAGTGAGGAACTTCCGATGTGCCTCCTGCACCGCCAATGTAAAGTCTGGGTATAAGGTGATAGTATTCCCCTCAAATTGTAGCGGCTTCAGCTCTCAGGCCTTCTGGAGTGCAACATCATGATCCCGGTAGTTGAGGAGACGCGCGATGATAGGCCTCGCCGGGAGGGGGTCGTGGACTGAGAGAGCGGTGCGTGCGTTCAACCACCAAGTGTGTTGAGAAGGAGACGCCCCCAAAAGTGCTCTTAAGGAGGCATTCAACGTAGTCCTCGATGCGCCCAGTGTTCGTGCTCTCTGGTATATCCATGATGCGGATGTTGTTGCGGCGGCTCCTGGCTTCAATGTTCTCATTCTTGGCCGCTATTACCTTCAGCAGCTTGTTCATTTGCGCTATCTGCGTTTGCATCTGGGTAGTGTATCTTCATTTTTGGAAATACGCCGCTCCGCCTCCTTCAGCTGGCCATCATGTTTGTCCACTTTTTGCTCCAGAAAGTCCAAATGGTTGTTCATAGTGCCCATTTTCCCAGAAAGGTCCGAAATGCTATGTTGCACGGCCAGAAGTATAGACTTGACATCATTTTCAGAGGGTTGCGCCTGTTCCATGGCAGCGGGTGTAGGCTCCACAGAAGCTGATTTTGTCGCTGCTTTTTTTTGAGTGTCAAATGTTAGTCGTGGCTGACGGCTATCCGGCTTTCCCATTGCACCTCGCAAGGCACCCAGGCTCCCGCACAGTGTAGGTGAGTAGAGAGTGGCCATGCGGGAGGGCGGAGCAGGGGCACAAACATGTGGGTCAGCACTGGGGCAGAGGGGTCAGCAGTAGTGAAGATAAGCCGCAGCAGTATAGTGCCCAAGAGGAGAAGGCTACTGTCCGGTAGCAGTTCACCACGGCCAGGCCCCAGATGCATCGCCACCCTCCTGTGTAGTTCAATGCAGGGGGAGGCCTTCAAGTAGTCAGCGCAGTGTCGCCTCAGGAGAAAGGAAGGAGGTGCAGGCAGGGAATAGGCAACAGGAGACCAGTAATGCCGAGTTGCTAGGCCCGCTCGTGGACGCCTGCACACACACAAAGGACTGGATGGTGGAGCCAGTCCAACCATGTGCAAGCACGTAGATCGATAGTGGGGGGGCCTCAACTCCTAGCAGCGTGCACAGAGGAGAGCGGGCCAGCAGCGGGACAGACCCAGCAGAGGCCGCCAGCAGGGAGAAGTGTAGTAAGGAGCGATGGGGCTCCGGTCCGAGTCCGGCCGCAGCGAAGCCCAGCACCACGTGTAAGGCCACAGGGCTCGAGTAGCCACAGCGGCCAGGCCTATCTCCAGCGGGAATGTCCGCCGCCGCACCCGCAACCTGTAACAGCTCACAGTCAGGTCCGCGGAACAGCGAGAGCGACAGTTTTTCACCGCAGCGAGCGAATGGAGCAAAGGGCAGCGAGGTAGCGACGAAACCTTTGTAGTGAAGGTAGAAGTCAGGATAAAAGACGGATTTTGTCATCAAGCGTCCAGAGCCTCACGGGTGTGCGGCCATCTTGGATGTGCACCACCTAGCACCCCCCACCCAGTTTATAACATTGTGTTTAATCACAGGCTGTATTCTGTAATGGAGGTGAGCTGCATGGACCCCTGCTGGACCACCACTCCCCAGGGCCAGTTACTTCCCATCCTGGGACACTGCAGTTTGCTATGGCTTGACAGTAGCATTACTGATCCCGCTAAGCCATAGCAAACACTGATCTGCTTTCAGCAAGTGAGAGCAGAAAAAATTGGCCCAGGGAAAGAGGGCGAGGCAACCCCCGCTCTAAAAAAATAAAAATAAAGAAAACACCTGGCAACTCACCAAAGGACCTGCCCCCTTTCCCCACCACTCTGCAAATGGGCCTCCTGACCCACAACTGGTTGGGGGAGGAAGTCCCTTTGGCTGCTGAGGGTCCTTGTGGACCAACAAGACCTCCTGTTGCCTCTCTGCAGTCCCACACTGTGGGATTGCAGAGAGGTGTTCGGAGGCCATGCCCCCTTTTTCCACCACTCTGCAAACGTGCCTCCTGGAGCACTGCTGGTTGGGGGATGATGTCTCCTTAGATGCTGAGGGTCCTTTGGGGCCATGAACCCCTACTGTTACCTGCAGTAAGTCCCAGACAGCGGGAGTACTGAGACCTAGTCGAACGCCCCATCCCCTTTCTCCAGCACACTGAAAACACAAGTACTAAAAACCATAGAAATTCACTTAAAAAAACAAACATTACAGGGAGATTATAGTTGGAAAAAGTTTTTGAAAAACCTTCAGAAATCCACTGTAAAAATGAAAGGTTACAGGGACGTTATAATTAGGAAATAGAATTAAAAATATAGTTAGGCTAAGGTGTCACTCGTACAAAACCAGTGACATTCAGCAGTTATAGTGAGCTGAGCTGACTATAGCTCGTGCCCCCGCAATGCACTGCTTATGACCTCACATATTACATCTTTCATGACCTGGTCAGTGACATCACTCATGACATCACTGATGACATCTCAAATGACATCCCTCATTACATCAACCTGTGGCTATGAGTGTTTTTTAAAAAAATTTATGAGTGTTAAATATGTAGACCAAGTTATGCCACAGTCTGTGTTCTACACATAAGAAAGGATGAAATCCACTAAACATAGGTACCGGAGAATCCAGAATTAAAAAGCTTTTGTAAAGGAATCTAGTGGTAACTGGTGTCAATTCAACACCACCATCATCTACAAGCCTTCATACTCCCAGTGTTGATGCAATCATCAATTATGTGTTGTACACCAAACAGAGCCCCACCTGGGATGGTGTTTGACGGCAAATGTTTTTCTTCTGTAGTTTAAACAGAAAAGTAAATAGGTACATTGCACTATAGTTGTTTAGGAAATCCAGGCTCTGAGTCGTTTTTTTTTTTAGGTGGGCCTTACTGCTGCCAACTTCCAATGGTTAGTAAAAATTCCATGGGTGAGGATTGTGGCAAAAATAGAAAGAAGCCAATTTTTGCCGAAAAGTAGTGAAAACCTCAGAACCTGTGCAGGGCAGGGATCCACACCACTGGACACCAGAGAGGAGGGAGCGGCTCCTTGGGCATGGGCCTTTGCTCCCCCAATTTCTTTGGGGCACATTCAGTCCTTCTGCCCCCCTGGTAGGGCAGAAAGCCCACTAGATGCCAGGAATTATTATTTCTATTGAATTTAGGGGTGGGGACATTAGCATGCCCATCTCCGTAATATTACACAGTCTTTCTGTCCCCCCTGAGAGGCAAATAGGGCAATAGCCCTTGATCTTCTGAGTTAATTCAGTTTCCGATCTCGTTCGTATTTAGCCACCATTTTGTGTCTTTCTGCCATTTTGTGTTGCCCTCACTCAGGCGGCACGGTGAACGAAGAGTTGTTTTTCCTCGTCCTACTGCAACGTGTCAAATAACCTTCTGCCTCTGTTTATAGCTGGTGTCAGGGTCCGGCCGACTCCACTAATCCTTGTCTGGTCTGACTGATCCCTGTTTCAACTATCAGTTGTCTTGCACCATTCTTTCCTGACTTTATCTTATCCTCTGGCCTTCGCTATTCTTTACTCGTATTCTCTCATTTCACAACTGTCCTCTAGGCCATACAAATGTGCCTTGCCACCTGCAAGTCAACTTATAAACACTACCACTGATTAACTTGTGGGGAAGGGTGACAAACATAGTTGGGAGAGGGGCTTATTTGAGTTACTTAATATTTTGTTTTCACATTCTTCTCATTGGTTGACCCTGTATGCATTGGGAGTGTTCTTTGTGAATCTGTATGTTATAAAAGATTGTGCACCACGAAGTAAAGTGGCAGTCTCCTAACAACATACCGAGTGTACTTCTGGGACAACTGTACTTAGCTGCAGCTAATACACCTTATCTTCTACGCCTAACGGAGTGTCCCGTGTCTCTGTTTGACAAAGCAGGTGAACTCAGGAGATTAAGGCGTACCCTGTGCTGCCAGGCCCCTAAGGTCATGGTTCTTCACTGCCCCCATGGGGGAGAAGAAAGCCAGCTAGATGCCAGAGATTCTTTTTCTTATAATATTAAGGGATAGCGGCTGCCTGAGAGGGGCATGCCAATGCCCCTAAACCCCTTTAAACAATTTCCACAGCCTCTCTGACTCCCCCGGAAGGCAGATGGGGGCAATAGTCCCTTATCTGCCCCCCCCCCCAGGGGAGCAGGAAGTGGCAGTCTCTTAAGAACATACCGAGTGTACTTCTGGGACAACTGTACTTAGCTGCAGCTAATAAACCTTATCTTCTATGCCTAACGGAGTGTCCCGTGTCTCTGACAAAGCAGGTGAACTCAGGAGATTAAGGCGTACCCTGCGCCGCCAGGCCCCTAAGGTCTTGGTTCTTCAATTGGCGCCCAACGTTGGGGGGCTTCAGAGGTAGCAGTTCTTGCCCGAGGATCGTGAGGAGCCCCGCAGGAAAATTCTGGAGGAATCGCGAACCACGTCAAGCGACCCCTGTATGTCGAAGTGGTCCGAAGGTTTTATGCAGCGCGATTTCTCCTTTTTGACGGCTACTGATGACTGCTGCCCTGACTGCCGCCCTGCTTTGGGCCCTTTGATGATGTTTGGTATCGCGAGACATTAGACGGGCCTCTGTTGGCGTAAGAAGACACTTAGTTAAGTATTGGTGGGTAGCTCCAACTATTTTTGTTTTGATTTGGGTCTTTGATTCGGCTATTGCAAAAGCCGAAGCTGAGGGGTGAGTACGTTTGTGCTATAGTATTTGATTTAACCCCTTGATGTTTGTAAACAGTCCAGTGAAATAACGATGCCTGGTCTGAATAAGTTTAGGAAGTTCTGTTGCATTGGTTGTAATAGGGATTCCCGGCTGGAGAACGCTTGTCCGATTCCTCCGGTTGGAACTCCCACCTATGAGCTTTATGCAAAACATGGTGTCGGCCCCATTGCCTTTAATAAGGCATGGATCCGATACACGAAGAACGATGGTGTTCTACAGTGGCCACTAAATGGTAGTTTTGAGCCTGACATATTGGACAATTTGGAAGCGATATTGTTAAAAAAACAAGCCCGGCCGGCAATGTTTTACTCTTTCCGCCTCTGGCGTAAGGAAGCCAAACAGAAAGAAATTAAGCAGGCAAAACGAGATAAGAAAGCACAAAATATGACGATTATACAGGCTGCCCAGCAGTTTAAAGATAATGAGATTGATAATGCAACGGAAATCTCAGAAAGACAGCATCGTATGGCAATAGATAGATGCTATCCGGTGTTGCCTAGTTCCCCTTCTGATAAAAGTAAGGATCTGGAGGAAGACCCTTTGATGTCTCACCTATTGAGATTGCCTCCGCCCTATGTACAAGGTGCTAATGCACCCCCGTTGTTACAACCTGTTCAGCTACCTGTTGTCCCCCCACCTGTTCCGGTTCTTCCACAATTGCCCCTTCCGGTATTGCCATCCTCACCTCTCGTGCCACCGATTCCTTTGTCTCCATCTCCTGAACCTCAATCTTCTTTGCCTACGGCTCCCCTTATAACTGCCAGTTCCTCTCCTGTATCGCCTAATACCTTGTCCCCTGTCCTTATGTCTAATTCTCCTACTGTGCGCAAACGAATATCTGGTTTCTGGTCCCCTTTCTTTGAGACTCTAAACATGTCTCCGGCTTTTTCTCGAAGACAGTCTCGTAGTCAACTTCCAGGTTCCGACGAACGGGTGGTATTGGACTCTCTCGCTCGCAAATGGATCGAGAAGGGTCCCCAGTATAGTGTGAAAGATATCATGGCCACCTTTCATCAGTGGGAAGCGCCCACGCAGAGATATGTATTTAATGTTATGTGTGACACTCTCGCTAAAGAATGGGAGGATATGGATTTGGGTTTACTTCCCCAGGGTTTGTTGGATGTTCAGGCTAATTTCGATAAAGGACTCAATGTGGGTTCTAAGGTTGAGGACGCCGTAAGGACACTTGTTACTTTTAGGTCGTTATTTTATTCACAAACTTTTCTTGATTCTGATCCTGCTGTTCGGCAGACATTGAAACATTACCCAATGAGAGAGTTTCCTCCGATATGGAGCGAAGAGGTTGCGCAAGCAGGTAATAATCCAGCTATTCCCGCTCATTTCCAGCGTATATGGGTACATGTGCCCCGGAAGAGATCTGATGTTTTGGCCCTCAAACAATCTTTACCGGATCCCCGTAAAAACCCTGCTGGTTATTATAAAGAATTGTCTCAGAGTGTCGATGCCTGTATTATGAACTTAGCGGATATTGACAAGCTGATGGGAAATGAAGTCCCACAAGCGTTATGGGCTCGGATTCGAAGAGAGGATCACGCTCAAGAATTGGGTGGTACATGGAATGCTATAACTGCCTCGGATAGAGCACAAGTGGGTGGTGCTAAGCCTGATGTTTTGATCACAGAACTCCCTGGTAGGATTATTGCTTTAATGAAAACAATGATGCCCGCCTTACGAGTTAATTGGGATAAATTAGCCGCGTGCAAACAGAAGAAAGATGAGAGTGTCTCCGATTTCTTCACTCGTTTTGAGGAGACGTTTATTGATCACAGCGGTCAGGATATGACTACGGAGGGTGGACAGATAAATTTGTATTCAATTTGTTCCCCGAGTTGTCACATAAGTTAAAAGACTCTGAAAGTTCATGGGCTGTTTCTTCTTCGGCTCAGATATTGGCTACTGCTCAATATTACGAAAACAGGGACAAAGAGGAAAAAGACAAGCAAGAGCAAAAGACTAAAGAATTAAAAGCAAAGGTTCTTCTGCAACATGCTTATCCTCCTCGCCCTGCTCCGCGCCAGTTCCAACAGCCTCCCCAGTTTCAGAGGGTATTTCAAAAGCCTGAGCCCTATATTCCGCGGCCTTTGTTAGGGCCCAACCAATGCGCCTATTGTAGGGAGGAAGGTCATTTTAAGAATAGCTGCCCGGTTTTATTACAGCGTAATGGAGGACTATCTACTCAACGAGGTCGTGGTGGTTCCCAGTTAGCGCCCAGGGGTAGAGGTCGAGTTATGTCGCCCCAGACACAGCGTTCCCCTCCACCTCCACATTCTATGAACTACTTTGATCAACAAAATACTCAGTCTACACAGTATTACAATGATGATTACTATGTTGAAGGTGAGAATGACGGTCTTCATGCTAACTAGGACAGACATAGACAAAGTGAGGGAGTTGTATCGATTCCAGTAGATCAGAATGGGCCTTATGTTAATGTCACTACAATGGGTGTTTCAGAGCCATTTCTTTTAGATACTGGTGCGATGAGAAGTTCTATTATTCACTCTAAACTCCCTGGGCACCTTTGTCTGGCTTAACAAACGTATCCGTAGGATTTTCTGGCGCCCCAGTTCATAGCCCAGTTTCTTGTCCTCTGCCTATTTCTATTGGTTCATATGATTTCGAAGCTCCGCTTCTTTTAACGACTGGTTGCGGCGAAAATCTGTTGGTTTTGGATTTATTGAAAAGACTGCATGCAACAATATATTGTTCTCCTTCTGGTGTACATCTCGTTTTGGGGCAGAAACTGTACAAATGTATTTGTCTAAAGATCAATTTCCACCTGAATTGCTCTCTCTCCCTGCAACACTTTGGGCTACGGGTCCAAATGATGTTGGTTGTCTTGAGATCCCATCCTATGTTGTTACCCTCAAGCCCAATGCTAAGTTGCCACGCATCCCTCAATACAAAATTCCCAATGATGGTGAAAGAGCACTTTTTGCTATTATTTATGATTTGGTTCAGAAGGGTGTGGTCGAGGAGACAAGGGGAAATGTATGCAATAGTCCTGTTCTTCCGGTTCTTAAACGCACTGATCCTTCTCAGCCTCCTGTTTATCGCTTTGTTATTGATCTTCGGGAGGTTAATAAAATTGTTGTACCGCAGTTTCCTGTTGTTCCAGATATCACTGCCCTGTTAACTATGATACCTGCCTCGGCAGCTTGGTTTTCTGTTATCGATCTGAAAAATGCTTTCTTCAGCATCCCCATTGCTGAAGAGAGTAGGGATGTTTTTGGCTTCTCTTTAGGAGGCCGAAGTTTCCAGGTCAAGCGCGCACCCCAAGGCTATTGTGAAAGTCCCTCCATCTATAGCCAAGCTCTGAAATGCCAGCTTGATGCTTTTCCTTTGTCGCCAGGTGCTACCCTTATTCAGTATGTGGATGATTTATTAATTGCTGCTGATTGAGGATATTTGCAAAAACGTGACTATTGCACTACTGCGTCACTTGTTTGACCTTCACCATAAGGTTTCACCTTCTAAATTATAATATGCCCGCCAAGAGGTTACCTATCTAGGTCATCTCTTGTCCAAGGAGGGAAGGCGACTGACCCCAGAACGTATTCAAGCAATTGCACAAATGTCTGTGCCATCCACACAAAGAGAAGTGCGTGCCTTTCTGGGCATTACCTCTTATTGTAGACAATGGATTCCAAATTTTTCTTTGTTGGCTAAGCCTTTGTTGGCACTCACTTTGAAAGACACACCCCAACCCCTTCCTTGGACTGATGAATGTCAGAAGAGTTTTTCTGATTTACGTGCTGCCCTGTGCTCTGCTCCTGTGTTGGGTACTCCGGATTACAGTAAGCCCTTCACGCTCTATGTCCATGAAAGAGAGGGTTGTGCGTTGTCAGTCTTAACACAGCGATTTGGAGACAAGCAGCGGCCATGTGCCTACTTTTCGGCTACATTAGATCCAGTAGCCAAGGCATTGCCTAGTTGTCTTAAAGCTACAGCAGCAGCAGCAATTTCTATTCGTCAATCTGCTGGAGTGGTGCTTGATAACACTCTTATTGTCATGGTACCACATGCAGTGGATACCCTGCTAAATAGGACAAAAACGCAGCATCTTACAAGCGCCCACTTATCTGGATATGAACTGACGCTCTTGGCTAGTCACGTGCACATCAAACGATGTAACACTTTAAATCCAGCCACCTTGTTACCTCTTCCAGAAGAGAAAGGTATTCAGGAACAACATGATTGTTTTCTCCATACTGAGAAGGAGACAAAAGGTAGGATTGATTTGAAAGATACACCACTAATGGACCCGGATGAGATCCTATGGGTGGATGGCTAAACTCCCCAATGGTGAAACAACTTCAGCCTACGCTGTTACCACCTTGCATACAATTGTGGAGACAGCACGCATCAGACATAATTCAGCCCAGGCGGCTGAACTGATAGCTTTGACCAGAGCATGTGTGTTATCTAAGGGGAAGAGAGTGAATGTATATACCGACAGCCAGTATGCGTTTGCTGTGGCACATAGCTTTGGCCGTTTGTGGAGGGAAAGAGGATTCTTTACCTCCCACGGTACCAAAATACAGCATGGCCAGTTGGTAACTGATCTTCTTGAGTCACTTGCTTTGCCTACCCAGGTAGCAATCATAAAGTGTAGTGCGCATAAGAGGATTACTGATGATGTTGGTAGTGGGAATGCTTTTGCGGATGAGGTAGCAAAAGAAACAGCCAGAGATGCTATGAGTCGCATGTATGTTGCGGGCCCTGCTAATTGGGTCAAGGAAAAAGGAATGTGTGAGGATACAATAGAAAGTGTGAGATCGATTCAAGGAGAGGCTACAGAGAAAGAGTTGAGTAAGTGGAAAGAGAGTACAGGAATGTTAGACGCAATGGGATGTTGGATAGAATTGTCAGAACATCAGGGTTGGCTGTTACCAGATGCCTATGTACTGCCTGTAGTTGCTATGGCACATGGTCCAGCCCACATCAGTGCGAAGGGAATATGTAAGCTTCTGGCTCCAGTGTGGCTGAACGAAGGGATTCCAAAATGTGCAGATAATTTAGTGAAGCATTGTATCGTTTGCTTGATGCATAATCCAGGAAAGGGAACATCAACTCCAGCAGGTCATTTTGCTCCCCCAACATATCCTTTTGAGGTGTTGCAAATTGATTATATTCACATGGAACGATGCAACAATCGCAAATATGTTTTGGTGGTGGTGTGTGCCTTCTCCAGATGGATAGAGGCCTACCCCCTGAAAGACAACACTGCTTTGTCCATTGCCAAAGTTCTTCTGAAAGAGTTCTTCCCTAGGTTTGGTTTGCCGCGCATTGTGTGGAGTGACAATGGGAGTGAATTTGTGGGCCAAATTATGAAAAAGGCGTGTGCTGGCCTTGGGATCATCCAGAAATTCCATGCGGCGAACCATCCCCAATCAGCGGGTTTGGTAGAGTGCTATAACGGCACTCTCAAACTTAAGCTTGCAAAGGTACAGGCTAGCACGGGACTTGCCTGGCCCGATGTTTTACCTTTGACTCTCCTATCCACTAGAACAGCTGTACATTCTCGTTTGGCACTCAGCCCATACAAGGTTGTTTTTGGGCGCCCGGCTAATGTTTGGGGAGTCCCTCGCCCTAAAAGGTATTCTGACATACAGTATCCAATGCTGATTGATTACTTGCATGACCTCACCACTAAATTATGTGTTCTCCACCAACAGGTTCGAGACGCTTTACCAGAGGCCTCCACAGACCCAGGTCATTCTATCCAACCGGGAGACTGGGTCTGTGTGAAAAATGTTCAAAGGATAAGGAATCTGGAGCCTCGTTGGAGGGCGCCTCGACAGGTCCTTTTGGTCACACGTACAGCAGTGAAGGTCGAAGGGAAAAAGAACTGGATCCATGGCGTGCACTGCAAAAAGGTGCCCTTGCCGTTGCCTTTTGACCAGTGGGTCCGTAAGGGTGTAGGTGATTTTGAAGGCGAAAGGGTCCCTCGGTTTGTACCTTTCAGTAGTGCACACCTAGATGGAGCTCGGTCTGAAAAAGAAGATGACGATGTTTTACAAGAAGCAGTACCGCCACATCTTCGATTGAACACTACGGATCCACAGACACTATTTCAGGACCAAACTGTACTGAACAGAACTCGATATAATTTAAGGCCTAGACTGGTCAAGGACACCTGAAATTTTCATCTCTTTCATGACATGTATCATATGTCCAGGTTGCAGGGTCACGGTAGGAGTCTTGGTTTGTGACCTGTATAGTGGCTAGGCCCCCAGGACTTGCAGTGTCATAGGACGGCTAATAATCACAGCCAAGTGAGTAAGGAAGATTGCCGTGAGCAACAATTTTAGAGGATGGATGTCAAATTGCAGAAGAATAACAAGACGGAAGAGATGAAAAAGAAATATAGTAAATCAGTGTACAGTCAATGTGGGATAACATTGTGTGTTCTATGTTTTTTAGTATTTTATTGGCTTGTATAGGTTGGATTGTTCATGTTATGCAGCACAAATCTGTTCCTACTTCTATTTCCTTGCCTTTTCATTCTACTATCTCCCCACATCAATTATATACGCTTCCCCAACATGAACTAATCAGAACAGAATATTTAAACAATTCATTTGTCCAGTTATTGCACCAACATCAATTGGTAGTCAACACAACCGACTGTTGGGTGTGTGGACTTATGCCTCATACCACAGAAAAGGGGATGCAATATTTAGCCCTTCCATTTTCCTATGAAGGTTCCGCTTGGGCCTATTTTGTGATGTTTTCAAATGCATATCAGAACCGATTTAAACGTCCAGCCGGCTCATATGGTGATGGACAAGATTTTAGTCATAGTTCTCTGATAAAAGGAATAGTGGCTATGGCTAGAATTGTAGAGAATGGTAAGATTCCAGTTGATGAGAAACGGGCATACGATGCTTGGAACGTGACTCGTTACGCCACTAGCCTTACAGATAGGAGTAAACAGGGAAAATCTCCACCAATTTGGACTGTGCCTCATCGAGGTAACTTTTGTTTACAAATAAATGGCCAGACTACTGACACTGGACAAGGAAAGAGTGTTTGTTCCCATACGTACATTCACACATCTCAGAATTCACCACCGTTAGTGCCATCCCAGGGCACGTATTTTGTCTGCCATGATAGAGCCTATACGTGGCTACCGACGTATTTTTCAGGAACATGCTATATAGCCTTTCTTCTCCCCCCTACATATACTGCTCCTTCGGGACATCACAGAAACTGATATGGCAGAGGGATTATTGATTCTAAAGACACGGCAGGACAAGAGGGAGGTGATTTCCTTAAAGGATTTCTTCCTTTTTGGGGCCCGATGGCCAACAGTAGAAACATGAGACAATTGGTTTGTATTGTTAAGACTACCGTAGATGTCACTGTGGGAGCCTTGAGTAATCTCACAGCTGAACTTCACACGGACCGTCTCATGACATTACAGAACAGGATTGCGTTGGATGCTATTCTTGCAGATCGTGGTGGAGTTTGTAAATTGATCGGATCTAGCTCTTGCATTTATATACCTGACGACGCCCCTATGGTATACCAAGCCATTTCCAAATCACATGTGATCTCCGAGTCGATTCATCAGGACGAAGGAGATTGGTCTTTGTTGGAATGGTTTTGGGGATTACTGTCCAAATGGGGATGGAAGGTATTAACATTCCTTGGAGTGATTTTGGCCATCATTTTTTCCTGTTGTCTCTGTATGCAGTGTGGCCCCGCCATCTGTGGTCTTTGTGCCACTATGTGTGTCCCAAGGCCTGTGCCACGGAAGACGGAGAGCATTAAAATGATGTTGCAGCAACAGCTTGATGACCTCATGGCCATTGACATCAACTCAGATTAAAATGAGTCTGTGTGTCTTGCCTGAGTAATGGCATAAGGAGGGTCTGAGGTAATTCAGTTTCCGATCTTGTTCGTATTTAGCCACCATTTTGTCTTTCTGCCATTTTGTGTTGCCCTCACTCAGGCGGCACGGTGAACGAAGAGTTGTTTTTCCTCATCCTACTGCAACGTGTCAAATAACCTTCTGCCTCTGTTTATAGCTGGTGTCAGGGTCCGGCCGACTCCACTAATCCTCGTCTGGTCTGACTGATCCCTGTTTCAACTATCTGTTGGTTCGCACCATTCTTTCCTGACTTTATCTTATCCTCTGGCCTTTGCTATTCTTTACTCATATTCTCTCATTTCACAACTGTCCTCTAGGCCATACAAATGTGTCTTGCCACCTGCAAGTCGACTTATAAACACTACCACTGATTAACTTGTGGGGAAGGGTGACAAACATAGTTGGGAGAGGGGCTTATTTGAGTTACTTAATCTTGTTTTCACATTCTTCTCATTGGTTGACCCTGTATGCATTGGGAGTGTTCTTTGTGAATCTGTATGTTATAAAAGATTGTGCGCCACGAAGTAAAGTGGCAGTCTCCTAAGAACATACCGAGTGTACTTCTGAGACAACTGTACTTAGCTGCAGCTAATAAACCTTATCTTCTACGCCTAACGGAGTGTCCCGTGTCTCTGTTTGACAAAGCAGGTGAACTCAGGAGATTAAGGCGTACCCTGCGCCGCCAGGCCCCTAAGGTCTTGGTTCTTCACTGCCCCCATGGGGGAGAAGAAAGCCAGCTAGATGCCAGAGATTCTTTTTCTTATAATATTAAGGGATAGCGGCTGCCCGAGAGGGGCATGCCAATGCCCCTAAACCCCTTTAAACAATTTCCACAGCCTCTCTGCCTCCCCCGGAAGGCAGATGGGGGCAATAGTCCCTTATCTGCCCCCCCCCCAGAGGAGCAGGAAGTCCTCTATGAACCAGGGATTTAGCA
Source organism: Triturus cristatus (assembly GCF_964204655.1). Taxonomy (NCBI): domain Eukaryota; kingdom Metazoa; phylum Chordata; class Amphibia; order Caudata; family Salamandridae; genus Triturus; species Triturus cristatus. Next base: position 559,745,903 of record NC_140582.1, read on the forward strand.
GTTTTTTCTATACGTAGGGGTGCGGGCTGCTGCCACCAAAAAAGTCTTTCTGCCCTTTTGGAAGGAAGATCAGGGCACTAGCCCCTTATCTGCCCCCCCACGGGGGCAAAAGGTCCACTAGGCCCAGGGATATGTTTATGGACATGCCAGTGAGAAGCCCCATAGGCATGGGTGGCTCTCTGTTTTTGTTAGGCCAGTATTGTGGCTCTTTAAGTGATATTTTTATTCTCATCAGCACCCAAGCGGGGGCAGAAAAACATTAAAAACCAGGGAGAGTTTGTTTGTGTCTGTGTAAACTGAGATTGGCTGACGGTCTGTGTGTACTGACCTTTGGCTGGCATTTTACTGGCCGTGTGTGTGTGTGTGGACTTGCACTTGGCTAATGGTGTGGGTGGACTAGCACTTGCTGACGGTGTGTGTAGACAGGTGCTTGGCTGGCAGTTTATGTGGACTGGTCCTTGGCTGGCTGTGTGCATAGATGGTGCTTGGCTGCAGGGGAAGACTGGCCGTAGAGGGCATTTCCCCAGTGGGCTGGAGGGGTCTGGGATGGTTTTTGGGCTGTGGGGAGCGGTTTTATTACTGGGGGCCGGTTTTGATGAAGTGCTACAATATTGGGCCACAGTAACAAAAGCGGAAGCGGTGCTTTTTACTAGCACGCCCCCCCAGGGCTTGTCAAGCAGCAATCTGCCAGGACTGGTTGCTGTTCCCAGTCCAGCCCTGCTTGGCTGGCAGTGTGCGGGGATGGTGCTTGGCTGGCGGAGTGCATGGGTTGCGCTTGGCTGGCAGTGTGTGTGGCAATTGCTTGGCTGACTGTGTGCATTGATAGCATTTGGCTGGCAGTGTACGTGGATGGTACTTGTCTGGCTGTGTGCATGGACGGCACTTAGCTGGTGGTGTGCATGGATGGCGCTTGGCTCGTGGTGTGCGTGGAATGTGATGTGCATGTTCTGAGTCTTGGTTTCCAGTGAGGTAGGAAATTTGTGCTGCTCATTGATCCCACAACTTTACCATACAGATATTAGAGGAAAATGTAACTTCTAAGGTTTGCAGCGGATTCTTGGAAGGAAAATGTTGGAGGATCGAGACAAGCAACACCTCCCCGGACTCCCACGGGTGTCTAGTTTTCAGAAATGTCTGGTTTTTTTACCTGGGACCGAAAACACAGGTGCCCACCTATCTATCACAAAATGACCTGGTTTTTCAAAAATATCACCTGTGTTTTTGGTCCGGGGCTCAGGGCCATCGAGGAAAACCTAAATGCCAATGCAGTGTGTATTCTTCCATTTTGAATTGTTTTATTGTGGTGGGTTACCCTGTGCTTTATTACACAAAGATGTTTCATAAACTGTGTGGTTTTTATATCATTATGTTTTTTTATGTATCACTCAGATGCATTGACACACACTGTGTAATCATTACTAACTATGTATTTTATTTATCGCTGATATGTACGTTATTGTGTACTTTTATGGTCCTTAGAACTGAAATAAAGTTGTTTGATGATGAATAATCGCTAAATAAAATGTTTTGATCAGAAAATGCTGCTTGTCATGGAAGTAATATATACATGAAAATCATCAACAGAATTCAATATAAATGAACTTATAATAAAATAACACTGTAGAAGAGAAAACCATGTAATTGAGTACTGATTGCCAGGAAAATAGGCCTAACAAGTAAATCTCACACTTGGGGCCATATATACAAGGAAGTGGCGGAGTGAGGCATTAGCCGTCATGACCTAACGCCTCACTCCACCACTTCAGAAATGCATCATTCTTTTGCTCACCATGCCACCCCAGTTTAAACCTGGCCATATGCAAATCAGTCTTCACTCTGTGTCTCATGAGAACAGTCCAGCCCAAACTGCCAAGCCACGTCCTCCCTGGACCGTAAACAAGCATCCTGGGACCGGTTTCGGGGTTTCACCCCACTTCAGCCAGGATAGCTTGAATCCAGTGGCACAGTGAGCCCGGGACCCACGTCTGGGCATACCCGGTGCAATTAGGACGAGAAAGCAAAAGACACACAGTTGATGGACGGAATGCAACAAAAATTCACCCACAGTCAAGAGATCTGGGTTAAATCCATCATTCTTTTGCCCACTACACCACCCCAGTTCGGTCTGGGCTGTTCCCATGAGGCACAGGGTCAAGACTGATTTGCATATGTTATCAATCTATTCCACCCCGCAGTGAGGGCCTCAATGCCGACACCACTTCTCATGGTAGTGGCCTACAAATGCTACCGCCCCAGTCTCTACCGCAGTAGAACACAGGTGCCTTATGCTCTGGCTATACCACTGGAGGGCTCCCCTAGCGGGCTGGGGGTGCTCACCACTCCTGCCCTGGCGAAATGGCATGACGTGGACATTCAGACCCTGGGTGACCTTTATAGGGACGGTACCCTCATGACATTCGAGTCTCTGGTTGACGAGGTGGGCTTGCCACCTGGGCAATTCCTCAGACATCGCTCCCTGATTGCGATGTTGAGCGCCAGATGGGGGGACATGAAGGTGGAGCCGAGTCAACACCTCACCATGCAAAATCTCCCTGTTATGGGAAGGGGTAGACATCTGATTCGGTGGTTTGCGGCCTCCCTGCGCACACATGCAGTGGTTGGTTTTGGAACCGTTCCGCCGCAAATGGGAGGTGGACCTAGCGGGCCACTGGGTGACAAGCAATGGGGCGCGATGCTACAGAGCCCGATACGCATACCTCGAAACATGCGGTTCCGCCAAATACAGTTGTTTATACTCCGTAGGGCATACCTCACGCCCGAATTGATTAACAGATACTTTCATCGTACTGACGGGGTTTGCCCTCGCAGCGCGGAGCAGGGAGTCGGGATTGTACACATGCTGTGGAGTTGCTGTAAGGTGCGCCCATACTGGGAGTCGATACATGGGGCGCTGCGGGCGTGCACAGGCCGCTCCATAACACTTGAGTGGTCCGTTTACCTACTGCATCTCTGCCGCAGATCGCCATCTACGAAGGTCACCTCCCGCTTTCTCGACTTGGGGCTGGTGGTGGCTAAGCGGCTCCTCACCAAACACTGGAAGGCGCCGGACCCACCGCATGCAAGGGCATGATGGTACTCGTTCCTGAGAGAGGAAACATTGGGCCTCCGGAAGATCCCTATCACAACACAATGGGAAAGTCTTTTGCAGGCCTTGACACAGCTTGAGGGAGACACTGCGTAGGAACATGCCAACCAGGGGGGTGGGACCTTACTGGAAATCGTTGAGTAAGCTAATGTGGATAGTTTGCCCGCCACGCAGTTGGAGCTGTGCTACCTGATGTTTGGAGTAGGCGGCGCTGGGCTGACAATGTGGTGATGCCTGGCCGGAGGGAGTCAGGGGTGAGAGGGCGGGCGTCATTGGGGAAATGGGGTGGGATGTGGGGGGGAACATCTGCATGTCGTACTTTGCTGCTGTTCTTGGTTTTATTGGGGGCTTCTGAAGTTCTGCCCTTTCATGTTCTGTTCTTACTATCTGTATAAATAAGTATCCTGAAGACACGACGTAGACTCTATGCACCACACTCATGGACCCATACCACCAAAGCACATTAACAGGTACTGTATCGCAATTTGTATTGCCATTACATTGTTAAGGGCCCCTCTAAATGCTGGTTAGGGGGTTTTCCTGATTCACGGTACTGCTCATTTGATTTGCCTAATGCTGTGTGGTGTGGGTGATGTTCATAGTTGACTATTGCCTGTTTGTAAACGGTAAACTCTTCAAATCAATAAAACTGATTTAAAAAAATAAAAAAAGACTTATTTGCATATAGCTGGGTCCAAACTGGGGTGGCATAGTGGGCAAAAGAATGATGGATTTAACCCAGATCTTTTGACTGGGGGAGAATGTTTGCATTGTCAGCATTCCGTCCATCATTTATTTGTTGTAACACTTTTTGCCCTTAGTGGGATGGGTATGCCCAGACGTGGGTCCCTTACTCACTGTGCCATTGGATTCATGCAAGTCTGGCTGAAGAAAGGTGACACACCCTGAAACCGGTCTGAGGATGCTTGTTTCAGGTCCAGGGAGGACCTGGTCTGGCAGTTCGGTCTGGACTGTTCCCATGAGGCACAGGGTCGAGGCGGATTTGCATATGGCTGGGTCCAAACTGAGGTGGCATGGTGAGCAAAAGAATGATGGATTTAACCCAGATAGTTTGACTAGGGGAGAATGCTTGCATTGTCAGCATTCCGTCCATCATTTGTTTGTTGTAACACATTTCGCCCTAAGTGGGATGGGTATGCCCAGACGTGGTTCCCTTGCTCACTGCGCCACTGGATTCAAGCTAGCCTGGCTGAAGAAGAGTGACATACCCTGAAACCGGTCCAAAGATGCTTGTTTCTGGTCCAGGGAAGACCTGGCCTGGCAGTTTGGTCTGGACTGTTCCTATGAGGCACAGGGCCAAGACTGATTTGCATATGGCTGGGTCCAAACTGGGGTGGTGTAGTGGGCAAAAGAATGATGGATTTAACCCAGATCTTTTGACTGGGGGAGAATGTTTGCATTGTCAGCATTCCGTCCATCATTTTTTTGTTGTAACACTTTTCGTCCTAAGTGTGATGGGTATGCCCAGACGTGGGTCCCTTGTTCACTGTACCAGTGGATTCAAGCAAGCTTGGCTGAAGAAGGGTTACATACCCTGAAACCAGTCCGAGGATGCTTGTTTCTGGTCCAGGGGGTACCTGGCCTGGCAGTTCAGTCTGTACTGTTCCCGTGAGGCACAGGGTCAAGACTGATTTGCATATGTCTGGGTCCAAACTGGGGTGGCGTAGTGGGCAAAAGAATGATGGATTTAACCCAGATCTTTTGACTGGGGGAGAATGTTTGCAATGTCAGCATTCCGTCCATCATTTGTTTGTTGTACATAGGGGGCAGCGTCAAAATGAATGGATGTTGCAGTGGAACGCCCACCGCAACACCCACTGCCCACCCTTTTCACAGTAAGCATAGCGTGAAAGGGGGCCTTATTTACATACTTAACGCTGTGTGTGTTAAAAGTATTTTTTGATAACCTGATGTCGTTATATTGGGTTTGGCCTTTAGGCAAGTGTTTTTATTAGCTTGCATATTACAGCCTTGGGTAAGATTATAAAGTGAGACTTAATCTATTTCTACACTGTAATATCGGACCGAACTGACCGTGGTTGCAGATACGATTTTAAGCCAGTTCGGATTTTATAATCTTATTTTCTGGCCTTCATACGCTTATACTCGAAATACTTTACAGCATTCTCGGGCTGAAGTGACTTTATTCACAGGCATGAGTCTAAGCCAGTGCTGATTTAATATATATAGATAGATATATATATATCATCGCTCCCGCTGCACCTCCAGAACAGCGCACTCAAAAGACGGGTGCTTCAAAACGCGAAGGTGCATTCGCGTTCATAAATGCGCGCTCATTCCCAGTCGCTTCAAGAACTCGGGAAAGCACTCACGGGACTCTCCTGCAGTTATTTAGTCGTTTATTGCATAGCGAGCATAGAAAACATGATGCGTTTCAGCTATGCCTTAGTCTGATGTTTTACAAATTTCGCACCAAAGAAGCAGCATATTTAAACGAGGCGTTACGTGGGTCACATGACATTACATTTCATCGACATCATAGAAGGACAAACACATTAAAAAGATCACTTTAGGCAAATCATCGCCATTTTGGAATGTGATAACAATTTGATAATATTGCTTATTACGCCGTGTATCGGCTTTCAAAATCAATCCCAAATTAGAAATAAAGTTATAAAGCTTCACGCATAACGCCATATATAGGCATGTGGTATCCCTCAAAAATAACGAATATAAAGCCGTGTATTGGCAAACCAATGTCACATGAAAGATCTCGAAGCAACACAAGGATCATTCTAAATTTCTTAACATGTTAAATAACATTAAATGTGTCAACATAACATTCTGTCACATATCTATTGTCCTACATTCAAGTAAAACTTAGGAAAAATAACGCCGTGTATCGGCTAAGACCTCATCATTGTTGCTGACATTGGAAAGTCTGGTGATCCACATTTGTAATATTACCATTTAAAAAATTAGGACAAGATGTCCAAAAGCTAACGTGTATAGCCAATCTCACAAATTCAATCACAAAATACCTTATAATCACATCATGTTATAGATTGCCATTCTCCAATTACTAGTCTTTCCTATAGTGTATGAATTCTTGCTACTTTTTAATCTCCAAGATGAACTGACAGTTCCTCACCCACATTCATACCCATCGGATTCTTAGTTCCCAAATCGATGATGTATCGCGATTCAAGCCTGCGCAGTTGTTTAATTCTATCCCCCCCCCCGATGTTAGCGGGGACCTGATCTAAAACATAATAGCGTAGCAATTCCCTATTGCCATTATGCTTCTCAGCGAAATGCCTCGCCACAGGATAGGTGACATCGTTCTTGGCTATCGCTCGCATATGTTCTAAAATGCGAATCTTAGCACAATGGATCGTACTGCCCACGTAGCGTAAGCCACATGGGCATTCCAGGCAATAAACCACATAGTTGGTATTGCAGGTAAGGAACTTTTTGATGGGCCGAGGATTCTTAAGACCAGTGACCATATAGGTCAGTGTTCTCTTGCTGCCAACGCAAGCTTTACACTTACCGCAAGGGAAGAAACCTCTAAGGTCCCTTAGGGTTCCCATCACCTTGGGTCTAGTGGATAAGTGACTTTGTACCAAGCTGTCCCTTAAAGATCTGGCTTTTCTGAAAGTTACTAAAGGGGCAGGAGGGATGTCCGGACCAATGGTATGATCCGTTTTCAGGATATGCCAATTTTTTCTCAGAATCTTCTTTACTTGGTTAGCATCGTTCGAATAAGTTGTAACCATCCTGAATTTATTGGTACCTGACTCATCCATCTTATTTTTCTTTCTGCCATCTTTCTTCTGCTGGGTGCCCCTATTTGGATCACCATCCAACAGGGTGGTTCTCGGTATATTAGTATTACTGACTTTTTGCAGAGTAGTCTCAAGAAATGATTTACCATATCCTCTTGCAATAAATCTACTGATACTCTCTCTTGCTGCATCTTCGAAATCATCTACTCTCGTACTATTTCTCTTCAGCCGTAAGAACTCACCATAAGGGATGTTTCTAACTAAACCAGGAAGGTGATTACTCCTAGCATGAAGAGTCGAATTCCCAGCTGTGGGTTTCCGATACAGGGATACCGACAGTTGGTTGTTGATTACTCTGATCTTTAAATCAAGGAAATTGACAGTTTCAGAACTTACCTCCCCACTAAATTCTAAATTAACAGTGTTCTTATTCAAACTGTCAATAAAAGAAGAGGCTGATTCGAAGGAGCCATCCCAGATAATACAGAGATCGTCGATATATCTATACCAACTTATGACCCTGTTGGAATCAATCAAGCCAGGTGTTCTGGACACCTGCTCCTCCCACCAGCCCACGAACAAGTTCGCGTAACTGGGGGCGAAGCAGGTGCCCATCGCAGTGCCAGATCTTTGGTGGTAAAAGTCATCACCAAAAACAAAAAATGTTGTTTTTTAAGCAAAATTTGGTAAATTGAAGAATCATGGTATTGTGTTCCGTGAATTTTAGGGGCTTCTTCTTGAGAAAATGGGCTATCGCCTCCAAGCCATGTTCATGTCTTATCCTGGTATATAGGCTGGTAATATCAAGCACAATGAGTTTAAACTCAGGATTCCATTGTTGTTTTTCAATGTGCTTCAAGAAATCTTGTGAGTCCTTAATATACGCAGGTAAGGTTTGGACCAATGGAAAAAGAAAAGAGTCAACAAAAATAGATAAATGTTCTGTTAGGCCCCCCTGAGAGGAAACAATGGGTCTTCCTGGGGATGATCCTTATTCTTATGAATTTGTGGGTATGTGGTAAAACGTAGGGACCACTGGATTCAGACAACGGAGGAACAGATACTCTTCCATGCATAGCATTGATTTATCAAGCCATGTTTTAATCATGTCATGATACCTTCGGATACTATCCAGGTAAGTATCCTTGGAAATCTTTTGATAGTTTTCCGCATCAGATAATTGTCTAATCGCCTCCATTTCATAATTTTCCCTTGTTTGTAAAACCACGTTGCCCCCTTTGTCCGATGGTTTACAGATCACCATATGGTCATTGCCCAAGTTGCTAATCGCTGCGCGTTGCTCTTTGGTTATATTTTGCTTAGTATTTGAGTGTTGGAACTTTCCTCTTAAGGCCAGAAGATCTTTGTTAGCTGCCTCAGCAAACACGTCGATGGCATCCATGGGTAGCTGCGGTAGGAATTGTGAGGTAGGTTTAAAAACACTTATATCTCTCACTTGATTAAATCCCAAACGCGTAGTTCTTTGTATTAAGTCAGTTTCCGAGATGTTATCTTCCTGACTTCGATCTGTATTGTCCGTATGTAATGATTCCATTGTTTCGAGGGCAGCTAAATCTTCACCTGTTAAAATATCAACCACTCCAGGTCGACTTAAAGATTTTCTTGATTTCAAGGCGCTAGGCTTCAACTTGAAATATTTATGAAGCTTAAATTTTCTTATTAGCTTGAAAAGATCGATACGAGTCTTTGTATATTCCATAGGGAATTGCTACGCTATTATGTTTTAGATCAGGTCCCGCTAACATCAGGGGGGGGATAGAATTAAACAACTGCGCAGGCTTGAATCGCGATACATCATCGATTTGGGAACTAAGAATCCGATGGGTATGAACGTGGGTGAGGAACTGTCAGTTCATCTTGGAGATTAAAAAGTAGCAAGAATTCATACACTATAGGAAAGACTAGTAATTGGAGAATGGCAATCTATAACATGATGTGATTATAAGGTATTTTGTGATTGAGACTACAAAAAGTCAGGAATATACCGAGAACCACCCTGTTGGATGGTGATCCAAATAGGGGCACCCAGCAGAAGAAAGAGGGCAGAAAGAAAAATAAGATGGATGAGTCAGGTACCAATAAATTCAGGATGGTTACAACTTATTCGAACGATGCTAACCAAGTAAAGAAGATTCTGAGAAAAAATTGGCATATCCTGAAAACGGATCATACCATTGGTCCGGACATCCCTCCTGCCCCTTTAGTAACTTTCAGAAAAGCCAGATCTTTAAGGGACAGCTTGGTACAAAGTCACTTATCCACTAGACCCAAGGTGATGGGAACCCTAAGGGACCTTAGAGGTTTCTTCCCTTGCGGTAAGTGTAAAGCTTGCGTTGGCAGCAAGAGAACACTGACCTATATGGTCACTGGTCTTAAGACTCCTCGGCCCATCAAAAAGTTCCTTACCTGCAATACCAACTATGTGGTTTATTGCCTGGAATGCCCATGTGGCTTACGCTACATGGGCAGTACGATCCATTGTGCTAAGATTCGCATTTTAGAACATATGCGAGCGATAGCCAAGAACGATGTCACCTATCCTGTGGCGAGGCATTTCGCTGAGAAGCATAATGGCAATAGGGAATTGCTACGCTATTATGTTTTAGATCAGGTCCCCGCTAACATCAGGGGGGGGGATAGAATTAAACAACTGCGCAGGCTTGAATCGTGATACATCATCGATTTGGGAACTAAGAATCCGATGGGTATGAATGTGGGTGAGGAACTGTCAGTTCATCTTGGAGATTAAAAAGTAGCAAGAATTCATACACTATAGGAAAGACTAGTAATTGGAGAATGGCAATCTATAACATGATGTGATTATAAGGTATTTTGTGATTGAATTTGTGAGATTGGCTATACACGTTAGCTTTTGGACATCTTGTCCTAATTTTTTAAATGGTAATATTACAAATGTGGATTACCAGACTTTCCAATGTCAGCAACAATGATGAGGTCTTAGCCGATACACGGCGTTATTTTTCCTAAGTTTTACTTGAATGTAGGACAATAGATATGTGACAGAATGTTATGTTGACACATTTAATGTTATTTAACATGTTAAGAAATTTAGAATGATCCTTGTGTTGCTTCGAGATCTTTCATGTGACATTGGTTTGCCGATACACGGCTTTATATTCGTTATTTTTGAGGGATACCACATGCCTATATATGGCGTTATGCGTGAAGCTTTATAACTTTATTTCTAATTTGGGATTGATTTTGAAAGCCGATACACGGCGTAATAAGCAATATTATCAAATTGTTATCACATTCCAAAATGGCGATGATTTGCCTAAAGTGATCTTTTTAATGTGTTTGTCCTTCTATGATGTTGCTGAAATGTGATGTCATGTGACCCACGTAACGCCTCGTTTAAATATGCTGCTTCTTTGGCGCGAAATTTGTAAAACATCAGACTAAGGCATAGCCGAAACGCGTCATGTTTTCTATGCTCGCTATGCAATAAACCACTAAATAACTGCAGGAGAGTCCCGTGAGTGCTTTCCCGAGTTCTTGAAGCGACTGGGAATGAGCGCGCATATATATATATATATATATATATATATATATAAAAAATTAGGCCTTTAAATGTTTAGATTGAAACAACTATTTTGTATAAAAGAACAACAACAGAAAATATAGTGAGATAATTTGAATAATGAGGCACATTATATATCTTACATATTACTGATCTTTTCTCGAAAACACTTTTTTTGTTTTGAGTAATTAATACATTTCTTTTTAAATGTTATTGTTAGGCGGAGGTCATCCCACTGGGGACTAAAGGCACTTTTCCTTTTTGATCTCTAATATTTTACTGACATTGATCGAGTTGACTTGGTAAGTTTGAGAGTATGTTAGAATGTATATTGACTATGACCATTAGAGTTATTCATAGAATACGGTTTGTCTGTGCTAATTTCATTAATATACAGTACTATGAGATGTGTTAATGACTAAGGTACCTAATATTACGCACATCAATACTTTATTAATGGAATCATATATTGATCTACTATAGATACTGGTTTGAAGATAAACTTTAGACAATTGATTATTTTTTGGCCAAGCCTGTGATTTGACTAAGGCAGAAGACTATTAAGTCTGTTAGTGTGATTCAAGAGGTGAGGTTGTTTATTAGATATTTTCTGCGGTGTTCTAGCTCCATTACAATTAGCAACTCCTTCCTGTTTTTGGTTAATCCTCTTTGTTCCATCACTTTGGCTTAGTTTTTTCATAAACACTTGCTTTTTGGATTTGGGGAATACAATTCCCACAATATACGAAATGTCCACGGCGTATGTATTAAAAGAACCTATAAAAATCATTGTCAAGGAGGAGGAGCCTAGCGCGCAACCAAGATGGCCGCGTAGGTGCGAGGCTCCCGAGGACCTCCGCGACCTCCTGCATAAATCCTGACCATATCCTGTCCTAGACGAGGGGACTGTGTTTGTGAGACCGAGCTGAGGTGCCACCCGTTTTCCGTTTCCAAATCGGACCTCGGACACCGACGGGAGCACCGATTGAGGTTTGAGGCCTTCTCCACGCCGGCCCCCCGGATTGGAGTTGTGGGGCGATCCGGAGACAAAGTGAACAACAGCGGCGGGCAAGGCTGGGCGACTCGCGTACCCCGCACTTTCACTTTCGCTTTCGCGCCCTCCTTGCTGCCAAGCGAGGTAGGGTCGCGGGGCGGCGTGCGGTGGTGTGGCCTCGTCGGGGTGCCCTGCCGGCCCGCCAGCTGTGATCCGCCCTTCGGAGCTGTGGTCGCCCCCCCCCGGAGCCCGTGAACTGGTTTGTCAGCCCCTTTCAAGGAGATTGGCACGATTTGGGGACTGGAGCCATGTCCACGAAGCAAGATGGCGACCGGGCAAAGGTGAAATCGACCCGCCGTGGCGCAGCCCATCAATCCAACAGCATGGACCGCTACACCCTCCAGAAGGGATCTCCAGAGGCGCCGCGTAGGTCCCCTGTGGGCCCGACTGATGCTCCTGCTCTGCCCGCGGATCTGACCCTCCGAGACGTCATGGGCGCCATCGCCGAGATGAAGGCCTCGGTGGACCAGCGCTTTGACACTCTGGCGCAGAAGATTGACTCGGTCCTCGTGGATGTGGGCCTGGTGAGGGCCGATCTGTCCAAGACGAATGACCGGGTCGACTCTTTGGCCCACACTACCTCGGGCCTCACAACGGACGTGGCGGCCCTCCAAAAGGAGGTGCGCCGACTTGGCCAGGCGAGCGCCCTGATGGATCGTCGACTGGAGGATTCCGAGGGTCGGGCCCGGAGGAACAATGTCCGCATTGTCGGGGTGCCGGAGGGACGTGAGGAGGAGGCGGCGGATCTGTTTGTGGAGGACCTGATCCTCACCCATCTCCAGCCCCGGGGGCTGAGTAAACTCTTTGCGGTGGAACGTGCCCACAGGGTCCCCGGAGGAAGACCTAAGGTCGGAGCCCCGCCGAGGCCTCTCATTGCCCGGATTTTCAACTTTCGGGACAGAGACGCTATCCTGCAGACTTCTAGGCTACAAGGACCGGTCAGACTCGACAATATGGACGTAAACTTCTATCCTGATTTTACTCCGGCGGTCCAAAAGCAGAGACTGAGTTTTCTCGGAGTCAAACGTCGCCTACGGGACCTGAACCTCAAGTATGCGATGCTTTTTCCAGCGCAGTTGAGGGTAGAGGTGGATGGCCGCACGCACTTTTTTGATCGTCCCGAGGCGGCCGGGGACTGGTTGGACACTTTGCCCGGGGATCGGGGCCAGGGGGGTGGGGGGGGCGCGGTTGGCGGGGAGGGCTCGCCGGATCAGGACTGAGGGACTAATAGTAGGCCTTGCTCCGGACAACATTATTGTCATCATTGACTGATTGTGTAAGTTCCCCTCCCGTGGAGGTCGTACGGGGTCTCTTGGGGGCTTTCCCTCCTCCTCTGGGGGACTAGTTAGTTTTCTCATCTATGGGGCGACAGGCACACTGCACTTTGGGGGGGCTGTTTGGGCTCATGCAGGGGTGCAGGGAGGGGGGAGTTCTGTTGGGACGGGTGGGTTGGGGTGGGGTGTTGTTCGTTTTTACCGCAAGGCAAACCCTTTACTGTATTTGTGTTTTTGAGGTGCTCTCGGGGGGACGAATGATGGCTTCTGTATGTGATGGGGGGTAGGGACCTGACTTTGTTGTCGTGGAATGTTAATGGACTGGGGGATAGGATTAAGCGAGGTGTGGTCCTGCAGTATCTGAAACGAATTTCACCAGATGTGGTCTTTCTGCAGGAGACACACCTTATTGGTAACTCCTTTTGTGCCATGAATCGGCGTGGCTATCGTTTGGTGGCCCACTCGGGCTTCACGTCTGGCTCGCGGGGGGTGGGCATCATGGTTAAGAACTCGCTCCCGCTGGAAATAGACGAGGTGCGCCATGATGAGAGGGGACGCTACACTGCCTTGGTGGGGAGAATGGAGGGCAAAGTAGTTGTCTTTGTTTCAGTGTACGTCCCACCGGGGTTACAGTCTACCACTTTTGCGGACCTGGGGCGCCTCCTCCTTGACCTTCCGGGGGGGCTTCTGGTGGTTGGGGGGGATTTCAATGCGGTGGTTTCTGGGACTATGGATCGTCACCCCCCTAGGGACCTCCCCCGGGCGCAGGCGTGGCTGTCCGGCCTCTTAGATACACTGGGATTGGTGGACTGCTGGCGCTTAAAACATCCCACGCAGCTGCAATACACCTTCCATTCGGGTGCCCATGGTAGCCTCTCGCGGCTTGATCATATCCTTGTCCCTGCGGCCTATGCTGGGAGAGTGGGAGAGGTGCGCCATTTGGCGCGGGGTATTTCAGATCACTCCCCGCTCCTGTTGCACTTTGATGTCCTCCCGAGGGGGGAGGGCAGGGTAGCTCCAATCAATGCCTGGTACCTGCGCGACCCCACCATTCGTGCTGACTTGATTAAATCCTTGCAGCGGTATTTTGAGGAGAATGTGGGGTCTGTCCCTTCGGCTATATCCCTGTGGGAGGCCTTCAAGACAGTTCTTAGGGGGGAGGCCCTCTCCTTCATATCCCATGCCCGGAGGCGCGAGCAGGAGGAGGTGACCCGGGTGGAGGCCGAAATTACTGAATTAGAGGGTGATCTGGGGAGTGGGGTGACGGATGCTGCACTACATGTTCTACACCTTAAGCAAGCGGCCTATAGGGCCCTCGTCACGGAGGCAGCCAGGGGCCTCAGTAGAGAGCAACAGGGGCGACTGTATGATGTGGGTGATAAGGCTGGTAAATTGATTGCGTGGTTGGATAAAAAGGAGAGAGCGAGTCGTGTGGTCCCGCTGATTGAGAGGATGGATGGTGTACGTGTCACCGAGCCAGAAGACATTGTCTCTTGCTTCGCGGATTATTTCCGCGAGGTGTATTCCCCGGTCTCTCCCTGCTCGGAGGCGGATTCCCATGCCCTGCTTCGAGATATCGCGCTGCCCTCCCTTTCGGTGGAGGACAGGGAGTCGTTGGATGCTGCTCCTACCTCGGACGAATTGCCCTCGCCATACGCTCGGTCGCATCTGGCAAGGCCATGGGCCCGAACGGCATCCCTATCGAGTTGTATAAGCTGCGACCGGATGTACTGGCACCCCACCTCCGCGCGATGTTCCTGGCGGCCCACTCGCGGGGCTCCCTCCCGCCGGACCAACGTCTGGCTACAATCGTGGTGATCCACAAGGAGGGGAGACCCCGAGACCGGGTTACCTCCTATCGGCCTATCTCGCTCTTGAATGCGGAGCCCAAAATCCTCGCCAAGGTGCTCGCCAACCGGCTGGTCGGCGTGGTGGGCGATTTGGTCCACCAAGACCAGTCCGGCTTTATTCCCCATCGCAACACGGCCCTCAATCTGCGGCGCTTGCACGGGGTGCTCGCACGTGTTCTGTTTGTGCGGGAGCCGGCCATCTTGGCGTCCTTGGACGCCACCATGGCGTTTGACACGCTCGAATGGCCATACATTTGGGCGATGCTGGCGAAATTTGGATTTGGACCGGGATTCATCAGCTGGGTCAAATTGTTGTATTCGGGCCCATTAGCGCAGGTGGTAGTGAATGGACGAGTCTCGGCCCCATTCGCGCTGGGACGGGGCACGCGACAGGGTTGCCCCTTGTCGCCGCTCCTGTTTGCACTGGCCTTGGAACCCCTGGCGGAGTGGCTGCGGTGGCACCCTTCCATCCGTGGTCTCCGTTGGACCCCCGAGTATGAGGACCGCGTGTCCCTCTACGCTGACGATATCCTTTTGTACCTAGCCTCCCCGCGCAAATCACTGATTGTCCTGGTTGATGTCCTGCGCTCCTTTGGCCGTAACTCAGGCCTCGTCGTCAACTGGGCTAAATCATGTGTCTATGTGCTTTCCGGGGAGGCTCCCGTCCTCCCGCGGGGCTGTCCGATCCAGATTGCCTCGCAGGGGTTTCGGTACCTGGGTGTCTATATCACGCTGGACCCGGAGGCCCGCTACGCGCGGAATTTGCTTCCACCCCTCCAGCGCTTGAAGGAGGACGTCGCGCGCTGGCGGCGCTTGCCGCTTTCGCCGCTCGGCCGGGCGGCATTGTTTAAGATGATGTCGTTGCCGCGCTTCCTGTACGCTCTCCAGAACACTATGGACTTAGTCCCGGCGCGCTACTTCCGTGAGGTGGAGAGTCTACAGCGCCGCCTGTTCTGGGACGGGAGGCCGCGTATAGCCCTGGCGAAGTTGACGCTCCCGTGGTACGACGGGGGGATCGCCCTCCCGGACATTAAGCGGTATTACTGGGCCTCCCAGCTAGCTGCAATTAATCACGGCCTCTATGGGCCCGCCTTAAACCCGGCATTTGAAATGGACAAGATGCTCCTGCCCGGTGGCGATTACAATCGAGCGCTCTACTCTGGCGCGCCCGATCCCCGCTTGACGGGGCCCACGCGTGTCATGGTGCGGGTGTGGCACGCGGCCAATGCAGCTATGGGGTGGAAGGACCGTTTGACCCGGGCGTCGCCGTTGTATGCGCCTCAGCGGCTGGGCTCCCTGTGGACCTCGAAGGGCTTCGAGAAGTGGGACACGATCGGCATCAGTAAAGTGGGGGACCTCTGGACGAGAGGGGGATTTAAATCATTCGAGACGCTGCAGACGGAGTTTCAGCTGCAGGGCAGTGAATACTTTCGGTACTTGCAGGTCCGTCACGCGCTGGGCTCCGTCTTCCCAGACGTCGCCTCCATCCCGGAGTCTTCCCCCCTGGAGGATAGAGTGCTGGATGGCCACGTTCCGGACAGCACGATCTCCCTTATTTACAAAAAATTGATTAATGACCGCTCGGGCTTGCTAACTGGCCTCCGCGAGGCTTGGGTTGCCGACGGGCTGGAGTTGGACGACGAAGACTGGATTTCCGCGGTGGCCTCTCCGAAGGAGGTGGCCATACCGGCTCGCCTTCGCTTCGTCCAGCTTAAGATACTCCACCGGGTTTACATGACGGGGCCAAGGCTTCTGCGTATGGGCTATGCTGAGGATGGGTTGTGTAAGCGTGGGTGTGGTGCTTTGGCGACTTTTTTGCATATTTTGTGGGAATGCCCGAAGGTGGAGCGATTCTGGCGTGGTGTGCATGAGGTCCTGCGACTGGTTACGCATGTCGCGCTGTTGCCTGAAGCGAGGAGATGCTTGCTGAATGTGTGGGAACCAACTGATTATTCGGTTCCGCAGACGCGATGGGTGACTCTGGGATATATGATAGCCAAGCGTGACATCGCTCAACTGTGGGGATCCCAGCGGCCCCCGGCGGTGTCGGCCTGGAAAGAACATATGGATTGGTGCATGTTCCGAGAAAAGGTGGTGTATGTGGCGAGGGGTAAGCCTGGGGCGTGGGTGAAAGTATGGGGCCCCTGGAACGCCTACCGCGGGGGTATCTGCGAGCCACCACTGCTGCCTGCTGCCTCACCGGCTCCGTCCCCCTAGTTGACCCCCTCCCCCAGCCCCGGGCACAGAGTTCCCCCAGTCCTGGATCTGTTTCCCTTCCCCCTCTTTAGATTCCTGTGAATGGTCGGGGTCCCTCATTTGAGGAGCACGTGCGGTTACTTTCGATTGCGGGTTGCCTTGCGGGTGTGGTTTTTCTGTGTTGTTGTGTTTGTATAAAATGAAACCGTATTGTGGGCTTAGAGTCATGTGGCCCACGTCGTTGATACCTCCTGATTTACTTCTCTGCAACGCCAAGTGCCTTTTTGTATGTCTGTCAGGTGCTCCTGTCACTCTAGCGGCCGGCCGGAAGGTTGTAGGCCCATACTTGTATATACTTGAGATTGCAATAAACGGTTTAAAAAAAAAAAAAAAAAAATCATTGTCAAGTATCTTGTGACACATTTTTAAAGTGTATGTAAATATATTAAAAAGACCCAATGTTTTATATGTTTAATGTTGTATTGAAGTTAGTTTGTAATATTGGACAAATCTCATAGTATTGTTTGTCTTATTCATATGATTTGTGTCTTTTAGATTATGTCTATGATATTTTGTTAACTCTTACTTTTGTCCGTCAGTCATGTCATATGAAGTGTTTGTCTTATATATATTTTCTGTTATTTTGTTCGCAGCCCTGAAGACGTTCTCTTGGCTATGTGCCAAACTGAACGAAACACACTGGCTGCCTTTTTTGTGAAATCTCATGTAAATTTGAAAATAAAGGACTAAAAGGAATATAAAAAGACGGAATACGTTATTTTTGTTCACATGCATTGACCTATGTGTCAAATATTTTGGATTCTGTGATCAGTGGCACCAATAGGCAACAGGTGCTGAGAAGTGTGCACGTACCACCATTCTAATAAGACTGTAGCACAATTGTGAGGTGCTTATCGTTTAAGTCAGTTGCCTAAAGCTTCTCATTGGATTTTTATACCTTGTTGGACTTGTTTGCACTCACTACTGCTCATTAATCATTTAAAAAATGCCACGCTTCAATGACGGATGAGAGGAGCTAGCTCAGGATTTATATGGACGTAGCTCTACTTCCACACCTGCAGTTCAGAATGTACAGGGTGCAATGGGATTACGTGCTCTGTTTATCAAGTTGGAACGTTTGAAAAAACAAGAACTGGGGCGGTGGTGGGACGGAGTTACACTCCAAAAATATATCAATAATAAAAAAGCAACAAGAGGCATAAGAATTTTGATATATCCCACGTTGGAGGATTTAAGTCCTGATTTGCCTAAAGAATGGGAGACGAACCTAGAAGGAGCTTCGTAGACTATGATGCAAATATTAATCAGGCATGCGATAGGCAAGGGAACTAAACTTTTATCTGAGATAGAGGTCGTGGAAAAAGTGATTGAGGCAATTGATGCGAGTGATTTGATTGAGAAAAATTATACATTTTAAAAAAGGTTATAGAAGGACATCAACAGTACCTAAAAGAGAAATAAATGTGAAAGATAAGGAGGGACGACAGAGATTATAAAGAAGGCAGAATATATACTTTTGCCAAGAAGTATGACTCTGTGCAGACAAAGGAATACAGGAAAAGAGGAAGGGAGGAAGGTGAGGAGACTCAATCTTTAAGTAGTGCTTCTATCTCCTCAAAGAGCAGTATCGCTTCAAGTAGTAACACCAGAGAGGCCCCTTTGGGGTAAGGAGCCTCTGCCTTCGAGAAAGAGTTAGCGAAACTGCGTATCAGCAGCAAGCAGCAGAGAAAGTCAAAGGTAAATCAAGGAGAGGGGGGAGGAAATACCAAAAAGGTACAAACGGAGGAAATCCAGATCAGGAGAGGATGGCGAAAAGGTCCAAAAAGACATAAACTCAGCTAATAACGATCCAGGTGGAGCTGGTACATCCTGTAATTTGGGATTGAGTAAAGAGCTTGAAGTTATTAAACTATCACAAAGACCAATTGATGCAAATGAATTACATTTGTTAAATAAAGGTTTGGGTTTCTGTCCCTCACAATGGGGCGACATAACTGATGTTCATGTTGATTTATTTAAGTTTGGTAGAACACTGAAATTAAAAGATTTCTTCAGTAATTAAGGGTGCAATGCCTTTGAGCGAATTGATTTAAATCCTACACCATCACTAAGTGTGGCAGATGTACGAAATGTCCAGTGCTTGTTATCAATAGAGGAGGGGACAGAAATTGAGATGGGAACATTATTAAAAGATCTGGATATTGTTGGAAAAGCTCAATGTAGACAGCGGTTTGCGTCCCAAATCCAAATTTATACCCAGTGGATCGTATCATCAAACTATTTTGTGGAAAGGTATCGGAAGAGCTATACAAACTAGAAGATCCCAATAGATTTTGCTCAAGTAATCATAATAATCTGACCAAGGAAGAAAGGGAAGCCCTGAGCAGATTAGAGCAAGACAATACTATAGTTATTCGAAAAGCAGACAAAGGTAACAATATAGTAGTGATGGACGAACTTGAATATGTAAATGAAATACAACGTCAGTTAAATGATATTGCAAGTTATGAACAAATTAGTGGGAATCCTATGCCTGACCTCATGTCTCTGATCAATATGAAGCTGAGCGGTTGGAAGGAGAGTTGTTTATTATCAGATTCGGAATACAGGTATTTGAAAGTGTGCGAACCTAGGTTTCCCTGTATTTATGCACTTCCAAAGGTCCATAAAAAAGCAACTTTTCCCCCTGGACGGCCTATTATTTCAGGGGTAGGCTCTCCTACAGAGCGAATATCTGAGTTTGTTGACTTGAGATTGCAGAAGCATGTGATGGATCTTCTGTCATACATTAAAGATAGCACGGACGTGTTGCTTAAATTGAAGGACTTTGTGTGGTCGGATGACCTACTTTTTGTGACAATCGATGTAGTTAGCCTCTACACGTGTATTGAAAACAAATTTGGAAAGTTGGCGATAGAGTACTACCTAGACAGGGAAAGGGCTGACATCTATGAACATAACCATATGGTACTTGAAATGATCGACCTTATTCTGACAAAAAATTAACTTTCTTCACGACGGGCAATGGTACCATCAGGTTCGGGGTACAGCCATGGACACCAGGTTTGCCCCCTCTTATGCCTGCCTCTTTATGGGGTGGAACGAGAGGGGGCACGCCTGGGATGGAGGTGCCTGCCCTTGGACACAACATATCGTGTTCTGGGGGAGATACATCGACAATATTATATGCCTATGGTCTGGTTCAAAGGAAAGCCTAGATGAATATCTCCTATACCTGAATTTTAATCCCTTCAATGTGCAGTTAAGAATGCCCTGTGACAGAGAAAAGATCGATTTTTTAGATCTCCGCTTCTATGTAAAGGATGGGGTTGTTCAAAGTACACTATATCGAAGGAAACGGCATGCAATGGAATATTGCATGCTTCAAGTGCTCATGCATGTTCTGTAATTAAAAACATTCCTTACGGGGAAATGGTTAGAGTATGGAGAAACTGTTCTGAACAGGCCGCTTTTAAAACCAACATTATGGATACACGTAACCGTTTTCTTAAAAGGGGTTATGATACACAGGATGTAGGCAGGGCAGAAGAAAGAGTATACAAACTAAAGAGAGAAAGTAAATTAGTTGCATAGAGAAAGAAAGAAACAGCATCTATCAAAAAATTATGATTTGTGACCAAGTATACTTTGTATAGTGATAAAATCTTCAGTATCTTTAAAAGAACTGGCATTTACTTTTGGAAATACCAAGTTTAAGGAATGATCTTACTATTAATCCATCAATTACTTATAAAATAGGTCAAACCCTAATAGACTTGTTATGTCCTAGTTATGTTACTACATCCAATTGTTCTGGAACGTGGTTACCTAAAAGACCATATGCTTTCCATACTTGTACTTCATGCAATATTTGTAAATTTGGGGCAAATAAGATTCAACATTTCTCCTACAACAGTGCAAAACAATATGTAATTAGGGAATTTATAAATTGCAATACTAGTTATGTGATTTTTGTTTTAGGTTGCAGCTGCAGCTTGATTTATGTAGGCAGTACTGTATGGAGCCTCAAACTTAGAATTCAAGAGCATCGTCGTGCCATCTTGAAAGGAGACATAAGGTACCCCATGGCCGACCATTATAAGCAACATCATATATCTGATTCCACCTTTTGGTTCCATGGTATTGAACATGTGCCAATTAACAATAGAGGTGGGAGTCGTGAGTTAGTACTAAGACAGAAAAAGGCAAAATGGATTTGCAGATTGCGTGCCATTAAGTACGGTCATAATACAGATAATGAATTCCACTATTTTTTTAATTAAATCTGTATGTATTTTATCTTATTGATTTTTGCAAACTCGACATATAAACTCTCTCCTTTGCTTATGTATTCAATGATATCTGATGTCGCATTTCCAAAAAATAATGTTAATGGCTAACCAGTGAAATCTAATTCCACCTTTCTTTTGCTATCGTTTATTACCTGACTCCTCAGTGAGGCATAATTAGTGTAATCATATATAATGTATTTTTTTAGCATCCTTTTGGGATAGTACGCTAAATCGTTATGATATGTACCATGCACAGTATTAATATATGTTTTTGAAAGGGCACACGTATTCTATGTGGCCTATTGTACATATTTTTAACCTCGTTCATTTTGTTAACTTCTATTTAATTTGCCCTCCTAGTTTATTCAGTAATGTACTTAACCGAAAATTGGAATTTGGGACATGATAGAGATACACATTTGTGGTTTATATTTCTTTGATATTTTGGGAAAGCACCAACTCTGTCTCTTTATGATTATTTGTTTGTCATGCCACGGTGCTGATCTATATGGTTCAGTATTTCAAATTAATATGGTAATTATTTAGGGCCGATGGAACTCGTTGGTAATAATTGTTATGCGATTCTATTTTTAATATGTTGCCCGTCATGCTGCTGTGGTTTTTGTTATAATTCTGGCCCCTTTTAAATATTGTAGCGGTGGTTACAGATTACGGGTTTTATTCTGTGGAGATTTCTGGAGATCGGGTCCGAAAATATGCGGCCGAAATTATTAGTTAAGAATTTAATAAAGAAATGTGCCATAGATGTAAATTTATTCTCTTTCTTTTTTGGGGAAAATCGAGTTTGATATTAATTTATTACCGCTCTTCCTTTACCACTTAAAAATCTTGCGATACGAGCTATAGTCCGTTTTCTATATTTGAGGTATTTGCCTTCCCAAAATGGAGATAACTGATTTCCGGAATTCGCTGTATGGCAAGCATTCTAGCTGCATGAATACACAGCTGCAGCTGCTTTTGATCATTTGCTTAGGGTATTTAAAGCCCGTAAAAATATGATACAGAGTCACTCTACCCGCGGACGGTGCTGGCTGGGGGGCGCACTCTACCGCGTATTAAGGTGAGGTTATCTGGAATCTTTGGGTGCTTAAAACTTTCTCGGCGTGTTTGGGCGCTTAATTTTTGTAATTAATTTTTGTAATTACTATTGTTGCTCTTTAGTTTATCATTGATTAAGGTACAATTCCAAAACCTCTTTTTTGGTGTGCTGGGTCGCATATTTATGTTTCCTTATCTGTTAAATGATGGCTTTTAAGCTTATTTACTAAAAGCACTTTTTGGGTTAATATTGTTTAAACTATCTTCCGATAACCCAATGTTGTTATACTGGGTTTGGCCCTCAGGCATCTGTGAAAAGTATTTTTTGATAACCCGATGTCGTTATATTGGGTTTGGCCTTTAGGCAAGTGTTTTTACTAGCTTGCATATTACAGCCTGGGGTAAGATTATATAGTGAGACTTAATCTATTTCTACGCTGTAATATCGGACCGAACTGACCGTGGTTGCAGATACGATTTTAAACCAGTTCAGATTTTATAATCTTATTTTCTGACCTTCATATGTTTATACTCGAAATACTTTGCCGCATTCTTGGGCTGAAGTGACTTTATTCACAGGCATGAGTCTAAGCCAGTGCTGATTTAATATATATATATATTTTAAAAAAATGTGGCCCTTAAATGTTTAGAAACAACTATTTTGTATAAAACAACAACAACGGAAAATATAGTGAGATAATTTGAATAACGATGCACAGTACATATCTTACATATTACAGATTTGTTTTTTAAAACACTTTCTTCGTTTGAATAATTAATACATTTCTTTTTTAATTTTATTGTTAGGCGGAGGTCATCCCACTGGGGACTGAAGGCACTTTTCCTTTTTGATCTCTAATATTTTACTGACATTTATCGAGTCGAGTTGAGTAAGTATGAGAGTATGTTAGAATTTATATTGGCTATGGCCATTATTGTTATTCATAGAATACGGTTTGTCTGTGCTAATATAATTAAAATACAGTACTATGAGATGTGTTAATGACTAAGGTACCCAATTATTACGCACATCAAGACTTTATTAATGGCATCATATATTGATCTATTATAGATACTGGTTTGAAGATAAACTTCGGCCGAGTGATTCTTTTGTGACCCAGCCTGTGATTCGACTAAGACAGAAGACTATTAAGTCTGTTAGTGTGATTTAGAGGTGAGGTTGTTTATTAGATATTTTCTGCGGTGTTCTAGCTCCATTACAAATAGCATATCCTTCCTATGTTTGGTTAATCCTCTTTGTTCCTTCACTTTGGCTTAGTGTTCTCATAATCACTTGCTTTTTGGATATGGGGAATACAATTCCCACAATATAGGAAATGTCCACGGCGTATGAATTAAAAGAATTGCTAAAAATCATTTTCAAGTATTTTGTGACAAATTTGTAAAGTTGTATGCAAATATCTTAAAAAGACCCAATGTTTTATATGTTTAATGTTGTATCGAAGTTAGTTTATAATATTGGACAAATGTCGTAGTAATGTTTGTCTTATTCAAATGATTTGTGGCTTTTAGATTATATCTATGATATTTTGTTGACTCTTACTTTTGTCCGTCAGTCATGTCATATGATGTGTTTGTCTTAAATATGTTTTCTGTTATTTTGTGCGCAGCCCTGAAGAAGTTCTCTTCGTTATGTGCCGAACTGAATGAAACACGTTGGCTGCCTTTTTTATGAAATCTCGTGTAAATTTGAAAATAAATGACTAAAAGGAATATAAAAAGACGGAATAAGTTATTTTTGTTCACGTGCACTGCTCTATGTGTAAAAAAAAATTACATACTTAACGCTGCCTTGTGACGTTGTGGTGGCGATAGGGGATTGTACATATGCCCCTCAGTTGCTAGTTGGAAGAGCTAACAATTAATTTAGAAACAGGACAAGCATTGTATTACGCAACTTCACATGCTTTTGAAAAGTGCTATAAGTGTGAAGCTAGTAATCGATTCCGCTTCCTTTGTGCCAAATGACAAATACAAAATGAACTGACAGATTTTCTTTCTTTTGTGGCCGATCTATATTTGAAGTGAGTTTCCCATGGCCCCTTTTATTCTTATGTCAGGCTGTAAGTTGACGACTACTTTTTGCATTCGCGCACTTATAATAAATTGTAGTGTTTCACGCAATTCCTGTTTTTCAACATCCAGATAATGTCGTTTCTGGACTTGCAGGGTGGATAAGAATTATTTTCTCTGTTTCTTATCTGCAGCATTTTACTTGCTTGGTTTTGATTGACCGTATTGCCTTCTTTTGGTGAGTTTAATTTGCTCTCTTTTCCTTGCTCTTTGCTCTTTCGGGAATCTTCTCTGCCTGCCCTTTATGTCCATGCACAGCCTTGCATTTTCCCTGTTTTAACAGTGCTGAGCTATGAGCCAAAATTACCCATATTCATATTGCTAATGTCAGCCTTGTATTGCCACGTGTAAGCCTAACCTTCAGAGGAAGAAAAATGGAAATGGGCAGACCTGACAATCGGACGAAGGGTCAAAGAGTCTATCCTAAGAAATATTTTCTTTAAATAGGGTGAAGCAAAATGTGCATTTTTCAGAATGTGTTTCCATTTATAGGGCTTGATTCATAAAGAGTAAAACAAATTGCCAAAAATCTTTGCACCATTGGTTTCGCCCTTTGATTTGTGAATATTTATCTATTTTAGTGGAGTCAACCCTCCACCCGCAGTACGGATAAACTGATATTAGGTAAATGTGCACTAACAAGTGTAATTTTTAAAATCCTTTTGGAATATACTTTCTGCATGGAGATATATATTCCCCTACACTCTTTAAAAACATTAGCATGCTTACATTCACGTTCCAAATGTAGATGTGCAAATCTGGAGTAAAAACTCTTGGGATATTTGTGAACACCAACAAAGTTATGACGTTGTTGATGTTTACCTCATTTTCATTTGCCACCCAATTAGAACACCTATGTTCCCACCCAAACTCTAATCCTACAATTCTGGAAACTCTGCCCTGCTTGCATGTTTTTTGGGTGTTGTAAAGTTCATCCGGAGGTATGAAAGTCTACGTGTGAATGTAGGATGAATCGGGCGAATGCAATGAACTCACAGTGGCACTTTTTGTCAATGGCATTCCTAGAAATAATTTTAGGAGGCGGACACAAAGGGTCATCGGGTAAAACTGGTGGGCCACCTTCTGAATTAAAGCCATAGGTGTTGTTCATATGTAAATTTAGCGTAGAGACTAAGAATCACTGGTCATTATAATTGCCACGATGAAGAGCAAGAAATCACTTGCCATCTCCATTTGCTAATAATTTGAAAGGGAGGAAAACATTCAGCTCTCCACAAGGATAAAAAAAAAAAAGTAAAACAAAATGTTCCAGGGGTATAAAAGCACGGTTTTCAACCCAACTTCACAATATGGTACCCTGCATATATTGCCTGGGTATTTGGTCAATGCAGTGGTCATCTAACCTCTCTAGTTCCAGACAAATATTGCAAAAAACTAAACTCAATCAATCATGGGTTTGTTAGAGTGTGACTACTCACCCGTAAGGGTCTCAAGGCCCTGGGGGTGGTGGGGGGGTGCAGGTTACAGTCCATCAAGGAGGGGCTCTGTCGAAGAGCCAGGTTTTGAGTTTGCTCGTGAAGAATGGGAGTGATGTCTGCCAGAGGTGGCCGCGAGGAAGGAGAAGGAGTGGCCTCCTAATCTTGTCTTTCTGGCACAGGGAATCACGGCGTAGGAGAGCTGGGCTGACCTTAGGGTTCTTTGGGGTGTGTGGAAGTGGATTCAGCTGTTGAAGTATGCTGGTCCATTGTTGTGGAGGGCTTTGTGTGCGTAGGTGAGGATCTTGAAAGTGATTCTTGCCTCAATGGGGAGCCAGTGTGCACAGGTGTTGGGAGATGTGGCAGTGTCCTGGTAAGTTGAGGACCAGTATTGGAGCGGCGTTTTGGATTTTTTGTAGCTTGCGGTGAGGTTTTTGTTTATTCCAGCGAAGAGTGCGTGGCCGAAGTCGAGTCTGCTGGTGATGAGGGCGTGGGTGACGATTTTTCTGTGCTCGAGGGGGATCCATTTGAAGGTCTTACGTAGGAGGCGGAGGATGTGGAAGCAGGAGGATGTGACGGAGTTGATCTGGTGCTCCATTTTGAGTTCGGAGTCTAGGTTGATTCCAAGGTTGCATGCTTTATCTGTGGGGGCGGGTGGGCTGCAGAGGATGGTGAGCCACCAGGTGTCGTTCCGGGCATCGGGGTGTGGGCCCATGAAAGTACTTCTGTTTTGTCGGTGATGCAGTTGTAAGCAAATGCTTTTCATCCATTTGGCGACAGCTTCCATGCCTTCTTGGAAATTGTGTTTGGCTGAGTTCGCTTTGTTGAACAGGGAGAGGATGAGTTGGGTGTCGTCTGCATATGAAACAATGTTTAGTCCGTAGGTTCTGACGATGGGGGCGAGGGGAGCCATGTAGATGTTGAAGAGCGTTGGGCTGAGGGAGGATCCCTGGGGGACGCCGCAGGTGGTTGGTGTAGGGTCCGAGAGGAAAGGGGGGAGTCTGACCCATTGCGTTCTGCCAGAGAGGAAGGAGTAGATCCAGTCGAGGGCCTTGTCCTGGTTACCTGCGTCATGGAGTCTGCGTATTAGGATGCGGTGAGATACTGTGTCAAAGGCCACTGAGAGGTCGAGAAGGATGAGGACTACTGTTTTTCCTTTGTCCAGTAGGGAGCGGATGTCGTCTGTTGCGGCGAGGAGGGCGGTTTCTGTGCTGTGGTTTTTTCTGAAGCCGGATTGTGATGGTTCGAGGATGATGTGTTCTATGATGAAGGAGGCGAGTTGGCTGTTGATGGCTTTCTCGATGACTTTCGCTGGGAACGGGAGCAGGGCGATGGGTCTGTAGTTTTTTAGGTCGGTGGGGTACGCCGAGGGCTTCTTCAGGAAGTGGTTGATTTCGGCGTGTTTCCAGTAGTCGGGGAAGAAGGTGTTCACCAGGGAGCGGTTGATGGTGTGGCGGAGCACGAGTGCGATGGTGTCGGCAGCTCTGTTGAAGATGTGGTGGGGGCAGAGGTCCGTGGGGACCCCAGAGTGGATTGACTTAATAGTCTTCAGTGTGTCTTTGGTGGTGAGGGCTGTCCAGCTGTCAATCGTTGGCTTCAAAGTGTCGGGGTGGTTGCTGGGGGTTCCGTGTGTTGGTTGTCTTCATCAAAGTTGTCATAGATGTTCTTGATTCTGCAGTGGAAGAAGGTGCTGAGTTTGTTGCTGAGGTCTTGTGAGAGGGGAATGTCAGTCGACTCGCTGGCGGGTTGGGCGAACCCCCCCCGATGATGTTGAAGAGTTATTTGCTGTTGTGTGCGTGTGTGGAGATTCTGTCTTCAATTGCAGCTTTCCTTGTGTTTCTGATGAGCGGGTGGTGGGTAGTGGTGGCGGCTTTGAAGTCGTTGTGGGCTTCTGTGGATTTGGAGTTCCTCCAGGTCTTCTCGAGGCGGCAGCAGGTGCTCCTGGACTCTCAGAGTTTGGGGGTAAACCATCTGGCCTTCTTGGTGTGTGCATTGTTGTTCTTCTTGAGGGGGGCTATGGTGTTGACGCTGTCGGTGATCCATCTGTGTAGAGTTCGGGCGGGGGTGTTGGGGGCATCGTCTTCCACGGTGGTTGGGGTGGAGTTGCTGAGTGAGGAGGTGAGCTGGTCGTCAGTGACTTTGGTCCTGTTTCTTCGTGGGAGCCGGTGCTGGTGTCTGTGGTTGGTGGGTGTTCTGAAGGTGAAGTGGATGCATCGATGGTCTGTCCACGGGAGTTCGATGGTGTGGCTGAATGTGAAGGAGTTTCCTGCTGTGAGGAGAGGGTTGAGGGTGTGTCCCGCTGAGTGAGTGGGTTCGGTTACGATCTGGCGAAGTCCAATGTTGTGGAGGTTGTCTAGGAGGGATGTGGTGTTGGGGTCTACTTGGTTGTCGAGGTGGAAGTTGATGTCTCCCACCAGGGCGTAGTTGGTGGATACGATGGCATGCGGAGCGATGATGCCCCTGATGGAGTCGGTGAAAGGTTCGTGGGGTCCAGGGGGTGGATAGATGAGGGTTCCCCGGAGGGTGGTGGTAGGGCTGGCCTGTAGCTTGAAGTGCAGGTATTCCATAAGGACTATGGGCTCTTCGGGGAAGAGTGCTCTCCGATGAAACTTCATATTACAAGACCCTGAAATCTTTCTTTTCTTGTACTTTTCTCAGGCCATATTGAATATGTTGCAACACCCACATAAACCCAGTATTAGCATTAGCACAAGTTGAAACAGGAATTCTTTTGGGCAGCTGCAAACCTTTCAACAACGGTATCCATATTATAATATCATTTTACAAACACGTCCAATAATTTCACTGAAGACACATCTCCTATGACTGTACCCATTATTAGCAGAACCTAGCTCATATATACAAGTAGGATACAAGTAGGATTCAAGTTACTCCTATGTGTATAAGGAGATCATTGAGTCAAGCAAAACAAATATTAGATTGAAATGAAAAAAGAGCCAGAACTGGGTGATCTCGTCACTCCTGACATTGAATACTTAATTTATTGTTATTTGTTGTTCTGCGTTCAGCTTCAGGATGCTGCTTCAGAATTTAATAAAAGCAACATTTTTAACATTCTTCTGAGATCTCTGCATGTAAAACTAAACTCATTTTCCATGGAACACATTTTATAATGAGTCACAAATAGGAACATTGGATGTGATATATTAAAACTGATACCAACTTGTTCAGTTGCCATATAGGGGAGAATTGCCTTAGATTTGCTTTTTTAAAGCAAGATTTGCCTCCCTTAATTTGAGTTCCATTGCATGACAGGTATGATTACATGTTTATAGCACTATCCATAGTAAGGTTGTGTTTTATCCTAGTCAATCGATGCTTTGCAGTTAAAGGTATTTGCAGATGGTCAATATAAGTGCTATGTATAAATTTATATAGCAAATGGAGGCAGGTGATTATAAATAATAATTTAATAAATTGTATTCAATTATCAGTCAGACTACCACATATGAAGAAATGGCAAGTCCATTTCACTGACAAAGGTAGCACTTTGCAACCCTAAGTAAATTCATAAAGACGAATTAGCTACTGAAGGCATGAGCGAGTGGTTGGCTGTAGCTCAACCAGAGGTGCTCTTGGACTGTGAAGCCCAACATGAGCCAAAATTTTACTCTGTATTCTGCCCGGTCCTCACTCCATCCTCCAAGCTCCTTCACCCACCACCTACCCTGCTATGCAATGGGGTATTATTACCTTATTACCTCCATGAGGGTGGTCGTGGGGTCAAAGGGTCTGATAGTGATGGCACCATAGACTGGTGCTAAAGTGCCCACAGAAGTATGTGATGCTAGTGATTTTCAAACAAGCCATTGCATGTTTGGGGCATTTGATAGAACATGACTGACATTAGGTTCCTAAATGTGCACTTTCAGTGTATCTTCAGATCAGCCCGTCTGCACAAGTGATGCCTAGGTGGTAGACAAAATAAGAAAAGCCCATAGCCATGTGAGCTATGTGGGAGTCTGCCTGCATTCCACCTCTGCACTTCACTTTAGTCTCAGTGAAGATATGCAGCAATGCGGGCATTAAATATAATTGCCTTCATCGAGGTGTTGAGCCTCCCCTGAGAATAGTCTTATTGCTAAGTCAGGGAAAGCTAGTGATATCAACATAAAAACAGAACGCCTGCCTTTTCTTAACTTTATTTTTTGTCTGCAAACAATTCTATGGTCAGCTTGATTTAAATGTAAAATAGGTATTTATTGTAAGCAGAACACTCATTTAGATCCTAAAATAATTAAATACAAAGCATTGACCTGTGGTGTTAAATAGAAAAAATAACATACCCATCCAGTGGCTGGATATTCATCCAGTGTTCAATCTTGGATTCCATGCTTGACCAAATTATATGGTCCAAGAGAATTATTTTACATTGCTGTGCCTATTTTTATTTCACTTTATTTTAAATATTTATTAACTTTTAATTGATAACATATATCTTCTTCATCATGTTCAAGTCAACTTTATGCAATTTGGGATGCAGCCACAATGGGAGATCTGGATAACATTATTCCTACATTTTTGTTTTCCGGAGGCATTCTTTAGGTGTACCCAGACCTCACTTGCTAAAAGGTAGTTGTTGTTTGCAGTGAGCCAATTTATTTCAACCCACCACAAGCCTCCTAAAGATCCTTTAGGTAGCACAATTGGTACATTGGCAAAGAAGCAATTCAGGCGCAGTAAAAGGATTACCTTAGATAGGCTTAACAATGTAATACCATGGTTACAGGTATGCTAACTGGTTTCCCTACATACACGTGTCACCTTTTTTTTATCTACTGTGACAGTTTGCATCTGGTTATCAATACAGACGGACATTTGCATTTCGTAAATTGTAGATGAAAAGATATTTTTCTCATATTACTGAGCACAACCTATTGGGGTTACAAATGTGCTAACAAGTTCCTCATACATTTGTGTTTCATCTAGATTTACAGATTAAAATATGACTGTGTCATACCTCTAATCCCTGCTTGGATGGACAATTGATCACACCACACATAATTTTATTGTTTGTGTATTATTGACATTTTGTTCAGCTTACTTGATTGGGCAGCATATGCGTCATTGTGTATTACACATTGTATGATGCATTCTTGTGGTCTCTGTTCTCTCACCGACAATGCGACTGTCATGCTACAATTCCCAGCTGGGAAAACATAATCATGCCTCAACATGATGTGGGGCTCTGAAAGCCTCACGTGAACCAGAGGGCCCTTTTCTTGAAATATTCGGCGTCCTCCGAGTGTGGATAATATTTAGAGGACACACTTATCGGTAGGTACAAGAAGGGGATCCTCTTTGACAAAGAAACTAGGGACTTCCATGGGGATATTCACAGTTTATAAATCTTTAAATCATGTCCTGATCTATGGTATTATTTACCCAGTGTGTGACTATAGGGTGGTCTCTGGCTCTACCTCCATGGGACAATTTATCCCCAGAATTAGGGTAAGCCTTTTAATTATTAGAAGGAATGATTGAGTCTCTGTGACCATTTTAACACTACTTTACACTTACCCTAGTGAAGCCCCAAAGTGCTTTCTTTCATATAGGAAACCTATTCACCAATGTAACCATTCTTGGCGAATGAGGAAACCTGAGAACAAAGCATGACACCAGGGTAGGTGTATGAGGGCTTACCTAACATTCTTCTGATATGTTAACTTCAACTTGAAAATATACACAGGACACACACAACTGTACTCAATCCATGGATAAGTGATCTTCCTCCGGGTATATAGGACAGATATATTAGGCTTTCACATTTTTGTTCTGCTGCGCATCTTAGATAGTGGCAGAGCCAGTATATTACAAAATCTAATAGATTCCCTCAGTGCTGTCATCGTTATACCTATGTTTTCCCTCAATGGTACACAAATCTTCGAGACAGATTTGTATCACCGATTATAAAAAACAAAATCAAATTCCATTGCAAAGGTAGCTTATGTATATCTACAATTCCAGTGTTTATTTTTGATTTCAAGGGCTGGAAATATTTTTAGTCAACTTTAAACTAGAGAATATTCCAAACCACTCGAATTGATCAAGATAATTCCGGTCAATCACCAATGGCATTCCTAAAACACAACAGCATGCCATCAGCATATAAGGAGATGACGTGTCTGACCATGAAGAGTTACCCTTCTTACTGATTCTAATCATAGTGACTATGGGTTCCACTGCCAATTCGAACAACAGAGGTTACAACGGGAAACCCTCTCAATGCCCCCTCTACATCAGTATTGTTTCAGAAATGATCCTGCCATTCATGACTCATGCTGTTGAATAAGTATAAAGAAACCTGAACCATGCCCTGAATTCGTCCCCAAACTTCATACCCCCAATTACCACCTGTAGAATCTCCCAGTCCAGTCCAAGGTGTCAAACACCTTTTACATACCTATGGTATCTATTGCTGTTCTAGGAGTTCCCAATAGGGGGTTATTGACTGTGAACTATGAACAAATATGATGTATTCCTGCCTGGGACAAAGCCAGTTTGGTCAGCATAAATCACGTCTAGCAATTTAAAAGAGAGTCTTTTGGCTAAGATATTAGCCAGAGTTTGGCATGTATAGTGGGGAGCAAGAGTTCATCTCCAAATGGTCCTTCCCAGGCTTAATTATTGGGATTATTATCACCTCTTTTATCGTAAGTAACAATATAATTGTATCCCTCAACATCTGACACTATTCAAGAAATCATGGCACATGCTCATCTTTATCAGCTGTTTTGCTTTGGCACGGACGCTGATCCCTGACGGTATAGCTCGCATTTGAACGACGCAAGTGCCGACTCGCCAAATGTATAACGAAGACACCTCCAAGACCTGAGCATTGAAATTTAAGCTTCTCACCAGAAACAACTTCTCCGATATGTCCACTACCTATCCGGACTAATTGCTTTAAGGTCCTTTTTTGAGAAGAACTTACTGTATTCTAAAGCTTGTATTATATGTACCTAGGGTACCTTTAGTGGTTTTCAGTTAGTTACTCAATTGAGATTATCTGGTAAAACAATAGCAAGCTGGACTCCCACACGCTGCACACCAATGTGAGAAGTTGGCCTGATATATGCTGTCCACTAGTTCTAGTGGGCACCTTGTATCAGTCCAAACAACCCCTTATTGGTTATAGATTAAAGACAACCTTTATTGAAAGCTATCCTAGTGGTAGCTATGGAGAGCAGCCTTCAGGCTAAGTCTTGAAGGAATGTAAAGCAGCTTGATTTACCAGTCTATAATCTCTCGAGTCACTAAATGAAAGATATCCACACCAGGTATATATATAGAATATATGTATTTATTACTAAACACACCCTCCTAGTCTCTTTATGAGACTAGAGGTCAAAACACATAAGTTACACTTCAATATTACACAGTAAAATAGCACAAATACACGTCAGGCCCTAGGGGCGAGCCAAACCATATACTAAAATAGTGGTATTAGAACCACGACTTAACTAGACACAAGGCCTAGAACCTGTAGAATCACTGAGACCCCAAGGAACCACCCAAGGTAGTGACACAGAGGACCCACAGGGGCCGTGTGCAGTGTGTGAACACATCCGCGAGCTCCCATTAGCTTCCATGGGGAAAGTCGCGGTTAGATTTTTAAAGATTAGGGACACTTAGAAATGCATCAGGACCAAACCCTTTTGGACTTAGGAAGTTCTAGGACTAGCACCCACGGGAGCACCGGAGTACTCGTCTTACCTCACCCAGGGAAGCCGGGTGCACAGGTGTCTTTTGGTGTTGGGTCGCGTCGTTGATTTCGATGGGAGCTGGCGAAGAAGTGCTGCTGCCGTGAAGATGCGAAGTGTCCGAAGAGATCCAAGCCTGGATCAAAGATGAAAAGAACCTGAAAGTAGAGGGGACAGAGTCTGGGTCACTTGCCAGTGACCAGGAAGGTGGTGAGCAGATGCCCACCGATGTCGGGTGATTTCAGGTGAAGGAGGTGAAGCTTGACTCTTCACCCACGAGGACCAGGAGGTGTTGAGGACAACCAGGAGCTGGATTCGAGCTGTCCCACAAAGGATGTCGAGTGCTGCAGCATCGGTGCCCGGATTGGACACAACAAGCCTTGGCAACAGCAACCAATGTAGAAACGAGAAAGATGCTTCGGTGCAGACCAGCAAGGTCTGTGGGACTCAACACTTGGATGGGAGTCAGGGCACGTCTGGAGCAACCAGGAAAGCCAAAGGAAATGCAAAGTTACCCCCTCAGGGATCCACCAGTCAATGGACTAGGGATCATGAAGGGACCTCAAGATGAAACACAAAATGGCGGCCAACGGGTCACTCGGAATGACCAGGCCAACAATATTCAGTGTATTCAGTGCTTGAGGTAGGGGCTACAAGTCAGCCCAAGCACGACTTCAAGAGACATCAAGAAGTCAATGCACTTGCAGAAATGCATGGTGACCAGGAGTTCCGGTTCCACGCTACTCACGAGGGCTGTGGGTCTCAGCTTTGCTGGGGACTCGGGTCGACCTCTGAAATATCTGGAAATCCTCTTCCTGGGCTGCAAATACTTCGGCGTCCGGTGGGAGCATCGAGGATGCAGACCAGCAAATTGCTTTATTGGTGCCTGCCAAGCAGGGGAGTCACTCCTTGACCCCAAGGGAGATTTCTTCAGTCCTCTGGTCTTGAGCAGAGCATCGAAGGTCCAGGATTCAGCATCAGAGTTTTGTCCAGGGTAATCTAAAGTCCTAAGGACTTGGGTCCCATACTTATACTAAGGTAAGGGGTTGGACATACTCTGGAAACCCACCTATGGGAGGGTTTGGAAAGAGGGGTGGTTACACCCATTTCCTTTGTCCAGTTTCACGCCAGAGCAGGGGCTGGAAGCCCCTGAACCGATTTGAGCTGGACTATGCACAGGGACACTAAGTGTGCCACCAGTGCAGGACTTCAAAGCACTTAGAGAGTGCTCCCGCCCAGCCCCAATACACATAAGCCTGTCTGGGGGTGGTTACACCTCCCTGTGACAGGAAACCTATTGTCCAGGCCTCCCCTGCCGGAGTTTTGGTCAGCAGCAGGATGCCAGAACCGTGGCTGCAGCATCCATTTTGTGATGCCCGGGCTCTATTAAGTTTCAACCGGGTATACCAGTGCTGTCATGTCTCTCCCTCTAGAAGGGTGGGATCATACTCCCACACCAGTTACTGGTGTGGGGGTATGATTCCAAGGTGCTTGACACCAAACACAACATGTTTCCGTGCAGCCAGTCCAAAGTTAGCATTTACCGTTTGGTGATAATGCACTTAAGAGTATATGGTCAGGTTGCACTACCAACAGCATCAGAGAAGGGTCTCCGAGGGCTGCAGAGGGTCTCTGCTCATGCAGGGGCACCCTCTCACATAGGAACCAAGCACTCTGCCTTCAGGATTGATAAGGCCTGCCATAGGAGTGACTTATAGGTTTATATGTGGGTATATGTTGAGATATAGTGAACCTATATCTCAGTAAGGGGTGCTTGCACCACCTTACCCAGGCTGCAGTAGCAGACCTGTGGTGTCATTTTGGCTTGCTTTCCAGGGGTGGCATAATACATGCTTCAGCCCCTGGTAGGCCTCTGGGGTACCTATGTCCTGGGTACATAGTATACCATATACTAGGGGCTTACAAGGGCACCTCAGTTCCAATCTGAACTGTACCTAAAGTACATAGAATCATTTTAGAGAGGAAGCAGCTAGGCTGGGGCCCTGATTAGCAGGGTCCCAGCCAGACTAAAGTCGAAAAACAGTGAACCACCAGCAAAAAGTGGGGATAAACATGTGGAGCAGATCCTACTCTCCTACAAAACGCTCCCCCCCCCCCCAAAAGCAGGGACATTAAACTAATCTTGATCAGTTGAGTCTTCATGTTCAAAGAGGAAATATCTGGAGAGTCCATCTGCATTGGCATGGTTACTCCCAGGTCTATGTTCCACTGTACAGTCCATCCCCTGTAGGGAAATGGACCACCTGAGCAATTTGGGATTTTTACCCTTCATCTGTTTTAGCCATAAGAGGGGCTTATGGTCTGTCTGAGTACTGAAGTGAGTACCAAATAAGTATGGCCTCAACTTCTTCAGAGCCCAAACCACAGCAAAGGCCTCCCTCTCAATGGCTGACCAATGTTTCTCACTGGGGTCAACCTTCTGCTTATGAAAGCTACTGGTTGCTCCTGACCTTCATCATTCAACTGTGACAGTACAGACCATACCCCCAACTCAGATGCATCTGTTTGGTCAATGAACTTTTTGGAGTAGTCAGGACTTTGCAGAATGGGAGCAGTGCACATGGCCTGCTTCAGGTCATCAAATGCCTTTTGACAGCTAGCTTTCCACTGAACCTTTTTGGGCATTTTCTTAGAGGTTAAGTCATTCAGGGGTGTCACTATTGATCCATACCCCTTGACAAATCTTCTATAGTACCCAGTCAGGCCTAAGAAGGCTCTCACCTGAGTCTGGGTAGTTGGAGAAACCCAGTCCCTTACGGTCTGGATTTTGCTCTGTAATGGTTGAACCTGGCCTCCACCTACAAGGTGGCCCAGGTACACAACCTGACTCTGCCCTACCTGGCACTTAGTAGCCTTGATAGTTAGGCCTGCATTTTGCAGGGCCTCCAAAACATTCCTCACGTGGACCAGGTGATCCTTCCAGGTGGAGCTAAAGACAGCAATATCATCTAGATATGCTGCACTATAATCTTCCAGGCCTGTAAGGATTTGATTCACCAACCTTTGGAAAGTGGCATGTGCATTCTTCAAACCAAAGGGCATTACCACAGATTGATAGTGCCCACTAGGGGTAGAAAAGGTTGTCTTTGGCTTTGCATCATCAGCTAGTCTGATCTGCCAGTAGCCAGCTGTCAGGTCAAATGTGCTTAGAAACTTGGCTGAGGCCAAAGTATCTATTAGCTCATCTGCCCTGGGGATGGGATGGGCATCAGTCCTAGTGACTGCATTGAGACCCCTGTAGTTTACATAAAACCTCATTTCTCTCTTGCCATCTGTGGTGTGAGGTTTAGGTACTAGGACTACTGGACTAGCCCAAAGGCTAACTGAGGGTTCAATCACTCCCAAATCCAACATCTTTTGGACTTCTGTCCTTATACAGTCCCTGACATGGTCAGGTTGCCTGTAGATCTCATTCTTCACAGGCAGACTGTCCCTAGTGTCCACTTCATGAGTGCACCAGGTGGTCTGACTTGGAGTCAGAGAAAACATATGTCTGAACTGACTGAGAAGCTTTCTGCAGTCAGTTTGCTGCTGGGCAGTGAGGCTGCCTGCCAAGGCTACACCATCAACTGACCCATCATCATGGTTCTGAGAAAGCAGGTCAGGGAGTGGGTCGCTCTCTTCCTCCTGTCCTTCACCAGTAGCCATGAGCAAGTCCATGTCTGCCCTGTCAACATATGGTTTAAGTCTGTTGACATGAAGTACCCTGTGGGGACTCCTATGGGTTCCAAGGTCTACCAAGCAGGTAACCCCCCCTTTCTTTTTAACAAATGTATGGGGGCCACTCCATTTGTCCTGGAGGGCTGCTGGGGCCATAGGCTCCAACACCCACACTTTCTGTCCTGGCTGGTAGACAGTCAGTACAGCCTTTTGGTCATGCCAGGCTTTTTGTAATTCCTGGCTAGCCTCAAGGTTTTTGGTTGCCTTTTTCATTTACTCAGCCATCCTGGAGCGGAGACCAAGTACATAGTCCACTATGTCCTGTTTGGGGGGCTTGAGAGGTAACTCCTATCCTTCCTTAACCAGACACAATGGACCCCTGAGAGGGTGGCCAAACAAAAGTTCAAAAGGGCTGTAACCAACCCCCTTTTGAAGCACCTCCCTGTATGCAAATAAAAGCAGGGCAAGAGTATGTCCCATCTTCGCCTAAGCTTTTCTGGGAGTCCTTTAATCATGCCCTTTAAGGTTTGTTGAACCTTTCAACTAAACCATTGCATTGTGGATGACAGGGTGTGGTGAACTTGTAGTTCACTCCACACTCCTTCCACATAGCAGTCAAGTAACTAGACATGAAGGTAGTACCCCTGTCAGATACTACCTCCTTAGGAAAGCCTGCTCTTGAAAACACACTCGGGAGAGCTCTTGCCACCACAGGTGCTGTGGTGGTCCTTAGGGGAATTGCCTGCGGGTACCTGGTGGCATGATCCACCACCACCAGTATAAACCTGTGCCCAGATGCTGTCTGAGTATCCATGGGACCAACAATGTCAATCCCATCCCTCTCAAAGGGAACCCCCACCACAGGTAGTGGTATCAGGGGGGCCTTTGTGGATCCACCTGCCTTGCCACTGGCTTGGCAGGTCACACAGGAGCGACAAAACTCCTTGGTGTCTTCAGACATGTGGGGCCAGTGAAAGTGAGGGACAATTCTGTCCTAAGTCTTGTTCTGGCCCAGGTGTCCTGCTAGGGGAATATCATGGGATAGTGTCCATAGGAAGCCCCTAAACTTCAGAGGTATAACCAACCTCCTGGATGCACCAGGCTTGGGGTCTCTACACTCTGAATAAAGTAGTCCATCATCCCAATAAACTTTATGGGTGTCACTAGCATTCCCAGCAGCCTCATCAGCAGCTTGCTTTCTGAGGGGTTCAAGAGAGGGGCAGGTTTTCTGCTCCTCGCTCAGATCAGACCTGGAAGGGCCTCCTGTCCCCAAGAACTCAACCTGGTCAGGTTCAAGCTCCTCTGGGACAGTTCCTTCTTCAGGCTCAAGATCATCTCCCTGAGGAGACTGATCAGCATTCTGAGTCAGGGGGGAAGGCACTGCCTTAGCCCTACTGCTCCTCCTCTTGGAAGGCACTTTGTCCATTATTCCAGAATCCAGGGCCTGTTCAGCTTTAGACATTTTGGCCTGTGACCTAGTCACAGCAAAGACATGAGCAGGCATCCCTAACATTTCTGCATGTGTTCTGAGCTCCACTTCAGCCCAAGCTGAAGTCTCTAGATCATTGCCAAGAAAGCACTGTACTGGTAGGTCTGCACTTACCACAACCTTCTTAAGGCCAGTTACCCCTCCCCAGGAGAAGTTAACAGCAGCCAGAGAACGGTCTGTTCTGACATTGCTAGCATTGGTCACTTGGTACATTTCACCAAGTATAATCTGCCCAGGATCCACAAGATCTTTTGTCACCATTGTGACACTTGCTCCTGTGTTCCTGAATGCCCAAGACTCTACTCCATTTATTAAAGGTTGTTGTCTGTATTTGCCCAGATTACTGCGACTCACAAAGGGGACATATCCATGCCCCCATCACAGACAAGCACAGCCTGAGTTGGAACTCTGACTAGGCCAGAGTCCATCTCAGAACCCAGGGTCAACCCTACTACACCCTTATTCTGAACATTTCCACCACCTATTGTAGCTGTACTAGGGGGAACAGTTGCCTTAGAGGCAATGGTGGCTGGAGTAGATTCTTTGGACTTGGTGCAGTCACTGGTCCAGTGAGTTTTCTGTTTACAGATTTTGCACCAAGGTTTTGTTTGGCCTTTTCCCTTGTTAGATTGAGAATCCCCACCTGAAGAAGATTGTTGGGGGCCTTGTGAAGACTTCTGGTCTTTACCTTTCTCCCCACCCTTATCAGAGTTTTTAGGATCTTGCTTCTTGGGTTCACCACTTTGGTTCTGTACCTTCTGCCTCACCCTGGTTCTGGCCCACTTGTCTGCCTTTTTTCCCAATTCTTGGGGAGAGGTCAGATCTGAGTCTACCAGGTACTGGTGCAACAGCTGATTCTGACAATTATTAAGGATCTGCTCCCTCATAATCAAATTGTACAATCCTTGATGGTCATGCACTTTACTGCCAAGTAACCAACCTTCCAGAGCCTTAGAAGCATAATCTATAAAGTCTACCTAGTCCTGAGTCCGTGCCCTTTGGGTATCCCTGAACGTTAACTTGTATTGCTCAGTGGTTAGGCCAAACCCATCAATTAAGGCACTCTTCAGACTGTTGTAATCATCTGACTCCTCTTCTCTAACAGTGAGGGGTTTATCTCTACCTTTGTCTGCACAGGAGTGCGAAAAGATTGCTGCCCATTGCTCCTGGGGGACCCTTTGTACTTTATAAGCCCTTTCCAGTGCAGTTATCCATTTGTGGATGTCATCCCCACTCTGGTAGGGATGGACAATCGTATTCAGGTGTCTATGGTCATGAGACCTCTCCCTATCTCTAGGGGTGTTGCTGCCACCATGGGACTCTAGTCCCAACTTTTTTCTAGCTCTGTAGAGCTCTAGAGACTCCTTATTTGGGGCTACCTGCTTTCTTCTGATTTCAAGCTGAGCTTCCTCATACTTAAGCAGTCTCTCCCTTCTCTTCTGAGAGGTTTCCCACCTATGAGAGGAGATTGAGGTCCCTACAGATGAGTTAGAATGGTTAGACTCCCAGGAGGAAGAGCTTGACCTTCTTGGCCCACCACCAACTATCCCCAGAGGGAAAAAGAGGGGTCTATTTTGGTCCTCTCCATCACTGTCTAGGGGAACTGGATTTTCCAGGTCCAGATTATTGTTATCTGCCTGGCCAGCCTCAGAAGTCAAGTCATGGGATATTTCACCCACTCTGCCTAGCCCTTCAGATCTTAAAGATTTGCTAAGGTCATCCAGCCTGACTATCTCTATGAGATGCTGGGTGGTTGGACTTTTGCCTGTCTTCAGTTTCCTCGTTGTACACAATGCTCTCAGTTCCATGAATGGGAGTCTATCATACTGGGAATCTTGAAGTCCATTGGCTTCTGGCAAGGACCTACTGGTTCATGGCCTTGAACACATTACTAGTGTGGTGTGGTGTATTGCACTACCTACTCTAGTATGGCCTACTAAACTCTCTTGAGTTGTAGAAAGGGTGTGCTCTCCCTTAACACAAAACTCTAAGTTCAGTAGAACTTACTGTATTCTAAAGCTTGTATTATATGTACCTAGGGTACCTTTAGTGGTTTTCAGTTAGCTTCTCAATTGAGATTATCTGGTAAAACAATAGCAAGCTGGAATCCCACATGCTGCACACCAATGTGAGAAGTTGGCCTGATATATGCTGTCCACTAGTTCTAGTGGGCACCTTGTATCAGTCCAAACAACCCCTTATTGGTTATAGGTTAAAGACAACCTTTATTGAAAGCTATCCTAGTGATAGCTATGGAGAGCAGCATTCAGGCTAAGTCTTGAAGGAATCTAAAACAGCTTGATTTACCAGTCTATAATCTCTTGAGTCACTAAATGAAAGATATCCACACCAGGTATATATATAAAATATATGTATTTATAACTAAACACACCCTCCTAGTCTCTTTATGAGACTAGAGGTCAAAACACATAAGTTATACTTCAATATTACACAGTAAAATAGCACAAATACACGTCAGGCCCTAGTGGCGAGCCAAACCATATACTAAAATAGTGGTATAAGAACCACAACTTAACTAGACACAAGGCCTAGAGCCTGTAGAATCGCTGGGATCCCAAGGAACCACCGGGGGCTGTGTGCAGTGTGTGAACACAGCCACGAGCTCCTGTTAGCTTCTATGGGGAAAGTCGCGGTTATATTTTTAAAGATTAGGGACACTTAGAAATGAGTCAGGACCAAACCCTTTTGGACTTAGGAAGTTCTAGGGCTAGCACCCACGGGAGCACCGGAGTACTCGTGTTACCTCACCCAGGGAAGCCGGGTGCATTGGTGTCTTTTGGTGTCGGGTAGCGTTGTTGATTTCAATGGGAGCTGGCGAAGAAGTGCTGCTGTCGTGAAGATGCGAAGTGTCCGAAGAGATCCAAGCCAGGATCAAAGATGAGAAGAACCTGAAAGCAGAAGGGACAGAGTCTGGGTCACTTGCCTGTGACCAGGAAGGCGATGAGCAGATGTCCACCGATGTTGGGTGATTTCAGGTGGAGGAGGTGAAGCTTGACTCTTCAGCCACAAGGACCAGGAGGCGTTGAGGACAACTAGGAGCTGGATTCAAGCTGTCCTACAAAGGATGTCGAGTGCTGCAGCATCGGTGCCCAGATTGGACACAACAAGCCTTGGCAACAGCAACCCTTGCAGAAACAGGAAAGATGCTTCAGTGCAGACCAGCAAAGGTCTGTAGGACTCACCACTTAGATGGGAGTCAGGGCACATCTGGAGCAACCAGAAAAGCCCAAGGAAATGCAAAGTTACCCTCTCAGGGACCGACCAGTCAACGGACCAGGGATCACGAAGGGACCTCAAGACAAAACACAAAATGGCAGCCCACGGGTCACTCGGAATGACCAGGCCAACAATCTTTGGTGAATTCAGTGCTCAAGGTAGGGGCTACAAGTCAGCCCAAGCATGAGACGTCAAGAAGTTAATGCACTTGCAGAAATGCACGGTGTCCAGGAGTTCTGGTTCCATGCTACTCACGAGGGCTGTGGGTCTCAGCTTTGCTGGGGACTCGTATCAGCCTCTGCGATATCTGGGCTGCAAATACCTTGGAGTCCAGCAGGAGCTTCAAGGATGCAGACTGGCAAATTGCTTCGTTGGTGCCTGCCAAGCAGGGAAGTCACTCCTTGACCCCAAGGGAGATTTCTTCAGTCCTCTGGACTTGACCAGAGCGTGGAAGGTCCAGGATTCAGCATCAGAGTTTTGTCCAGGGTAATCTAAAGTCCTAAGGACTGGAGTCCCATACTTATTCTAAGGTAGGGGGTTGGACATACTCTGGGGACCCACCTATGAGAGGGTTTGGAAATAGGGGTGGTTACACCCATTTCCTTTGTCCAGTTTTGCGCCAGAGCAGGGGCTGGAAGCCCCTGAACCGGTTTGAGCTTGATTATGCACAGGGACACCAAATGTGCAGGACTTCAAAGCACTCAGAGAGTGCTCCCGCCCAGCCCCAATACACATAA
This sequence comes from Triturus cristatus, assembly GCF_964204655.1. Lineage (NCBI taxonomy): Eukaryota > Metazoa > Chordata > Amphibia > Caudata > Salamandridae > Triturus > Triturus cristatus. The sequence goes on from NC_140582.1 coordinate 559,788,485, forward strand.
GCCTGTCTGGGAGGTGGTTACACCTCCCTGTGACAGGAAACCTATTGTCCAGGCCTCCCCTGCCAGAGTTTCGGTCAGCAGCAGGAGGCCAGAACCGTGTCTGTGGCTGCAGCATCCATTTTGTGATGCCAGGGCTCTATTAAGTTTCTACCGGGTATACCAGTGCTGTCATGTCTCTCCCTCTAGAAGGGTGAGATCATACTCCCACACCAGTTACTGGTGTGGGGGTATGATTCCAAGGTGTTTGACACCAAACACGACATGTTTCCGTGCAGCCAGTCCAAAGTTAGCATTTACCGTTTGGTTATAATGCACTTAAGAGTATATGGTCAGGCTGCACTACCAACAGCATCAGAAAAAGGTCTCGGAACTCTGCAGAGGGGCTCTGCTTATGCAGCGACACCCTCTCACATAGGAACCAAGCACTCTGCCTTCAGGATCGATAAGACCTGCCATAGGAGTGACTTATAGGTTTATATGTGGGTATATGGTGAGATATAGTGAACCTATATCTCAGTAAAGGGTGCTTGCACCACCTTACCCAAACTGCAGTAGCAGACGTGTGGTGTCATTTTGGGTGGCTTTCCAGGGGTGGCATATTACATGCTTCAGCCCCTGGTAGGCCTCTGGTGAACCTATGCCCTGGGTACATAGTATACCATACACTAGGGTCTTACAAGGGTATCTCAGTTCCAATCTGAACTGTACCTAAAGTACATGGAATCATTTTAGAGAGGAAGCAGCTATGCTGGGGCCCTGATTAGCAGGGTCCCAGCAAGACTAAAGTCGAAAAACAGTGAAACACCAGCAAAAAGTGGGGGTAAACATGTGAAGCAAATTCTACTCTCCTACACCACACATGAATTTTCTTGTCCTGAAGATGATCTACTAGATGTATTACAAGATGAGACTGAAATGTTGACTTACTTGACCCATTTTCCAGAAAAAATTGTTATATAGGAATTTATTATTGAATGTTGAATGATAATTTCTAATTGTAAATAGGTGATTGAAATGGGTCATTTACATCTGGAAGATAACCAACCTCTGTCATTTTTGTGTATGTGAATGTTATTTTGTATTGATTAATTTACTTTCACTAACAACATGGGCACATCTAGTGACGTTTTGGCTATGTTTCTTTTGTTGCGTACTTCTGGTGTACTGGCTACACCCTGACTGTATAATGCAGTAAAGAACTCAAAAAGGGGCGAGCTGATGTCCGTTTGTGTGATTACTATAGCATTATCTGCCTAACGTAGCCCTCCTATTATTGTTTGAGCTCTGTCTGTTCTAGACAGCCTTGCCAGCATCCGAACCATTCTGTCACTTTCACCAGGTTTCCTGGTTAGATACGCATTGTAGTGATGCAGCTTGAGTCTCCATAAGGATTCCTTGTAATGTTTGCAGTTTCTGCTAATTAGACATTCTTATCTATGTTAGTTATAGCTTTCTGTTCAAGGACCCCTAATTAGTTTCCCATAGTCACTACATTCTTTTCTAAATACTTCCTTTGGGCGTGCGTCATTCCCAGGCATGTGACCCTCATTGTCACCTTAAACACTTTCCATTCCATGAGTGGATCATGTGCTCTCCCTAAGGTATTACGTGCTGTGCTCTATATTCTATATTTCTCTTTGTGGAGCGTCTAATAAGGCCCCATGTTTCAGTCGCCACGTCAGTATCCAAGTAAGGCACGTATACCATCTCACCGTGAGTTTAAAAGAATTACAATCTGAGAAGGTTTTAGTGATATATTCAGGCTCCAGCGTCTCACTTTGGAACTGTGGATTGCATAGAAATAAATAAATTCTCTTGTGTAGTGTGCTCGTAGTAAGTAGTATTGTGAAAATGCTGTATCCCCTGGGAGCATACTGCACCATATGTCAACCAATGCCCAGTTTGTAAGCCACCAAGATAACTTAGCAGACAACTGAATAACCTGAATGCTTAGAAGAGATGGCAATGATCCATCCGAGTCTGTATTTAAGACAACATTAAAATCGCTCCCCGGTCGTCACTCATTCTGTTAAACATGCAAGCCACTCTCCCAAAACAGGAAACAATCATTACAACACACTACCTTTACAACACAGTCATTGCAATGCAACATCCTTTACATCACATGCCATTACAACGCAGCCATTACAACGCAGCCATTACAACGCATGTCATTACAACGCATGCCATTACAACGCATGCCACTACAACGCATGCCATTACAGCGCATTATAAGGTAAGTAATGGCAAATAGTAATTTTTACCCCTACACTATCCAACACTCACCCTACTGTTGCGTTCACTGAAGTGGGAATAGTAATGTTTACCCCTACACTATCCAACACTTACACTACTGTTGCACTCTCTGGAGTGGGAATAGTATTTTTTACCTCTATACTATCCAACACTTACACTACTGTTGCACTCACTGGAGTTGGAAAATTAATTTTTACCCCTACACTACTGTTGCCCTAAAAGTATTATGCGTTGTAATGGTATGCGTTGCAATGGAATGCGTTGTAAGTGTAATTTCTAAAAATACGTTGTGATGGCATGCTTTGTAAAATAATGCTTTGTAATGGATATTGCGATGTAAAAACCGTGTTGTAAAGGCATGCGTTGTAAAAGTTTGCGTTGTAACGTGTCCTATTCTCCCAAAACACTCAGGCTGGCCAGAATTTGATGCGAACATGTTCACAAACCTTATCAGTTTCCCATCTAGCTTATCTTCAAAATTAGTGTACCTGCCCTCTCTATCACTTACAGGTTTATTGATGTTGAATGGGATCTGTGAGTCTAACCATAACAACATGTCTCTGGCACAGGTAGAATAGGTTGTACTGTAGATCTGTCTATACCACCTCTTTTTCTTTAATGTGTCCCCTTTTAGAAGCGTTTTTGGGAGAAACCTAATATGTATTCTTCTTCTCTTGATTAAAACATGTACCCTAGGTTTTTTGGTTAAATTACCAAAACTCCTCACATTCCAAGATAACAGGTTGCATTTATTTTTTCATGTACCCTTCCCATGTATATATATATTTTTTAGATCCAGTATTCAGTTCCGCGACCACTAAGGTATATAGGGGTGAAGAAAGTGAAATGTTGCCCATACTTATTCATCGGTCCTCTGAGGAGCACTGAGGAACTCAGGGGCATATGCACAAGGATCTATCGCCGAGTCAACGGCACTTTATTGCAGCCAAATTAGCGATAAACTTATTGCCCCAATCACAAGCTGGTGTTAACATCCCACAGCACCAGTCTACCCGCGATAGCAGCTGCAAAAAACATCGCCCCAGATGACCCCCGCAACTATCGCTAATGAGATGCAGAGTAGGCGTTACCGTGCCAAAAGCAGCGACAACACCACTCCACAACATTCACAACGACCAGCCAGAACTGCGAAAAGAACACAAAACAGGCGATAAGGCGCTTTAGCAGCAGGAAAATAACACCTGCTCTGACCTGGTGCAAAGTCGGACCACAGCCTGCACCACAAAAGGGAGCCCAGTCAAGAGCCACACCTGAAAAACAACAGATGCAACCGGGCAACTGAACATGCAGCCGAAAGGACAACAACACCCGCCGCCACCACCCCCAGGACCCCCCCTCCCCGGCACCCCCCGACCAAAGACATGCCCCATCAGCTACACCTAACATGTACAAAATAATCTGCATGATGTCGCACAATCACAACTGGTGACATGCATGTGTCATCACAAAAGTGAGCATCACACATTCACTTTCGAGGTAACAAATGAAACTTTATTAAAATGAACACTGAATTGAAATGAAGACACACGGCGGCTCCCCTTGGGACAATCCGTAGGTCACAGCCTGCAAGACAAAAATCATGATGAGATGAGAAGGTGTGTCCTGAGCACATCAAAGGACAGAGAGAGAGCGAAGGAGAGAGAGAGGAAGAGAGGGAGAGAGAGAGGGAAGAAGAGAGGGGGAGAGAGAGAGAAGAAGAGAGGGGGAGAGAGAAGAAGAGAGAGGGAGAGAGAGAGAGGAGAAGAGAGGGGGAGAGAGAGATAAGAAGAGAGGGGGAGAGAGAGACAAGAAGAGAGGGGGAGAGAGAGAGAGAGAAGAGAGGGGGAGAGAGAGAAGAAGAGAGGAGGGGAGAGAAATAAGAAGAGGGGGAGAGAGAGAGAGAGAGAAGAAGAGAGGAGGAGAGAGAGATAAGAAGAGAAGGGGAGAGAGAAGAAGAGAGTGGGAGAGAGAGAGAGAGAAGAAGAGAGGGGGAGAGAGAGATAAGAAGAGAGGGGGAGAGAGAGAGAGAAGATGAGAGGGGGAGAGAAAGAGAGAGTGTCGCCCCTGTGCACCCAGGCCACACAGCTCACCTGCTGCCACCGGTGTGTCTCCAACCATTTGCCAGTATGTATTGTAGTTCTCCAGGTCACACATCTGAGACAGACCCGTCATCTGAAACAGAGTCCAGATACATGATTTGCACAGTACACACAATTGCACAAGACAACATCGCCTGCCAGCCCATGCACACCCAGGCAGAGACACCCCAGGCCCTCCCGCCGCTCATCGGAGCATGCCTGCCCATGCACACCCAGGCCTCACTGCTCACCTTCCACCACCGGCATGCAGACTAGAGGTCCCACCACATGCCGCTGCAAGCCACAAGCCCGGGGCCCGCGGACATGGCACCCTCCACATCATGCAGCCTGGCTCCGCAGGCCACCAGGTCTCACGTGTGGTGCTGGGTCTTCATTACTCCATGGCAGCGGACATACCAGTGCACCCGGCTTCATCGCAGGCTTCACACCTGCTCAGCCCAATAGGTGCCACTAACTCTGTGATCCTGGAAGTGACGCCACGTGGCGGTAGGCCCGTGCTGCCCACTGGCTCTGGCTTACACTGCGGTCCAGCAGGGCACACAAAACCTGAGCTGTCCGGACCGCCGGGATGGGGCATCATCGCAGGCGGCACACCCGCTCAGAACTTAAGGTGCCCCTACCTCAGTGTACCCAAAGGCACCGTCCCGTGGCGGGGTGCCTGTGCCGGCCGCAAAGCTTTGGGTGCCACTAACCCTGTGCAACCCCAGTCAGCGGCACATGGTGGTAGGCTTGTGACAGCCGCAAGGCCGCGGCTGCCACATACCTGTGCGCAACAACTCATGGGCCTTTTATGATTGAGAACCGTGGAACGTCCGTCATCCAGTCACCACCGGCAGAGGGGAATGTGACGTTGTCTGCCCCTTATGTTGGCAGAGTCACCTGGCCTGTGACGCCTGTGCTGGATGGGTGTGGTGTGTGTGCAAACCTGCCCTCAGGGAGTGGTTGTACATGCTGACAACTAGACCAGTGACCTACACACCACCAACGAGTACGCCTGCAATGGGTAGCATTGAGGGCCCCCCCTCGGAGCGTAAGCAGAGTGGTCTGGCCTGCCGTACGCTGGACCAGCGCAGGGCTTGCAACAATGACTCATGGGCTCTGGGCGTGGTTCAGTCCATGTACGGACATGGAAGTGACTGATGCCTGTGTCCCTGTTGTAGTGTCCACGGCACCCGGAACACAATATGCAATGTAGCACCCTCTGACTGGCATCCCACAGGATGAGCATCATTGACGCAAGGGAAATCACTGTCCCTACATTCATCCACACATTCATACATGAATGATGAAAGACATAACACAGCAGTGCGTTACTGGATGTTTATTGCAGATCCAGTGCAGTTTTGCAGCTGTAGCGGTACAGGGCAATGTCATGCACTCTACACAATATGGGCCCGTGGAGGGCCAGCCAGAATCCATCCGGGGATGACTAGTACTGCGGAAGAGGAAGGGTATAGTCCGCAGTCTGGTCGCCGTGTCATTGGTCATCAAACAGGATATGCTAGTCCATGTCGCTGTCCAAGGTGAGTGCATTGGAGTGTATCGGGGGTCAGTGGAAGGTCATGGGGCCATGTGCGGCACCAAGCAGAAACAGGCCAGGTGGCGGAAATGAATGCTAGTGCCTCCTGATCACAAACCCATCCATGTCCTCGTCCCCGGATGTTTGCTTTGCCCCACCTGTGGGTGTTGCAGTACTGGCTGAGGCACTGTGTGCCACTGACACATAAGGTGCCGGAGTGGATACGTCTGCCGCACTGTGAGGCAATGGCACAACAGGGGGCGGAGATGTGGATGGTGTGAGGGCAGCAGCACTCATTATCAGCACACCTTGTGGCAGCAATGCCATGATGATGATCTGCAGGACATGGTAGATCCCAACTACATTTCGCTGGTGTGTGTATTATGTTTCTGTGACTTTGAATCCCCAGGAGGTATTTCCATGGTTTGCGATGGTAGCCATATTAATATACAGCGCCAGGAGTCAGCAAAACAGTAAGAGCAAGCGCTTCGTAGCTATTAATATTGTCGGGACGTTAACAGATGCTCCTGCTAAAAATATATCATTTCTGGCTGATTCCCTCATGTTCACTGTCTTGTTTCCATTTAGCTGCAAAGTACGACGTTGATGGCCTCCGTTTCACAAATGTATTTAATTAAAACATAGCTCAGTCAGTTATGCTCCCGCTGTAGAGATGTGGATATCAATCAAGTTAAACGTTTAATCCAGTTGATTCAGCCTTTCGTCCCTTCATCTACTGGCCACCCCCTCCCCACGGATGAGACCAATGCCAAGAAGTCTATTCTTGACCCATTTAGACATTTTTATTAGTCTGGTGAAGCTGCCAGAGGCGCATACACTCCTCAAAGGAATGTGTTCGATTGTCACGTTTGCTATCTGATACAGAAATAGATTTCATGAGCTTCACGAATACCTCCACTATCCGACAACCTAGACTTGGAGGGGCAAAAGCAACTTGTCTACTTCTGTGTGTGTTTCGAGCACATGCAGAACACACTTCTGTGCAAAACAGACATAGCAAAGCTCCGACTAAAATGTGCCTAGAAGGAAAGTAGTATGCTCGCATTTTACAAAACACTGTCAACAGGTCTTCCAAATGGGTTAAATGCAGCAATCGAGTACTACAAGTCCCAGAATGCACTCCTTATTTAAATTATGTCTGAGGACTGAAAGCATGGTGTCAGTAACCCTTAGAACCTTCAGAAAATAGCATGCAGGACTCTTGCCATCTGTTGTTGGCATCAGTGAGGGGTAAGCTGTTCTTGCATGATTGTAGAAATGGGGTTGACAGAGTTCGTTTAGCAGTCACCTGTCAGCGGCAGGAGCAGAGACATCAACTTGGAATCATGTAAAGAGGGCTAGTTGGGGCTCTAAAAGGCAGGCATGCCAGGTGGGAGACGTGTGTGAGCCCACAGACAGGGGCCGCCATCTCCCTCCGTCTTCCAGGGAAGCTGAAGGCAAGGAGGGCCGCTTTCATCTCAGCATCCTACTTATGTCAACACAGCTTGCTTGTCTTTGGCACCGCCCTGCTGTCCTTTAAACCAGAACTCACACAGAGAATGGCAAGAGCACTAAAGGCTAAAACGGGTTCGCAGCTGCTAATACTAACAGCTTCTAATTTATTTCGATGTACATTTCCATTCTTGCTGAAACTTCTTCAAACATTTCCTCTTGAGAGATAAAGGCCGATTTGGACATCCAGAAAACTTCCCTAAGACTCAAATCACCCACACTTTTCTTACAGATCGAGTTCTACCCTGTAATAAAATTCCCCTGGCGGTTCCCAAACGTAAAACAAAATTGCATTATCATACCATCACTCCTATGTTTTGGCGTATGCCTTACATGTATAGAAAGAATATAATTTTCTAACCAGTGATTTTTATGCTCGAATAAAATATGTTCTATTGATAAACGAATGCAGGTGAAAGTGGAAAAGTGTCACCCTTTTATAAAAAAATACTAACCGTAATAATACTTTACAAAAACTGAAGACTCTTACGTGGAATTTTCAAATCAAAGAGAGGGGCACTTTTTTATGCAATGCGTGTTTTGTGTAAGGCACTGCATAGTTGAACTATTAATAGAACATGAGCCACCTCAACAACTTTGCGCCATTACATTCTTAATTATAACTGTCAACGATTTACGGTGCAACACTTTATGGCATGTGTGGTGAATTAAATGTACTATCAATTTACTTCAACTTACTTTGACAGCCGTGAAAGAGGATAGTTCTGACAATTTTAATTTAAGAAATGGTTACCGGCCTCTTTTGGAATAAGCAGTTCTTAAAATGTCCATCAATATAATTTTACAGCACAGCTGGGTACCATGTTTTCTTTAAATTCAAGTTTCACCATATTTTAGACCTATTCTAATTGTTTTCCAGCACAATTGCTGTGCATCATTTTAGGTAGAGACAGTACAAATCTGTGGAACAATTTGTGAAAATCGGTAGAAATATTTTTTAATTTTCTAAGCAAAATAGTTAAATTAATCTCAGAAAATGACAGCCCCACTATGCCCAGAGTAAGTCATTTGCCTCAGGCCCATCTTCGTTCCAGAAATGGATGTATGACGTAACAACGCGAGTCATTACAACGTGTGCAGTTACATCGCGGTCGTTACAACGACTGCGATGTTACTACGCTATGCCTTTACAATGCAAGTCTTTACATCGAATTGCGCTAGATGGCGTGCTAACATTAGAAAAGCGTAATTTACTATTCCAACTCCAGTCCACGTACCAGTAGGGAAGGTGTTGAGATAGTAAACTACACTATTTGTAATGTCAGCACGCCATCTAGCGCAAGTCGATGTAAAGACTTGCTTTGTAATGGCATCGCGTGGTTACATCGCGTTCGTTGTTACGACCGTGTTGTAACAGCATCGCGTTGTACTGAATGCGATGTTAACAATGTTTCCCTCCAGAAATAGAGAATATTCAATGGTTATTGAAACCTACCTTCTCTCTTGCTGATCTTGCCATAACCAAGTTACTCATATTGAAACTCTTGCTCCCACCCTTTGTCTCTTGATTGTTAGGCTTATCCAGGAAGGGTCCATTCTGATCTCAGTTAATAAAGAGTATTCCTCTACATCTCTCCTATAGCCTTCCTATAAAAACTAATACTTTACTATCTAATTTCAAGCCTATAGCAATTATCCCAACATTGACAAAAGTTCTGCCGAAAAAGGATTGCAGTGGAGCCTCAGAACCATCTCAAATCCAGGAACCGCTTGTCTCCTCTGAAATTTGGTAAAGTTGGAAAAAGACCATGGGGCATATTATCAAGAAAGGCGTTAAAATTATTGCCGCTTTAGCAGCAGGAAACTGCCGCTAAAGCGGCGATAATGGGCTTGATAATATGCCCTTGATAACTCCGATAGAAGCCCATGTTCTGGTGTGAACATGGGCTTCTATTGGAATTCTCAAGGGCATATTATCAAGCCAATTATTGTCGCTAAAGTGGTGATAATTTTAACGCCGTTCTTGATAATGTGCCCCCATATCTTTCAGTTTGTGGAATGATGCTCCACAGTTCGTTAATGACGGCTTGGTGTAGCTCCTGACCATTTCCGATCTCTTTGCACCCTTTAACATCCATGAATATCCTGGCCTTTTAGAAAGATTGTCTACAGAAGTTCGTATTGAGAACACCAAATTCAACTAGTTTTAATGTCTTTTGAATAAACCCTCTGAGATAATGCTAGTAGGCCCTTCTTTACCTACAGAGGTACTCCCTGCTTGTGAAAAACTACAGGGATCCCCTTCTCTCACCCCTATCTACAATATGTTACCGGCTTCTATGTTTGACATCTTCAAAGGCAGCCAAATAGCAATTCAATCATCTATGTGTCATGGCATCAGAGTATCTACGGTTATGGTTATGGTTATGATTACGATTATGAAGGCTTGTACTACTCTTGTACTGCTCTTGTTCACCCAAAGAGATCATGGTGCTAAACCCTCAGAAAGCATTGCTTTCATGATGCCAGTTTCTACCTTATAGAAGCAAAGTCTTTCTTGAACAGCCACGATTTGAATGCTCATCTGAATGATTCAAGGGATGTTATTGCCCTGATAGATGTTGGGAGGGAGTTCCATTCCTTTGAGACTAGAACTGAAAACGTGTGACCTCCTACTCTAGTTTTCTGGCACCCCTTCACACACCTTTGTAAGGGCTTCTTTTTGCCCTTTGGATGCACATTCCCGATAGCTGCTTTCAGGTATAGGACCCAGGAGAGCTTCATGGTCAACCAAGCTGTTAAGATAATGAGACCATAAGCCAGTGTCTGCTGTATTGCTTGTCTATGCTGACAGTTGTCTTGGTACCCAGCCTCCTTGGCTTCGAACATTTCTCTCTTTATGTTGCTTCTCTATGCTTTCTTACTGCCTCGAAATTCATGCAAAGACAGAAATATGTGGATGATTTCAGAGATTTTCTCAAGCTGTCCAAAATCTGTTAAACAATCAGTTTTTCACAGAAGATCTGCGTCACAGTTTTGTACAGTCCTTAATCTTGGCTCAAAATGGATACTTCATTTCATTTATTATGATTTGGAACTCTGAAGGGTTCCACATAAAAACATATATCCAAATTATCAACTCAACTAACATTTAAAAAGAAGATATTCTGTTTTCTTAAAAGAAAATTCATAATTGCGTGTTAAATACAAGGAGGAGCAATGCAAGCGCAAAATCAATTTCAGAGTCCTTTCAAGTACAAAGCTTACAGGGGTTGGACAAAGCAAGCTAAACCATTGGATTCTTAGACCACTTCAACTGGGCTTTTACGATAATTGCTAAAAAGTATATTTGTAATGAAAAAATTAATACATCACAGATTAAGGATTAAAATACAGCAGTTGTAATTTGTTATGATTCGATGTACAGTACACAATAGCTAGCAGCATAAAGGGAAGCAAAAAAGTGCACTGGATTGATGGATATTCAATTGTACTTGACGGTACTCGTAGCAGCATTCAAGGAGATAAAAGTGCAGACATGCAACAATAGCACTAATATCAAAGGACCCTTTTAAAATGCGACCATAACGTAGTTAATAACAAACATATTATAGCAATAACACTTTAAAAATGATGACCTTCTAATGAAAGCTACCTACCAGTAATACTTAAAAAATACATTACATGTTTAGTTCTAAATGAAACCTATGAGGCCCAATACGACTAAACGGGTCAACCGGTTACTTCTCTAGAATATATCTAAAAATTGTTTAAAAATTCTAAAAAATGTATAAAGACTGGTTCGGAGGGGTTGGGTGGGCAGAAGTCAGTTACGGGTCTCCTCAGCTGTAACAATATTGTACTTTAGAAAAAAAGGTCTCAAATACCTACGGCGAAATGGTTGTAGAATGGGACAAACAAATAGGACATGATTTAAGTCCTGCATAAAAGTACTACATAGATGGCAGAGTCTTTCCAGCTTAGGAAGACCCTCCCAAGCTCCTGTTACAATTCTTAAGGGAAGTAAATTCAGCCTGAGCATCAGGATTATTCTGCACACTCTGTGTTGGAGATTCCATATAATGTAAGGTTGTGGCTTTTAATAAATACTACTCCCCACTACAAGGTCATTATTACGATGCTCTGTGCACAGTGTGGATCTCTTTTACGTCATAAAAAGATTTTTGAATTCTGATTTTCAAAACTTGTTTAGGAAGAGCACTTCTGCTGACAATCTCAAAATCGAACAAATGTATGGCTTTCTGGTAATTCCGAAAAAGAACACTTTTTCCCTTCAAGGTGTCAAAATTTTCCTCACGCATAGCTACCCGTAGAGGGTTCTCAAATCTGTTCAATAGTGCCTTGCTCGATCTTAAGCACGCATCCATAGAGAACACGTAAGTGGAAAGTAACCCGAATTCGAGCTATGGGTGCTGGGCGATTCAGATTACACATTTAGCTCCAGATACGCCCCTCTACTTTCCTTAAAATTATCCCACTTCTGTTCATCTACTGTTTCACAGGCATAACTCAAAACTGGAGGTGTTTTAATGTTATAAACTGATAAAACATGTGCAAAGTGTCTTTTCCCGCCTTGCTTATAAAGTCTGCTAATTGCGGAAGCCTGTGAGATTGCCTTGCCTGGACATTGGTCAATATGATCCCTACTGGAGCACGTACTTGTGAAAATCTTCCCTACGTACGGATATAACTTAACCACAGCAAGTTTATCATTCCTCAAGAACCAGTGCATATTGTTCCTGACTCGGCGTCCTCGATATCTAAAAAACATAATTTTACTTTTTAAGATATTTATTTTTTTAAAGTAATCTTCTGAATACCTTGCTAACTTGGTAAGTCATCTTTGGAGTCCAATGGAGTTAAGGCTGATAAAATGGTGTCATCTGCATATAGCAGGCCGCTCAACTTCCTAGTTCCTAGTTTTAGGGGTCCCCTTTGCAAAGCCCTACCCTACTTGGCAAATCATTAAAATAAAGGGAAAAGAGAAGCGGGGCCAGTAGGCACCCTTGCTTCAGCCTATTATGGGTCTCTATTTTACTTGACAGGCCCTGTGTTCCACCCTATAGGACCTGAGTCCAAGTAGAGGGATACAATGGAATAATTAATCTATGTAGGTTCATGGGTATCCCCATAGTGGCCAATATTCTCCACCGTGTCCCCCGGTCAACCCGGTCGAAAGTGGTGGAGAAATCTATAAAGGGCACATATAACGGCATACCCCTGTTCATTGGGTATTTTTAAATAAAAGTTTGCAGGGCGGTAATACTGTCGAGGGTACCACTATTTTTGCAGAACCCCCTTGCTCTCCACGGACAAAACCGTTTCCATGGCCCAGTCTTGAAGGTGGATGAGTATGCTCTTGGAAAACAGTTTTCCGGTTGCATCCAATAGTGCGATCTGTCTAAAGTTAGCCTGGGAATTGGTTGGTCCCTTTTTGTATAATGGGACCACAATACTACCCTTTCAGGATGACAGAATGGTCCCATATATGTATCAGTAAGAGTATACCGGACACAAGAATTGTGCCCATGCAGCGCCGTCCTGTTTGACTATAGCAATTGGTAGGTCATCAGGGACCATCGCACCTGAATACCTTGCCCCTTCCCCTTTCACCTTTAATGTAACCCTCTATTTCATTATGCGAGGGGGAACCATAATCGCTCCTCACCGAGAAGTCAGGGACAAAGTCTAAATTCCACCCAGCCGCGGCATTTAGTGCTTATAACTGAGAAATGTATATAGTCCATTCTGCATCGGATACCAAAATGGGGTTTGCCTTAGTTCTGCCACCACAAAATTTGGCTATTAAAGCCCAATATTTACGAGTATCACCAGACTGTGCAACCTCTCTTAATTTAATCCATTTTGCATCTTCCACCCCTCTGTGCTCCAATACCAATTTTCTTTTTCTTGCCTTTTTTAATCTATTAATTTCCCTTTGTCTGGACATTGAAATTATTTAGTTTTTTGATCTACCATGATTTAGCCACTAAAGGATTAGTGCTGCTAACTTGCTTTTTGCTTTTGCACAATCTAATTCGGGCCAATGTCCTCTCAAACCTGCAAATAGGGTTTCCCTGACTAGGGTCAGGATACGCATTTTCAACAATCCTCCTAAGCCATGGGAGATTTTTATTAGACCAAAAAGTACGCCCTTCATTTCTGTTGTATAGAATAATTTCATCCCTTCGATTCCAAGGTTTCAGCAACTCGAGTTCCATATTAAAATCTATTTACAGAACTCAATGATCGCTCATGTTTGTAGGCAGTAGATTGAATCGCGTGCATGCACCAAAGAATTGATAGGATTCCACCATGTAATCGATCAGTGAGTGCCCGCGTGGGACATGAAAGGTAAAAGAGGAAGGGAAATCATCTGGGAATCTGCCATTCAACAGCACAAAATTACACATTCTCAGATTACGCAAGAAAGACAGGCCTCGCCTATCTGATCTAATATGGCCAGGCAATAAGGATTCAGGGATGGACCATCCATCCTCCAACTCAGGGTTAGAAAAAAACAAAGAGGAAAAATCCAAGATTTTAGCGTTAAAGTCACCCACCATCAATATCGATGTGCACTCTTAGGAGATACTTGTCTTATGCACAAAGGAAAAAATAGATTCAACCATGAGTCAGATGCTATCCCTGGTAGAAAGAATACATTTTAAAAAGTGATGCAGTCTGACCTCGTATACCTTTACCTAGCTTAAGTTTCACACCCATGCAAAACTTAGAAGGATGGATGTAAACCACAGGATTCCAGTTTATGGTGCAGCTGAGCAAAATCGCTAGGCCACCACTAACATGACCTTTAGTTGACGGTTTTGCTGCACAAGAATATACAAAAAAGTTCTCAAAGTTGAATTCCACACAGTTCTATGTTTCCTGGAGACAAATTATTTTGGGATCATGTTCTAATAAGGAGTATAACTTAAGGTTGGGATTTCCAACACCGTAGGTTCCAAGATAAGATTTTTCCCAGTGGGCTACCTCCGCAACATGGGGAGTTTTGTATTTGCTTTTGAGCCATTCAGCGAGCCAGCTAACCAACTCCACTGGGACGTCTCTTCATCCCCTATGGGTTGGATGGATCTTTGAACCTTGGGTCCTGTAATGTTGATCTCTCTTTTTCCTGAACAACTACTCACTGAAATATTAATATCTTTTGGATTTATGGCACCCCTTGTGTTGGGAAACCTACTCCCTGGCTCCTGGCAGTCTATCCTGTGGGATTCCAGCGGGGCCACCAAGGGGTTCACATATGGAAACACATATATCCTTCTTTTCCTAAAAACATCAGCATTAGCTAACACTAGCATTGCAATTATCCCTGAACTAAATGTAACTCTGGTATTTGGGGTACCGCTACTAAGATCTAGATAGACCAGCTCAATGTCTTTGATTATTACTAATCCTAAATCCTCTATTTCTTATAGCAGATGCAGGAGAGAGCTTCTATTGGATAGAGCGGATTCATTATCAAACAGGGAAGCAAAGATCAAAATTTTAGTTGCTTGCCCAAAACTGTGTCCAGCATAAGTCTTATCACTGAACCTTACATCAGAACCCAATGCAGACAACAGCCCTGAACAAGGTCAGAACCCCCCTCCAGTAGCCTCCCCTGGCTGGGATCAATTCGTACTGGGCGAGTATCCCGACCAGGAGGTATGGAAGGGACATTATCCTTGGCCTGACCTAGTTCTGGTGCAACAACTTAGGTTTGTGCTGTTAAGTTCCCTGAGTTGTGGTCTTTCCTAATTCCTCAGTGCGCTACATCTGTGTCAATATGCATTTAAAATTCTCCCATGTGTTTTCTGCTCCACCCACCGTACATTTTGGAGTCCCTCTATCTTCCTGCCCTTCTTGCTCCCCTAATTCTTTCCAAGAGGGGTTAACTGCTATAAAGGTGAAGGTGGGAGGATTCATTTCTCAACCCCCTAAATTTTGGCTGTCATCAAATATTGGGGGCCTGGAGTCCTTCCTACTTTGAGGCGGGGTTGAGATGTCTGGCTCCTCAAGTGCCGTAGGAAGCCTCCATTGTTTTTGCTTCCATTTTGGAATGCGCCAAATCCTATTCTTCTTCCCTCTCTGACCTTTTAGTCCATTACTTTCTTTCAGAGGGGCAGCCTCCCCAGGATGAACAGCATCTAAACTGTCAATGCACTGTTTAACGTGGAGGGGATTAGTTAATGTTTCAGTAGTGAAATATATGTTTGTGTTCTTTTTTTTAAAGTTAGGGTACACCTGCAATGGATTCAGAGGTTCAGTTACGTTTGTGGTTATCCCAGGACTGACATACAAGTATGCCCTATGCAATGTTTTTTAGGGGCAGATCCTACCGGGGACTACCTCTAAACAGAGAAGTAATGGGGACCCCCTTATCTTCCTGAACCTCAGCCTGGATTCCCAAACTAGACACCCTTATACACGTCTGGTATGCCTGGGATTTTACCTTGATGCCGTTTTCAAGCTTACTTATACTAGGATTAACAGAGTTGAGCTTCTGAACCCCTCCCCCCCCCCCCATTAGAATTGGTGAGAGGACATCCAGTATATTATCAGAGTTCATAGTGGTTTTCTCCAACAGGGATAAAATTAGAATCAAGTCCATTTCCATCTCAGTATCTTCCGCTACTACCGGTAGAACACTTCCACCAGTGGTCTGTGTTAATGGAGACATTGAGATTGCTCCGCCAATGTTCTGAAGGAAAACGTACGGAAAAGTGAAACTGTCAGCTCAGAGAGAGCAGGGCAAGCGCCCACCTCGATCTCACGTACTACACCAAAGGCCACTCCCTGGGCCTTATCCTTCGCTACTGTGCACCTTAGTGAACTCCTCACGCCCTTCGTGAATATCGACATCACAGAGGGATAGGATTTCAGGTGTAAGAGGTGACCCGGGGGTTTCCCCTACCTGATGGTCTTGAGTAACTTAAGAGGACTAGTGTGATCAGAGATGCGACTAGCTGGCCCTGGATGGAACCCTGGCGATCCTGCGGGTGTTCCATATGGAGCTGTTGAGCGTCCTGAATGCAGGCACCTGGAGGGCATCACCAGCGAGTGATTAGTTTGTGGGCTTGCAAACCAAGAACACTGCCACACTAGAGCTGGCTGACTGGCTGAGCATTGGTGGATATGCTGATTATGCTGGCTATGCTGGATAATCCTGATTCAGCCTGCCAGGCTCAAACTCAATGTTGCATAGTTCGGTGGAACTAACTCCGCTGGTCTACTCTGAACGACACACTCTAGGCCAAGTGAGTCATGAAAGTCCACAAGATTACAACCAATAAACCATTAAGCAGAGTCACGAATGGAGTTGGTCCACTCCTAAAAATATAGCTTAACAGTCGACCAGCCAAATCAGAGCACCCCACCACTTATACTGCCAGGCTCAACCCTGATGTGTTAGTGGGCCAGTGACAATAAGAGAGCGGGTCTGAAACGAACCTCTCCGCAGTGCAAGCTGCGCTGGCCTAACACCGACAGCCTCTGTGCATGCGGGTGGAAGCGCGGTGCTAGCCTGTTCCCCCTGCTGACACCCACCCTCAGCGGCTCTCTGGTTTGAAACAAATGGAGGAGTTCTCTTCTCTCTTCTAGCCAATTTCCCTCTGTCCATCTTGAAAGGGCTCTTTTCAATTTCACTTTCACAGTTTACACAGCAATCTGGCGGTAGTGCATATTTAAAAGAGCTGCTTTATTTAAAAACAACTGCTTAAGGGCAACCTGGGGCTGGAGCTAAGGGAGAGTGCTTGCCAAAATAACTCAGCGAGGCTGCTAGCTTACCGCTCCACTTACCCCTCCTCCATATGGTTGGTCCTCACTGCCTGTCACCTGTCACATATCTCCTGCTCGTCTCTGTAATTTTGCTAGGCGTCCCCCCCAATGAAGAGTGGTAGTCTGGCAGCTGGTGTAGCGTATATTTATTTGGCAAATATATATCACTCCAAGAGAGCGCCAGGCAGACTGCTCCGATCGCTCTGATCGCTGCGCGCGTTTTCGCGCATGCGCAGTAGCGTCCAAAATGGCCGCTACACGCAATAGCGTGAATACGTAGTGCGCGTCAACTAGACCGTGACACTACATATCTCCCCCTTTTACAACACACACAAAACTATGTACATATATCACTGAAAGTTCACTCCAGTTCATAGTCTTTAAACTTGGATGGTCTCACCACCGCTCTGCCAGCTCGGGTGCATCTTACCGGGGTGTGGTGTTCTTCTCGACCTCTTTCTTCGACTGGGCTCCCCCTTCTTTCCTCTTGGGTACATTTTCTTTCTCTGTCTCCACTCTCGCCCACTTCCCTTGTCCTTTCCTCCGTTGTTAGTCCTTCTCGTACCTTCCTCTCGCTGTTACGGTCGTCAGGAACACTCTCTCCCTTTTCCCCTTGAGGAGCTTCTACTTCGTCTTCCGTCTCCTCTGGTTACGTCGTTCCCTCGTTATCTTCGCGTGGCCACTGTAGGATTTTGTTGCATTTTGCCATACGGTCTTGGGACCACACGTTGCCATCACTGAGCAACGCCGCTCGGTCGTACACCTCTTCCACTCTTAGGGGTGGAGAATATTTGCTATCTCCCTTTCTCTTGAGTACTGCCAACTTTACTTTGACCCACTCTCCTTTTTCTAAGGCTGCCTCTCACACTTTTTTCCTGCGATTGTAATTTTCTGTGTAGATCCTCTGTGCTTTCTCCAGGTTGTGTTGCACCACTGCTGGAGACCATTTGCTCGTGATTGTCTTCTCTTTCCATGTGACATTGTCCTTGGTGAAAGGTTGTCTTCCTCGTAGAATTTGAAACGGGCTGTACCCCGTGCTGGTAGGGGTGATGCGGTAGGCCCACACCGTGCTTTGTATTTCCTTTTCCCAGTCTTTGCCCCTGGAGATGGCTGCCTGTATGGAGCCCATTATCACCCTGTTGAACCTTTCTACCTGACCGTTGCTGGCAGGGTGATATACCGCCGTGTGATTGAGCATAATGCCATTTCTCTCTGCAAATCTGACCCATTTGTCCGAAGTAAATTGGGGTCCATTGTCACTAATTATGGCTCTGGGGATGCCTTCTCTGAGAAAGACTGTTGTGAGAAATCGAAGTACTGTGTCAGTGTCCATCTCCTCTTGAATGTGTACCTCTGGCCATTTTGAGCATTTGTCCACTATAACACACATGTACTTTGGAATTCCCAGGTTGCCTAGTACTGGTCCCTGTATGTCCACCGTCACTTCTTCCCAGGGATTATTGGGGTTTGTGAACTTCCCTAGAGCGGGTCTCATTGGTTTCAGAATTTTGTCTGCTCCTTGGCATTGCTCATAGTCTCTTATGTGTCTCTCTACTTGTAGATCTATTCCTGGCCACCAATACGTTTGTTTGGTTCTCGCTTTAGTCTTCACGATTCCCAGGTGCCCTTCATGTAATATTGTCAATAGATATGGTATTACTTTCGCTGGTGGGACCACTCTGTCCCCTCTGTACACAAACACTCCGTCATCTCCCACCGACAACTCATCTCTGACTTCGTAGAATTGTCGAAGTTGGTGCGTCTGTTGTTTCTTCTCGGGCCACCCTTGAACTACGCACTTCTTGATTTCTACCAGGTCTCTATCCGCCTCATATGCATCCCTCCATTTTTGTCTACTTATTGCCCCTTCTGGATCTTCTGTCAAGGCTACCATCACATCGTCTTCTTCCGTGCTGTTGGTGGCACTTTCCATTGCCGATGCTCTGCTGAGATAGTCCGCTATCTTGTTTCGTGAGCCCGGTATGTATTCCACATCAAAACGATATTCCAAGAGTTTCAGTGTCATTTTCGCTATGCGGGGTGTCGCGCTGGCATGTCCACTTGACGTTAATACCTTCACTAATGGTTTGTGGTCCGTTTTCAGTAGGAATCTCGTGCCCCACAGGAACTGGCGATACTTCCCCATGGCCCAAACTACAGCAAACATTTCTTTCTCTATCACGCTGAACTTTTGTTCTGAATTCGTAAGCGACCTGGACGCGAAACTAATCGTCTCCTTCATGCCATCTTGTCTCTCTTGCATAAGCACTGCTCCTAGCCCTTTTTCGCTGGCGTCCGTCATCAGTATCGATTTTCCTAGGGGGTCGAACCCTTGTAGCGGGATAGCTTGGCTGATTTCTCTTTTTACGGTGTCGAACTCTTCTTGTGTCTCTTCGGTCCATGTGAATGCGGTTTGCTCTCTCGTGAGCTGCCTCATGTGGTGCGTTTTCGTAGCAAAGTGCTAGACGAACTTACTGTAGTGTTCTGCCATCCCTAGGAAGGATCTCACTTCTTCCTTGGTGGCAGGTGGAGGAGCATCACAGATGGCTGTTACGTTCGCCTTTTTTGGTGTTATTCCCTGTTCTCCGATCTCATGCCCCAGGTAGGTGACTGATGGCATGCCAAAGCGGCACTTCTCCCACTCAGCTGTTAGTCCGTTCTTCTCCAAGATCCTAAGCACCTCATCCAGTTTCTCGTTGTGGTCTTCCTGTTCCTTCCCCATCACTAGGATGTCATCTTGGAAATATTGTACTCCCTCTATGTCTCGGAACAGACTGGCCATTAGTTTTTGAAAAACCGCTGCTGCTGAGGCCAGACCAAAGGGCATGCGACAGAACTGATAGCATCCAAATGGTGTTATAAAGGACGTCAGTTTCTTACTCGTGGGGTGCAGGACCCCCTGGTGATACGCCGACCTTTCGTCCGTGCCAGCATTTCCTCTATGCGCGGCAGCGGGAACTTCTCCACCACGATACATTTATTAAGTTCTCTGAGGTCCACACATAAGCGCACCTTGCCCGTCGGTTTCATGGCCACCACGAATTGCGCCAACCATTTCGCGCTGTCGATGGGTTCAATAATTCCTTCTTCCTCCAGTCGGTGTAGCTCCTGTTGCACCGCCTCTCTCACTGCGATCGGTATGTTTCTCACTTTGTGTGTTACCGGGTGGGCATTCTCCTTTAGCACAATTTTGTGGGTGAATTTTCCCAATTTCCCTATCTTATCTCCAAATATTTTCGGATATTCTCTTCGCATTCCTTCTGCCTTAAGCCATTTTTCCTTCCGAAGTTGCTAACACTTGGGTGTCATCTCCCGGAATTCAGTTGCATCCCCAATTCTCCTTGGTCCATCCACCCTAGGACCGAGGGTCCTTTCTCTGCGACGTACAATTTGCACTGGGCACTGCGTTCTTTGAATTGAAAGAGCAGTTTCTGGAACCCTACCATTGGGATAGGTTCCCCCGTGTATGTGACCGGTCGTATGTCGGGAGATTCCAGATGTGGGCCTACTATAGGTTCAAATTTCGCATTCCGCACGGACCTTTGGACAATAGTGTTTGGGGACCCTGAATCCGCCACTATTGTGATTTCCACTCCTCCGATGAGCATGTCGCACTGGGGTTTGCGAGACCATCAGCAGTCAATGCCTAGCACTTGGTCTTCCACGCAAAGGACGTCGTCGTCTTCCTCTTGATATTCTTCTTCCTCTCCTTGGTCTTGTGCCACGTACTTCACGGTGCGCTGTTTCCACTTCCTTCGGCAAACCTTCTCGTAGTGACCTATCAGGCCGCAGAACGCGCACTTTGCTCTGAAAGCGGGACATCTTTTGTCATGTGCTGCATGGTTCGGGCTACCACACCTGTAGCACTTTGGCGTGCCTTCTTTGTCCTGTTTCCTCGTTTGTCCTGTTTTTACTTTCCCTTTGTGCGTTCCCTTGTTCTCTCCTGGCGCCGGTTTTCCTCTTCCATATTGGTCGGCGTCTTCTACTTTGTTTATCGTAGGTCTCGGGACTTGTTCTCTCTTAGCTGCGTCTGCGCATCGCTTGGACAGTTCAGCCCTTTTCACCATGGCTATCACGTCTTTTAGCGTCGCATCTCCATTTGCCCACAATTTATCCTGCACCGTCTTGTTTGTTGTGTGCATTACTATTTGGTCTTTTATAAATTCGTCGTGCAGAGCTCCGAATTTACACGTTATCGCTAGCTTCCTTAATGCTGCGACGTAGTCGTCTATCGTTTCCCCAGCTTCTTGTTTCCTCTGCTGGAAATTGTAGCGGTCGATAGACGTGCACACGGCGGGGCGGTAGTAGTTTTCTAAGTCTTCAATGGCGTGTTTGAACACATCATCGTCTGCTGGTGGTCGGGTGGCCGGTACTAAATTTTGGAATACTCGTATGCCTTCTGGTCCCAGATTATGTAGGAGTATCCTCTTCCTCCGGCTGCTGGAAAACGCCTCTTCATTCTCGTCCTCCAATGCTTCGAGGTAATTTTTGAAATATTCTCTCCAGTCCTCCCATTTCATTTGAGGCTCCCCGGTTCTTGGCAGGAACGGGATCGGTGTCGTGAGCGCTGACGCCTGTGCACACATTTCGGCGCGCTCCCTGTTCTCTTCTGCCTCGTTTCTGGGACTGCCTGGCGCTTCCATCCCTTCTTCTCCTCTTCTCCTCTTCGGGTCGTCCGGGCCTCTTCCGTGCCCTCTGCGCTGTACCTCCCTGCTTCCGCCAGGGCCTCCGCTATGTCTCGCTCCGGTCTGCTTCCTTACGCTTCCGTGCGACTGGCCGGCACCTTTGCTGTCCTCGTGCCTCTCTCTAGCTTCCATCTGCCGCTGCCGCGCTCTCTCTTGGTGTCCCTAGTGCCCCTCCTGGGGCCTTCTGGTGCACTTACTACAGTAGGGCTGTGCCTAGCCGCCACCTCCGATTCTCCTGCTGGTGGGGGTCTCTCCTTTTCTGGGTGTGTCCTTCAGGGTTGAGGCATCCCACCCTCGTCGCCACTGTAATGTTGCTAGGCGTCCCCCCAATGAAGAGTGGTAGTCTGGCAGCTGTTGTAGTGTATATTTATTTGGCAAATATATATCACTCCAAGAGAGTGCGGGGCAGACTGCTCCGATCGCTCTGATCACCGCGCGCGTTTTCGCGCATGCGCAGTAGCGTCCAAAATGGCCGCTACAAACAATAGCGTGAATACGTAGTGCGCGTCAACTAGACCGCGACACTACCGTCTCCACCGCAGCAACTGTAAGCATGTAGCACGATGTAGTTTCGGCCCGGGAAGGTGAGGCGGGCAGCACAACAGTACAGTGCGAGCGTCGGCCTGGTCCGGCAGGCTCCTCTACGACCCCTCCTCCACAACTCATGTAAGCTTTTCTGCGGGTTGGGCTGCGGTAAGGCTGTGAGGCAGTTTTCTCGGCTAGGACCCTACGCCACTGCTGCCCCCCACCTGCAGCAGCAATCCGTGTCCTGCGCCAATCAGCGTCCTGCCTCCTCCATCCACCGACTGCCTCCATCACTTCCGGGAACTCCGAATCACTGCAGCGCAAATCCGTCAAGACTACAAACCAAAATGGATACAAAATGAAAGGAATACTTTCTACATTACAGTAGTATATTTACATTTTCGTGTGCTTAAGTTGTGTATACTTATAATGTATGATTGCCTATTAGTATGTTTTACTGTATTCTGATCTCATCTTACATATTTCTTGCTACAAACCGGAAAGTGATTGTAGATGTAGAGTTTGCTTCTGACTTAAAAGTTAAGGTAGTCATAAAGTAATTGTTTGAATTGAGGGAGCTGTGCGTAACATCGCACAAACATGTTTTTTTAAACTCTTTTACAAGGCATGGGAATTTACAGTAAGTGAGCAAACGTTGAATCAAAATAAAGCATCGCAAGCCGCACTTAGGAAATGGTTTATTGATTGAGACTATTCCCAAACATCCTGAAAAGGAGCTCAGATTGAGCTCTCACTTCCAAACAAACCAGTCCAAAAATGTAAACTGCATGTGGACTACCTTTGGCAACTGGGTTGGAACAGCAATTCGGTTCGCAGAGAAAGTTTGTGAGCTGCTTTCTGTAGCAGCACAGCCAGCCAACAGATACAGTTAAGAACTAAAAAAACACGAAGAACCAATGTTAATTAACCAAAAAAGGGTTATGTGGTCTATTACTGTTGCTGAGTTGCAAGAGGGATACATCCTCGTGTCCTTTTTAAAGATGCTTGCGCAAGGCGCCAATGGGGATGCAAGCCCCACTTAGTGAACTTGCGTCTCTATGTGTAGAAAGGTGTCAAAAAAATAAACAGTAGTATGTTTTAAAGCAGATTTGCCTCTCAAATTGAGTCATGCTTGCCTCTGCCCCCTATCTTGATAACTAGTTATAGGAGTCAAACCTGTCACACATCTCTAGACTTGCTAATTAATTTGTTACATACCCTTCTACTAATACCCGTATCTACCATTGACCTGAGTTCTCTGAAGAGTGGCTTGTGAAAGTGTCATGTTCCCAGCCATCACATTTTCAGCCCTAGTGCAGGATTCAGTATGATAGATTTTCCGTTATGGCCTCCTTCGCGGTCATTCTCCAGAAGATGCAAGGGGCCTCGGAAAGACTGCTCAATATATTTTACCAGGTCTAGAGTTCATGTGCTGAAATGGATATTTCTCAGTAAGCAAACAGGAGTCATTCAGGGGGCATCCCAGTTCATCCTCGTGAGAATTCTCTTTTAAAGATATTTCAAGCATCTCTACCAACCCCATTTTCTAGTGAACAATAAGAATTCAAAATCATATGTCGAACCACTTAATCCCACAAGGCCTTCATGTAAGCAGGAACGTCTAGAGCTGCATTCAGGGAGACCTTCACGAGGGAAACCAACTTGTACCCCAATGAGCCACCTGAGAGCCACTGAGCAGTTGCTTACTAGAGAGCCACTGCTCTAAATGCATTTTAGAGTACTTTTAGCATGCTTTCTTATCTTAATAAAGGACCACATTCCATTGAAAGAAAGCCTTGAGTTACTTGAAGACATAATGATAACAACTATGCATATAATTTTTAGCAGTTGATGGAATCTTAATACGTTCATTTTGCACCCAGATTTAGGTATATCACAGGAAACGGTCATCTACAAAAACAATATTACTTCAGCATTACAACTGGTCTCATATGGCATTAGCACTATCATTGGAAATTGTTGTGTACGTGCTACATTTTCTCTTGTAATTCAAGAATTCCTGGCATTTGTAGATTGTAATTGTATTGATATTGCGCTTGCTACACCTGACGAGTCATCAAAGTGCTTTACGCCGGTAAGCACGCTGGTTAATGGTTAGTTCAGTGTTATTGTTAGGAATAGGGATCTCTAGTTGGCACCTTTGTCCACGTAAAGACCCCTGCTTCTACTCAGGTTAGATAACTCCTGCTCACCCCTTTGGTAGCTTGGCAGGCTTATCCCAAAGGCAATGTGTAAAGTATTTGTGCCCATAAACACAGTAACACAGTGAAAACATGACAATGAACACCACACCAGTTTAGAAAAATAAAGTATCATTATCTAAACCAGACAAGACCAAAATGACAAAAATCCAACATACATGTATTAAGATATTACTTTTAAAACAGGTAAACAAAAATAGCAATAGTAGAAACAAACAGCTCCACCTGGGGCTAATACAATGTCGTGACAGGCATATATCAAATGTACCACGCCAGCTGCGAGGTGCGTGGGCTGGGCACACGGACCCTCCAAACAACAGTACCTTTAAAACAAAGTCAACATATGATGCATGGCATCATGGAGCTGAGGCGTCGATGCCGAGGTGAAGCCGGTTCCTTTCAGCCACAGGGGAGAAGAGGGGCCGAGTCCATGAGGCGAGACATAGAATCCAGGACAGGGGAAGTTAGGCAGCGTCGGTGGTGAGGCATCAGTTCCGGTGATGCAATGCGACGTCGGTTATCAGCTCTGGATGCGGGCGGTGACAGGGTCGGTGCAGGCGCTGGCATTGGGAAGGTTGATAATTGAAGGCTTTAGCAGGTGCCGAAGGGCGCCGGAGCTGGGGGTGTATCATGTGCTTCATGAGTGGTGACATTTGCCTCGGTGCAGGTGGGGGCATCACTGGTGGCAGTGCTGACGGCGTCTGAGTTGTTTTTCTTGCTTTGTAGCACCAACCACACAATTCTTAGGGCCCACAAACTGGAATTGGCACCCCTTTTGAATGCAGGAGTCCACAGAAGAGTCCATGTGATGGTCAGTGGGTAGCAGGTGAAGTCTCTGTGGCCCTGAGACTTCCAAACAGAAGGCAAGCACACTCAAGCCCTTGGAGATTCTTCTTCAAGCAGGTTCACAGCAAAGTTCCATTCCTTGTCCTCTCCTTATCAGAAGCAGAAACTGAAGGCCAACCCAGCAAAGCACACACAGCAAAGTGGCAGTACTCCTCCTTACAGCTCTCCAGCTCTTTGCCTTGGCAGAGGTTCCTTTTAAGTCCAGAAGTGATTTAATTCTCTGGGGTTTAAGGTCCAATACTTATATCCCATTTTCTCTTAGTTCTCTTTGTGGCATTGTCTCTGAGCCCAGTTTAAACCAATTCTATTCTCTCTGGTGCAGCATAACCACAGGAGGTGGAGACAGCATTGTACAAAGGGTGACACAGCCTATTCAGGTGCAAGCGAAACTCCTCCCACCACTCTAAATGCAGCCAAGCAGGGCCGGACTTAGAACCAAAACCGGCCCTGGCAAAGTGCTCGGCCGCCCCCCTACCCCCCCTTCCCCCCCCCAGGGCTTGGGGGTGCCGCCGAGCGCTTTGCCAGGGCCGATTTTGTTTCAGGGCCGATTTTGCAGCAACTCTGCAAAAACGGCCCTGTAACAAATACGGCCCAGCTATGAGTCACCTAGGAAAGGCAGGATACACCTCAACTCCCCCCTCTTTAGGACAGTCTAGAGTGAGTGCACATCCCCAGCCTCTGTCACTCCAAATCCAGACAGTCAATACCTAAATGCTTAGTTTGGACGCGGAAGCCTGAAAGAGCCCTGTCCTAGTGACACCATGTTTGCAAGCATCTATAAAAATAACAAGCCACAGAAGAGGACTACCTAATTGTAGACACTGTGGCTGGAAACTAATCTACAGTTCAAAAGATTTGAATGAAAGGCTGTTAAGAGGATTGTTTATTTCAGATGCTGCAGCCACAAATTTCAAAGGCACATAACAAAGCACCACTGAATATACTTCCAGTTTTGGTGTTTAAGAAATCACCCAGCACTTGTCCTGAGGAGAACCCATAAAGGAAGTGTGGTTTAAAATGCATAGACCATGAACAATGGGGTATCCTTGTACAACGCACATCAATATGCACAATATAATTAAGTTTTAGCGAAAGACAATTTTTTCAAAATCATATTAGAAAAATCTGGACCCCTATACTGTGTATCAAGAGCATCTGTTGCTGATGTAATTCTATGGCTCTCCAATTGAAGGTCTGGTTGCACACTTATTACCCCATGCTTTAATGTGTCTTTTGTACATATTTCAATTTATGTTGGTTATTTCTTGATAGAGCACAATGTCCCTTTAGGATTTGCATATTTCAGAATCGATAGTTGGTATCACTCACTCCCTTCTCTGAAATGAGATTCAAGCTTTGAAAAGTGTTATGATCATGTGTTAAAACGAACTAGAGGTCATGTTTATTGAGGTAGATGATCTTTATAAAAAAGTAAAAATGTGTTAAAATCAAGGCGCCTCCTAGTATTGTTTTACGTTCATATTTAATGAGGCCCAAGGTTGTCCTTGTCAATGGCCCAACCCCACTTAGTTTACTTACTTTCTAAAAGGGGCAATTTAAAAACCATCTTCCTAAAAATATGTTATTAAACGCTAAGTTCAGAGAGGCTAAACTTTACTTCTTTATTCTTTATCTTGACCCAATGGAAAGTTATACTTGCAAGAAGTTACAAAGCAAGTCCCATGTTAGCCTATGGAACAGATGGCCTTTCAATAATAAAAAACGAAATAGGTAGTATTTCACTATCATGACATGTAAAGCACACCAGCACATGTCCTACATTTTACATACACTGCACCCTACTCAAGGGGGTACCTTGGGCCTACCTGAGGGATGCCTTACAATCTATGAAAAGGGGCTGTTAGGGGCCTGGCAAGTGGGTGCATTTGCTTGGTTAATATGGCAGTCACAAACTGCACATGCAGACACTACAGTGATAGGTCTGAGATAGATTTACAGGACTGATCATGTGGGTGGCACAAGCAGTGCTCCAAACCCACTAGTAGCATTTGATATACAGGCCCTGGCACTCTCAGTGCACTTTACCAGGGACTTACCAGTAAATCATATATGCCAATTATGGATAATCAATCATATTTACAATTTAGACAGGGAGAACTGCACTTTGACACTGATCAGCATCTAAGCCAGCAAAAACAACATCCATCACACAGTCAAAAATGCAGGAATTAGAGGCAAAATGTCTGGGGAACTGCGCCAAGGATGCCAAGTCTATCAGTTATTGCTTTCTGTTAGTTATTGGGATTAGTCTTGCGTGTTCAAAGCAAACCACTCCATGCAGTCATTTCAGTTTTTTGTGGAGGACTAAAGTAATAGGAGCTGGTTGCAATCATTATTAGGGGGCAGGAGGTGAGCTCAAGCACAAGGTTGGTGGGATTAATACAGAAGTTAGAGGAGATTACGTATTGTTAGGTTGCATAGGAATTAGTTTCAGCAAAAGGAGGAGAGATTGTGATCTAGTAATGAGTGGTGTGAAATTTGCTGAAAGACAGAATAGTCAAACATGCATGTGTCAGGGTAGGATGTACTCAGACAGAGCAGGCATGCAGAGGATGGAAACTAAGGAGAGGGACATTTGAAAGAGAAGGCAAAAGGAGAGGTGGCAAACAGGTATAATTGAAGGACAGTTTTTTAATGCTGGATTTAGAAGAATGTAGTGAATATATTTTAGACAGCATGAAGTTTAAGGATGGTGAAACATGGTACTCACTCTCCTTGATGGTATTCCGATTGTGAAGTGTGCTACTCGCTCATCTATGGCATTCCTATGGTGAAGCGTGCTACACATTCTCATCTATGGCATTACTATGGTGAAGCGTGCTACCCAGTCTCATCTATGCCATTATTACAGTGTAGCTTGCTACCGACTCGTCTATGGCATTCCTACAGTGTAGCATGCTACTCAGTCTTATCTATGACATTCCCACAGTGTAGCGTGATACTCACTCATATATAGCATTCTTACAGTGTAGTATTAATCACTCATCTAAGACATTCCTACAGTGTGGCGTGAAACTCACTCATCTATGACATTCCTACAACATAGGGTGCTACTCACTCTCATCTATGGCATTCCTACAGTGAATCTAGCAAACATGTCCCCAGATACACTTGGTCTAATTTTGAATGAGTAACACCATAAATTTGAAATTTCCACTTGTCTCAGTGTCTCAATGTGGAGAGAACCACAGACATGCATTTCTATTGTAGATTTTTGATTTTCCATTATCTCAGTGTGTGAATAGGGCTCTAAGCATATATTATGGAATAGGATAAAGCATTATTTCCAGGTCTAGCACAAAGTCCTACATTGACATTTTAGACCCCTTTTAAAGAAGTCACTAGATGAGCTGGTAGGTTCAATATAGTCTTCTCTCTGTTGGGCTGCCTGGCTCTGTACTGGGGCTAATTTTTAATAATGTCATGTGATTATTTAAACTCATCCGTCCATTTGGTCTCCTTTTGCGCCTAAACCACATGATTCTAGCTGCCTATTCAGTATTATGTAATTGGGCGATATCGCATTGCAACCTGACAATATTATAAAAACATGGAGACATGTTCATTTTGTAACAATTTTTGTTGCAATTCTCAAATGGACAAACATATATCCTAGGTTGCTAGCCAAGTAAATGTTGCACGAAACGGCCGAAGTCCATCAATTCCAAATATGTGAGCATTTGCCTGAAGAATTAAGGTCTGGATGTCCAATTGTAATGTTTACTGAATTGTTATTTGTGATTTCTGGAGTATCACAGCAGCAGAACACATAGGAGCATGCATCCCATGTATACGCCCAATGACCTGAGGAAATTCCGCAATCCTAAAAATATCAAGTTTAGTGGTCAGTTGCTGCACAATGTTTGAAAAAGTAATGGTCACACATTTTGTTTTCATTTAGAAATTGTCTAAAAAATCAGCACTGAGAAATCCCACCACATACTGTAACAACAATTCCATGGTGACTTGCCGAAGCCAACAGATACAGGGAACAAGGGGTGTGAATTTATGTAGGAATGACCTACATAATTGGTGTTGTTCTATCCAATATAGACTCAAAATCTGTGATACGGTGATAAATCACCCTCATGCTCAACCTGTAGTTCAAATACCACTCCTCCGATCAAATATTGTGACGATGAACCTAAAAATCACTCCTGTCTCCTCTTCCTCCTGCATGTGCCGCCAGAATTCTCCTTCATCTTGTCACTGCACAAAGAGCATCTATGGAGAAACAGATTTGCTTTCAGGCCCATCTTTTATAGTTCGCACCTGGTGTATCAGTTACTATCTTGGTGCTGGTTTGCAACTGCAAAATACTATTTTGCGATGATTCATAATTTGCGAATGCTTGATACATTGGATCACAGACTCACAATTAGGTAATCATAGTTTGGTATTCGTAAATTTTATTCGCTATATAACAATTCTTTATTTGGTTTGCAATGCAAATTTTGCAAAATCTCAGTTTTCAAAGCCGGATACATTCTGATGTCTTGTTTTTAAGTTTGTTTACGGCTATATTTTGAATCGTGAAATGTTTGCACATTGGACCTACAGTCTGCACAATCAATTATATAATACTAGCACAGATGTTTAATAATTACAGATTGAAAAAACATCCACAATGCCTGGGTGCTGGATAGAAGTTCAAGGTAATCAGAGCTACCTTGGGGATCAGCCAACTACAATTGCCTCACATGGACATACCACTGTACACTGTGGGTGCTGTTGGTCAGTCATATCTTTCTAAAAAGATTAAAATAGGATTGAGAAAGAATCAATAGAGATGCTTTTACTGGCACCAAGACTCCTCTCCTAGGACTCTGGCAGCAGACTAATATATATTTGCAGTGAGAGGGTGGGCCTGAAGATAACAGCAAGACTTGATGACATAGGCCCAACAATTCAGGCTGGCTAGGAAAATATGCTTTCCTAGGATCCAGCTCCAATTGAATCCTCAAGTATGCTATGAAAGGGGCCCGGAGAATTCATACTCACTGCAGCCAACACTAGCAACTGTGTTACTAGCTGTCAAAGACTCCAGAACAATACTAGAGCACAAAATAGATTCTATATCTTTAGCTGTAAACCTACTGATAGAAGATCTTTAAAAATAATATCCACCACAGAAGAAACTGTGCAACAAATATCTAAGAAAACCTCCAGGGCAATAAACGTACTGCAGAAGACAATAAAATAGCTTTAAAGGAACACAGAAATGCTGATGGCTAGAGCAGAAGATTCTGAAGGCAGGACGAGGAGGGATAACATGAGGATGTTTAGGATACCAGAACAAAGTGAGTGTCCTAGCTTGGAACTGTTCATATAGAACTGGATCCTGAATGTCTCGGAACCCAAGTGACTGTCCACTTTCTTGACATTGGAGAAGGCACCCAGGACCCCAGGATCTTCCCCAAGAGCCAACATTGCACATCTCTTGAATTATCGATACAGGGGCACAATCCTCCAGGTTAGGGTAATGTGTGAGAAATCAAGGGTGTCCCTGTATCCAGACTTTACTCTAGCTATGCAGAAACAGAGACGTTTTGATATAGTAAAAGAGGTCATTTAGAGATAAATATCTTAAATATATGATGATGCTTACTGCAAGTTAAAAAGTGATGGCAGAAGGAAAAACGACACTTTGCCACACTGAAAGGTATGTGGGGCTGGCTAGAAGGTTGGCACCCTGTGTTGCTGAGGAGGGGGTCCGATATGTCACAGATGAGACAACAAACATAAGGAGATTAACATCAATAAGTGCAAAATCACAATGAGCAAACCCTATAGGAACAATAACAAAATGACTGGAAAACCCAGAGAGACACCCTACGAGCAACCAGTCAGTGCCACAAATGAACCAGGCTGAAATGATTTTGATGGTCCCATTAAAAACTCTTTGAATGCTGACAGTGAAGAGCAAACAAGAAATGGCCAACAATGACCCTAGAACTATAAACAAATACCACTCTGTATATAAGCACATGTCTCCAATAAATCTAAAGAAAGAGATAGAAATTCAAACTACCTGCCGGACCAATTGGTTAGATTACATGTGGTAACATTTTTGAGACATAGGTTAAGTTGTGAAATACTGCATCAAGTTATACAGTGAAACCGCTAAAATGTTTATTTAGGAGAAAGATAATGGAAGGAATATAGAGATAGCCTGCCTCCCTGGTTGCGTTTAATAAGAGCCCAGATACAGGCCACCTTTATTTACATGTAAATTATTCTACGGGAAGGGAGACAGACACATCCTATATTGGGGAGGTGAGCAGTTTAAAGCTCCACCCGAGGGACTGTTTATGGTGGATGGAGGCTTTGATGTCATCCTAGATGAAAATTTGGACAAACACTCAACCACTACAAATAAAGTACAACATAATAAACAAATACCATACAACTACAAAAATACAGTGGATCTCAGGGATTTATGGAGGTCTGTAAAGACTATGTATAATGTTGCACATAGTTTCTACCCATTTAATATGCCCAGAGTTTTTGCTTGTTGATCACACCGTTTTCAAACTTTACGGTGTGTATCACTCCCATTAATGTAATGGTAAATTGAACTGCACATGTTTACTGCCAGTGTTCAGTTTTTAAGAAAAGGCCTCTGTGACACAGCTATGGTAAGGGGCACTGGGCTGGTTACACGTTAGCACAAATGCACACAAGTATGTGAATGGGTACAGGCTGCACGTAAGAGACTACAGCAGTGCGCAGCCTGGTAGCTGCACACAGGTAACCTGCCTATGGAAGTTTTAAACTGCACATCTGGCCTGTCAAAATACCTTTTTTGACAGGCCTAAACATTCCTTTTCAATATTAAAAAAACATCGATATGTAAGCCTTTTTGCGCATAAAGGCAGAGTGCAGATATTTAAAAGTAGGACATGTTGAACATGTTCTTACAGTGAAATAGCCCCCAAAACGATTGGCACTGTGTTAACACTGGCTGCTGCCACAGGGAATCAATGGGTTCTTTTGGTACATTTATTAATTTCTAAATTTAGATTGGTAGCAGCTAAAAAATAATTCTTCCACTCTTTTGAATTGAAATTTAAAGTACTCTTTAATCGTTATGTTGGATTTTAAACTATTGTTAGACCTGACACCCTTGGGTGGTAATCCTCCAAATGTTTTACATGCAACCCTCCTGCTGAATTTGTTTTAGTTGGCTTTAGGACTCTTTGGGGCCTCTTAGCAAGAAGTTGCGATATTTATCGCAAAACGCGCTTAGCGCATTCATTGTTATCGCTGCCTATCGCTAGATATTTTAGCGGCGAAAACATGCAATTATCAACGATTTTCTCCATTGTGCTAAAATATCCAGCGATAGCGGCGAAATGCGTGAATATCGCTGGAAATCCAGCGATATTCAAGCATTAACGCCAATGGGGACTTAACCTGAAGATCCACCTGCCTTGGATAAACTGGTAAGTCATGTATTTAGCAGGCGTTAGGTTATCGCGATAATCGCGCTAAGCGCGATTTTTTTTATCGCTACACCTGCCTTGCTAATAGGAGATAGCTGTGTTAGCGACTGCTTTCAGTCGCTAACAGTTTGGGTACGCTCGGTTTGCATGTCATTAGCGATAAATATCGCTGACATGCAAAGCGGGCCCCAAACCGGTCGCTATCGCCTACAAGCTGTCACTAACTGCTGTTAGCGACAGCTTGCTAATAGGGCGATAGAAATATCGCCGCTTTAGTGGCAAAAAATGCAGCTAAAGCGGCGATATTGCCCTTGCTAATATGCCCTTTGTACTTTACTACTGCTAACCAGTGCTAAACTGCTTGTGTTCTTTCCCTCAAACCTGGTACTATTGGCCTTCACCTAATTGGCACATTTAATTTAGTAAATGACACTCCATGTACCGAAGGCATGTAAATTAAATGCTACTAGTTGGCCTGCAGTATTCATTGTGCCACCCACTTAAGTAGCACTTTAAAACATATCTCAGGCCTGACATTGCAGGCCTGAGACAAAATAAACCTTCTGCCAGGCCTAAACCTTCCTTTTCAGTACACAGATGTCACCCCTCAGGTAAGCCAAAAGGCTCATGGGAAAGGGTGTATTGTATTTTTTAAAAGTTGGTGATAAGGGCTTAAGTTTTACATGTTCTGTTAGTGAAAACTCCTAAAGTAGTTTGTCCGTATTGCAAGACCTATCTACCTAAAGGGTAACATTAGATTACCTTATTACACTTGGGGGCATATTAGCAAGGGCAATATCGCCGCTTTAGCCGCACTTTTTGCCGCTAAAGCTGTGATATTTCCATCGCCCTATTAGCAAGCTGTCGCTAACAGCAGTTAGCAACAGCTTTTAGGCGATAGCGACCGGTTTGGGGCCCGCTTTGCATGTAAGTGATATTTATCGCTAATGACATGCAAACTGGGCGTACCCAAACTAGCTATCTCCTATTAGCAAGGCAGGTGTAGCGATAAAAAAAATCGCGCTAAGCGCGATTATCGCTATAACCTAACGCCTGCTAAAAACATGACTTACCTGTTTATCCAATGGGAGGTGGATCTTCAGGTTAAGTCCCCATTGGCGTAAATGCGTGAATATCGCTGGATTTCCAGCAATATTCGCGCATTTCGCCGCTATCGCTGGATATTTTAGCACAATGGAGAAAAACGTTGAGAATTGCATGTTTTCGCTGCTAAAATATCCAGCGATAGGCAACTAAGCGAGGATATAAATAAGCCTCAGCGGCATGGTTGCCCGTGTTTCTGGGTCTCTTCAATGTCAAGTGTATCACACTTGACATTGAAGAGACCGAGAAACACGGGCAACCATGCCGCTTGGATAATGCACAATAAAGAGTGGAGGCTTCTACATATCCTCGCTTAGGTGCCTGATTTAATCTTTGACCGTAGACATCGATAAAATAGGTCACCGCGTTACTTTGATAGTGCATATTAAAAAGTTGAGGCTTATTTATATCCTCGCTTAGTTGCTCGATTTATTTTTGGTCGCAGACATTGGAAGAAACAGATCACCGCGTTATTTTGACATATTCCTATAAGAAGCCTATTGAAGCTCTGGGTTTTGATAATTAACCTGACACATTTTGCTATACTGTTTTCGAAACCCTGAAGAAGTCTCGTTATAGGAGATGAAACGCGTCGGCTATGACTTTTTCACGATCATGAAGTTTTTGATCCTCTATGTCTGTGAATATATGGAATAAAGAAAATAATCTTGTATGAAACAACACATCTACGTTTTGGACATTCCTTTATATATTTGTTGACTCTTCATGGATAAGTGCTGAACCCTTTTGTGTTCATGTTCATGACAGGATTTTCCTATTGAGGAGTTCAGAGGGAAGTGCTCCTCGGTTCATTGCACTACAGAATTCAAGAATAAGAAAACACTATTCATTTGTGAAGTGCGGTTTCTTTAGCCTTCACCCTCTTCCTTGTTCCCTAGTAAGTGATAGTTTAAGTTTGGGAGCAGGTAGGAAAATTATTTTTGCACTTTAATGAATTGTAATTTA
The DNA here is from genome assembly GCF_964204655.1 of Triturus cristatus. NCBI lineage: Eukaryota > Metazoa > Chordata > Amphibia > Caudata > Salamandridae > Triturus > Triturus cristatus. Next base: position 559,823,447 of record NC_140582.1, read on the forward strand.
AAATCCCCTTTAGTGGTAAAGTCAGATTTTAGGCCACAATCTGAAAATGCCACTTGGCATTTTCCTATCCTAACCATTTGGTTCCTGCTGTCTGTGCCCTGGGTCAAATGACTGTGAATAGTTTGGCAGGTGGCCTTTGTGTATTCTTCCCAATGAGTGAGACAAAGGGGGACTAGTGGTTGGTAGGATGGGCCATGCTTCCATTATGGTTGGGGGCGGAGCTGTTCCCTGCACCACTTACATTTCAAAAGGTTGCATCTAGTGTATAGTGTATACACTGAGTGATATGACACCAGTCTTTTGTAACCCCCACTTCAAAGGTTGGCACCATGTATGAATATTGGACATGCTGAGCCACTCATCATATCACTTCTGGACCTGTGCAAGACTCAGAAGAAGGACTGCCCTGCTGTGCTCCTGCTGGAAGGGCTGTCCTGCTGCCTGGGGAAGGTAGCCTGGACTTGTGCTTCAAACCCCGGACCACCTGAGTGACTCCAGGGCTAGCTGCCTGGCCTCCTGTGTAAGTTACAGGGACATTACAATCTCCAGAGATCTGTCCTCCATCTGCCTAGCTTATCAGACCTGCAACTGAACCTACCTGATTCCCAGGATGTGCCTCCCTAGGTCTTGGACCCTGGCTGGCATCAGAGTGCACTCCTCTTTAAAGAAGGGTGAATCCCTGAAGTTTTGTGCTCCTCACGACCTCGAACGAGCCGGTTTGCTCTGAGACTCTGATTACCGCAACTGCCGCCAATGAGAAGAACAGTGAACCCGACTCTACATACTCCGTCGGCCGCCAGCGACGACCATGGTGAGATCTGCACTTTATGCTACAGCAACAACAGCCTGCAGTGACCGTCAGTGCAAAGCTGCTGCAACGACCGCCCACAACACGCAACCAGACATTCAAGCTGCAGCAACAATCCTCCGTGATGCCATGCCTGGTTTTTACGCTACAGTGACAACCATTTGTGACGTTCTCCATGCTCTTTGTGGCTTCCTCCACCGCAAACAGAACTCTTCACACCAGACTTTGAGAAGGGAACTTTTTCAGCTGGTCTAACTTTGTTTCTAAATCCGGCCTGCACTCTATCACAGTCGGCCTAAACTTCTGAATTTCCCCAGGTCTAGCATGACTAAAGATTTTGAGTGGCCCTTTGTGCTCTTCGGCACTATAAATGCCTAAGAATGTAGAAATTGCATTTTTCCAGTTCTACTGATTGGATTTTGTTGTTATGCTATCATTTTATTTATTAAAATCTACTCTATTTTTATAAATTGATGTGGAATTTTTTTTGTGTTTGTTTGACTTTAGCAGTTATGTGCTGCATAAATACTTTACACATTGCCTCTGAGTTAAGCTTGACTGTTTTTGTGTCAAGCCAACAGAGGATTAAGTACAGGTTAATTTAATGACTTTTACATTCACCTCCAACCAATAACCCAATTTCTTTCCATTATTATTTTCGAAAAAGCACTCTTAGAAAGTTGGCATTTATCTGCCTGAAGTTTCTGGGAGTCTCCAGCTGCCTATGCTGGTAATAGCTCTCTCACTGGTAAATGCGTACTGTAGCAAAGGAGCCTAAGTGTGGACAGTATGGATCTCGCTAACAAGATGGATGGGGGAGGAGTTGGGCCCTGTCTGATTACATTTCAAAGGGTCTTTTCCCAGCACTCACAAAGGGACCGGACATCAATCGTTTGTCTCACTAGCTGGACCACAGCCAAAACCAGGAAAGGGGGAAGGTTAGATGAAGGGGAAATCCCCCACCCACAAGCTGGACTGGGCATAAAAGTGGCATTCCAAAACATGCAAGAGAGTAAGACCTCGCACCCAGACTGCAACAGTGGCAAACCTATGGAAAGCTGTAAGGGAAAAAACCCATATACGCTAATGGACTGAGAAGTCGGTCTACAGCAGACCCTAGGGCTAGTGAGTCACTCTAAGGACCAGTGATGCTGGCACCCTTAGACCCTCTGAGGAACAGTTGGGGGGAATACTTGGACTCCATTGCCCCCCAGAAGTCCTGCAAGATGGCCAGGAGGACAAGGACTCTGCGGAGGGTACGGCAGGGGAGAAGACTGCGCAGGGAGCCAATGAAACCAGCTCCCCACAGATTGTGCCCGTTTTGAGGCCAGAAGATCTGCTGAAACTACTCCTGTTGGCTAGGGCCCGCCACCAGAAGTAAAATGATCCCAAGATCATCAAATGCAGCCTAAAGGCGCTTGAGATATTAATCTTGCAAGGATTTGATCTTTGACCCCCCCCCCCCCAACAGAACGAAGAGCCTGAATCACAAAAGTAAACTTAGACCAAAAGTCTAAGTTTAGACCTAAAGTCTAACATTACTACTACTAAAGTTAGACTTTTGGTCTAAGTTAGACTTTTGGTCTAAACTTAGACTAAAAGGCTAATGTTAGTAGTAGTAGTAAAGATAGACTTTAGGTCTAAACTTAGACTTCAGGTCTAAACTTAGACTTTTGGTCTAAGTTTACTTTTGTGAATCAGGCCTGAAGAGTGTGGCGCTCCACTGAAAATTCCAGATTTACTTCCGGCCTGGGGTAGCGCCCAGGATTCGGTGCAAGAGTAATTTATTTATTTCCCCAGAGAGGGGGTGTGCTTGGGGCCCCCTCCCTCGGACCTAATTTGGGCACGAAGACTCTATTCCCTGTGCCGATGCAACTTCTCTGGGTCCTGAGATTCCACCCCGAGGCCCCGATCACAAGGACAGGGTCCCAGGACCTTGAATAAGGGAGCACCTCCCAGCTCCCCATGCCCATGACTGGGGTATAAGAGAGGCCCAGCACCAATAACATCCCGCCCATGAGGATGCGAGCAGGAAATGGACATGCTGGTTTCTGCACCAGCACTGTACAGTGTCGGTAAGGAGGGAATCCAGCACAGCAGCGCAGGATTGGGCTTCCAGCACTGCCCTAATGAATAAGAAAGCTTGCAGGTGTCCTGGGTGAGACTGGGCACATCTCTAAACAAAAAAAACAAAACAAGGAATGCATCACAAAGCTACTGCATGGTTCTTCCAACACAGCAGGAGAGCGGCTAATTAAATAATTACTGTTCTGCAAAAGGAGTGCCCCATAATGTCCTGTGGGGTTTATTTTGCATATGTTTTCCTATGCTTGTAGTGGCCCCAAAAGGGCAGTGGCACCACCAACGTACATTTCTAATGTGGGGGCTACAAGGAGTTGCAACAGCCCCTCACAAAAGATTTGAAAACTAACCCTCAGTTTTGGGGGCCTTGGAATCTAAGATCCCCTGGCCGTTTCTGCCCTATTGTCAAACATACCCAATGCTGGGAGTTTAATTCTAAAACCTGTGGTGTAGCAATCTCTAGTTGGGTTTGAGATTGCATTTTATGTGGCCTAAAGGTGTTAAGGAAAGACTCAGACATATATGATGTTGTTTTTCAATGTTTTAATAATTATATATAACTGAGAGTTGTTTTTGATAAGCATTGTAATGTTTTATTGACAATAATAATTGCCTTTAATCTTGGTTACTTAGTTCAATTATATAATTGTGATTATTAACATGTGGTTCTTAGACTTTTAATGTAATGACCACTTGACAAAGCCAGTAAGCTTTCTTTATATATTGATGTGATGACTTGTGACAAAACTAATAGGCATGCTTTAGTGATACTCCCTATTTGTGATGTTCTATCTGGTAGGGAGTGTACTTTGATTTTGAAGGTCATGACCCATTAGTTCTCAACTGTGATTTCAGAATGTCACCAAAGGTATTTCTACCTGCATGATGTATACATTTGTAAATAATTAATTTGTAGTATTTAGTAGTGTTTGTGTAATAAATGCACTTTCCCATCACTAAAAAACTAGACAATCATTTATTGAGTGCATCAAGCCCAGAGCAGTCAAGTGCTACAATGGGGTGCTTTGTTCCCAGTAAGGGAAAATTGTGGACCTATTACTTGCACAAACCTCACACCTTGCACAACTAATAACCTAATTTCTTACAGATAGCAATATACCATCTGCCATGTGGTACATAGAACAGTAACAAAGTTGGAATATATACTTACCCTGAACAATTATATCAGTACATTGAAAGGTGCCGAAATAGTAGCCAGAGTGTTGTTAGATCAGTCCACGGTAAAGGTGACCCTGAAACAAAGACAATGGTATAACAAATGGCTGTAGTGCATGGATCAATGAGAATTGAAAATACAAGGTCAGATAGTTAATGGATGAAACCAGGAGGTTTTATGTCCCAGAAAACAAGGACTCTGTAAAATCTAGCATAATATCATGTGTTGCCTTTGACCCCACACATTGAGATCAAGAAATCCCCAAAGTTTCTGGAGTCAGGGAAGCTAGCAGGAAAACAATTTCAATTAAATATGTCACAGAGTCTGGAGTCACTGAAAGAGGTCAGAGACAAACAGACAAGAGATCTATGCTGCCTAGCCCCACTATATAAGGGAACCTCAGAAGGGATACACAAAAAAGGTGCAAAAATGGAACACAGTAATTGAAATGGGAAGACATAAAACTATAAAAATGTTTGCCATGCAGCTATTGCATGCTCACCAGAAGGTTATGAATCCCACTACCTACAAAGCCTACAATCGCCCATAAATCGTAGCTCTGACCTGAAGGTGAGCCTACTTCAAGATTAGCAGTTTAGTCTGTCCCTCAAGTTTCCAAAAACCCATTCTCCACACTGTCCATGTCCCTTGAGGCAGTCCTCTTGGGACTTGTAGTTTCTGTTTATATCTGTTTTCTCCTGCTTTTTTACGACACTTAAGACTTGCAAACTGATCTTTCCAGTCTTTCCTTGTCCTGATAGAATGATAGTTATAGTGTAAAACCATAACAAATGTTTTTTTAACGAACCTGAGATTTGTCAGATTTGTAACATTTATTACAAAACATGGTATTTCCCCTCAGTCATCACTCAGGAATATATAACTGCCAACAAATGACCCATGTTTGTGTTCCAGCTGGTTTTCTGCCTGTGGGGTTACTGGAATTGCAAGGGTTTTAGATTGACATACTAAACTGCAGGCAATGTTTTTGATGGGGAAAGTTCTCTTGTGGATCTTTGCAATTTTGGGGTACTACCAACCCTAGACATTTCAAATATTGGAACCCAATGAGAACCAATGGTGATGTAGCTTTTATGAGTTCCAGCATGTTTAATTACTTAGAACTCCCTGCAAATGTGAAAGTATGGGTAAGAATAACACGTTCTTCACTCTTATGCGATTGCAAACTATATAACTTCTGGCATGGGGCAAAAGTTCAACCAAGTTCCCATACTATTACTAATAAAAAAGGCACCCAACATATGCTTGTGGTTCTATTGCATAAGACAAGACTCCCTAAACTCGCAGAAACTTAACTCACACGAAACTCACATTGACAGTACACTGACTTCACATTGGTAGGTAGGAAAAATGGGAGGTGAGAAATGTGAGAGAATTCTGTTCTTTTTTTAAACCAAAGCTTAATGTTTGGGTAAGAAAAGGTTGATGCATCCACACAAGCCACACCACCCAGAAATGCCCTCAGAATTCCCTCCGGTTTTCAGAAATGTCTGACATTGATTGTTTTCCCTAGGTGTCAGTCAACCGCAGGCCCAAAAACAACAGTTAAACACATAACAATAATCAACCTTTTGTTGTTGTTGGGCATTTCCTGTCCCTGATAATAGGCCCACCCACACCTATGGGATAATATTTGAATTGGCAGGAGTGTGGGAGTGCAGGCTGGTATTACGTATTTCCCTATATTTTTGTCTGCCTATAATTAATCAGTGTCTGCAAAACCTTCTTCAGAAACGTACTCAGAATTACCTGGCATTATTGATAATTCATAATACAGAGTGGCTCAAGTGAAACTTTGTTATGTTAAAAATATTTCTAAAGAGTGAGGTCACTATACGGTTTCATAGTGCTGGAGTCTAAAGGACACTGCCGCAAAGCCATTTATTCATGCGCCTGGCGGAACAGCCAGTTAGGAGTTTCCTGAACTGAGAATAAGATGTTAACAATCTGAGGTCCATAGGGAGAGAATTCCAGAATTGAGGGACTAACAGGCACATGCATCAAAAATGAAAATTGCGAGTTCTTATTAGTGATTTTTAAGGAATCGCAAATAAAGACTCGCAAACCGCGATGCACCACAAAAATTGCGAGAAAATAAAGAATCCCTAAAAATCGCAAATATAATAGCGATTCCGGCAATTGCGAACTCGCTAATAGCGATTTCGCTATTTGCGAATTCGCAGTTACCGAAGTCGCATTTTGATGCATCCTGATGACATCACAACCGGGAAGTGAGAAGCCCCAGCCTCATTTCCAGTGCACAGTCTCAGGGAGAGGAGGGAGCTGGCTCTGGGAGCTGAACAGGAGTGGGACAGAGACATCAGAAAAACTTCCTCTACCAAATGGAAGCCTCACAAACAGCAGAGGAGAGCCAAACAGGCAGGAAGCGCAAAATAAAGTTTGCAGAAAAAGAAATTGACACCCTCATTGAGGGAGTAGTCCACAGCCATGACAAGCTGTTTGGAAAGGCATCATTATAAGTGGCAGAGCAGGAGAAAAGGAAAATCTGGCTCCGGATCCAAAACAGGGTCAATGCCATTGGAGTGACACACCGCACCATTGAAGAACTGAAAAAACGATGGTACGACTTGCGCAGTCGGGCTAATGTGCGCATAGCTGACCGGATCAAGGAGGCAAAAAAGACAGGAGGGGGAACACCAACAGACACTGGGAACACTCCCATGCAGGACTTGGTCGAATCCACCATCCAGCCAGAAGCTGTTGTAGGGGTGACCCAGCTTGACACGTCCGGAGCAGCAAACACATCTGAAGGTAAGATGAATGCATGTTACCATTATCCCAAAATGTAAAGGTAGAACATGACCACAGTACAGCCCAAGTGCACACTTTGACCATCCAGCACACAATGTATACATTAGGGGTGGTGCATTATGGGAGATGTAGTCAGGTCAAGCAGTTACAATGACAAATCTCAGAGAAACAACCCAAAATAGTTTAATAGATTATGAAATCATTAACAAAGTACCAAATGTATGACTGTGACATTTTGAACACAGACATTAAATAATGCAGTTTTGCACTGTTTCAACTCACAGATGCTCAACGTGTAGAAGCCGTGGATAGTGATTCCCCAGACATGCAGGACACCAGCGCAGGTGAACACATGGACACACCCGTGGTGCAAATAAATCCGTCACGTGCCACACACTCACGCAGGCCAACTGTCCCATCCCTAGTCACCATGGAGTGTGATGATGAGGCTGATGCAACACCAGGTGGCAGCCATGGACAGCCCACTTCCATCCAACCACCACAACCACAGGTCCCCAGAACCAATCTCAGAGTCCGGCGTAGAAGAGGAAGAGCACTCAGGACACAGCAGGAGGAGCAACCAATTGATGTCTGGGGTGGTCTGGAGGGACAGATGCTCCGTATGCAGCGCCTGCAGACAAAGAACACACGTGCAGTGCAATTGCAAGTAGGCAAGATGGCATGCAACATAGCAGTACTATCAGAAAGTGTGCAGCAACTGAGCAAGGTGATGCAGGAGGGAAATATATCCCAAAAGAGACAGCATCGTGAACTAATGCAGCACCTCAAAATGTTTGCAAAATCGAACAATAGGCTGGCCACCACAACTGCACTGCTGGCACGTAGGTCTGTGACCATGCAAACTGAAATGTGCTATTGGAGCGGGGATGTGGCTAAAGCACTGGACCAGGTCACCAATGCAGTTGAATTGCTTAATGCTTCCACAATTGCGGCCAACAATTCCACGCCCGAAGAGGGTAGTGAGGGTGCCTCAAGCCTAAGCAGTTTGGCAATTCCAGTCGCCACTGCAGGAAGACGCAACACACGCAGCAGTACCCCCTCCGCTTCCAACATTAGGGATGACCATGCTGGCTCTGACAGGCGTCTGGGTGTTCGTGGTAGAAAGCGCTAGACTGCCATGTACAAGTACATTCTACTATGGTGACGTAACCATTGTTGTGACCTGACTTTTGACTGCCTTACAAGTCCATTTTCTTTTGCAAACCACTTATATACATTAGACAGGTCAGATTAAAAGTGTGCTTCAACACTCATGACATATTTATTTAATTAAAGATTACTTTGATTGCAATATAACGTGTCTGTGTCATCATTACTCACCTCAGAAATAATTTTGTGTGATGTCCAATCTTCTCCTACGTCCTTTTGCTGCGTTTGCACCTTGTGCTGCATGGTGGTGTGGCACTTGCTGGTTCCCATCCTCCGTATCGCTGTCAGACACCTCGATTTCCATTCCTCCCTTTGTCGCAATATTGTGCAGCATGGCACATGCTGCTACTATCTTGCAGCTTTGTTCAGGACTGTACTGCAGTGCACCACCGGTCTTATGTAGACATCTGAATCGGCTCTTCAGCAGCCCAAATGTGCGCTCTATGATGTTCCTCTTAGAGATATGTGCTGCATTGTACCTCTGTTGATTGGCAGTTGTGGGATTGAGGTAAGGCGTCATGAGGTAATTACGCAAGGCGTATGCGCTGTCACCTACATGTAAGGAAGGAAAGGGTCAGTGGCAGTTAGACATTGACATGCGTACAATGACAGTGAGAAACAATTACACATATTTACCAAGCAGATGTCCCTCTCCAAATTCTCCCCTGACAAGACGGGTGTGTATGCCACTTTGCCTGAAAATATAGGAATCATGTGCACTTCCGGGAAATTGCGCAACTATGTCAGTGATGATGTTTTTGGCATTGCAAACAACCTGAATATTGAGGGAATGGTAACATTTCCTATTTCTATATAAATATTCCTCTGCTGCAGGGGGACATATTGCCACGTGGGTGCAATCAATACAACCCAACACATGTGGGAAGCGAGCTATCTGGTAGAACTCCTGTTTGGTTTTTGCAAGGTCAAGCGCGGTGGTAGGGAACTTGATGTGAGACCCGATCAAGGCCATCATGGCATCAAGGAATGCTTTGAATATTCTTGAAAGTGCGCTTTGTGACACACCTCCTGCTACAGCAATGACCCCCTGGAAACTGCCTGAAGCCAGTAGGTGTAGGCAACATAGGACCTGCACATGCGTTGGGATAGCATTGGTCCTACGTGTCTGTTGTTGCAGTATGGGGTCCAATTCATTGATTAGATCATGGATCATTGCTGCATTGAACCTATACTTATCGTATATCTCATCCTCTTGCTGTCCTAGCAAAGTTATGCGGACTCGGTAAATGCGCTCATTTATTCGCCTCCGTCTCTGTCCGGCAGCCTGCAGCCTCCTCCTCCTCGCCATGAGGTAAATCCCTGCCATTGTGAAAGGTGCTGGCTCATTCTGGATGTGTTTAAATGGGTTTTGGTTGGTTTTCAGCTGTCTCTGATTTGCACTCATGATTACCACCTGGTTGGGATCCTTCTTATTTTGCTCACGCAAAATTGCGATTTTCACGGGAATCGCAATTACCGATTTTTCATGCATACATTTTGCGATTCTTTGTTTGCGATTCGCAATTTGGGAGACGCTACTACCGAATCGCAATTTTAATCGCAGAATTTTTTGCGATTCCTTATTTTTGAGAAAAGCTGGGTTTTCGCAAAAATACAGTTGATGCATTTCTACACGGTATTTTGCGATCGCAAACGGCCGATTTTTGCGATTCGCACCGTTTGCGATCGCAAAAAGGTTTGATGCATGTGCCTGTAAGCCCGCAAATCTTAGTCCCCCCAGTTTTTACGTTTGAAAGATGGAAAAGCTAGAAGATTAAGATGGGAAGATCTAAGATTCCGAGAAGAGGAGTCTCGCTGTACCTGAGAAGAGACAACCACCATGCATTTGCCATGAAGTGATTTAAAGATGAAACATCCCAGATTAAATGCACTGCGTTTGACTACAGGGAGCCAGTGTAATCTTTTCATCAGGGGAGTGACTTGGTGCCATTTAGGCTGGTGGTAGATTAATCTGGCAGCCTGATTTTGCACCAGTTGTCTTTATGATTGTTATGCTGGTATACCAAAGTAGAGTGTATTGGCAAAGTCAATATGAGAGATGATTAGCACCAATACTACTTGGGTCAGGGCATCAATGGTGAAGAATCTGTTGATCTTCCTGATCCTTAAATCTGAAAGAAACAGAAAGAAACCACCGTCCCAATCTTGGATTTCATAGACAAGTCACTGTCAATTGTGATGCCCAGGCTTTTGGTTGAACTGGAGAGGAGGGGGGGAGGGTTCCCAGTTCAGTAGGCCAGAAATTAGGGTTCTAGGGTTTGATGGCCCTCCAATTAGGATCAGTTCTGTTGTATCTGGATTTAGATTCAGGTGGTTGCTGTTCATCCAGCTACTTATGTGTTGCAAGGTGGATTAGAAGTTAGAGATGGAGGCAGCCGACTTATTAATGTCAAATATCAGTTGGAGATCGTCAGCATAGTTGAAGGTACAACCCTTCCTTTCTCCTAGAGAGTGGATAAGGGGTAGTAAGTACAAGTTAAAGAGGTGCGGTGAGAGGGAGGAGGACACGTCTGCAGGGGACTTTGCCTTGCAGTCTAGGATGGACTGTTCCCAAGAGGAGCCGAATCAGTAAGTACTGATTTGCATAAAGTGAGCCTTTGTCAGAGGTTTCCAGTGGGCAAAAAATCATGGGTTTGAATGCTATCCCAAGCAACTGCCAGTGGTTACACTATTTGCAAGTATTCCTTTCCTCAACTTTTGTGTGTACTATTTAACCCCCTAAGTGGTCAAAGGCATGCCCAGATGTGGATCCCCTGCTCTTCCTGCCGCAGGATTGATTCTGTACCTCACTGACAAGGCCTAACGAGGCTGCCATTGGTCTGGGGTTGCTTGTTGCCTCTTCTGGAGGGGGTCTCATCTACTTGTTTGGGATGGACTGTTCCCATGAGGAGCAGGGTCAATACTGATTTGCATAAGGTAAGCCTTTCTCTAGTATGACACGATAGGCCAAAAACAATGGGTTTGAATGCTACCCTAGCAACTGCCAGTGGTTAGACTATTTGCAAGCATTCCCACTATCAACTTTTCTGTGTGCATAATCTATAACACTCTCAGGAAAACTATGGAGAAAAGGTCTTAGTGGAAGCATCCTTGGCTTAGGGCAACATGAGATACATAGGCAAAAGTTGTATGGAAAGGAAGGAGAGGCTGTGACATAATTATAACAAAGGAGAAAGGAGAAATATCCATATATGGCTATGATTTTCTAGGACAATGTGATGTTTTCTTTATCAACAGTCCCTGTAGGTAGACAGACAGCAGCATAGATGATTGCCTTCAAGGGTGCTGATTTAGATTTAAGGATATGAATTTGGCTACTGTACCAATATTTGCTTCTGTAGGGGACTCAGATTTTGGTTTAGTTAAGGGATGAAGGATTTCAATTATCATGTCATGCTGAGTCACCATTGTGTACCTTTGGCCAGATGTTTGATGTGGAGTTTACTGCCAAGGGTTTAGCCCAATGACTTTGCTTTTTTACATTGTAGGGTGTTATCATGAAGGGATAGATTGCCAATTTATGTATCAAAGTGTTGTCAGAAAAGGACAAGATTAAAAGGAATTCAGTTTTGGGATTGAAACTGATTTTTCATTCTCCAAATATGTTTTTGTTTGCCTAGCTGATTTGTGACAAATGAAACATCCGCTAAGTTTACAATTGTATTTTGCTGAGCGACTTCTGTGTGCTGATGGCAAGTGATGACAAGATAATTCGGAGGATTGACCATGTTCTCCATTTGATGATTAAACCAGATGGACACCAGAATGGACACCAGAATGGATCTTAAGTGCAGTTTGAGACATGTAGAATGTTGTTGGCTGTCCATATTTACTTCTATTTTCGAAATGTCGCACCAAGACGATTTAAGTAAAAAGACCTTATTACCAAACTGCATAATTAGCGTCTCTACTAGCATGATATGATCTATGGTGGTGACAGGCTTGCAGCGGTTTAGAAGAGGAGAAAACAGAATTCTGATTTGTTCAGAATATTCAAAGCATTGTTCTCCACATGGGAAGTCACTGTTGTAGGATTGTGGGCTGACCTGGAACATGATTTTACTTCACTGAACAGGCTGTTTTATGAGATGTTCATTTTAAGATGGGCAGCAGTATAGTTCTTACGTACATTGGACAGGAAATCTGGTTATGGGCCTTTAGTCACTACATTTTAGTTTAGTTCAGTTTAATTTATTCATCCAATATATGATCATAAACACAATAAAGTAAACATATACATCACATTAAAATACAAATTAAAAGTACAATATATCATCTGTTTAAAACACATTTTTGTACAAATCACTATTCAGAACACCATGGATAAAACCAAATCATTGGCCTCTCATTATATAACCTATTACTAAAGTGCTTGTGCTCACATAAAATCCGATAGTTCCATGCATTAATAATTTAGGACTAAAACAAACAGCAGTCTCCAGTCTGAATCACAGTCATATCTAAGGGAGCTCAAACGCATCATTCTCATCCTTAAATCTCTCCATTCTCAGTAACTGGGACTGTGTCAATCCAAGGTCTGCCCAAACACCCCTTTCGGGAGATCCGAAAGAACCCGATTCACAGGACCAAATCATAATCGAACTTAAAAAAATAACATCAATCATGCATGAAGTCAGTGTAATGCAGATTAAAAACCCACTGGTGCCCCTACTAGCCCCACCGCAAGGGACAGGACACCAAATGGACTCTACAGCAGTTACTTTTAGTCTATTTTGGTCTGTAGTAGCAGCTCACCAGCTAAGGACAAATTCAGTTTTGAAGCTAAGCTCCCCTTAAGTCCAATCAAGGGGCATCAGCAATCGGCAGCCTCCTCCACTAACCGAGCGGAACCAGGTAGACTGATAATGGCTTCAAATTCAAAAACATTAGGAGGAGAAGCTCCCAACATAGCAGACCCTGGGGTCCCAGTTGGCCCATAGGGGAGCTCCTGTCTACTATGGATGCAATGTCTTTAGCAATCTGTCATCAAGCTGAAAACCAGGATCTTCAGGTAGACCTTCTTAACATCTTGGCAGTATAAATAGTGGGTATCGACATGAAACTGCAAGCTCTTAATGAGCTGATACAGAGATCCCGAAATTATAATTACACTCAGCAAGTCACATGTCATGGAGCAAATTTAGGGGGTAAACACCACGTCCCACCTTCAATGCTAAACAACATTTTGCTGCAAGTAAGGTCTCAAGCAGCATGACCACTCAAAGGGTTGCGGTCCTAGAATATGATGTCAAAGACACAGCATACACCACCTGCCCACAAGTAACTGAGGACTTCTCAGCAGGGCCACCCCTTCCAGCCCCCGGGCAAGTGGACAACCAAAGCCCATCAGTGATGCAAGCTCTGCACAGCAAGTTATAGCAGACACTGGTAAGACGATTCAAGCTCCTGAGGTTCAGGAAGGCGCAGCTCCAGATACCATAACAGATAACAGGGGGAGAAATTACCCATTGACAACAAAAAGGGAAAACAAAAAAACAAAAAAAATTCTCGTGGGAAAGGCAAAGTGGTACAACAAAACAGCATACTGCACCTTTTTTCTCATCGTAGAACATTAGTAGTCTCTGACGCTAGGGAAGCTAAAAGTGGCGAAACTGAATCAAATTAAATATCCCTGGTCAACACACAAGCCCCAGCGACTGCTTTAAGCTTCATAAGTAAGCAACATAGTGCACCAACAAAAAATTCAGCACAGTTTATCAATGGACAAGACACAGCACTAATGCCAACGGGCAGTTGTGTCATTTCAATAACACAACAGGACAAAAAAGACACAGGCAAACAGCCAAAATCCTGGATAACTCAGAGGAGCTCTCTCTGTTTAGATCACTTGACCGAAACAACTGCCTTGCGAGCAAGGATCACCCCACAATGGGAAAGGAGAGGAGAAACATCCTGTCACAACAAGATGCACTGTCGTTACGGGCCCATGAACAGGAGCAACACTGCCAGCTGGATGATGGCCAGCAAGCCCATGTGGCAACTTGGGATGTTCTGGCCAATGAACTTCTGCTAATACCCAATTTTACATCAATAGGAGCAACACTAACATGTCCTGACAGTAATAGTAAAAGCTAGGTGATGTAGCTGGATTGCATCAACATCTGCACATGGACTACCCATAGGCTTGAGAACCTGTTACAAGATGCTATGTCATTTCTCTAGAATTTTGATATTATTTTAACTCAGGAAACCTGGGGGCATATTTTCAAGCCCCTATCGCCACCGGATCATCACTTTTTTTAACGCTCCGGTGGTGTAGCGCCATTTACAATATTTACAAGGTGGCGCTAAGCCACTTCATAGCTTAATGCCACCTTGAAATTATGCCCCTTTCGTCCGCAGTCCTCTGTCGCAAAGGGGCATCCAATGGGTTTTGGTGTGGCTGTTCCACTGCAGCACCCATTGCTTTTTGATGCTGCCCCAGATTTACAAGGATGAGGCAGCACCAAAAACTAACGCTATGGAATACCAGGTGTTAGAATGGCGATACAAAGAGAAATTATTATTTTCTCCTATTTTTTTGCTCTTTCTATATCTATATGTGCTGCATGCTGCAGCACACATAGAAAGAGTGAATCACCATTATTAATTGTTTATGTGCAGGAATATGTCTCTTTATGCATATAAACAATCGTCCCTGCAGCGCAGGCACCCTTGCAACATGGCAGCAGGGTACCTGCGCTAGCGCAAGGCAGGTTTTTTCTGCACCAGTGGAAACACAAGGGAACACCGTATTCTTGTGAATATGGCACATCCCTGAATTTTAAAATGTGAGAGCTCGGCACTGCCAAATTCAGCACAGCTCCACGCTCAGACATTTTTTTGTAAATATGTCCCCTGGTGTCTAGAACCAACACTAGTTGTAGGCTATGTAGAGTACTCTGTGCCAGCGGAAAAGACTTTAAAATTTGGACATCTCCACTTTTTGCTCCAGCAAATATTACTGGGTTACAGAATCATTTGAACCCGAGGTAAACTGGATTCAAGTAACTAAGCTAGAACTCAAAAAGGATCACCCCATTCACATCACAGTGCTGATTATAAATGTATACAATCCCTAGTAAAGTGAATGAAGGGGAAAACATGGCAATTCTGCTCAAACTAACAACACATTACAGAAAATATATAAGCAGGCTATCTTTATAATATCCAGGGACTTCAATACAGATATAACTCACTGCAGCAAAAAAAGGGGCTGCCAACTCAATGGAATTAAACTACGAAAGCAACTGAATACATTGAGTTCAATGCTCTTGAACGGAAACACAAAGGAGGACACATCAGCATCAACCACCTACTTAAATGGCAGAATACGTTCAACTATAGACTACATGATGGTAAGCTAATCAGCCTTGCACCAGGTGTGTCAATTTCAAACATTCCCCGCACGGAGAGTGCCCATTTCCCTCAGTCTGCCCGGATAGGAGGTAAGACCAATCAACTGTATCTAATAAATGGTTTAATCTCCAACCCAGGGCCTTGTAACCTAAAAAGTTTAAAACAGTGCAGTCCAGGGATAGATAAGTTAATGGCAGAGGTTTACCACTGCGCCGGAGCCATCAAGCAATTAAAAAGAGCAATAGAATGTCAGGGAGAAGCAGGCAACTGTGATAAGGCATGGGCAAAGCTAATTTCAACTCTACTTAAAAGATTTCCATTCAGAACACAACCACTTATAAACATAGAGGGGTCCAACTAAAAAAGGGGTTCAGGAAGGCAAGACTGGTATAGCAGAGGGCTATGTAACCTTAAATCTCAACTCGCAAGAGTAATGCAAAGAGTGGCAAAGGAAATAAACCAAGGGAAGAGGGGAGACAAAACCACATTATGAACTTTGAGATTGCATTATCATAAAACCTGCTGGAAAGCAATAAGAAGTTACCATTAGGGACTGTAGAAAAAGCTCTTATTGTCAAGCAAACACCCAAACATTAAAACATTCTTGCAAGTGGTAAATTATCTGGAAAGACCAGACATCAAAATCCAGGATTTGAGGCAGTTTCCTCGGAAACACGTATTTGTGCTATGTATGCAGAGCCAGTCACAGATGGAGAGGGGAAAAGCCATCTTTTAAAGCCGACACTTGGGAGTACGAAAAGGCACAGCCAGTCTCCGCAAGTAATGGTGACCAGGGGAATCTGGATAGGTCCGAGAATTCCATAAGAAATCATGAGAACAACGAGGTGTTAGTTGTGGACATTAAACAACTAGCAAACATACTGAAGAAACTGAAGCCTAGAGGGGCTCCTGACCCGAACGGACTCCCCAATGCCCTCTTTAAAGTATATTTAACATATTGGGCCCAATATTTATCACCTCTTTTTAACTGCCTATACTGTATCAACCTTATTCCAGAATCATGGAAAAGAAACATCTTTCAATCCATCTACAAGAATGGAAATGCAGCGTTACCAACCAACTACAGGCTCATTGCTTTAATTGGCATAGAAGGGAAACTTTAAGCATCTTGTTTACTCCAGCTCTCACAATCATGAGCAAATGAAAAAAAATCTGATACCACGAATACAAAAAGGGTTCAGACCGGGCATGGGGACACTAAAAATCCTAACAGCATTAAGCATCCTAGTAGAGAAGGGCAAACTGAGAAAAGCCCTGCTGTTCGCGTGTTTTGTTGACCTTAAGTCTGCTTTTGATTGGATTCCCCTTTGTCGTTTATGGGCGAAATTGGAAGAATGGGACATCCCAAGAGGCTTGCTGAGGGCAATCACAGCACTGTAAACAGAAACATGGATGCAAGTCAAAATGGGAGATGGCTGACGAGTCACAAATAAAATCACCACTATGAATGGCCTTAATGGGATGCGTAATGGCCCCAAGTCTGTTCAACTTACATCTTGCAGATCTTGTAGACGCCCTCCCACAGGACAACAGCTACCCCTCATTCCTGGCTTCAGAGAAATTAGGATGCCTGCAATATGCGGATGATATTGTTCTTCTGAGTCAAAAGCCAATGGGTCTGCAATGCAGCTAAAAGCCCTAAAAACTACTTGGAAAAGCAAGGGCTAGAGCTAAACTTAAAAAAAACTAAAGTGGTCCAGATGGTTGATACAAATTTTAGTCATTCACCTGGTTTTTAGAAGGTAAAAATGTCAAGGTGGCTACCACATATAAGTAGCTAGGCATCAATTTGGAACATCAATTAACATTGTAACATCATTTAGCCGCTATGCAGGGTAAAGCACTTTTGGGTTTAAACTACTGAAGAAGAAACTGAGCTGTCCATCATGTAGCCATGTTCTTACCATAACCGCACAGCTAATGCCAATGGTGACCTACAGCACAGAAATCATGCACGGATGTGAAATAGTTACATTAAATAGGATCCAAACCCAAGTATTCAAAGCTGTGCTTTCTATTCCAAAAACAGCTTAACCAGCCCAGGTATGCCCAAGGTTTGGCTTTAAAAAATCAATCAATTCAAAGCAAGAGTGCTTTTGTGAAACTCTGCTGGAGACTGTGCACTTCTGAGAGGGGCTTCATCAACTATCTATATTTGTTTGAAACCAATAAACAGCATAGTAATCAAAAAGTCTCATGGGGAGAACACTTAAGCAAGGCTATTGAGGAACTAGGCATGCAACATGCTTGGGTCTTCAATATGGGGAAAATCCTCTTTTAACCGGGTAACCAAAGATTACATCCATCTGGGAATACCAGTCGCAAACCAAAACTCCTAGCTTTAAGGATAATGGACAGAGATGTTAGTACACATTTTATGTCTATGCTCAGTGCCATTGGCACTAAGAAAAAAACTGGTGAAACCAATTTTCGTAAAAAGTTGAAAATTCACTCCTGCAGCCAAACAGTAATTACTTGGTTAAGCGGCTCCTTTATCCCCCTAGCCTGCAAGGGATTACAATTCTTAAAACCTCGTCCAAAATATTTGTACCAGTGAACGAGTAAGGTTAGGCTACTCCCAGGAGCAATTTAACAGCACAAATCAACTGCACTTGACAAACAGCTTCATGAGGACAACAGTCGAGCATGCCTAAATAGGTTTCTTGTTGATCTAACGTAGGAGCAAGGACAGGCTACTTTTAACAATGTTGGTTTTCACAAGTCACTGGCCCTTTACCTTTAAATGAACAAAGTCGTGCTACTCTTAGAAGCATTCATCAGCACAAGCCACCGGCACTTTACAACCCGCTTTAAGAGGGCCAACTAAGGAGCAAGGACTGGCTACTTTTAAGAACGCGGGTTTGCATAAGTCACTTGCTACTCTTAAGGAGGTTGTTTGGCATAAGTCACTTGCACTTTATCCATATAATCACTAATTAGTTGCACACTTTAACACACTAAAGAGGTTCACTCAAAGATTAAAACTGGCCTCTCAAACCTCAGGAAAGGTGTCAAAGGCACTTTGAGGTCCTGAGGGCACTTACATTTCTACACACAAAAAACACAAATTGTCAAGACTTTTATATTGCTGATTTTACAGTCACAAACATGTTTTTATGCTTTACTTTACAACCACAGATGAGTGTATTAGAATTAGTTTTAATTACAGCCGCGAAATTGCATCAATTTTTAATTGATGAATACGTTATCAAAGAAAAAGTTTTTCATCTCTGTATTTTAAATGAATGCATCAGAATTGGTTTATTTTCTTAGCAACTGTTTGCAATGGTTTTTGCTAACTATGCAAATACACTTGACATGGACCATGAGGCATTTAAAAGAGCCAATTACTTAGAATGTTGTCCCAATTTCTCGCCTTTAGTTTTGGTCTCTGAAGTACTGGGAATTTTAAGCCCAGCGGTGCAGGGGAACACACCCTATGACTTCGGGTTCTTCCTGTTTCAGACCTACATAAACACAGAGTCTTCTGGGTGAAGTCAAAGATCAGTTTATTGGCTGCAGACCAATTACAGGTATCCTAGAAGTACAACAGCGTGTATGTTCTCAGGAGACTGCTAAAAGTTACAGAAACGGGCTTCTCCTTAAATACAAAATATCCTGCTTCAGGCATACATTCCTTGTTTTATGGCATGGTCATTCATATGTATACATTTCAAACGAAAAGGCAGAGTCATGATGACCATCCCACATTCCAGTTAAGCCAGCCTGCAATTATTTACCCAGCAAGGCTCAGATCCCACATCAGATATCGATAGGCCCCAATAAACATGAGCATCTCCTGTTTGGAAAACAAGCCATAAAGCAGGAACAGTCAGGTGTGAAAGAGATTAGCTGGAGGCTCGTGTTTAATGTAAAGGCTTTATGGTGTGTCAAGCCCTGATGCTAATCACAGGTGGCCAGAGGACGGGGAGCTCGTGAGACCGGACTGACCTGGGGCAGCGGAGCCAAGCTGCCCAGGTCACAGAAAAGTCAAAGGAAGGCACATGTGCTCTAAAAGGCCCGTATTTGCTTCATGATATGTAGCCTATGTGAGGGCAACCATAAGATGGCCACTGCTCTAAGATGGAACCCACGTAGTGATGTATAATAACGTATACATAGTGCATTCATAGCTAAAACGTTACACAAAGCACTTGTACATACCGCATTGACCATTCGCGGTTCGATAATACCGGGATAGACAGGGGTAGGGCCCTGCCTCCTACGCGGTCCCAAATTGCAAAGTACGACAGACCCTCCTTTTGCCCTTACATAGGCAATAACTATACTCACATCAATCCGAGTCTAGGTCAATATTCATGAAGTCAAGGAGGTGTTGCTGTAGCATCATCCTATTACTTAGCTCGTCCCTCGATACAGGTTTCCTTACACATAATGTAGCACACAGGCCACATATCGCAGGAGCACGCTGTATGCACAGACAGAACAGGAAAAGGATGGCTAAGATCATTCCAATGACCATCAAAACTTTCCAACCCCAGGCAGATATCAGTTCCCAGAACCACCCCACCAGTGACCAATCTCCTTTATCCACGTGTATGGACTCAGATATTTTATGTAGTTTGGAGATGGCTTGATAAACTGTTGGAGCGTTGTCTGGTATGAAAATGCAACAACTAGATTGGATAACCTTACATACCCCACCGCGGTCTGCAAGTATAACGTCTAGAACCATGCGGTTCTGCAAAGTCATGGGGCGATCCGCTTGGAGCTCAGCTGTCAAATTACCAAGGGCACCAGCCGTAACATTAACAGTGGATTCAACCACACAAGTCAGTTGTCTTAGGTTCCTACTATTAACCATAGGTCCCCAAAACGGCAGGAAACCCAAAAAGAAATCTCCCGCTTCCTGACCGGCAGTATCCTCCTTACTAATCACGCCTCTCACAACTCTGGTCTTGTGATAGTCGGAGGCAGCAGTGAATGTTGGCGGTAGCAAATTTGCAATATAACATGTGCCCGAGAAATCAGGAGGCAACCATGTATATGCTCGGTCATTGCAAATAAAATATGTACCCTTGGCAGCCAAAAACGCAGGGGAAAACTGTGACGGAAAAGTGTACGTTTCAGTACAGTCACTTCTTCCCAGTTGAGCTCTAGGATTCTGACCATTACCTTGTAAACAGAACCGACCTATGTGGGGTACGACCCAGATTGGGGATGAGATTTTTCGCTGTCTTTCACCCAGACTAATACTATACCCCGTCGCGTTCCACCCTACATAAGCTCTCAACTCTTCTTTGGGAATAGATGAGTATGCATCGATATCTCTGCTCATATCGGCAACTCCTTTCATTAAAGCTTTATTATTTGTACTAGGTCTGATGGAACGCGGTTGTCGCGGGGAGTACGCATCTAGAGCAAAGAGAAACATGGTCTGGAATGCCCATGACGATCCATTGTAACTAAACGGCAGCACTAGATAAGGAATACCCTTATTAATGGTATGTGGCATTAAACCACACACCCAGCAATTCGTTGTATTCATGACTAGTTGGTGCTGGTGCAGGAGCTGAATAAACGAGTTGTTTACAAACTCAGACCGTCTAGCTTGTTCATGTTCAGGCAGAGGGTGAAAAGAGTGTGAGGAGACAGTAGGAGGAGGTATAGGCTGTACAGTGGGTGCAATGGGCTCTTGAGAGGAGAAGAATACAAATCCTACAGTAAACACTACCATACTACATAATACAAACAGACATAAAAATACAAAACGTTTGCTCTTCATTATTTTACACATTCTTGCTTTGAAGTTCATTTCCTCAGCGAGTCTCTCCATCTTAAAAAACTCCATCCTCTAATCGTGCCGCTCGCGGCGGGTGAGTATCTTCTGCTAAGGAGTACGCCTGTCAGTCCAGGGAACGCCCTAGACCAACCAGAACCGTTGACCTAACGTCTTCGGCCTGTACCCCAAAGTCTTGGCACCGCGACCCTGCGACTGAACCCGGATGGTGGCTCGAAAAACAAAAATCAAGAAAGTCCTTCAGATGGGAGAGCTCTGGTTATCAAAAAATAAAAAGGTAAAAGAAAAAGAATATTTATTTGTCCATAGGCCTTGGTCTTAGATTATAATGAAAACGGCCAGGTACTGTCTGATCTTGAAACAAGAGTTCAGGCTCTGTGGTGTCCAATCGAATTGACGGTGGCACAGCTTCTTGCAAAATATCGTCACTTTCCTGTGCTGAAGCTGTGCCTCTTATGCGTGCATCACTGAACGGCACAAAACGAGGTACAGTGTCTGTTTCAGAGTCGGCGATACCCTCCTGGACCCACTGGTCATACGGTAGAGGCAAAGGTATCCTTTTGACGTGGGCGCCGTGGATCCAGTTCTTTTTCCCCTTTACTCGAACAGCTGATCTTGTAGACAGAAGTACGAGATGAGGGCCAATCCAACGGGGCTCATCGTTGCTTTTGCGCTGGAAATTTTTCACCAGAACCCATGTGCCAGGGTCGATAGGGTGTCCTGGAGCTTCAGAGGCCTGGGGAAGAGTATCGTGCACCTGTTGGTGTAAAACACGCAATTTAGCCGTCAATTTGTACAAATAATCAAGCAGTACTGGATGTTCGATTTCACTGAATTTCGCCGGTCTTGGCACACCCCATACATTGGCCGGGCGGCCAAAAATAACCTTGTATGGGCTAAGTCCCACTCATGAGTGTACGGTCATTCTGGTGGACAGGAGTGCTAGAGGCAGAGCGTAAGGCCATTTAAGACCTGAGCTCGCCTGGATTTTGGCCAGCTTGAGTTTTAGAGCGCCATTGTAGCGCTCTACTAATCCAGCTGATTGGGGGTGATTTGCAGCGTGGGACTTCTGCTTGATCCCTAATCCCTCACACACATTCTTCATCACTTGACCCACAAATTCACTCCCATTATCACTCCACACCATTCTTGGCATTCCAAACCTAGGGAAAAATTCCTTCACAAGGGCTTTAGCTGTGGACAGAGCAGTGTTGTCCTTTAGGGGATAGGCTTCTATCCATTTTGAAAAAGCGCAAACAACCACCAATACATATTTCAGGTTGTTGCACCTTTCCATGTGGATAAAATCTAGCTGCAAAACTTCAAATGGATATGATGGAGGCGCAAAATGACCAGCAGGAGTTGGGGTTCCCCTACCAGGGTTGTATTTCAAGCATACCATACAATTCTTGACCACATTCTCTGCACACTTGGGAATTCCAGCATTCTGCCATACTGGAGCCAACAACTTACAGATTCCTTTCATACTGATATGTGCCATTCCATGTGCCATAGTAACCACTGGAAGCACATATGCATCAGGTAACAACCATCGCCTATGTTCTGACAGATCAATCCAACAACCATTCTCATCCAACTTACCCATACTTTCTCTCCACTTGCTCAACTCTTTCTCTGTGGCTTCAGCTTGAAGGGACTTTACACTTTCTATTGTGTTTTCACACATTCCTACATCACCAACCCATCTTGCAGGGCCTGCAACATACATTCGAGTCTTTACATCTTTTGCTGTTTCTTTCGCGACTTCATCAGCAAATGCATTACCATGACCAACATCATCAGTGATTTTCTTGTGCGCACTGCATTTCATAATCGCAACTTGTAACGGTAGGGTCAGCGACTCAAGGAGATCATTCACCAACTTGCCATTCTGAATCTTAGCTCCATGCGAAGTCAGGAACCCACGTTCTTTCCACAATCGCCCAAAACTGTGCGCCACGCCAAAGGCGTATTGGCTATCCTTATATATGTTCACTTTCATTCCTTCAGACAACACGCATGCTCTCGTAAGGGCCATCAATTCTGCTGCTTGAGCCGAATTTTGTGGCACACGCGCAGTTTCCACAATCGTGTGCAAAGTCGTGATAGCATATGCAGCAGTCGTATCACCATTTGGAAGCTTGAAACACGAACCATCCACCCATAAAGTACCATCACACTCAGTCAGGGGAGTATCTTTACAATCTACTCTCCCTTTCGTCTCTTCTTCGGTTCTGAATAGACAATCATGTTGCTCAATCTCGTCTAGGTCTGCTGGAACTGGTAATAATGTAGCTGGATTCAACGTGTTGCATCTCTTTATGTGTATATGGTTTGCTAACAGTGTCAGCTCATATCCAGATAATCGCGCACTAGTTAAGTGTTGTGTCTTGGTCCTGTTTAACAATGTGTCCACAGCATGTGGAACCATAACAATCAATGTATTATCCATTACTAGGCCAGCAGACTGTCGAATAGACATAGCTGCGGCGGCTGTGGCTCTCAGACAACTTGGCAATGCCCTCGCTACCGGGTCCAAGGTTGACGAAAAATATGCGCATGGACGCGGTCTTTCGCCAAAAGGCTGTGTTAACACTGATAATGCGCAACCATCTTTCTCATGAACATACAATGTAAAAGGCTTGCTGTAGTCAGGGGTACCCAACACAGGAGCTGAACACAATGCATTACGCAATTCCAAAAAACTTTTCTGACACTCTTCAGACCATGGAATAGGATTCGGTGTGTCTTTGCATGTTAATGCTAACAAAGGTTTTGCCAGCAAGGAAAAATTGGGAATCCAATGCCTACAGTATGAAGTAATGCCCAAGAAAGCACGCACTTCTCTCTGTGTTCGAGGCACACTCAATTGTGCAATGGCCTGAATTCTCTCTGGGGTCAGTTTCCTTCCCTCCTTCGATAAGAGATGACCTAAGTAGGTCACTTCTTGTCGACAATATTGCAGCTTTGAGAGAGACACTTTGTGATGGAAGGCAGACAAATGACGCAACAATGACAATGTAGCTTTTTTGCAAATCTTTTCAGTATCCGCGGCGATTAGTAAATCGTCAACATACTGAATAAGGATAGCGCCACTCGGTAAAACAAGTGCATCAAGCTGCGCTTTTAAAGCCTGACTGTATATTGATGGACTTTCACAGTAGCCCTGGGGAGCGCGTTTAAAGCGGAAGCTGCGACCTCCTAAACTGAAGCCAAAAATGGCTCTGCTCTCCTCTGCAATTGGGATGCTAAAGAAAGCATTCTTCAGATCGATCACTGAGAACCATGCAGCGGAGGCTGGAATCATAGTTAACAAGGCAGTTATATCAGGGACAACTGGAAACTGTGGCACAACGATCTTATTAACCTCTCTAAGATCAATCACAAATCTGTAAACAGGTGGCTGTGAAGGGTCCGTTCGTTTTAAGACAGGTAAAACAGGACTATTGCAAACGTTGCCTCTTGTCTCTTCAATTACACCCTTTTTAATCAAATCACTGACAATTGCTAACAATGCTTTCTGACCTTCATTGGAGATCTTGTACTGGGGAATACGTGGCAATCTGACATTGGCTTTTAAAGTGACCACATATGGCGGTATTTCCAAAAGACCCACATCATTGGGACCAGTAGCCCAAAGGACATCCGGAAGGGATGACAATTCAGGTGGCATTGCATTTTTAGACAAATACATTGGGGAAATCACTTTCTTACCTAATGTAAGTTGTACTCCTGAGGGAGAACAATATAGCGTTGCATGCAATCTTTTTAGCAAATCTAATCCTAGCAGATTTTCACCACATCCTGTTGTTAGGATGAGGGGTGCTTTTAGCTCACAAGGTCCAACAGAAAGTGACATAGGACTAGAAATCGGGTTCCTAACTGGGGCGCCAGAAAAACCTACTGAAACATTCATTTCGCCAGACAAAGGCGCGCCAGGGAGTTTTGAATGCATGATTGAACTCTTTGCAGCACCAGTATCCAGCAGAAAGGGCTCCGTTACATTTGCTGTAGTTACTTTAACATAAGGTCCGCTCTGATCCACTGGCACTGAAACAACTCCCTCTCTCTGTCTACGGCTGTCCTAGTAATCATTATCTTCTACATTGTCGTCTTCTGCATAATAATCATTGTTGTAATACTGAGCTGTATTGCCAGTTGCATTGGCTTGCTGATCAAAGCTATTTATGGTATTTTGAGGCGGAAGAGGACGTGCGTTCTGGGGAACATTTCCACGCACTCTGCCTCTAGGAGCTTGTTGACCACCTCTACCTCTTGAGCCATACGCATTACTGTTACGCTGCATTAATTTAGGGCAACTATATTTAAAATGGCCTTCCTCTTTGCAACATGAACATTGGTTGGGACCTACAGGGATTCGTGGTTGATAATACCCATTCATTTGCTGATTATTCTTAAACTGTTGGGGTTGCTGATAGATACCTTGGGTTTGCCTATAATTACTCTGTCCTCCACGTGGCGGATAGGCCTGCTGTAAAAGGACCTTTGTTTTCAGTTCTTTCGTTTTCTTATCTGTTCTATCCTTCTCATCTTTGTCTCTATTCTCACAATACTGTGCAGTAGCCAGTATTTGCGCTGAAGAGGAAACAGCCCAGGAACTTTCTGAGTCTTTTAATTTCTTACACAACTCGGGAAGTAGATTCTGCACAAATTTATCAACAAATAACCGTTGGCCACCTTCAGTGCTCATGTCTTGACCACTGTGGTCGATAAACGTTTCTTCAAACCTGGTAAAGAAATCGGACACTGTCTCATCTTTCTTCTGCTTACATGCGGATAGTTTATCCCAATTTACGCGCATCGCAGGCATTATAGTTTTCATGTAGGTAATAATTCTACCAGGGAGTTCTGCTACCAAAGGATCAGGCTTCGCGCCACCAACTGTCTAGCGTCTGCAGCAACGATATTAGCCCATGTACCCCCTAGTTCTGCCGCATGATCCGTATTACGGATGGATCCCCATAAAGGCTGTGGAACAACATTCCCAAATAACATATCTATGTCAGCCAGATTCATGACACATGATTCTGCAGTTTGTGATAACTCCTTATAATAACCTGTAGGGTTTTTACGGGGGTCAGGCAATGTCTGCTTGAGCGCCTCAGATCGCTTCCATGGGACATGCACCCAAACACGTTGAAAATGTGCTAAGACAGGTGGATTAGCGTTTGTATCAGCAGGTCTCCAAACTGGGGGAACCTCACGCATCGGATATTGGCGCGCTTTTACCTTTTTCCCCACAGGGAGTTCCTGTTCGAACAATGATTGCTGACAATCCCCATTTCTGAGGGACAGTAAAGTTGCAACTGCTTTATCTACATTGGGGCCCACAATTATACCTGTTTCAAAATCAAATCGCACTCGACACAATTCCTGTGGGTTTGGGTTTGCACCATTATCCTCCAATTCCTCACAGAGGAATTCACACATCTTATCAAAGACATACCTCTGTTTTGGGGCATCCCATTGGTGAAAAACGTTAACAACTGATTCCACATCATAGAGTGAAGGGAAACCAATCCACCTACGCGCCAGATGATCTAACACCTCTTTCTCGTCGGGACCAGACAGCTGACTGCGCAATTGCTTACGCTGTAAGCCAGGAGTCGCACTGGATGACCCAAAGAGAGGCGACATTAAACTAGTAACTACATTAGCTAGTCGTTGTCGTGCTGAAGGAGAAGTTGAGGCGAAAACGGGGGGATAGACAGAGGGAAGAAAAACGGATTCAGATACAGGTACCTGGGTAGTGTAAGAAGGAGCGCCAGGGGAAGCCGCTGGCGTGCTAGGCATAGTCGCAGGAAGCGCGGGGGTAACAGGTAACAAAACTGGCGGCCCTTGAGAGGGCTGCACTGCAGGGATAGGTGCCAGCTGAAGAGGAGCTGGCGGCTGCGGGAAGGCTTGCGGCATATTTACTGGAGGCTGCACATTTACAAGCTGTGGAGGTGCTGTGGCATTTTGCGCATATGGGGGTGGTGAACTTAGCAAATGGGACATTAGGGAATCTTTCTCTTTCTCTTTTGTCTCATCTTGCACAAGGGGTGACAAAACAGGGTAACATTTATCAATCCCTAGTTTGCGCTGTCTGTGCAATTGCTCATTCATTTGTTCCTCCTCATTATCTTTAAATTGCACAGCTGCTTGCATCACTGACATACCTCTTTCTCTCTTATTCCTTTTCGCTAGCTTAATTTCCTTCTGTTTGGCTTCCTTTCGCCATAGGCGGAAAGAATCAAACATCGCCGGCCGGGCTTTCTTTTTAAACAATTTCACTTCCAAATTATCTAAGATATCTGTATCGAAACTACCATTTTGGGGCCATTTTAAACCACCGTCCTTTCTGGTGTATCGGATCCATACTTCATTATATGCAATGGGGCCCACGCCATGTTTTACATAAAGCTCATAAGTTGGAGTTCCAATTGGAGGAACCGGACATGAATCCTCTAACTGGAAATCCCTTCCACAACTCAAACAAAATAATCTTCCAAATACACTAGCACCAGGCATCTTCACTCACTAGTCTAGTTCCAAACTTCAAAGGATTATCGATTACGATAGTCTCGTGAATACACGAGTCCTCTGGCTTTGGGGTTTGCAAACTCCAAATCAAAATGATCCCGAAGGATACCAAATTCAAACTGGGAGACGCTCCACTTATACTTAACTGAATATCGATGATCAATGGCGTCACCAGAAGACTCTCTCGTTTGTTTCGCTCTACCAAAATCGTCAAGGGTCCAAAACAGGGCGATTAATCAGGGCAGCAGTCCTTCGTAGCCGTCGGGACGCGGAGAACCTCGCAGAAAAGACTTTCGGACCACGTCGACATGCAGGGGTCGATGAAGTGGCGGCCTTCCTCCAGAATTTCCACACGAAGCTCCTCACGAACCTCTGGCTTGGACCGGTACCGCTGAAATCGTCCCGAGTTGGGCGCCAACTGAAGTACTGGGAATTTTAAGCCCAGCGGTGCAGGGGAACACACCCTATGACTTCGGGTTCTTCCTGTTTCAGACCTACATAAACACAGAGTCTTCTGGGTGAAGTCAAAGATCAGTTTATTGGCTGCAGACCAATTACAGGTATCCTAGAAGTACAACAGCGTGTATGTTCTCAGGAGACTGCTAAAAGTTACAGAAACGGGCTTCTCCTTAAATACAAAATATCCTGCTTCAGGCATACATTCCTTGTTTTATGGCATGGTCATTCATATGTATACGTTTCAAACGAAAAGGCAGAGTCATGATGACCATCCCACATTCCAGTTAAGCCAGCTCGCAATTATTTACCCAGCAAGGCTCAGATCCCACATCAGATATCGATAGGCCCCAATAAACATGAGCATCTCCTGTTTGGAAAACAAGCCATAAAGCAGGAACAGTCAGGTGTGAAAGAGATTAGCTGGAGGCTCGTGTTTAATGTAAAGGCTTTATGGTGTGTCAAGCCCTGATGCTAATCACAGGTGGCCAGAGGACGGGGAGCTCGTGAGACCGGACTGACCTGGGGCAGCGGAGCCAAGCTGCCCAGGTCACAGAAAAGTCAAAGGAAGGCACATGTGCTCTAAAAGGCCCGTATTTGCTTCATGATATGTAGCCTATGTGAGGGCAACCATAAGATGGCCACTGCTCTAAGATGGAACCCACGTAGTGATGTATAATAACGTATACATAGTGCATTCATAGCTAAAACGTTACACAAAGCACTTGTACATACCGCATTGACCATTCGCGGTTCGCTAATACCGGGATAGACAGGGGTAGGGCCCTGCCTCCTACGCGGTCCCAAATTGCAAAGTACGACATCTCAGCCCTTTATCTTGCTTACCTTTGTTATTCAAACATCTTCTAGGGCCAGTTTATACAACCAATGTTTCACATTTTTGGGCCAGGGGCTATTACCCCACTCATTTAATACTATTAGCTCTGACACAGCTTGCTTAATTGGAGTGTGTGATTTACCCATCCAGATCTTAGTCTAGTAATGCAATGATTTCAATATGGCTGTGTTATATAGACTTTAAATCCAGGTCAAGGCTCAATGTCACAAGTGGGGTACTATCTGGCAATGACAGAGTAGCTCTAATAAATTTGTTTTCTGCCAACTCCAACCCTTTCACACTTACAAAAATCCATAATTCTGCTCCATAAAGGGCAGCTCCTAGTCCCCTTGCATGGCAAATTTCCAACGCGGTAGAAATAGGGTTATAGTTTGACCCCTTTAGTCTCATCGCCACTGTGGTTACAGCATGTTGGAGAGACATTTGTCTTTTCAGGATTTGAGCTGATCAGGACATAATACTTGTCACCCTCACACCTAAATAGTTGAATTCCTTGATTAGTTCCAGGTACTCAAGACCAAGCCGCAGTTTGCCCTTAAAAGACTCACTGGGCGAAAATTCATAAACTTGTTTTTTAGACCATGAATTACTAAGCCAAATGAGTCACATTCCTCTGTGAACCTTTTCAAGATATTTAGGAGGCCTATAGGAGGGATTAGTAGTGTGTTGTCAGCAAAGAGTAGTGTGGGGACTTGTTGACCAGCTAGTTTAGGGGGACCTCCATTACAGTCATATAACATGTTGACTAACCCATTCATATATAATGTAAATAGGGTTGGAGCTAAAACACACACTTGTCAGACCCCATGAGAAACATTTATGCACCCTGTCAGTTTGTCATCTCTGCTCCACCTAACTTGTGCAAAGTTCTCCTGGTCTAGACGAATCACTATATTCAGCATTTCTGACAGCATTCCTTTTTCACTTAAAGCGGCCCATAAATGTTCTCTGGGTATAAAGTCAAAAGCCGATTTAAGGTCCACAGATACAACGTACAAGTGGCCCTTGCCAATCAAAACCTATTTCCAAATAATTACCTGAAACCTAAATAATTGATCGACGGTACTCATATTGGGAATAAACCCTGCTTGTAGGTCTACCAAAATCTGTTTTTCCTCCAACCATGTCTGGATGTTAAGCAATCACTTTTTACAAAAAATGTTCTGAGCCGCATCTATTAAGCTGATGAGTCTATAATTTACAGATACCCTCTCTCTCCCTTCTTGTAAATGGGGATTATCTCCACCCCTTCCCATCACAGTGTGATGTCAGCCCCTCTGGCAATAAGATTTGAGGTTCTGTTTAAAATAAAACCCCATACCTTAGGTTCTGAGCTGTAAAGTTCATTAGGGTCCTATCCAGGCAGGTGCCTTCCCAATTTTCATATTCTTTATGGCTTCGATAGTTTCTTCCATAGTGAAGAAAAGCGATTCTGAGGGCCCTATGTCTCTCACACTACACTCGCCTTTCTTGACAGCTTGTAATGGAAGCTCTTCTGCCGAGTATAATGGAGAAAAACAAGCATCCCAAATATGTGAATGTATAAAAAAATCATCATCCCTTATTGCAAAAGGTACACCTTTAGGCATATGATGCCCAAAAGTACAATTGTTCGTTAATAGGGCTGCCCTGGCTAAATCCCACCAGATCGGTTCCTCCCAGGAATGCTTGCCTCTGTTTGCATTCTTATATAGTGTCTTCTTCCTTCTGTTATGAGAATCCTATTACCCTCTTTCACTGCAGCAACCAGCATAACTTTAGCTTGTTTAAAAACCTTATTGTACCACTCTGCTGCCTTGCACTTTAGGACTTCAGCCTTGGGAGCTATGTGAAATATTTTCCAGCAGAATAGATCCATTAGTACATCCATCTCAGCTATATCTTTTAACTCAATCCTAATGATAGGCCTTTCATCTTCCGTATAGAGGTTGGTTAGGGTCTCCTTGTACATTTTTACCAGGGGCCACTTTACTCTCCTAGCATCTTTAGATATTATTATTGGGGGTTCCATCTTACAGAATATCTGTTTTGAGGGCAATTAGGGTACATTTGTCATCTTTAGGCCTATGGTATTATGGTATCCAACCTGATTAAGCTCACACACCCCGGGTATGTACACACCTCCGCCCAACACAGCCTCTTCCATGGCCCTACTTGATTCCCCATGGCCCTCCATTCCTTTGGGCAGTCAGGCTCATTGACCTAGCCGAGCTGTCCGCCCCATCTCAGTACTGGAAGCAGATGAGATCAACGACTCTTACCTCGCAATGAACCTGAATACGGCTCCTTTCGCAATCCCAGTTATAGTTGGCACAAATAAAATCCCTAGAACTGTCCACTCTCCCAGACCCCCTGCTCAATACACTTCTATCCATACAGCACACCCCAACATTAAGACTCCCTGCCCTCTATCATGCATGCTCCTCAACTGCAGATCAGCAGTGCAACACGCCACTGAATTTGCTGAAGGTATACTCGGTGAAGAAATAGACTGTGCATTCCTCACAGAATCCTGCCTCAATGACCACTCTACCCCAATTTTAGACATACTCCCCCCTCCGGGTTACAATATCATCAGACACGACAGACCGATCAAAACAGATGGCGGGTTAGCTATCGTTCACAAAGAAGGAATACAGATTACCACATTAAAATCTGCAGAATACCAGACTTTTGAGTACCTTGGTGTGGAACTTACAGTCAAAGGCACCACACCCATCAAATTTCACACCATATACCATCCTCCCGGTGAGTGTGCCCTCTTCGCCGAAGAACTAGCCGACCTAATAACTTGTTTCTCTCTAACAGACACACTAGAAGTGTTCCTGGGTGACTTTGATACCAACTGGAACAACCCAGAAGACACCACAATCCAGAACCTCTCCAACCTGCTGGAAATATCCAACCTAAAACAACTCTGCAATGAACCAACACACATCAAAGGATCAACTATAGATGCGATCATCACCAAAAATGAGCTGGTCTTGCTCAGATCGATTACTCTCATTGACTGGTCTGACCACCACCTCATATTGTTTATGTTAGAACCGGGGTCTCCAGTTGGCCAGAGACTGCACCCTAGTCCAAGTAGGGACCACTGATTCTGACAAGGTAGCATGGCGCGAGGCAGGTAGGCACGTACGAGGCTATGTGTGAAGTAGTTGTGCAGCATGCATCCACACTGACACAGTAAAGCACACACAATCAAAGGAACGCCACTCCAATATTATGTATGGAAACAAGTATCTTTATCTAACTTCTTGTTAGGTTTGAAAACAGTACAGTTATCTCTGTATGTCAAGTACACAATTCCTGAATCATCAATTCGATCTCAGCATTAGTTCTCATGCAGGGGTTCAGTACCATTTCAGGCCAACCATTACAGTAGAAGGCATCATAGGTATCGTGGCTACCCCTGCCTGGCTATTCTCATGATGTTCTCAGGCCCCAGGAGCCCCTGGGGCTACCCCCACCGCAGACACGCGTGAGTCTTTCTGTAAGCGTAGAACTCAGCTCCCACGACTCACCAGTCCATTCATTGTGGGGGGAATTGTAGGCGGTAATGCGGTGCCGGGCCCAGTCTGCGCAGGTCGCTCCCCCCAGTAAGCTCGCTGCTCACTTCACTCTGGGCTTTTACCTTGGGGGGCGGCTGGATTCCCTGCCATCCAAGGGGCTCTCCACATCAGGGCAACCAGTCTGGAGGCTTCAGGGGCTCCCACACTCCTCGGAGCCCCTCTCGGGAGTGCCTGGACTAGCCCGGGATCTCCTGGATGGTTCTTCGTCCGGGAGCCAATCAGGGCGAGGCTCCCCGGGGGTGCGGCCGATGACGCAGCCGGAGTCCCGGTTGCCAGGCGATGCTCTCCTTATCGCGCCCAATCCCAGCGCGGAGCTCCCCGGCCGGGGCGGGATGTTCCTTCATGCCTTCTGGCCTCTACGGCGACCGCAGCGGCCCTCACTCCGACTCAGGAGGACGTGTCGGTGATCTCGGCCACAGTAGCGCTCATCCTGCTCAGGGCTCATAGGAGGGTTCCCGGCAAGCGGCGGTGAGTTCCCCACACCTAACGCTTCACCTCTCTCACCTTAGGGGCCACGGCGGTGAACTCGGGCGCAGCAGCGCTTCTCCTCCCACAGCAACTGGGCCGCGGCGGTGATCTTGGGCACAGCGCTTCTTCTCTCACAGCACAGGGGTTCAATGGCAGATTCTGGTTACACAGCACTTTGCTGACACAGCGCTTGAAATTAATTGCAGGTTTTGGTTACACAGCGCTTCGCTGACTCAGCGCCGGGTATCAGTGTCAGGTTCTGGTCACAGGGGAAGGGATTATGGCAGTCCCTGGGAAGGCACCCTGGAAAGGTTACCTCATTCCCCCCCTTGCAGGGCGAGATCAGTAGGCAGGTACAACGGCTCAGCTATCTTGGGGCAGCAGTTCCTGGGAGCGGTCAGCCTCAGTAGTGTAGCAGTCCTCCTAGCGCTGCAGCCTCCACTCCTACGGGGGGATCTCCAGGTCCAGTGGTGTAACTGAGCTATGTGGTTACCTCCTTTTCTTTTATACCCCAAAGTCAGGTGACCCTCCAAAAAGGTGGCAAGATGGGGGGGTTTGGAAGGTTCTGGAAGAATCTAGGGACTTTGTGGTGACTGTCTATGGTGACAAGAGGCAGAACGGTCAAGGTTACAGTAGCATTAAGTCCCATCCTTATTTCAGCTACTAGTGCGCAGACAGGACAGTGACCTCACTGCAGTAGTAGGGGCCGGTGGCAACCATGTTTTTAGGAGAGGACACCTGCACCTCAGCACTGTTTAGCAGCGGTAAGGCGCCCAGAGTCCTATGTCCAACAAAGATGGTGGTCAATAACGAGGAAAAAAGGGGAAAAAATGTAGGGGAAGACCATCCTAGGGCTGACAGGTCTAACAGTTTATTATTGACTCACATGTCAGATACCAACCAACGATCTGACAAACCTAAGCACTGGATCAGTAACATCAATGAAGTACCTATTACCAAACTTGAATCCGGGATTCATGCCCATCTACAGCTCCAGCTTACCTCTATGATGGCCGATGACCTCACAATTCACTTTAACTCAACAATGACGGAGGTGTTAGATCAAGTAGCGCCACTCAAACTTAAACAATTGAGATCTATCAAATCTAAATCTTGGTTCAACGTGGATCTTAATAACAAAAGACGAGAACTCGGACTTGCGGAAAGGATTTGGAGTCAAAAACCCATCAACATTGCACCTAGCGCTACTTAGATCTGCACGGTTGGCATATAAAAAGCAAATTTTTAGAGAAAAGGCCTCTTTCTTCCGCAACCAACTAGACCAGGCTAAGAATATACAGAGAGAACTCTTCAACATTGTTAAAAGTCAAACGAACGGCGCATCCCCACACGAACTAAAAGTCACCCAGGCTCAATGAGAAGAAATTGCCAGCTTCTTCACAGATAAAGTCACAAAAATTGAACAATCTTTCATCCAAACATCTAATCCACCTTCCCTCCCAACCTGTCCCCCTATACTCACCCATGACCAAGCAGAAATAAATCATACCAAGGACAACCAGGTCTGTTTCCAACTGAAAAATGATGCAAATTGGTCGGACTTTGCACCCGTGCCGTAAAATGAGGTCTTCAATATAATTGTGAGCTTAAAGCCCACTTCCCACACTAATGACCACCTCCCATCCACAATAGTACAACAACTCAACCACATAAACACCCCTTTCTGGACAAAAATCATCAACTCCTCTCTCACATCAGGTTGTGTCCCAGACTACCTTCAATTAGGACAAATCACACCCATACTCAAAAAACTAGGGGCCGATCCAAACGATCTCAACAACCTCAGACCTATCTCCAACCTCCCGTTCCTAGCTAAAACACCGGAAAAGTGCGTTCTCCAACAACTTAACAAACTTATTGATGATTTCAACCTCCTCGACACCTTTCAATTGGGATTCAGGAAAGGTTGAGGCACCGAAACAGCCATGCTCAATATTTCAGACGATATCCTCAGAGCCTTAGATGGAGGTGAAGCTTGTCTTCTCATCCTTATTGACCTATCAGCGGCTTTTGTCACAATAAACCATCCAGCCTTACAGGAGACTTTGAAGAGGTGCTCTGGCATTAATGGCATAGTTCTAAAATGGTTTGCTTCCTACCTTTAGCACTGCTAGCAACAAATTAAAATCAACTCCTGTCTGTCTATGCCAACACGAGTCACACTTGGGGTCCCACAATGCTCGATCCTCTCCCCATCCTTCTTCAATCTCTTCATGGAACCCCTTACAATCATTCTGAAACAAGCTAGAGTTAAATATTACCTATATGCAGACGACACACAACTCTACTACAAAATCAATTTGCCCAGTGACATCCGACAACTCAATGTCACACTAACCAAGATCCAAACTTGGATTAACGCAAACCACTTAAAGCTGAACCCAGACAAAACTGAACTAATTCTGTTCTCTCCGAAAAGCAACCTCCTACCAATCCAAGACTGGCTCAAGAACCTAGATGCCCTAAACTGCTCTATCGTCCTATCCAACTTGTTAAAGTCACTAGGCATTACCCTGGACAAGAACTTATCAATGAAGGACCACATCATAAACTCAACAAAAGGTGTGCTTTACTCACTAAAACACCTGAAGAAACTCAAAACTTTCATCCCCCAGGATGATCTGAAGACAATTGTTCAATCCCTAGTCCTCTCTAAACTGGACAATGGGAATGCCATCCTAACAGGGACGCCTAAAGCTCACCTAGACCCACTAAGATCAGTCCTTAACATGGCAGCTCGACTCATAACTGGTGTAAAAAAGTTTGAACACATCACACCAACCCTCCACTTCCTCAAATGGCTTCCCATTGAACGTAGATGTATCTACAAATGGGCCTGCATAACACACAAAACCCTTCACTCACATTCCCCCAACTACCTAAAGAGCAAACTGGTAAAAGCGGGAACATCCAGAAACCTGAGAAGCTCCAACTCACTTCTTCTCATCCCTCCAAAATGGAAAAGAAAACCACTCAGTCCCGATCCTTCTCTGGTAACGTACGCAGGATGTGGAACTCACTCCTTATAGACCTCAGATGCAACCCCTCCTTCTCCTGCTTCAAAAGGGACCTAAAACTCTTTCTCCTCAAGAAATACTTTACCGACCAAGTCAACTAAACTAGACTTCAATAACCTAGAGGACTACCCTCTCATTTGACCATCAAGGATAGTTGGTTATCTGACTATCTCAACCTCCTGAGTTTCCTCCCTCCCCTTCACTGTATGCCTAAATATAATGTTTTGCCTACATCTTTAGGCATCCGCATGTCCTGCTATGTAATGCAACTTTTTTGCCGTTGTGTATGTAAAGCGCTCTGATACCCCCGGGTCTGGCTTCTCCTGCTTCAAAAGGGACCTGAAACTCCAAGGATAGGTGGCTATTTGACTGTTTCAACCTCCTGAGCTTCCTCCATCCCTCTCACTGTATGCCTAATTATAATGTGTTGCTTGTATCTTTATGCATCCTTATGTCCTGCTATGTAATGCAACTCTTTTTCCTTTGTGTGTGTAAAGCGCTCTGATACCCCCGGGTCTAGGTGGCGCTATATAAAACTTATAAAATAAAATAAAATAGAAAAATAAAAGCACTCAGTAACCCTCATTCCATGTAAATTGGGCCAAAGATCCATATTCAAAAACACATAATCTATTTTGCTCTTAGAATTTGCCCTCTTATAGGTAAAATCTGCCCATTTGTCTGAGTTGGAGCACCCATTACAGGCACACAGGCCAAAAGTGAGCTAAATAGATGCAAGTTGTATTGCAACCTTACAGCCTTTCTTGAGCGTGGAGGTTGACAACCTGGGGATCCCTCCTTCCTCACCTTCCTCTCTTGGGAGTTCTTGCATAAAATTAAGGGATTCATATGTATCATCAAATGATTCCCTGTGTTCTCTCTCGCCAGAAAAGCTACTAACGATAGCCGGGTACCTGCACCGCGATTCGTATTTGTGAATTAATGGTATAAATTTCAGTCGTAGATTAAACTGCATGCCCCTAGAAGAAACATTCACACTCAGGAGATCTGCAGAGCTGAGATTGAGTCTCTTTATCCTACAAGCAAGGGAGGTCCTGATCCATATGATTAACCCACCTGCCAGCCTCCCAGATGAGAACGGTCTCGCTTCGGCGCTAATATTGACAAAGCATTCCCTAAACACAGGAGTCAAACTCTGCGTTTGATGACAGACACATATGTGGAAGTTATTGATAAAATTTCCAGTTTGGGTCTACGAACTAAGATTTAATCCAAGCTATGCTACATGAAACGATCTTGAATCGGGGACTATCAGCTGTAGCCCCAGTGAGGTCGCCTAACGGTTGCCCTAACACCATGGCCATCATGCCACCCTCTTTATCCACTTCATTATATCCGACATTCCGTTGAATAACCTTTTGGGTGGGCTCGCTGTGGAATAACATCCAAACACTCTCGACCACTACTGGTAAATCTGTATTCTGCAACCAATCTGCATCATTAAGGGCAGAGCCTCCCTTAGTGACTTTGGTCAGATTTGGCTGATCTGTGATGTACAATGGGCAGGGATCTCTTCCCCTGACAGGGAGATGCTGGCTTGAAGGTGGTAAATTATGTCTAAATTGTATTTAGATTCCAGCAGGTGGGCAGGTCTGCAAATCTAGATTCACTAGCCATTCACCATACTCTTCCCTGTTTAAATCTATGGCTATGTAATCAAACTCTGTGGCCTGTAGAGAGCAACACCTTACTTCAAGTATGTAAAATCTAATAAGGGCTTAGCAATGCCTATTAACCTTGACCCAGTGAATACCTTTGTTTTTCAGAATCTCAATATTTTCCTTGGTACCAGGGGGTAGTTATAGCATATTAACCATATATCATCTTTTTTATACTGCCCCCAATAGAATTAATCATGCCACTGTTTTCCCTCCCCTCCTCACCACAGGGTCAACACCCACCTGCCAGCTTCTACTGAAATCTACAGGGTAGGACAAATATGTTTGTGATAATTTGGTTAGTGTCCTCTTTCTCCTGCTATTATCAGTATCATGCCAAACACCTTCTTCGTCTTTCCTTTGGTACTGCCTCGTACCCCCATATGAATTATAAACAGACTCAGTCCACCTCTCCCTGTTGGAAATACTCTTTGATTCATTTGCTGCCGGTTTCACAAGAACGTAAAGTTGATCCTTCCCCTGGGTAATATTACCCTGCAAACCCTGCCCCTAACATCCACTTTTCTGAAGTATGGCTGTTTCTATCCCTATTTCTCAAAGTCAAAGTTCTGTACTCAGTGGAATCGTGCTCAGTACATTGGTTTAACCCCGCTTCTCCACCATAGTCAGTAGAAGCAATACTTCTGAACAAAGCCTATGTATTCCAGCCTTCAGTTGGACTACACGTTCCTTAATATCATTTGAAGGATCGCCTATAAGTCTTTTTCCCAGTTCCCCTTGAGTCTCACTGCCTGATCCAGTCATAGTAGTATAATCAATGTCTTTGTTTGCAAGGGGATTATATTGGCTAGA
This sequence comes from Triturus cristatus, assembly GCF_964204655.1. Taxonomy (NCBI): domain Eukaryota; kingdom Metazoa; phylum Chordata; class Amphibia; order Caudata; family Salamandridae; genus Triturus; species Triturus cristatus. The sequence goes on from NC_140582.1 coordinate 559,862,070, forward strand.
GCAAGGGATGTCAGTTATGCAAACAACTTCTGTCTTTCTCCTTTCTTCAAGGCTAGTTGCAGTCTCCACCTCCAAGACCGAAAGGTTCACGACTGCTGCTTCCACAGTGATAACAGGGGGCCCTTCCTTCAGGTGCAGTTGCTGTGGTCTCTCTTGTGACTGACTTACTGAGTGGGTTCTTTTGGGCCCCTTCTTGAAAATGTCTGTGATTTATGGGCCATTTTCAAGGACACCAATTTTTGTCTTGTTATTCAAAATTGACCCCACTTCTCCAATGAGACTGTCTATCTCATTAGTTACACAGTTTTCAGCATTGTGTTGAGCTGCCCTTTTATTTTGCACAATACCTTGTGAGCTATTTCGGGGAGTCTCACATGTCAGGACAGATCAACTCAGGATGCTAGCAGGAGTGAATCCAGCATGCATGCCTTTAGTGTAATTCCTTCCCTGGCATACCACTGCTCTCTGTTGTGAGGCCAATGTTATCACTTATCCCTTATCAAGAGTTAGACAGAAAGATGTTAGCAATGCCAATGATCCAGTGGTAAACTCTTACCAGCTGCTCTGAGACAAAAAGGCCAGGGGGGCCGGCCCGGCCCTTCCTCTTCCTGGTGATGACAGATGCAGGACTCGCCTGCCCTTGGCCTGGGCTTTGCCAGGGCTCGGCCTATGTATGTCCCATGCAAAGGCGTTGGGAAGATGCACTGTATAGGGCTCAGCAAGATGATCAGATGCAGGTGAAGGGAGAGTGAAAGGCCGCCTTTGGGGGCCCAATTACACCTGGAACTTGAAGTCCCTCCTTAGAATACTGCCTGTTGGCCTGCATGCAGGATGTGAAAATGCGCTATATAGCACTCATCTAGATGATCAGGTGAAGTTGCAGGTGCAGGGAGGTTGATGGGCTGCCTCATGGGGCTCAATGACAGATGGAACTCAAAGTCTCTTCTTAGATTGCCGCCTGTTGTCCCATCACTATATTTGTTTTGTGAGGGGGGGGAGGAACTAAACCACAGATTGTTTGACTTTGTCAGTGACTTTAATGACTTTATTGAGTGGGATTTTGTCTTGGCTATTGTATTTTTTAAATTGCACTGCCATCTCATGTAAATGTTCTTTTGCACAACGACCTACCTATCTGTGAGTGCACATGAATCGGTGCAAGGACTTTTGGTACAGTACAATTCAAGTTGTGTTATCCCCTTTCTCAGGTTGTTTAGCCCTTATGAGTATGGTGCAGAGCATTTGGAGCACTTTTGTATTGTCTGATAATCGAAGAAGTCTGTGGAAATATAGAGTATATCATGACTAAGGTGGAAACCTTCTCAGTTGGGCTAAGAGAGTTGATACAGTCAGTAAAAATGTTTCCAAGTACCCCAGACCAAGGTGATCTTTGTCCCTGGCCAAAATTATGTCTGTCTGATTCTAATTTTCTGTCCTATAGGTGTCATATTTGGCTGTGAATAACATTGCTTTATGGTCAGATCAGATAACCCTTAGTTGATCCTACACTAAACTGTATTCCTTCCTGGCTATGATAGTATCCGCAATGCCCTATACCCTATTTATTGTAATTGGCATTCAAAGAGAATTGCAAGAGTTTATTAGCATAGAGAACATTTTAGAAGCTAGAACTTCTGCAGCATTTTGTTATTCTGAGTAAAGATTAACATTTTACAAGATTATACTATATTTGGAGGACATGACTTGCTTTCTCCCCCCCTAAACTGCCAATAAACCTTCGGTTCACCCTAGAAGAGGTTACTTTAGCTCTAGAAGCAAGCATATATATGTAGACCTTTTTAGAGCTAATTTTGCTCTCTGGGGCCCATTACTGACACAAGTCATGGCACCATGTTGTGCCATAGGTTTTATTGATACCTGGTCAGAATCTGTTCTGGTATCCATATATAAAAAAGGTGACCCTCAAAATCCCACCTGTTACCGGCCAATGTCATTACTTCATTCATTGGTCAAGGTGACAGGATACGTTGTACTAAATAAGCTTCAGGACCGGGCCGAAGCCAATGAAATCTTATGTGAGCTGCAATTTGCCTTTCAACCAGGTCCTGGTACAGTCGAGCAGGGACCTAATTTGAACTTATTAATCAGGAAACGCACGCTGGCCAAACAGGGTAGACAGTTTTGGGGATTTGTAGACTTATCATCGGCATTTGATTGTGTGGAGCACGATTAATTATGGATTATAATGGCCAATCTAGGTGTTGAGCCAACGCTATTCGATTTCCTGAGGCAATTATATACTGGCATCAAAGCAATGGTTCGATATCGGGCTAAGGGTGAGTGCAGCACATTGTTCAGCATCGAAAGAGGGGTTAGACTGGGATGCGTTTTGGCACCCTTTCTTTTTACATTATATAATAACAGTTTTGACCAGACATTGTCTGATCCGTGCCAGGATCTACCACAAATTGGACATCACCCAATACCTGCCCTCCTCTTTGCTGATGACGCAGAGCTAACGGGCACGCACTCAGCTGGGGCTCCAATGTCTATTAACAAGTTTCCCTACTTACATGCAGCACTTAGGGCTGCAAGTAAACAAATTGAAGACCTTCATAATAAAATGCGGAAAAGGAACTTAAAGTGCAGGGATATTCTCATAGACAATAATAAGATTGACTTCTCCAAGCCATTTTCGTACTTGGGTATCTTGTTTGACCAGAATGGCTTGTGGAGCCAGGCAATCAAATCAAGAAAGCTGTTATTTTTGAAAGCTACAGCAGCCTTGGCTAACCTTTCAAGGAAGCTGGGCAAAAAAAACGCCCATAAAACTAAGAAACATATATAAGGCTAAGTGTATAACAGCTGCTAACTATGGAGCTGGTGTATGGCGCTATTATAATTGACAGCCCCTACAACTGGTGGAGAATGCTGTTTTAAGATGTTCTGGGTGCATGTTCCACCTATGTATGTCATGCGGAGCTGGGGCTACCTTATCGATCAGATATAATTAAGACACAGCCAATCCTTCTATGGCATAAGATCTGGTCCTCGGAGAAAACCACCCTTAACAGGGATATTAGAAGGGACTGCCTTAAATTACAGTGGGTACTCAGTATACCTTGGATGAAGTATATCAAAGATTTCATGAGCGGCCTAGGTCATCTGGAATATTATGAACATCTGGAATCCCTAAATCACATAAGCAGAAAAGATCTTAAAAGAGAGTTCATGATGTTACTTGAAACTCTTAGATTATCCTCGGAAATATTAAAGCTGAGGGTTTATAATAATAAAATGGTCTTGGCCACTTATGACATACAACCATATTTACAACGGCAGGATAGATTTGCTTTAACCCGTTTTAGGTTGGGCATTTTCCATTACCCAACACGCTTTCCTGATATAAAAGATTTCTCATGTTCCCTTTGTAAATTTCCCTTTGACAGTATATCACAGCAGACAACAATACATGTGTTTTTTTTTGTAAATATGAAAAACTGAAAAAAAGATTTGGGTTTTACCAATTTTAAGGTTGCTTGAGTTCAGGTAATGTTACCCAGTATTTTTATTCGTTCAGTTGTTATCTAACAAGTACATTAAGTTTTCTATGGCAAGGTTTTTAAAGAATGGAATCAATTGTAGAAAGACGATTAGATTGTGAATTTCTGGTGATGTAAAAGTGTCTGTATTTAATGATAAATTATTTTTAACGATTGTGGTTGTTGCTGAAAGAAATGAATTTCTAATCAAGATTGCTGTATATTTAACTAGTTTGGATACGGCTTTTAGTCTTGGAAATATCAACAGTTTTTTACATTTTTTCTGCTTTTATGGTTTCCTCTGAAGAAACCAAATAAAGTCTTGTGCGTTAGACATCAATACTTAGGGGATTATTATGAGTCTGGCAGACTCATGGCCGTGCGGTGGTGGCAGTCTTCCGACCGCCGTATTAGGGCCAGGGATGCCCTGGGACCACCGCAAATGCCAGTGATCAGAGATACCTGGCTGTGACGCAGCAGTCTTGAGGCCGCAACATGCTTGGCGGGGCCACTGTGGCCCTACCAAGCATATTACGAGTTTCCTTACCATCAAACTTTTCATGGTGGTGCAACCACCATGAAAAGTGTGGTGGTGAGGAAACAAAGGGTGCCTTGCAAGGCTCCCTGGTGACTCACGCCATGTAGATGCACACTGTGGGGCACAACATGTGCCCCCCTGCATGCATGCAAACCAGTACCTGCATGGCATTGACTGCAGCAGCCCCTGCCATCAAGGTATTGCCTTTGATGTTTCCATTGTGGTGTCTATTTCACAGGCACTACCCTGGGAATGCCAAAGAACTGCCTGCCAGACAAGAGAAAACTCCTGATCTGGCGGGCGGTTCCTGCACAGGTTTGGCGGTGCGGGCGGTCCTGCTACCGCACTGCCAAACTCATAATAAGGCTCTTAGATACTACAAAGTGTATTCTTGCCTAGTGCTGTACATATGGAATAAGGGTCATAACACTAACTTTTCTTGGGAGAAGTTCGTCTTTCTTGGTGGCCAGGAGCACCATTAGGTAACATTAAAATTCTGATGTGCTGCAATGTGAGGGTAAACCATGGTTGGCTATTGGTTCAAGCCAAGGGTCTGGTGACGATTGGTTCAATAGCTATAGGGACTAAATGGCAAATCTACACTAGATTAATAAATGTACATGACTAGGCTTATGAGCATTTCATTTATAAAAATAATTCCTAAGCAGTAGACAGTAAGTGCTGAGTGTCCAGGGGCCCTATTACATATAGGACTACAGATAACACAAATTAACACATCAGCAGACTAGAACTAGAGGCTCTAAACTTCTAGTTCTGTGGGGAAAACGGTGTTAGGGTCGGATTTTGGAGGATTATTACAAGTTCAGAAATATAACAGTTTGAAATTTGATTGAGTAATTTACCATTAAATACTACTATGGTAAGAAAAACATTCCTCCCAAGCAGTATAAATCCATTCCTGCACAGGGGTCAAATGATCACATAGTCAGGTGCAAAAACATAGCTCTAGGTCATAAAAGCCGCCTATAGAAGTTTAAACAGCAGCATTACATAATTTCAACAACTACACAGTAAGTCGTCAACAGGTTCTAATCAGCATAATCTGGGGATTTAAGAAAATAATCAGCCAAAGTTGTTGCGGTTTCCTGTATCCCAATGAAACCACTTCAACAGTCTTTAACAAAAAATTTGCAAGGGTATAAATGGGCCAGAGAATTGTGTTCTAGAGTTCTCCTCGCTAAAAGCTCACCAAAGGAAAATCCATAAATGCCAATAGTGCTGCTGTGCTCCACTCCCTCTATCCTACACTGCAGCTGCTATTACCGCCAGGAACCCAGTAGCTTCAGAAAGACACATTTAAAAATTAACACTGGGGGCGTGGCTTAACGCCCACGGAGCATGGTGGCGCCCGAGTGAGGCTCCCGGGTTTGCCTTGGTGAAACTGCGCTAATCGTTATGTACGGCTGAAGCTTCCTGCATTTCCCGTTACCGGAAGGTATGCTGCCTGTAATGCGGGTCTCGTCTTTGGCGAGCGCGTGTTGAAACAAGCATTTTTCATGCCTCTCGCGCTTCCACACAGGGACGCTCCGTAGCGGCCGCCATTTTCTTTTTTGCCGTGTATGGAGTTTTCAGAAGACACAGCCTGTTTTTGCCTGCCTCCTGCATGGTTAATCACTTGGCAATGTATTGGAGCACTTTGTCACCTTTGGTTACCAGTCTTCAAGCTGTTGTGCCTTATTTCTCACGCAAGTTCGTGCCAATTGTGAGTGGACTTCCCCGGCGGCCATTTTAGGGTGAATGACTGTGAGGAATGTTTCTATACAGCACTGTGCATTTTGTTGCCTGCAAGTCTGATTTTTGCTGATGCTCTGGCCCAACTGGCAACCATCTTCCTTATGCTCTACGTACTATTCACTTTTTCATCGGCTGTTTAAAGGGGAATATCTTTGTTTTGGTCATTTTTTTTTACATACGCCCATCATTGCTTCACGTTTTTGTTTGTTTGATGGGCAGAACCAAGACGTCTTCGAAAGTGCGGCAAACTTTTATTAAAAACTCAAAACCTTTCACAGAATTTTCCAATCTCGAGGATTCTTTACTGCCTTTGCCACGATCTCTGGAGCCTAACATGGATTCCACTTCTGCAGCTTCCGGGAAATCTGTTACCAAGCGCCTGAAAAAGGACCCCCCTTCTCCTCCTAAATCTGCCTCACCAGTCTCCTTGGTACTCTTGCTGGAAGAAATTAGAGCACTTCAACCGTTTATGGAGGACACTAATGCTAAACTTCAAGTTCTTACAGAGAACTGGTCCCAGTTGGACACCAGAGTCTCAGTAGTTGAGCAAAGTGTCACCTCACTCCAGGAATCTTGTGCCACCGTCTCACAACTTCATACCCAAGTTTCGACGCTTCAGCGCCAAGTCGAGGATCTTGAAAATCGCAATCGGAGGAATAACCTTCGCATTTATTGCCTGGTGGAAGGACTTGAAGGGTCGGATGCTCCCGCCTTTTTTAAGTCCTTCCTTCCTAAGTTGCTCCACTTACCAGATGGTACTGCACTCAATATTCAACGAGCGCACAGGTTGGGCCGTGTTGCCTCTAATTCTTCACCATCGCAGAGGCCAAGAGGTGTAATCATATATTTTTTGGAGTATAGAGACTTGTTAAAGGTTCTGTCAGCGGCCAAATCCATTCCAAAAATTACGTGGTCCGGCTCTACTATATTTTTTGCTCAAGATTACGCAAAAACTACTGCAAATAGAAGCAAAGCTTTCCTGAACATTAGATCTGATCTTCGATCGTTGGGAGCTCGCTATGGACTCTTTCATCCTTGTCTCTTTAAGGTCACCTACAATAATAAGACAACCACGTATGAAGACCCGATAAGGCTTCGAAGCTTCATCAATTCCTGCGGGCCGACCAGCATGGACTCTTCTTCATCATTCCAAACTTAATATTTAGATACTGTTCAGTGTTTTGCACCTTTTAGTTGGTCTTTGCAAAAGTTTTTTCCTGCTGTTTGTAGTTTATTCTACACAGGTTGTCTTCCCTAGTAAAGTTGTTTGTAGGCTCACACCAGTTATTGCTTAGTATTGAATTCAGGGCACATATTTTGTCCTGCTCTTCATTTGTGTAAAATGTTTCTCTTTGCTTCTGCAGGTCCCTTTTTTCTCCTGACGTGGTTTCCCCCTGGCTTTCCGTGTGTTCGTCCTCGGATGTTCCGTCTGCCCATGTGGTCTCACCTCCCCCTCCTTCACATACATTTCCCCTTCGTAGGTATGTTTTTCGTTTTGTTTTTTGATTTTTGTGTTGCATTCTCTCTATCTATGTCAATTGTTCTACAAATTGTATTTCTTTGCTTCTTTTCTGCCTTCAACACCTTTTCTTACCTTCTTTCTTTCTACTTTTCTTTTACATTTGTCTTTGTATGTTCACCTTTTGTAATTTCAGTATGTTTTTCTTTATCAGTCACAACATTTTTCTTCTACGTTGATGGTATATCATGTTCATTCCCTCTTTTACAACTTTTCTCTTGGTTTTTGTTCTACAGTTCATATATTCTTTTTATTTTGATGGCGACTTACATGTCTTTTCATTTTCCTTCCTGTTATTTTGATCTTTCTTTGTTTGAATTGCGTTCTTCTCTTACGATTTTAGGCTTATTCGTTTTTATTAATCTATGTCATTAAAATTAATAACTTGGAATGTACGGGGTTTGAACTCTCCCATTAAGAGACAACGGGTTTTGACTTATCTAGCCAAACTACATGTGGACATTGCATTTTTACAAGAGACTCATCTCTCTGAAGTGGCTGGGTGGGAGAGGTTTTCTTTTCTCCAGGTGACGGCAAACGTAATGGTGTAGCGATACTTTGCCACAAATCCCTTTCGCTTTCGCTCTTATCTCAAGAGTCAGATGCTAGTGGTAGATGGTTAAATGTTAAGTTGTCTTTTAAGGGTGTTCCAGTCTCACTTCTGAACGTTTATGCCCCCACGTGCGGAGAACCCTCCTTTTGGCCCACACTCGCCAAGCACATATCTCTCTGCATAAATGATAATTTTATCTTAGCAGGTGACTGTAACCAGGTACTTGACCCATTCATAGACAGGAACTCTAAGTTTTCCTTTATACCCAACAAGCCCCATAAATCTTTTGTTCACACTATAAACCAACATAAACTTTTTGATGCTTGGCGACTTTGTAACCCAACTACCAAGGAATTTTGCTTTTTATTCCCCGTCTCATCACTCCCAATCAAGAATCGATTATATCTTTGTCTCTCATAACCTTTCACAAACCCTTACTCATGCAGAGATTGGTCCCATTTTGATTTCAGATCACGCCCCAGTTTCCATTGGCATTGATATTTTACCTAAAATTACCGGCCCCAGGAGGTGGCGTTTTAATAATTCCCTTCTCCTGGACCCAAAATTCACGGCTTCATTCACCACCTTCTTTGCTGAATTTTTTATGATAAATCAAAGTGATTCCATGGCTCTCTCTACGATTTGGGATGCCTTTAAAGCCTCTGCTAGAAACTTTATAATATCCTTTGTTGCAAAAAAGCGTAAAAACGCTCGTAAACAGACTTCGGACCTTCTCCAAGACATTAAGAGACTGGAGCACTCTTATTATACTTCACATACCAATGACAGTTTAAAAGCTCTTGTTCAAGCTAAATTCCAATATAATAAAAAGTCCACAGAGGATGCCTCATTGTATCTATTAAAATCCAGTGCTAAATTTTATGGTGGCAAAAATAAAGCTGGGAGAACTCTAGCCAACTACCTGAAAGTTAAGCATAATAAGGTGAATATTGAATCCATTTATGATGCACAATTAGACCTAAAGTTCAAGGATACTGACATTCTGCACGAATTTTCTCTTTTTTACAAAACACTGTATGCCTCCGAAACACAACCCACTGACCGGGCCTTGTCACATTTTTTCTCCACTATTCAAAAGCCCCTAAATGTCACTCCAGATTTGACTTCTTTAGAATTTGATTTAACGCAGCTAGAGTTGTCGAACGCCCTTCACTCCCTCAAACGTGATAAGGCACCTGGACTTGATGGTTTTACAGTTGAATTTTATTTGCACTTTTCCAGGCTTCTACTACGAAACTATATTCTTTATTACACTCTTTCAGTACGTTAGGACATTCCTCTGGTTCTTTCTCTGATGCTCATATATGCCTTATCCCTAAAGAAGGTAAAGATTCTAAACATTGCAAGAATTATAGACCCATATCCCTGGTAAACATTGATTACAAGATTTTTTCTAAAGCACTAGCCCTGCGATTGGATTCTTTCCTACCTGGCCTGTTAGGGACAGAGCAGTCTGGTTTTGTTAAAGGTCGTTACATAACTGATAATACACGACTCTTGTTTGACATTTTGTCCAAATCCTTACGTTTTAACGTTTTAAAGACTCCTTGGCTGCAATAGCGCTGGATGCTGAAAAAGCATTTGATATGGTTGAGTGGGCATACCTTTTTTATACTCTTAATTGGTTTGGCTTCGGTCCCAATTTCATATCTTTAATCTCTCTCCTCTATTCTAGACCTAGAGCGGCGGTCTGTGTTAATGGACTGATATCTCCCTTTTTTGACCTCGAAAGAGGGGTGTGTCAAGGATGCCCCTTTCCCCTTTTCTTTTTAACTTGGCTCTGGAACCATTTTTATCAAAACTGCGCCAGAATCCTAATTTGCATGGATTCCAGGCGTCCCATTCTCACATTAAACTTGCAGCATACGCAGATGATATCTTGCTTTTCATGTCCCATCCAACTGACTCAATCCCCGCTTTTCTAGCGGAAGTACAAGCTTACTCTGATATTTCGGGGTACAAACTGAATAATGACAAATGTGAGATCCTACCTTTGACAAAGTACACATTTAAACTTGATTTTGCAGCCTCTAAATTTACTTGGAGTCCTATCCACATTAAATATTTGGGTTTACATGTCACATCCTCAATTTCTGACACGGTTTCATTATGTATGGATAAATGTACGCAGAAGATTTCGGATTTAACTACCAAATGGCACCCCCTTTACTTATCATGGTGGGGTCGTTTGGATACCATCAAAATGATGTTGTCACCCATATTTATATACACTATCTCCAACATCCCAGTTTCCATCCCACAAAAATTCTTTAGGAAAATTAATTCTATTCTTTCTTCCTTCCTTTGGAACTCTAAGAAACCTCTAATGTCTCTACACATGTTAATCCGTACCAAATCTGAGGGTGGAGTTAACTTTCCTGATTTTCCAGCATATCAAAAAGCATTTCTTCTCCGTCAGGCCTCGTTGTGGTTGCGTGACTCTAAAGATGACTGCCTGCTATGGACCACAATTGAGCGCCTCTCTTTGTCCCCCTTTACCTTTAGCGAATACCTCTCTTTTTCACGTAAACCGCAAGCCCTAGCTACTCCCATTATTAAATTTACTTCTAAACTTTTAACACCTTTATTCCCTTTTCCTCATAATACTTTTGACTCCTTTCTAAACTCTAAAATTTGGCATAATAAGAGTTTGCTCATACGTAATAAACCCTTTTACTGGAAATCATGGCATCATAGAGGTTTAGTCTGGATTCATCAGCTTTTTTCACATTCAGATTTTTTATCTTTTTCTTCACTTATTCGCCCCTTTAATCTACCCCCTTCATTCATCCATAAATACTTCATACTTAAAAATGCTGTGCTGGACGTACGTCATGTTCTCACCAACACATCCCGTCTCTGCTACTCCAGATCCTCCCTCACAATTACGCTCCTTATTAGCAACATCACCTAAGGCTTCCACACTATATACATTTCTGCATAACATTGATAAAGTCCGACAGAAATCCAAAATCAAAGAAGCTTGGGAACGTGATTTTGCACTATCTTGGCCAGTGTCTCTATGGAATAAGATATGGGTTAAGATTCCCAAATCCTCTAGAGCTGCAAACACAACGCAAACATTGTTTTTTGTGTATAAGAGACTTTTGATATCACCAAGTGCTCTAAGTAAAAACTACACTAATGTACCTGATATTTGCTGGACTTGCTCCTCACCAAAGGCTGATTTATTTCATATGTTATTTTCTTGCTCTATTGTGTGTGCTTTTGGAAGCGGGTCTGGTCTCAAATCAATTTGATTTTCGGCACTACATTTCCTTTTGCCTATACTCATGTTTTCTTAGGGAGCCTGTCCTCTTGTTGGGAGAACATTGCAGTCAATATCAAAATTGTTGATTTATTATTAGCAGTTGCGTTACAGCAAATCACAGCTAATTGGAAAGATTCCTCAAAAATTTCTTATAGGGCATGGTGGTATGCTGTTTGTCATAATCACAGGTTGGATACTTCCTTTGTATACCCCATCTACTTGAGGCCAAAAAGACTGGATTGATGGTCTCCTATTACCACCTATTTAGATGCATGTGCTAGTCATTCTTTTCAATTGCGTCCGTCCCAACAAGAAGTCCCGAAACCCCCCTGAATCACCTCAACCGTTCCGCCTTTAATTGTTTTTTCAAGTATTTTGTATTATGCTTTATTACCCTTAATTTTATTCTTTTAACCTGATTCATTAATAACATTGTGGATTTTCTTTTGTATGACGTATATTTATTATGTTGTAACATGTTGTGACATTTTCTATTTTTATCAATAAAATCTTTTTTGAACTGAAAAAAAAATTAACACTGAGAATTTGGGATCGAAATAGGCACCTCATCGCCAGTCCTTTCCTTTGATGATTAGGAATTTCAACATAATTAGATATTCCCCATTCCAATGTGCTAGTCTAGGTGCTTCAATTATTTATGGTATCTATATTATTAAATGTTCCCAGTAGATCCGGCGCATTGAGACCCTCACGCGTGAGTAGTTGCACTTTACTAACCCTGATTGATTCATTGAGGTATATGGAAGCAACCAACCACATACTTAACCAAAAACGGTTTCTTACAGATGAAGTTCTTCAATTCCTGAAACCAGATTGACAACCTGTGATAAAAATTGATTTCTAAAAACTACCCTCTGTAATAAGTGACTTTTTGACTTCTGCTATTTTAACAAAATAGGGGAGGCATATGTCAAATAGCTCATGGAATCATTACAGTCTCCTTTAGGTATTCTTAAAGTGTTGGTTCTATATAATCTAGACTACACCCTTTCCCAGATTTACTATCCTTCATACAATGGAGCACTGTGTGAGCAATTTCAGCACAGTATTCTGCAAAGGTAAGCCAGCAGTGTCTAACAAAAATTTGCACTTGAGGTACACCATCCAATTCAAACTCCTAAATGCATACCATGCACAGAGGTCAAATATGTAAGCTGGTTACTTTAGGACAAGCACACGCTATATGTATATGTTGATGTGTCAGGCAAGATACAGCCTGGCCACTTGCTAGTGCCTGTTTCAGTGGGGGTAGATTTACTATGATTGTGCATAGACGTGTGCATTGCAGGAAGGTCAACATTAGCCACAAAATAGCCTAACAACATTGCTTTGTCTCTCCAGGAATAGTTTTACGGGGCGACTGTCAGTCCTGTATTGTCCTAGTCTTGCTTGCCTCTTATGGGATGAATGTTCTTTAAGGATTTTAAATAATTATTCGGGTGGTAATGTTATCTTATTAAACGTGTAGGCAAATTATTCTTTTTGCGTTATTTGTACTATCTTTTAATTCGGTCAATGTGTTTTTCAGACTGCTCTATCATGAACATTTTCATACTTCAACTAAATGAATACCGCTTTTTGAATTCACAGCTGACCCTTTCTCTCAGTTTTCTTCACTTTCTGATTGCTTTTTTTTTTGTTTTTTAAACGGGACAAGTTAGATTAAATCATAATGCTGATTCATAACGAATTACTCTGAAATATTTGCCGGTGACTGCTCTAAATTTCCAGGTAGCAACGTAAAACAAAGGGGTCGTTTGGCATGAGATCACATAAAATAGGGGTCTGAAAGTGTAAAAGCCACAAACCCATGGTTTGAACATTAGACGTGGTTTGAACATTAGACGAAAGCAATTTTAGGATAATTTTGGACAAAGTAGGAATGAATGATTAACTACAAAATGTACTCCTTTTTATGCATTGATTCATCAAATCTCTGATGGAAAGTTCATGGGCACCACAAGTAAAATATACTTAGGGGCTCATTTATGAGAATCTTGCGCCAGTGGAGCGTCACTTTTTCTGACGCGTCACTTTTTCTGACGCTCCGGCAGCACAAATCTCTCACCCATATTTGCATATGCAAAGGTATCATAGAGGTATTTCTGAGTATCTACTAACATTTATTTTTGTGTGTGTGCCTACATTTAGAGGACATTTCAGACCTGCAGCGCACATTCCTCACCACATATACATACCCCGGAAGCAGATTTACTCTCACATACGCTTTGTGAGAGAAATGGTTTATGCATGCAAAAACAAGGTTTGTGAATTCTTAATGTGGTTATGCACTTGTACGAAAGGCTATTTGTGAATGGTAGCCTAAGTTACATGCACTGAGGGCCTTATTTACAACAAAGTTAATCAGTGCGGTGCCGCAAGCCATTTTGCTGTGCCGCACTGAGTCACTTGAACAGCTTCGGGATGCGTCATATCCACAACCATATGATGGATCCTTGTGCTCCCCCTGCACTGGTGCACACTTGGCTACAATGCGCCAACACAGGTACCCTTGCACCATGGTGCAAGGGTGCCTGCGTTGCAGGGAGATTGTTTTTGAGCAGGAAGGGACACCTTCCTGCACAAAAACAACCACCAGAGGGGATTTCCTTTTTCTAAGCATGTTGCAAAATGCAGCACGCATAAAAAGATGAAAAAACAAAGAGAAATGAAAACATTTCTCCTTGTTGCGCCTCCCTACCCCTCCCTTGGGGAGGCGTAGCCTTCTGACGCCTTTCCAGGTTTATGAATCTGAAAATGCGCCTACAGTCATGGGTGTTGCGTGGGAACACCCACAACAACACCCATGGCACACCCCTTTCCAGCAAAGTGCTGCGTGTAAAGAGGCCGGGCCCGATTCACAGAACTAACTTAAGACAAAATCCTAAACTTACTACCATTTTGGTATTCACAAAAGGCTCTTACTCATTTTGGTATTCACAGAAGGCACTTACTCATTTCGGTATTCACAGAAGTTAGGAGTCCTAACTTTAGGACTCCTAAATGCCTTCTGTGAATACCGAAAGTCTTAAAATTAGGATTTTTCTCAGTTTAGTAGTAGTATAGTTAGGACTCCTAACTTTAGGACTCCTAAATGCCTTCTGTGAATACCGAAAGTCTTAAAATTAGGATTTTTCTCAATTTAGTAGTCCTAAATTTAGGACTCCTAAATGCCTTCTGTGAATACCGAAAGCCTTAAAATTAGGATTTTTCTCAGTTTAGGAGTCCTAAGGTTAGGACTCCTAACTTTACAACTACTAAACTGAGAAAAATCCTAATTTTAAAGCTTTCGGTATTCACAGAAGGCATTTAGGAGTCCTAAAGTTAGGAGTCCTAAATTTAGGACTACTAAATTGAGAAAAATCCTAATTTTAAGACTTTCGGTATTCACAGAAGGCATTTAGGAGTCCTAAAGTTAGGAGTCCTAACTATACTACTACTAAACTGAGAAAAATCCTAATTTTAAGACTTTCGGTATTCACAGAAGGCATTTAGGAGTCCTAAAGTTAGGACTCCTAACTTCTGTGAATACCGAAATGAGTAAGTGCCTTCTGTGAATACCAAAATGAGTAAGTGCCTTCTGTGAATACCAAAATGTTAGTAAGTTTAGGATTTTGTCTTAAGCTAGTTCTGTGAATCGGGCCCGCCGTATTTACAAGGACATAAAAAGCCATGCAGGGTGGCTTTACGTGTCCTTGTAAATATGGGGCAGCAAGATGCGCCGCCGGTGCGTCACAAAAAGTGAAGCACAGGCGGCACAAGGGGCTTGTACATAAGCCCCAAAAGCTTTAGGAATTGGACCAAATGAGTTTAGTTTTACAGGAAAGTGACGACTGAGTGGAGATAAACCTTCATGAAGCCTGATATTAAAATCTTCCAATATTATGATACGCTTTGAAAGAGGTTGGAACAATTTGCACCTTTGATTGAATGTCTCTTTAAGCCTACATCTATAAGTTATAGCCTATGTATAATTGCAACAATCATAGAAAAGTTGCAATGGAAATATTTTAGGTAAAATATGAAGCCCCTAGTCCAAATTTCCAAACTAAATGCTATAGCTGGTTGCCAAGGGCAACCATGTTTTAATAATGGCTATTCACCGAATCTTTTCAGATATAATTAGATCATTAAATAGCACCATCCCCACGCAGCAGTAGTTAGGTGGCTAAAGAAAGGGAAGAATAATACCCCTGTCTGTTCTGCTGAAAGGAGTACGCATCACTGAGTGGTCAGCAGGAGTGCCTTTGAATTGATGGCAGTTGTTACTACCACATGACTGTTAGAACACTCCTTCACTCTGTTTCCTGTCTGTGGCCAGCAAAGGTCAACATAGAAGCTCTACTTTGTCTTTTCAGTGTCAGGTCTCTAAACACATGCATTAAAAAAAAAAACATTATGACATTGGGTATTCCCAGTCTCTCGGGGACCTGATCCTGGAAATCCTTGGGATTACACAAGCACCCACCCTACAAAACATCTAGACAGTACACGGGCTTCAATGTTCTGTTATACCTGTTCTTGTGACGCAGCTTCTGCTGGTCAGATCCACATTTTCTGAAAAGGACTCGTCCAAAGTCTCTTCCCTCCTAGTCACGTTTTGAAATCTATTTTATTTAAAAGCATCATGACAAAAAAAAGTTATACTCATAGGAAACCGGCAAACCAACCACCCCTCGATTAGAACTTTGATTTGAATTCCCATTATTATTATTTATGAAGTCCACTTCAATAAAAATAGCATTTGACGCTTTTTTAACGCACACACAAAGAATTAACAAGGTAGTAGGAATAACACATCACAATAACAAACTTAGAACAGATGTATAGCTCACGTTTTCTTGCAAAACATTTATTGAACCGTTTGTGTTAATAAACACACTGCAGACTTTATCACGGTCTATGGGATTTTCTCACCTGACAAACAGCACCTTTTTATACCTTTCCATCGTTGTTATCTCTGCCTGCTGCTCCTCGATTCAGTGTTTAAAAATAGCCATTTATTGGTGCACTATTATCTTTTTAGTTACCTGGGGCCCTATTACATATAGGACCTACAGTCCTTGTTTTCTCCAGGCGCAGCCAGGGACAGAGCACTCTGTTATAATTAATGCACTGCCCCGGGGGCATCCACGAACTCACACTGCTCTGGAGTCAGTGCATACAGTGAAATTCAGAGAGGCTGCTTCAAAGCTGCTCTGTGTTTGTATGTGCAGGCGTCCACCCACCTGCATTTTAGTGGTGTGGACATCCAGTGAGTGACAGCACCTGCCTGCTAGGAAGTGTCTGGAGAAGTTATTAGGCTCCTTTTTCCCACTCGAGAGGGCTGTCCTCAACGGTCGCCTGCACCTCTGTACGTAAAACGGTGTGGGCACAGAGGCAAAGTATTCTCAGACACACACACACTGGAATATGTGGTAGGCAAGTGTTATGTTATGTTGGTTCGCAGGGAGTGCAAATCAGCCATGAGTGTATCCAGGTCCTTGAGCTGGAGTGAAGGCCTGTGGTCTCCAGTAGGTTATTTGAATAGCCAATTCTACAGATTCTCGTGGAACTCAAGAAACAAGGTAGTGGGCACACCACTCCTCCCCTGCCCAGCCCTGCTCGCAGAGCAGACTCGCCTGCCTGTAAACTAATCCTTCTGCTTTCTCGCAGTGCGAGAAACAGAAACATAAAATGGTAGTTATTACCATTTAACGTTTCTGCTTATCACACTGCGAGAAAGCAGTGGAGCAACGCTCCTCTGCCCTAGTGGAGGAGCTGCACCCAGGTTTCTGGAGTTCAACCCACCATGATCAGCTCAAGAGAGAATGCAGAAATTACAAAAAAACACATCACGAAAGAAAAGAAAACACCTTCATCCACAACGCTCTAGATAAGGTCAAAAAACACCCTAAAGAACTCTTCAATATCATAAAGCAACAAACCTCCAAGTCACCCCTAAAACCCATCATATCTCCAAAGAATGGTGTGACAGCTTCACCAATTTCTTCAATGCTAAAATCACGAAAATGGAACTCTCCCTTGAAGCAATCCAACAGGGATCCTCCTCCCAGAAAGACAGTTAATGACTCCACGCCCACCCTATCTACCATCACTCCACAGGAAAGAAAAAGATGTAGAGACTAATCTCCTAGAAGCTGGAAGGTATTCAATCCATTCTCAGAGGAGGACATATCCACTCTGTTGGCTAAGTCCAAACCCCCCTCCCACCTCAAGGGCCCCCTTCCAGCATCTCTGCAAAAAAACGTAACCATGTCATAACCCCTCTTTGGACTAAGATCATAAACAGCTCCATGATGACTGGAGTGATGCCAGACTATCTCAAACTAGATCAAGTCATACAACTGCTCAACAAACTGAGAGAAGACCTGAATGACCTCAACAGCTTCAGACCTGTCTCCAGCCTTTCCTTCCTTATTAAAATCCTAGAAAGATGTGTTCTCTCACAACTAACCAACACATCAACAACTACAATCCCCTAGACCCTCACCAATCGGGCTTCAGAAAGAGCTGCAGCATGTAAACAGCTATTCTGAACATAGTGGATGATCTACACAAATCCCTGGACACAGACCGATGCTGCGTGCTCATTCCCCTAGACCTATTGGCGGCATTCGACACAGACAACCACAAGCTTCTTTTAAATGCCTTCCTAAAGAAGATCGGTGTGAAAGGGGTAGTCCTGTGCTGGTATGCACCCTTTTTACAAAACCGATCTCAACAAATTAAAATAAGTAATCTGACTAGTGAAACAATGACAATCACCCGGGTGTCCCTTAAGTTTCTGTCCTCTCGCCTACACTTTTCACCATCTCCATGGAGCCCCTTGAGTGCAGAGAGATGCACGTACGTAGGCAGGAGTGCAGAGCAGAGTGCAGAGCAATGAGCGCGAGTGGTGAGCGTGGAGGCCCCTGTGACACCGATCCCCAGGTCGATCCTCTGGCCCCCGTGGCCCCCGCGGATCTCCGCAGATTCTGGCAGTGATTTCGGCAGCGGGTGCCCTCGAAGTTCGCCGCTTGCAGCGGTCGTGAGCGGTGAGTGACCGGGGAGTGCAGTGAACCAGTTTTCAGAGGCTCCTGCTGGTGCCAGCGCCTGAGCCTGAGTCCATGTCTGTGCCTGAGCAGAGTAAAGCTCAAGACAGAGCTTTAACTCAGCATCAAGACCCATAAGTTAGAGCATAGCACCTACGGCACCAGCAGTTATACTTCAGTAAGGTGCAAGGTGTGGTTGGGGAGGAGTGAGCGTGGCCACCATTTGCCGGCAGCTGCCAAGTGCGTGCCCTGGTGGGCAGCGGAAGTGGCCCAGTTAGGCTGGGTGTGGCTTGCTGCCTTACCTAGAGTGACCTGCTCGTGAGGTCCTTTTAGGCCCCTCTCCCTCCTCCACCCATACAAAATAGGAGAGGCAACAAGATTAGCTGTTTTTCCCAAACATTGTCTAATCACTTTGTCTTCTAGTTACTACTATATAGCAGGAAAATGAGATCAGGAAGGACTAGGAAGCAACTAGTACAACCAACACAGAAAAACTCAAATTAGAAGCAAAAAACAAAGGTCTTTAAGACCCCTCAGGGAAGCCCGTCTAAATCATTTTGAAATCCTGGAGAAACGTTAATATCACCAGCATATTCCATCTTTGGATCAATGAATCCCACGGTGAAATTTACATTTTTAAAGGATCTATCAGCAGTCATTTACTCAACACCCGACAAAGTTATGAGACGTCCTAAACCCCTGACGCTGCACAAAGTAGCTTCCGTACAAGATGAAGAACTGAAGGACAGTGCTGGGCACACTTCAATAACAATTATGAAGGAAACAGTCTCAAACAGCCCCAGAATTTCACGTTCTAAGGTAGCAGTCACACAATCAGAGGCTGTAAGGTCGAACAGCTGCGGCAGTAGGAGGCAAGTCATCCAAGCTCAGGTCCACACGAACATGGCAGCCCATTCCAGGCAACAATCAGCGAAAAGCAATGCGCTGGAAGTCACCCACAATACAGCAAATCTTAGTGACCCCTGGATGGAGTCTCTTTCAATAACAAACAACGCAGACATAATGCAGGTAATAGGAACCATCACCAAGAACCCACCTCAATCCAATAATCAGCTGCCACCACATCTGGAAGGTCAACATCAAACAATACTAGAAATATCAAGCTTGCTTGAGTGGCAAATAAACGACGTAATAAACTCAGCAAACAACAACGTCAACAAAAACAAAACAACCAAAGTTCAGCAGACCAAGCAGGATGACAAATCGGACAAAAAACAACAAGGAGCCACTCTCAACAACTAACAACACCGATTTAACGCAGGCAACAGGAACTATAGTCAAGGAGCTAGCCAATGCACAAGGTAGGAATAAATTGATGCTTCAATGGGTTGACCATCAACAATCAATCATAGAAATATCAAACCAACAATCAATAATAGAAATACCAAGTTTGCTCGAGCAACTAAATAATGAAGTAAAAGTCCAGTTAACAACAGTATGAATAAAAACAAAACAAATAACGACCAGCAGTCTGGAAAGGACAAGACTGCGCATAAAGACAGCATGCCCAAATCCGTTGGGTTTACAATGGAATGCAATGAACAGAGGATTTTGACTGCTACCGGTCAACCAATGGGAGGGAATTATGAATCGTATGTAAAATTGGAAGTTCTCTCAACCCTGCACACCTCCTTAACAAAAACCTTGCAAACTTCAGTTAAAGCCCTCAATATGCAGTCAGACAAACTTGATATCCAAATAAATCTGATGAACATCATAGCAGATTATATTTCCGGTATAAAAACCAAGCTTTTTGCGATTCCTTAAATGCATTGGCGAAATAGGGAATAGGGAATCGCAAATTTTGCAATTCCCTATTTTGCGATGGCCTTCTGGGATGATACATCCCAAAAGGCTTTTTACCCGTTCGCAAATGGGCCGATTCTGAGAATCGGCCCATTTGCAAACGGGAAAAAGGCTTGATACATATGCCCCACTGAGACCAAATATGGATATATACACCAACACATGGATGCAAGTTAAAATAGCTGACAGTACGAGGCTCACCAGAAAAATCAACACGAGCGAAGGTCTAAAGCAAGGCTGTGTCCTAGCACCATATTTATTCAACTTATTCTTGGCTGACCTATCTCCAAAGCTAGATGAAATCAACTCACATCCCCCACGATTGGGCACTCTACCAATTACACACCTGTCTTATGCTGACAATATTGTGCTTCTAAGTTACACGTGAATTGGCCTGCAAAGAGCAATCAATGAACTAGGGAACTATGCTACGTCTAACTTATTAGAGATAAATGTCACAAAAACAAAAGCTAAGATTATAAGCCATTGTGTCCACAATCAATCACCATTCAAAGTCATGGATGCAAAATTGGGAAGTTGTCAGCAGCTATAAATATCTAGGGATACATCTGGACAAAAAATTTACGTTTCGAAAACAGAACGAAGTCATGCTAAAAAAGGGAAACGCCCTAACATTTGCATTCTGTACTTTGTCAAAAAGAAGGCCCACTGCTCACTCCATTATAAGCGATCATTAAAGCATTAAAGCAAAACTTTAAAAAATTCAGCGTGGGAATGACACGGGTGTACAGAACAGTATTCTCCTTACCACGCAACCCCCCGCCGGCTCACATCCGGTTGGAATTTGGCCTGCAACAACAACTAACATACAGAAGATATGTAATAATAATGGCTCCATTGCTTACTCCTGAGGCGAAAAGCCGGGAGGTGTTACTGCCGATCTTTTAAAACTGTTTGTTGTGTATTTGCTTTTAATACTTGCTTATTTGCACAAGTGATCTTGCTCTGTCACTCACCTTGACTCCCAGAGCAGCTGAATTTCAGCTGTTGGGAAACGGAATTCACTCGTTTCTTGGCGCCATTGCTCGCTGAGGGAGACGATAGCCACGCCCATCTCTTGCTGGCCACGCCCCCTCCACAGAGATATAGAGGGCGCGCTGAACTCTAGCGCTGCTCCATTGCTTACTCCTGAGGAGAAAAGCCGGGAGGTGTTACTGCCGATCTTTTAAAACTGTTTGTTGTGTATTTGCTTTTAATACTTGCTTATTTGCACAAGTGATCTTGCTCTGTCACTCACCTTGACTCCCAGAGCAGCTGAATTTCAGCTGTTGGGAAACGGAATTCACTCGTTTCTTGGCGCCATTGCTCGCCGAGGGAGACGATAGCCACGCCCATCTCTTGCTGGCCACGCCCCCTCCACAGAGATATAGAGGGCGCGCTGAACTCTAGCGCTGCTCCATTGCTTACTCCTGAGGCGAAAAGCCGGGAGGTGTTACTGCCGATCTTTTAAAACTGTTTGTTGTGTATTTGCTTTTAATACTTGCTTATTTGCACAAGTGATCTTGCTCTGTCACTCACCTTGACTCCCAGAGCAGCTGAATTTCAGCTGTTGGGAAACGGAATTCACTCGTTTCTTGGCGCCATTGCTCGCCGAGGGAGACGATAGCCACGCCCATCTCTTGCTGGCCACGCCCCCTCCACAGAGATATAGAGGGCGCGCTGAACTCTAGCGCTGCTCCATTGCTTACTCCTGAGGCGAAAAGCCGGGAGGTGTTACTGCCGATCTTTTAAAACTGTTTGTTGTGTATTTGCTTTTAATACTTGCTTATTTGCACAAGTGATCTTGCTCTGTCACTCACCTTGACTCCCAGAGCAGCTGAATTTCAGCTGTTGGGAAACGGAATTCACTTGTTTCTTGGCGCCATTGCTCGCCGAGGGAGACGATAGCCACGCCCATCTCTTGCTGGCCACGCCCCCTCCCACGTCACTCGCTACCACTATAACCCATGTGTCAATACCGGAAGCGCAGCGGACGAGCGCAGCGGGCACGCCGATTGCGCGCCGAAGGCGCGCTTAAGGCAAGCTCGTCTGCGCTCGTCCGCGACGAGGACGCGCCTAGCGCCACCAACTCTGCCCAATCCAGCCCTCAATCCACCTGCTACACCCGGGATGCACTGCTCAATCTACGAGGGTATGCGCACGAAGGTAAGCTCACCTTTGAAGAGACTGCTTCTCCCTTAACTGACCTCACCCACAAGGGCTTAATCGTAGGAGGTCTTTTGAATGTCAGATCCCTACCTAAGCATGCCACTGAAATCAATCTCCTTATAGACTCTCACCATCTAGATGTCCTTTTTCTAACTGAGACCTGGACACATGCCAACTGTGAGATCGATTTAGCATCTGCCTGTCCGCTAAACTTCAACATTCTACATCTCCCCAGACCCAAAGGCCGCGGCGGCGGTGTTGGCGTCATCTTCCAAGCCTCCTGGCAAATAAACACCATCGACATTGATCCAGTACCTGGAACTGAGCTCTTTGGTCTGGCCATAAACTGCCACCCAGGAGTCACCTTTACGGTGATCATCTGTTACCGACCACCAGGGGCATTTTCCCTCCCGCAACAGCAAGCTCTTCTCACGCTCATCACAAACATGGCAACCTCCCATAACAAACTTATTATTCTAGGAGACTTTAATCTCTGGCCCAATGGCAGCCTAGATACAGGACTAAACAACCTTTTGCTGTCTTGTGCCAGCGTAGGGCTTCACCAACTGATAAAGGACCCCACCCACTCCGCAGGCAATCGTCTTGACCTCATTTTCTCGAGTCCTGATCTAACTCAAATAGGCGACATTCTGCCTATGAGCTGGACGGACCACTCGCTCATTAAATTATACATCACTAATGCCATAATAAGAAAGCCTAAGAATAGTTCTCCACCACAATTCCCTTACCGTAATTGGAAAGCTTTAGAAAAACTCAGCACCACCACCAAAGTCTTCGAAGTGCAGGATAGTTTCTCTCCTACCAGCTCGGTGGAAAACAACTACAGATCCCTCAGCTCGAGAATTACTTCTATCACGGACTCGGTTGCCCCATCAAAACACTGCAAACCCAAAGGTAGAGCACCTGCTCCCTGGTACAATGACTCCCTCAAAACCCTCAAATCAGCCTGTAAACAGGCCGAGAGAAAGTGGAGACACGGTTACTGTGACAATAATAAAGCCCTCTGGAAAAATTCACTCCGTGATTACAAATCTGCCATCGCAGAGAGTAAATCGAATTACTACTGCAGCACTATAGCCAACGCTGCTAACAGCCCAAAAAGTATATTTCAAATCCTGGATAATATTATACACCCTGACTGCGTCAAGAACTCTGTCCCACCATCTCAGACCCTTTGTGACAATCTCGCTCTGTTTTTTACGGATAAAATTGAGACCATCATAAACAATCTGGCAACGCCCCCCTCACATAACCACTCAATCCCCCCCGGAGCTGGCTCCACCAACCCTGATCCTCCGAGGTCAGCGTGCCCTTCTATGAATAGTCTCCTGGCCTTCCCCCTGATTTCTCAAGCAGAATTTGAGAAACTGGCACGGGGCATTACCTCGGGATCTCCCCTTGACCCTCTGCCCCCAAAAATCTGGAAAGCATGCTGGCACGAGTTATTCCACACCCTTCGGATGATTTGCAATCAATCTCTCGGCTGTGGTCTCGTCCCCATCCCCTGGAAGCAAGCGCTCATCACCCCGCTATTGAAGAAACCTACGCTGAACCCAGAATGCCTTTCCAATTTCCGCCCCATATCTCTTCTGCCATTTCCGGCAAAGGTGCTTGAACGTTGGGTCAGCAACTGCCTCTCAACCCACCTTGAGCAGCATCACGTTCTGGACGAATTCCAATTTGGCTTTCGCCCAGCCCATGGCACAGAAACTGCAGTGCTTACCGCCATGGAAGAGCTTCGAATGCGTGCAGACAGGGGCCAAGCCGTGGCCTTGATCTTATTAGACCTGTCTGCCGCATTCGATACTGTCAACCACGCGACCCTGCTTGAGAGGCTGAGAGAGGCAGGGGTCGATGGTACGGCCCTGCTCTGGTTTCATTCCTATCTCAGTGACAGAAAACAGGCTGTATCCCTCCCCCCTTTTCAATCTATCTTCTCCCCTGTCCCTCACGGTGTTCCCCAGGGCTCCTCTATCAGCCCGATCCTTTTTAATGTTTACTTGAAACCACTGGTCACTTTAATTAAATCCCACAATATGACTACAGTAAACTATGCGGACGATACCCAGCTCCTTTTCTCCTGGGATGGCGAAGATTCCATCTCTTTAGAAGCCTTCCACAACTGCCTAAGAGACACCGCAGGCTGGTTACATCGGAACTCCCTCCAGTTCAACTCCTCGAAAACCGAGGTTCTGTTCTGTCCCGCAAGCCGCATACCCCGCCCTCTGCCTGCCGAGTTTTGGCCCCCGGAAAACTTAAACAACCCGCTACCTGCTACCAGCGTTCGCAATTTGGGCGTCATGCTAAATCACCAACTGAGCATGGAAACGCAGGTTTCAAGAACAGTCGTCACCTGCTCAGCCCTTATGCGCTCACTGCGCAAAATCCTGCCTCTACTACCACCATCAGCCCGAGCATCGATAGTCAGGTGTACGATTCTCAGTCGCCTTGACTATTGTAATGCCCTCCTGCTTGAATCCCCTGCGACACTGTTAGACAGACTCCAACGAGTTCAGTCGGCAGCAGCTAAACTGGCTCTTGGATGGACCAGGAGATCCTCGGCCACCGCTGCCTTGGCCGAGTTGCACTGGCTTCCCTTGAAGCAACGCATTGCCTTCAAAGCCCTTTGCTTGGTCTTCAAGGCATTACACGGTACAGGACCTATACCTCTTCAACGTCTGTTCTCGTGGTACATCCCCACCAGAACACTTAGGTCCGTAACCGCATGCCTTGTGAAAGTACCCAGATGCAAGAAGGCCAGAATTGGGGGAAGATCCTTCAGAGTAGCTGCGGCCAAGCTTTGGAATAGTCTGCCTGCCGATATCCGCCAAATCCCTCACCTCCTACCCTTCAGGAAGCGAATCAAAATATGGCTCTTCCCCCACTCCTCATACCCCGTCCGCCCCTAGTCACCCCCCGACTAAAATCCCAGGAGTAAGCTACCAGCGCCAGGATTCCTGCCAGGTGACAGCCGCGCTCTACAAATGTTTTAATTAATTAATTTTAATTAATTAATAAAAACATGGTACAAAGTCTGGAGTAACCGAGGAAACGAGATTAATAATGCACTCTGGAATGCATTACAAGATGACCCTAAATCTGCTTACACCAAGTACCTACAATCTTAATTAAAACTTACCAACATGGTAGACCTATGGCAGCAGAACCTGCCATTCACTTCCTTTCAACAAATTCTAAAGAAGGTGGCTAAAAAGCACTCACCAAGGGAAGACAAAGCCAGGTTGAGCAAACAAGCCCATGCATGGATGGTACTGAAATGGTACACAAAACTGCAACCAGCCGCCTATCTCGGTCTGTCCTTTTCTCCTTATCTAAAGTCTAGGTTTTTAGCAACACGACTAGGAAGTTTGCCGTCTAATGCAGACAAGCCTCGTTGGAAATATCAGGGCCCAAAGTCATGTACTCTTTGTGGATCACCAATTCTGGATTTTATTCATTTAATATGCATCTGCCCAGCTTTAAATCTACACCGTTGTAAACTGCGGAAGAAAATTAGTCAACACAAGAGGCATTTGCTCTTGCCGAACTGCGATCCTTAAATGTCTCGTTCCAAATTACCGGCAGCTTAACTGTAATTTAGTTACATTTTTAACTATTTGCGAGAAAGCACTAGACACTGCCTCTGGACTATGCACAGTGGCACTTTAAAGACTTAGGGCCCGATTCACAAAACTAACTTAAGACAAAATCCTAAACTTACTACCATTTTGGTATTCACAGAAGGCACTTACTCATTTTGGTATTCACAGAAGGCACTTACTCCTTTCGGTATTCACAGAAGTTAGGAGTCCTAACTTTAGGACTCCTAAATGCCTTCTGTGAATACCGAAAGTCTTAAAATTAGGATTTTTCGCATTTTAGTAGTAGTATAGTTAGGAGTCATAACTTTAGGACTCCTAAATGCCTTCTGTGAATACCGAAATTCTTAAAATTAGGATTTTTCTCAATTTAGTAGTCCTAAGTTTAGACTTAGGACTACTAAATTGAGAAAAATCCTAATTTTAAGAATTTCGGTATTCACAGAAGGCATTTAGGAGTCCTAAAGTTAGGAGTCCTAACTATACTACTAGTAAACTGAGAAAAATCCTAATTTTAAGACTTTCGGTAGTCACAGAAGGCATTTAGGAGTCCTAAAGTTAGGAGTCCTAAACTTAGGACTACTAAATTGAGAAAAATCCTAATTTTAAGAATTTCGGTATTCACAGAAGGCATTTAGGAGTCCTAAAGTTAGGAGTCCTAACTATACTACTACTAAACTGCGAAAAATCCTAATTTTAAGACTTTCGGTATTCACAGAAGGCATTTAGGAGTCCTAAAGTTAGGACTCCTAACTTCTGTGAATACCGAAATGAGTAAGTGCCTTCTGTGAATACCAAAATGAGTAAGTGCCTTCTGTGAATACCAAAATGGTAGTAAGTTTAGGATTTTGTCTTAAGTTAGTTCTGTGAATCGGGCCCTCCGCCCTGTTACCTTATCAATATCAAAGGTACTGTATAAACTGATTACTCAGTATATTCATGATCCATAGAGTCCGTCATGATTTAAAAACTTCAACTGAAATTTATGGGACAACAGTTGCAAGCAAACAAATATACAAGATTGATATTTAAAAACCTGAATGTATATTTGAAATTATTGGCCAACACAGAGCTTGCCCTCAACTAATGTAACCATTTTTTATTCATGCACCAACACTTTAATGCTCCGTCATAACGAGTGCAACAGCAATGTTGGTGTTTTAAAAAATTATATATAGCTATTAATTTGCTCACAAGATACTGTCAATCTTTGTTATTGATGTCCGAACTCACCAGTCAACACTTTTTTTTTACTATCATGAGTAAGCATTTCTATATGTGATATAGACTTCATAATAATATATATTTTTTTAAATCTCATCAAATTGTACTTTTAATGGCACTGATTCCAACGTACGTCTAAAATGATAAGTACAATTTAGCTTTCATTAAGAAGGTTGTTTCTCTCACTCCCTGTGTCGAGATCAAAAAAACAGCAAGCGGTCACTATCTGGCTTCCATAGCCATGGGCATAATTTCATCCAACGACATTTGGAGTCTCCTGGGTAAACTCTGAATTCAGAGGTAGCGAGCCCCCGAGTTTACCCAGGAGACTACAGTACACGCGAGTTTTTGTCGTTGGATGAAATTATGCCCATGGCTATGGAAGCCAGATAGTGACCGCTTTTTGATTGTACTTATCATTTTAGACGTACTTTGGAATCAGTTTGGTGAAGTTCCACCACAGATCTGGAATTAACAGCATTGTCCTGTTCTGTACATGAGTGTACCTTACCTTTGGAAGTTTTTTTGCCATCCCACTGTCGAGTCTACACTGAGATCGATCCTGACTTCATGGGATTACATTTTACCCGAAGTCGTTTTTGACTTTACAAATGAGACTGATGAGGCATAAAGAAAATCTATTCAATTGAATGAATGATTTATTTGATTTAGCTTATCATATTGAATCATATTGAGTCTTCACCGTCTTGAAATGCCATCAGCGGCCTGAGGAAGGAAGCATCCGAAACGCGCGTCGGCGCAATTGTGTTTTTCTTATGTTCTTTTGTATTGTTTTTTCATTTGTATATTTTCTGAATGTTTTCACTGAATTGTTCACCTCTGTATACACTGCACTAACTGTTTTAGTCTTGATGTAATGTTGTGAGTATTTATGTGCTTTTCAATAGTTGTACTGCTTCGTCAATCCTAGCTTGATTTGTTTGTTGGCCTGTTATGTTTCTGAACAGAAAAATGAAAAGATTTATCTAAAGAAAAGAATTGATACATAATTTTATATATTTTTATAATAAAAACCAAAAAAAGAATGGTATAGTAGACTTTCTGTATTCTGTGGGATAGATTGACCATTTCTCTTAAAGGGGTTTTGTGTGTTTTTTTAATTGTTCCCCCAACTGGTCCTCAAAGGGTGTAAGCGGGCCAGCTTCACTGGCCCTAGAGTTTGCCACTTGTCCTGAGGTCAACTGGGGGCAGAGTCCTTAGATTTTCCCTCCTGTTGACCATGTCTATCGCAGTCCCAGGATCCGGCATCTAAAAGCACAAACAGCACCAACCAAGAGAGAATCAGTCAGGAGTCACTGATCACTTCTGCTCCTGGGGTCTCAGCTCCGCCCCTCGCTGATATACTGCCAGGGCCTTTCCCACCAAAAGCTAAAAGACAAGCCCCTTCCTGTGTTGGCTCCAGTTGTCTGGGCTTCTTCTTTGATCAGTGGGCTGTCCCCAGCTCTGGTGCAGTATGGCAAGTAATTAACACATGCAGATTTTTATAACCACCCTTTCCTCCTTAAGAGCTGAGAGAAGCACTGCTAATTGATCCTTTTGTGTGGTTCCTTTGTTCTTGCTGCTGGAGAGAAATGTAATTAACTTGATGCAGCAAGGTGACAAAAGGCCTGGGCTCTGATCCCGAGCTGAGCCAGAGAAATATGACAATTCTGCGTGACCCATAATTTGTATAGGTATCTTATTGGAAGCCTCAGCTTTGGTTTTCATGCACTTGTTCCACCCCATTCTGATATGTCACCAGACTCTGTAGGTCAAAGGGAAGTGAAACTGCACTCTGCGACAGTTTTCCCCTATGCCTGTAATAATGTTTCACTGCAGACAAGAAAGAAAACCTCACTGACTTTCTCAATGAGTGTACACTAACATTATAAGCCCTACCCCAGGTCAATATGTAATCCTGCAGATTCCTCTCTGCGCCAGGCTACCTGTTCACAGTTACCAGGCTACGCACGAGAGTCCTCACATGTGTGCACATACATGTGCACATCTGTTCACGTGTAACAACCAAGTGCCTCTTACCTAGCTGCATCATAGCAGCCTTGTCTTCAATGGCAGACACTGGCAGTAAATATTCACAGTACATTTGCTATGTCCCTAACGTGGGTGAAACACATATAGTGAGACTCACCCACTGTTAAAAGCGTCAAACCGGGTGAGCCAAAAAGCAAAAAACTCCAGGGGAAAGTTGGCTGACCTGATGAGCTGCAAGAAGCCCTTTTTCCTGACTCGCCCAGCTGACCAGTCCCAGCTGGACAGCCCTGAGTGCTGGTGACATCTGCTGCAGTAACCCATGACCCCCTCAAGTGTTGTTCCTGAGATTCTGGAACCTGTCAAGGTGTACTCCTCTAAAAATCAAAAACAGACTGGGACTGGGGGGACCAGGAAAAGCCTACCAAGCCAATCTGACGAAGGTGCATTAATGCAGAGTCAAAGAATCAAGTTGCTCCTGCTTGAAGCTTTTCTGCAGCAGCAATTCAGTTTCAGCAAGACATCAGGGAGAGGGCATCTGGCCTCCTGGAGCTCTGTTCAGCTTCAGCTTGCAGCCTTGCCCCACTGGAGGAATCGGAGCACCAAAAATGTGACTAAGGCCCTGATTATGATCTTGGCTGATGGAATATTCCATCACAAAAATGACGGATATCCGAGCTGCCATATTACAAGTTCCATAGGATATAATAGAACTTGTAATATGGCAGATGGGATATCCGTCAAGTTTGTGATGGAGTATCCAATCAGCCCAGATCGTAATAAGGCCCTAAGTTGGAACATAGAAAGTTTCAGCGGGTGAAGGTGCCAAAAGTATTCAACCAATGAGGGACCTTCTGTGGGTGTGATTTTTTTATTTCTTCCAGCCTGAGCTTTCCTGGTTCTGGACCTTGTCTGGCAGCTATCTGGCCTCGTGGGCTACTGACTCGCCCTGCTTAGGATTTTAGATTTCTTTTCCTGAGGCCAAGTCAGGAGGTAAAATTTCTGACTGGGTCACACCTGGTTTTTCTTTCTGACCTTCACTTCATCGTGGTCATTTTTAAATTGGCCAAGGTCCAGGTCAAGCCCATCCAGAAGACCAATGTTAGTGTCTAATGCTTTTTGCCACTATTTTCACTATTTTCATTCAAAACTTTAAAAATTAATATCTCCAGTGTCCCTTATTTGATTTTTGATGTTGTGGTGGCATTTTTTTACTAAATGTTTCTCTACATTGAAGTGGGATTTTTATTGTGTTGTGTTTTCGACTTTTTAACTGTTTTGGCAATTGTAAATGCTTTACACATTTTCTTAATTTAAGCCAGTTTGCTCTGTGCCATAGTTTTACTAATCCACATAGTTTGCTGACCAAATACTCAATCATATTTCTGCATGTTGCTGTCATTTAAATTAAATTCATTATAAAAAATGACAAGGTATGCCAATTTGTCCTCATTCATCGCTTGATGCAGTTTTTGGATATTAGAGTACACCAAACACCTTTATAATAGTTTCTATCACAACAATTCTCCTTCTAGAAGTATTAATAGAGCAAATCATTTGAAAAGGTTGCATCCTATACTCTCTCTGGCTTCGAGGGGTTTATCATCCTCCAAAACATTTACTTGTATTTATGGACATATTGGTTAAATGTAAAATCATATCAAAGAATTCCATTTAGTTTTTCATAGCTTTAAACAAAGACATTTCTATACTTTCATGCGATGAAATCGAACATTACTGCATTAAAATGTATTTGAAAGTATAACCAAATCATCCTTCCCATACCAACATATTTGCCAGGATCATATTGTTCTATTACTACGACACACCAAAAAGCTGTTTGTTACTTTAGACAAAGATGCCCAGTCATTTGACATTGTTTGCAAAGTAACCAGAACCCCCAAAATGATGTGTTGCTCTCTACTGAAGAAGGGCAACTACCCTGAAACACATGTCTAGAGATGCACAGCACTGGCACTAGCTGCATCAACAAGGGTGAAAATTAAAGACTGTCACTGAAGTAATTGTTATCTTGCACTGCATTTACCATGATGCATTGGGGCGAACTGAGTGCTGGGATGCTAGGAAGTGTGCTCCCGCCCTATTTTCGCTGGAAAAGGCTTGTTGAGCTTATAAGCTGACAAGCTCTGGCTGCTGCACCTGCGCCCAGTGAGTGGTACAGGGACCTGAGAAGACTTTGGGTAGCATTTCCAGCACTCCCAAAATGATATGTGGTGCTCTACTGAAGAAGGACAAATATCCTGAAACACATGTCTAGAAATACAGAGCAAAGGCTGTACCAACAAGGGTAAAAAATAAAGATTATCACCGAACTAAATGTTATCATGCACTGCATTTATCAGGATGCATTGGGGTGAACTGAGTGCTGGGATGTGAGGCAGTGCGCTCCCACCCTCATATTGTTTGCAATGTAGCCTGACAAGGCCCATAAGGTTTTAATGAAATTGATCATTATCTATTAACCTGCTGGCTATAGGCAAACCCCTAAACTCCTCAATGTTGTGTCTCTAATAAAAGGACACCTTGGCTGTGCTTCATATTTGCCTCTTGTATCCCCTCAGAGTTCTATGCTCGCTCCCCTGTTGTATATATAGGCTCACTGTATGTCCAAAGTTTTAGTACAATATATCTAGCTTCACCATCACACCAGTGACACCCAACTCTGTCTCAAAGTTTGATTAGTGAAAAGCATCCAGCACATCGAATAATGCATTGTTATAATTTAATCCTGGATGTCTACCCTAGACCACAAATCCAGAGTGACGAGGACCAAGTTTGCACTCATAAATGATGGCACACATCAACCACAGATGCAGGCACGAGTACTTGATACAAACATTGAAGGCTTCTATCCATAGTTCCTCACATAGAACAAATCACTCGACAACGATATCAACTTGGCATTCAAAGATAACACATGAAAAAGAAAGAATAGCTTCTGGTTCAAGCTGAGATACTTCTCAGAATCAATCCTTTCTGCCCCTTACCCAATTTAAAGGCTCTCATAGAAGGATGCTAGCAATCTGCTGTCCACTTCACATCATCCGGCTTACTTTGAAAGCCGTTCTGTATACTGCTTGCTAACGGATTTCCAAGCAAAAGACGTTTGACAACATCATCTCCACTTTAACATTCTACTTCTTCGTAGGATACATAAAAAAGCTCTTAGAGTTGTGATATAAAGGCTAGCCATACAAAAAAATGAAATATCCTTCTTAAATCCTCCATATCACCTGAGGCCACTGCAGAACCCTCAGTTCACACTTAATGAGGTACAAAACAAAAAAAGCCCAAATGGAATGAACTTAGAAAATTGCTTTTCCTATGTAGGCCTCAACTACTAGAATGATTTACCTCTGTGTCATAGCCATGCTCTTCTGTGAAAAAAGAGTTGGAGATCCACATGTTTATTTAATCTCTGGAGTCAAGGGACTGAGGGGCATATTATCAAGGGCCCGCGATAAATATCGCAAAGCGCGCTTACGGTTAGTGCGTTATCAACAACGCGCATCGCCGAGGCGATTAAAATTCCAGAGATAGTGGGCATAGAGCCATTTTCCATGGTGGAAAACGGCGATATCCTAGATGATAGGGCCTGTGGTCTTAGCCACACAATCCACCCCCCATGTTAGGTATGCTTTAGTCAGGAATTTAACAGACATTAAATTCCTGCGTTAAGGAATACTTAACGTGATTTTCAATATCGCTAACCCTCGTTGTCAATATGACGAAGCTGGGTTAGCGATATTTTCCCAAGGGAGTCTTGTCAGGCATGCCTCCTTTGCATCTCATTAGCGATGCGATGGGAGGCGTGCTGACAAGGGGCGCTATTGCCAGTAAACTGTCACTAACAGCTGTTAGCGACAGCTTGCTGATAGGGCAATAAAAATATCGCCACTTTAGTGGCAAAAAGTGCCGCTAAAGTGGCGATATTGCCCTTGATGATATATCCCTGAGTTTTCTTATGTTCATGCTTCTTGGCAACCTCTCCCTGAAATAATAAAGATGCTTACATGCATATTGAGCTCTGATGAACACGTCCTATAACCATGCAGGTCTGGCATGTGATTCTGTTACCTGGCTAAGTTATGTAGCACCCATGGGACCAGGTGCACACTATAAGAATAATTGTTATAAAATAAAATAAGCATGTGGCACCTCTACTCTGAAAGTCAGAATTCTGATTTCTAGTGGTGTTATTTTTCGTGTGTGTGTCTGTGCGTACGTGGGTGCTTGTGTGTATTTGTGTGTGTGTGTGGGTGGGTGGGTGTATGTAAAGAAATAAGGGACCGGTATAATGTTGGCAGCCAGG
This sequence comes from Triturus cristatus, assembly GCF_964204655.1. Taxonomy (NCBI): domain Eukaryota; kingdom Metazoa; phylum Chordata; class Amphibia; order Caudata; family Salamandridae; genus Triturus; species Triturus cristatus. The sequence continues at coordinate 559,895,447 of NC_140582.1, forward strand.
CCGTCCTCAGCCAGGATGATGGAGTATTTTACTCCGTCACTCTGGCTGAAATCCTGACTACCAAATTTAGAAATGTCCATCAAGCCGACAGGCATTTCTAGCATTCAACAGAACTGCAGTCAAGGCAGTTTCTGTGGATACATTATAACTTTGACATATGACTCCGTCAAACATGACAGAGATGTTCAGCAAAGTTACAAAGGTTTTGTTTTTACTTTTAAAAACAAATCCCCAAAATGGGATTTTATTTCTGGAAAAAAAAAGGCTCCCTTTGCCACAGTCGTCATCTTCCATGGTAAGGGGGGCATTTTTAGGTCAAGCCTAGGCAGAGTGAGTGCCCTGTCTTTAAGACCTGCTGCAATCAGTGTAGGGAGTGTAATCCTACCTGCTGTTTATAATTGGCTCATTCCTGCTGTCGGTCTTCTTTGGTGGCTCCTCATTGGCTCGTGCGCCCGATATCACTTCCTTTTTTGAATCAGGAGCACCGGCCAAGTACAGTTTCCTTATGCTGTATGTGGTCATTTGTTCATTTGGGGACTACTTCAACAAAACAAGCGTGTTCATGTTGAAGCTTGAAATCATAACACGAGTGAATTATGAACACACTTCAGATCACTTGTTTTCCTTTCCGAATGGCTTTATCTTAAACAATAGTGGCCGCGGGCCTTTCTTTGTTTTGCGCGGCTCACCTAATGTTACTTAAAAAAATCGATGGTTTTTACTTTGCAGCGTGCTTCCAGTGATGGGGGGTGAATGTCAAAATTTTCGTCAACAGGCAGACTCTGGGTGCTATGTTTAGGTGGGTACTACTAACCTTAGTGCCATCTGATAGATATTTTGCAAGTGCTTGCTCTGCCCTGTAAACACGGCTGCCAGAGCACAGAAACATTCAAGCAAAGATGCCGTAGGCTCAAAACGTTCATATAATGCAATGCCTAAATCCCCGTCTCCACGCGGCACTTCCGTCAAATTGTAAAAAGAACGAAAAAACCCTCATCCTCTCATGTGGGGTGCTAAACTGTTCTGTCAAACAGCGACGGCGCAGTGCTGTTTGAAAGGAACCCAGGAAGTATATGGGCTGCTTTCTGTTTACACTTCAAGGAAATAGCTCAGATGAGGGTACTTATTATATAAACTCATTTAAGGCTGTCATGTTTAGCTGAGCATATTGACATCTTCTAAAGTAATGAATTTCATATTTAAATATGCATTCTTTATGCTTATTTCACACGTATCTTTATTTCAATTCATTTTTTGATATACAGCTGACCATATCCAGGGGAAGAGGAAGCATAACCTCACACAAGCAATGCAAACGTTTACATGAGGGAGGGCTAAAGTAAACAATTCTGGAGCATGCACTAAGACGTCATTTTCTTTATGTACTGAAAACACACATAACTCAAGGACTATAGAAACAGCAGGTGTTCTTCTGTGTGACATGTCTTTGTTTGCAGCATACTTATATGTGACATTTCAGTTCTTTGTATCTGCTGTAATCATCCACTCCAAACCAAAACACATGGGTAAAATACATTGGCATTTACAACGCCAATAGCTCTAACTCTCACAAATGCTAGACCTATTGCATTGCGAATTCTTGTTATGGTTTTACTGCCTCTTAATGCCAGGGTTTTCCTTGAGGTGACGGGCAGTAAAAAAACGCTGTTTGTCCGCCCATCTAAATTGGGTGGGTGGACATATACCCAATTCTCCAATGGCCCTGCGTCAGGTCGTCAGAAAAGTTAAGCCACTGCAGAGACAAATTAGTCGCCACTGTTGCCAAACTATGATCTGCCCGCTTTTAAATCTGGCAGACAGACCATTATGTTGGCAGGAAGGGTACTGTGTTGCCGTTGCAACGGAATACCCTTTCAACCAACATATAAATCAGACCCTATGTCACAACCTCTTGTTAAGTATAGGAAACTACAGAGTCTTGTATGCATAGAGAATTCTATGGTTTTAATATGCAAGATATGTGATTGTTCTGCAAGCAAAAAAGTAGATGAGTCTGAATCAGTCTAAATGGAGTAGTGTCCGGGTGTTTGTAGAGTATACTGAGCTGAGAACTCAGTTCATACATTAGAAATGCAAGGGTTATGACAGTGCCACGTCGTTAACATGAGCATAACTTGGGGATACTAGATTGTCCACATAAGTGACAGCAGAGTGGTTAACAATTTAATGTGGAAGGAAACACCCATGTTGCAGCAAGTAACTAGGGTATATCTGCCAACAGATATTGAAAAGTAAGTGGCCAGAAGCCACGCCTCATTTAGCCAGTCAAAACCTGGATTATTGCTAGAAATCAATGAAGCAATAAAACAGCCGATCCATTGAAAGATTAGTGATGATAATTGCATAAGAAGTGCTTTGGATCAGATGCTCAACAAATGTTCAAGCTCCTCTTCTTAACAATGCCTAGTAGAAAGGAATAGTTTCCAGGAGAATAACCCACTCTTACAAGTGGACTGAGATAATATTTGCAAAGAGTCATTCACAGTAGGCCTGAGCAAAATGTTAATTATGCCAGAGAAAGTCACAAAGTGATATTTCAATTCTACATTGTGCGAAATTTGTCAACTCGAGCACAATTTTTCATTGTGACATTTTTACGTATTTTTTGCACACATAAGGTACTTGAAACCACACTATGTTCCAAAACCGTAATTTACTGAAACAAATGATGGAACTTCTGAAAACATATCATGTGGGGTAAGTGGTGTAGACCATGCTGCTGTTGTAGCCGAAGTCTCTAGTGATTTTATTGGTTGGTAAAATCAGTCTGGTATTTGCATCCGGAAAAATCCAGGTTTGGGAAGACAGGTCAGTAGTAATCAGGCAAAGTGGAATATCACACAGAAAGTGCACTCCACCCAACTTGCACTCATGGGAATCAGTGGTTAGATTTGCGGTGTCCTATCAAAGAGTTACTGCAGCAGATCCTGGTCCTGTCCTAACATAATGAAGATAAAGATCATAGGTAGAATGCATGAATTCATCTTTGACACTGGCATTTACTTAGGGCTGCATTCCAGTCCATTGTTACATTTCCCACTATCTACAAAAAGATCATCCATATGCAAAACCATGTTTGCATTGCTCCAATAGGAACAGTCCAGCTTGAACTGCTATGCTTTGTCTTCTCCAGACAGAAACATAAGCTACCCCAGACCAATTGCCGCCTTTTGAACTTCATCAGAGGTACAGCCTAAATCCAATCTCATAATGAGCATAGGGTATGTGTTTTAGGTATTCTCATGCACATAGGGTGTTTAGGTTAGAGAAACAAAAACATAAAAATGGATGGAATGCTTGAATTAATTTCCCATGCTGCTAATTACATGGAGTGCATTTCAACCCATCATGTTTGTGACAATTGCAGACACCATAGACCAGTGGTCCTCAAACTGTGGGGACCTCACCCCACCCCTCACTTAGGTGTCGATTCCGATCCGTTAAAAATATTCCCCGTACGAATCGTATCCGGATTTTTTTACGTACGAATCGTACAAGTCCCGTACAAACTGGCAAGTATGATTTGTATGTTAAAAAATCCATACGAATCGCATTGGGAAAATTCCCCGACACGTCCTCGGGTCGGAAAAAGTGTCTGACACGTCCCCGGACAGTTTTACGTATGAATCGGTAAACTGAAGTCCGAGCGCGCAAGTACGATCCGTCCCGTCCGTCCGAATGCACAACGTATGGTAAAAACACCGTACGGAGCGAACTCCCATAGCAACCATGGAGACGTCCAAACATGTGCCTGCATACGCGCCGAACACCCCCCCAAGTACGCGCCGTACCCCCAGCCCCCCCATGTACGTGCCATACCCCCACCCCACCCCGTAGGTACGGAGCGTACCCCCCGTAGGTATGGAGCGTACCCCCACCCCGTACATACGGGGGTGGGGGTACGCACCATACATACAGGGTGGGGGTACGCACCGTACATATGGGGGGTGGGGGTACGCACCGTACATACGGAGGTGGGGGTACGCACCGTACATATGGGGGTGGGGGTACGCACCATACATACGGGGGGTGGGGGTACGCACCGTACATACGGGGGTGGGGGTACGCACTGTACATACGGGGGTGGGGGTACGCACCGTATATATGGGGTGGGGTGGGGGTACACTCCATACCTACGGGGTGGGGTGGGGGTACGCTCCGTATCTACGGGGGGGGTACGGTGCGGACATGGGGGGGCTGGGGGTACAGTGCGGACATGTAGGGATGGGCGTACGGTGCGTACCGGGCCCCCTTTTCGCCGTGCATCGTGGCGTACTTAGCTTATCCGGCACTTTTTGGGTCCCGTAAAAATATTGCCGTGCGAAGTGCTGTGGGTACGAATCGTACTTGCTGGTCCGTAAAACGCTGCCTGACTCCGTGCGAATGCCGCATACGCGGTGTCCCGGATCGGAATTGTGGGTATATTTTAGCCGGTCGGTGTTTTTTTACGATTCGGACGGAAATGGTGTTTCTGTACGAATCATACTTGCAGGTTTGTAAGGTGGTTTTCCCGGGTACGAGTCGGGCTGAGAAAACGCTCCGTCCGACGGTTCGTACCCGGGTTTTACCGGATCGGAATCGACACCTTAGAGTCCATGGCTGCATTCCAGGGGAGTGCAACTTGGTACGTTTTAAGGCTGTCTTCATTTACATATAGTCCTTGAAGTGATTAAAAAAATACAAGGGGAATCTCATTATGTAAAAAAAATTATTTCCATCTGATTAGCTTAACTTGCGTTTATTTTTCCTTTAAGGTTTCTGCCTTATTTTATATGCAGTTAACTAAAAACAAACTACAAGACACTTTTATAATATTTTGTTCTTTTTACCCATGTTGTGGCAGGATCCGAAGCGTGGCTAAAAAAAACCAAAATATTCTTCCACTGTTTTGTTTTTCACTTTCAGTTAATTGCATATAAAATAATCCAGGAATCGTAAACGAAAAGTAAATGTAAATTAAGCATATCGGATGGAAATACATTCTTTTATTTTATGAAATTTAATTTGGGTAATTTTACCCCTGCAGATGTGAAGAATCGTGACTTGTGTATTTATAGTGCAACGAGGTCCCAGGATCAGAGAGCACTGTAAATATGAAAGTCATTATTTTAAAATTGTATTAAACACAGTATAAGGTAGGCTGCTGCAAAATGAGTTGGTCTTTTAAGCAAAAACAAGTGCTTTCAACATATATATTAAACTATACTTAGTGCAAACATTTGTATATGTGTCTATTGTAAGCACACTTTCTAGAACTCAGCTTACTGACATTAAGTATTACAATGAATAACTTGTTGCCCCCATGAGCTTCGAGTAATTCCATCAATTAAAACTTAAACTGGCTTCAAAGCAGCCTTTACATTTGTGATTAACCAATTGCACATATTTATATTCTTTCAAGTAGCAGGCAGCCAGGTGAGAAGGCCTGTTCCTTCCTTAGCTCTGTGTCCCTCCCTGAACTTCACAGCACAGGAAAACTCCTCCCCACCCCAACCCCGCGCTCTCTGCACTTTTATGCAGAGGAACTTCAAGGGTCACAATAACTGTTCAAGTATGGTTGTTTTTTTAACGAAAAGTATTTGAACTACATTTCTAAAATTAAAAAAAGAATGGGGCATGTGGGTGCCCATAGATCCTATCCACTTCAACCTCTGTTCACATGCACATGTCCTTCAAGGTGAATAGACGCGGTGACCGGGGGAAGGCCAGCAGGGTGGCATTTAGATGGAGTACTCAAATCATCTGGACCCATTGGGGCTCACAGAAACGTTTTAGGAGAAAGAGGAAAGTAGTGAGATCCTTGGATGGTACCAAAGAGATAACCCAGAGAAAGGGCGCTGGAGGGAAGTGTGGGGGTCATTTTTTTAGAGAACAAATGATAGAGACCACTTTCTCAGAGAGATGCCTTAAGGAAGGTGGGGGGTTATTGAGGCTGGGTTTTTTATAGGCCTTTAGTGCAGCAGTTGCATTGGGTCCCAGGATCACAACACCCCAATAATGGGGCCTAGTATTTGTATTCAATTTCTGTTTTGGTTTGATATATTTGCCCTTTAATAATTCTTTCATACAGTTAGGATTATGAACTACAGAAAAATACCCCTAAATGATCTCCAAAGCCCCATCCCGGAACTCACCCCTGCCCCTCTCACTCTCCTTATTCTTCCCATACATTTTTGAAGGGTGGCCCAACTTCAAAACATTTTGCGGGGGGGCAGAGCAAAAAGTTTGAAGACCTCTGCTTTAGACAGAGACCAGCATATGCAAATCCGTTGTTGGTCTTTCTCCAATAAGAACAGTTCATCTTTAACTGACATGCAGGAACATTCTGAATCTGAAAAAATCAAAAATAGCTTGCATCTCCATCTTGTGCTGTCTGAATTTCATGCATTAACTCAGAGAAATTCCAAGTTAATTGTAGGAACTTTAGACAATTCAACAGCAATAAAAAAACAAGCATTTACAATGCAATAGGCCTCAAATTAACTAGCGTTTAAGCTATTGGTAATGCAATAGCTTAAACTTTCGCAACTGCGAGGCCTATTGCATTGCAAATATTTGTTTTTTTACTAGCGTCCATGCAGCGCTTTCACATTTACGAGGGCTGCGCCCGTTTCTTTAGACAAGCCGCATCTAAAGAAAGGGCTGTGTCCGACATTAAAGTGAAACCCCGGCATGGGGGCTTTGACAAAAAAAAGCATCTGTCAAGTTGACAAACAGATGTTTTTTTGGGGGTAAAAGCGTCCATGCTGCGCTTTCACTTTAATGCCAGTTGCGTACCTTTCTTTTGATGCGGTTTTTGTGAAGAAAGGGGTGAGACCTCTATGAATGCGAAAGCCCCGCATGGGCGTTTGTGAACAAAATAAATAAACAAATAAATAAGCTCGGCTGATAAATGGGGAACGCGTTGCTCAAATAAATACATTTTAAAACGTGCTCGATATCGTTGAAGCGGAATGCCATTAGTAAAAAAAAATTAAAAAGCGGGCGGCGTGCTTAGAGGTAGTGGGTGGAATAGGGGAAGATCATTAAATAAAATAGTGCTCACCGACTTATAAAGCAGACCATGTAACAACACCAGTAAAAGATCCAGTCATTATAGGAGGAACAAATGCAGACAAGGAGGCACCAAGGAGGAACTAATAAGCCTCATAACAACTCGGAAGCCGGCATTTATGAAGGACAATGACACAAGCCAATTAAAAATATGGGCAGAGAGTTGGCGGGCTTCTAAGCCATACTCCACTACTGCACGCCTCGCAGCAGCGCATGCGCTACCCAGGCTCGACCCATGTCTGAATTGGGCCAGTAGTGTTCTTGTTGTTTCAGACGGTTTGCAACAGGTGATGTCTCGGGGAAACAGACAAGACATGTAGGTCTCCTACATAATTTATTATTCCAACGGAGTCAATAAATCTTGTTATGCGCCCGATCAGAATTAACAGGACACTTGTTTATTCTGGAGTGCATAAGATGTGACTGGCATTATTTCTGAGTTCTTACACGTCTTCAGCGGTTGTGATTTAAACACGGAGTAAAATGTAACCCTTCATGTTTTTTAAACTCTAAGGAGCCAGCCGCTGCTAAAACACAACGATTGACACGCTGGGGTTTAGTACATGGCACAGTATTATGCATTCATTCTCATAAATAAATAGCCACGGCCTCCCTCTCCGGCTGTGGGAAGTGAAGTCTTCGGCATCAGCAGTATTAGACTGCCTGGCAAGATGGGTGGTTTGTGCTTTGCCTGCCACGATTCATGCTTTGAGACTCCAGTGTTGTGATTGAATGTGATATGATAATTCACTGTTTGCATGAATCATTGAGAAGTACAGCTTGAAACAAGAAAACATCTGCGTCGCTGCCGCAGTCCCTCCTGCCCGCTGCCGTTCCCATGACTGTGGTAGAATCTCTACTACTCGTTTCCGGCTGGGATTAGTGTTTTTTCATCTCGTTGGCGTCTCGCCAGAGTAAATCATTGCTTCTCCCATGCATTCCGCTTTAAACGGCACAGAACATCGCTTATTGAAACAAAAATAAAAGTGAAGTGGGAATACAACTTCCTGCAGAGTTTGTACACAAGGGGACGGCTCTTTAATGTTTTCTCCCATTTAAAAATCACATTTGTTGCTCTTCTCGGGACATCTGCAAATGATGAGGGCGAAATACATTGAGAGGCAAGCACGCCCTCTTTCAACAGATCTCATGCGATTCACAGAGATGCTAAGGTCGAGGGAGTGACATATGCTGCAGACAAGATATTTATTCTGGCAAGCCGTCTAACTGTCAAAATTCGAGCGCGTTGACTCGTTGATGTTAATCCAAATATGAGATGTGTCTCTGGTATCAAGCCCTATGGAATAAGACCGCCGAGAAGGCACACAAATGGCATGGATTTAAATCCCACCTTCATAGAAATGTTGGCCGCCTCGGGTACGAAATATAAGCCGGGATGGGGATGTCTTTATTCGTGTTTTGTCCTGTGTAAAGAAAAACAAATTTAATAGCAAATCAATCCATTTAAGTTGGAACTAATTTAGAGCCAGTTTGAAAGTTCTATTTTCAGACGATTGCTGAAGATAAAATGATTTTTAAGGGGAGTCTGTTCCTTAATTTCTGACCCAGGAACCAGAAGACCGTCCTGCCACGTTTCAATCAATAGAAAGGGTCTTACTTGATCAAGTGTTATGGTGAGAAACTCAGCGGTATATTCACAAGAACGTGTGATAAGTACCGCAAGAGTAGCGTAACACAACTTTCAATATCGCTGCCCATTGAGGGAAAATAACCCAGTGTCAATGTGGAATTCACAACAAGGCGGTACCATGCTATAGACACCAGATAACGCGGATACAACCACCCCGACCGAGATAAAAACACAAACCACAACACCTGAAAACCTGCGATGAGCCCCTCCGCAATGAGGAAAGCAGGGATAAGCAGCGCAAGGGCTGCAATACTCACGCGTAATGCGGGAACAAGCACAGGAACAGCATACGGAAAATGGCACTGAACAAAATACAGCAACACCGGAGTACCACGAATGCACCCTGGCCAACTGCACACCACAACATCCAAGCACCGTGGAATGACAGAACCCACAGGCACACCGCATGAAATAGACCAGTGGCAGACAAATCGGAGCCGCTGGAGCGACACACCCACCGTACAGCATACGCACATAAGCAGAAGTGCACCTCAACATTGGCAACATCCCGGTACAAACAGCAACCCCTCCACAACTAAACACAGGACACAACTGGATCGGCATATGTGCACAACCAGGCAAATCACATCTGTAACCACAGGGATATGTAATATGCCAATGCACAATTCCAACCAGTGACCTGCAAAAATGTTTTATTCCCACATGCAGTGCAATTGGACATCTACTACTGTCCCGTGATTGACACGGACCGACACAATGTGACGTCCTCATGAGAAGTAGGTGTCAATGATGTAGTCCCTATGGGCCATTCCTGCCACAGCTGCAGTGGGATGTGGCACACCTGCCCCATCAACATCCATCATCGTTCGGTACCTCTGGAACTGGGATCCATGGGGCCCTGGTGCGAACACAGATGTTGTGCAACACACAACATGCAACGATCATCTTGCACACCTTGTCCGGGCTGTACAGGAGCTTCCCACCTGTGCCGTCCAGGCACTTGAAACGTGACTTCAACACGCCAAATGTGCGTTCAACGATGCCCCTGGTGCGTATGTGGGCCGCAATGTACTGCCTCTGAGCGGGTGTGTTCGGGTCTCAGAGGGGTCTCATCATCCAAGGGCAGAGTGCATATCCTTGATCACCTGTGACAGTACAGTGAGTAAAGAGTCAATACCTGGTTCGGCAGGATGTGATGGCAGGCCCACTAATACAGTGACGCCTGTGCTGGCTGTGTGTGGGGTGAGTGTAAGCCAGCCCTCAGGAAGTCGCCCCGGATGACCATGGAGTTGTGTAGTTGTTTCTGGTAGGTGGTCGTGTAGTCTGACATGTCGAATGTGGCTTGGCATCCAGGAGAGGTGTGATGAACTTCGATAGGGCTGGCTGTGAGACTCCTTCTACTATGGCAGTTGTTGGTTGGAAGGTACCAGAGGCCAACAGGTGCAGCACGGCTAGCAGCTTTGTCTGCGGAGGGATGTTGGTTCTCCGCTGTGTTAGGACCGTCAGCCTGTGGGTGATGTGGGTCATGATGCGGAGAATGGTTGTCCTTTTGAGCCTGTAGTGGGCAATGACACCTGCTTGTGAATGGGGTGTTAAATATATCTCTACTTTTGTTGCGTTATGGTGGAGATAAATCGGAGATAAATCCTTGTGAATATGCCCCTCAGACTTTTTGTTAGGATGTTCTGAATTGCTAATTCATGGTTGCAGTTGTTTGTGACCTTTGCCCCAGTAAGCTTTGGTGTGATATGTAGGGTTCTTCTGAACTTAAACCTGAATTCAACAGGTAGGTTTCTGATCTCCGGATTTATCACTCGTTTTAATCTGGAGATAATTTGTGTGAGACCAGTGTAGAACACATTACAGGAACCAGTTGGGCAATGACCAGGGCACGTGCTAGCTCTCTTTCATTGCTAGTGTGGAGCAGTGAGCTATGTGCATTATGCATATGGTGTCATTTGGCTACTTAAAAAGGGACTTCTTTTGAACGAATTGTAAGAATTTGGTTCGCCTATTGCCTTACAGAAATGGGATTCACTTTATAAACGAGCCAAAAGTAAAGAAACAAATTACAAAATATAATTTATCCCAAAAATTGGTAGTCGTCCTCCTCAGTGGGGAAATGTATTCAATATTGGGGGCAGATTTACAAGAAAGTGACGTATCTGTAGAAATGTGTCACTTTCCCTGCGCCACCCTGAGAACCCTTGAGCCACCGTGGATGTGCCGTATTTATAATACAGGGCACCATGGCGCAAGGATTGACAGATGCGTCAGAAACTCTGACGCATCTGTTGGCGCAAAAGTCACGCATTGCATTTTGAGGTCTATTACCACTACACTCTGTTACTCCTTAAGCTTGCTTGAAGCAGGCATAAGGTTTTGACGCAGTGGCGTTCTAGAAATGACGCAGTGAAATATTTTATTTTTCACTGCATCACTATTACAAGGCTTTCCTGCGTGGGAACAACGGATTGTAACACAGGCCCCCGCAGTCCCTGTGGAGTGGGGCCCGAGCAGTAGGGGCCTCCCACAGCACTGTACACAGGCCCGAGAGCCCTGGAATAAATCCAGAGCGGGGGGCCCCCTCAACTTTCGTTATGCCACTGGAGAACTCCCACACTGCATACATTATACCTGATGCAGGTATTTATATTGTGACGCATCTCCCTAGATGCATCACATTGTAAATAGGCTGCATTTTCATGCTGCCGCTGCATCACACAAAGTGATGCAACGACGGTACAAAAATTATGCAAGTTGCTTGTAAATCTGCCCGTCTGTTTCTAGGTTCTTTGCTGGAGAAAAGCAAATGGGAATAAGATGCCACAAGTGATCTAAGTAAAAGACATGCAATTGATGGACGGAATGCAGAACCAATCAAAACATTCACCCCCAGTCAAGAGATCTGGGTTAAATCCATCATTCTTTTACTCACCATGCCACCCCAGTTTAGGCCTGGCCATATGCAAATCAGTCTTGACTCTGTGCCTCATGGGAACAGTCCAGCCCGAACTGCCAAGCCAGGTCCTCCCTGGACTGGAAACAAGCATCCTAGGACCGGTTTCGGGGATTCACTCCTCATCAGCCAGGATAGCTTGATTCCAGTGGCACAGTGAGCCCAGGACCCACGTATGGGCATACCTGGCGCACTTCGGACGAGAAAGCAAAAGACAAACAATTGATGGACGGAATGCAGAACAAATCAAAACATTCACCCCCAGTCAAGAGATCTGGGTTAAATCCATCATTCTTTTGCTCACCATGCCACCCCAGTTTAGACCTGGCCATATGCAAATCAGTCTTGACCCTATGCCTCATGGGAACAGTCCAGCCCGAACTGCCAAGCCAGGTTCTCCCTGGACCGGAAACAAGCATCCTAGGACCAGTTTCGGGGCTTCACACCTCTTCAGCCAAGATAGCTTGATTCCAGTGGCACAGTGAGCCCGGGGCCCACTTAGGGCAAGAAAGCAAAAGACACACAATTGATGGACGGAATCCAGAACAAATCAAAACATTCACCCCCAGTCAAGAGAGCTGGGTTAAATCCATCATTCTTTTGCACACCATGCCACCCCAGTTTAGACCTGGACATATGCAAATCAGTCTTGACCCTGTGCCTCATGGGAACAGTCCTGGCCGAACTGCCAAACCAGGTCTTCCCTGGACCGGAAACAAGCAGCCTAGGACTGGTTTCGGGGTTTCACCCCTCTTCAGCCAGGATAGCTTGATTCCAGTGGCAGAGTGACCCCAGGACCCACGTCTGGGCATACCTGGCACACTTAGGGCGAGAAAGCAAAAGACACACAATTAATGGAGGGAATGCAGAACAAATCAAAACATTCACCCCCAGTCAAGAGATCTGGGTTAAATCCATCATTCTTTTGCTCACCATGCCACCCCAGTTTAGACCTGGCATATGCAAATCTGTCTTGACTATGTGCCTCATTGGAACAGTCCAGCCCGACCTGCCAAGCCAGATCCTCCCTGGACCGGAAACAAGCATCCTAGGACCTGGCAGTATGGGTGGACTGTTCCCATTGGGTGCAGGGTCAAGACTGATTGGCATATGGCTGGGTCTAAACTGGAATGGCACGGTGAACAAAAGAATGATGGATTTAACCCAGATCTCTTGACTGGGGGTGAATATTTTGATTTTCTCTGCATTCTATCCATCAATTGTGTGTCTTTTTGAGGAAATATGAATTTTTTACGATCGATTGTGTCCCCTATCTTAGACCCCAACGGCTCCATGTACATGCTACAAGTACATGTATGTTCTCTCCACTTCAAGCTATGAAGACGCAAATACAATTGTGTCCAACGTTAACATGTCCTCTTTCAGATCCGCCATGAATGGGTCGAATATTCCGTTCCTAAGTATGCCTTGCCACCGTCTTTATATGGTATACTTTTCACGTTTTTCAGCTCTGGCAAGGTAGGCCCTGAATTCTGCCATCGAGCTTTTTCTGCCTTCTGCCTCTGAATGCTCCAGCCTGGACCTGTATCTGTATCCATGACCTTTGTCTTACTTCCTGCGCGGCTAACGGTGCCTGGCCCGGCCTGTTGCCTGCCAAGACTGTATTCAGCCTTCAAGTTATCTGCTCCGCTCCTCGAGAAATGCATTCCTGTCTAGTAGTTTAGGTAAACATCCTTCCAGCTACAGAGCAAAGGGCTCGGCCTTACTGTCTCCGTGCAAGTAATTCATGGCTTCTGTTGCCATGGTAGGCCCATGCCCCCTCGCATCTCATGTAGACACGTAGACGCTTATACACGCACTAGTAGTTAGTAAAAGGATAGCCTCTGCCTGAGAGACCTTTCCTTCCAGATAATACAGTTCCTTAAACACAAGATATTAGATACGATTTGGGATCAGGTTGTTCTGACATCCCAGGCTTCTGTCTCCTCATGTAGGGCTAAATGTCAAGTCCCCTTCAACCTCCAGTTACACGTCAATCACACGTCATGCTGCTGTGCGCGCATCTCTGCCAAGTATTTCTGCTGACTTTGCAGGATTCTCTTATGGATCCACCCACTTGTGTCATCATCATATTGACGTTTCTAGTACATGCCTTCATGCACGCCTATTGTAACGCCTTTATTCATTACATATGTGTATTCTTATCTCTCTTCTCAGCTGTCACGCCTTCTGCATATGTCTTCACTGTAATGCATTTACTATATATATGATAACCTGTCAATAAAGTAGCGCTCTATCCCTTCCCGAACCTTAGTGGTGACGGAATACGATTGCCTGGTTCGAACCAATTCCTTTGTAAGGAATAAATCCCATTTTAAAACCTCAAATACCACGGATTCTGCCTCTTATTTTTACTGAGTTATTCTTATTGTATTTTACCGCATAAATTAAGTCTAGGTAATTAAATTTACCACATAATTGGCGCCCGAATAGGGACTCCTCTCACACCCCACGCGCCGGAGGTGCGTTGCAGACCCGGTCTCCTGCCACAGCCGGACGGACGACTACGCGTACCCGCAGGATTTCCTGTATCTCCCTCAGGCCAACGGGGGTGACTGAGGCTGCGATCAACACCCAGACGAGGCGGTGAGGAGTGCGGAGAATCCCGACCAGAGCCTAGCTGAGAGAGCAAGATCCGAGGTATACAGAGGCCCACCAGATTCCGAAGTCCGAAGTATCTAAGTCACGAGTCGAGTCCAGTCCAGTTTGGTCTAGTCCAGTCCAGACTTCCGAGGCCTTCTGTTCCGTTCCGTGCTTCCCGGTGAGTACCGTTGCTGGGGACGCATCTAGACGTGCACATTGGTTTGTGCCGGTCAAGACGGGTTTGGGTACACAGACCTGGTCTGCACTGTTTCAGCAGTGTATCTGTACTGTTTAGCAGTACATCTAGTATTATGCAGTTAACTAGTTTTATTCTAATTATTATTGTTCGTTCTAAAATGTTTTAATATGTTTTAAATGTCGTGGTATGAGTGATTGTTCGATCTTCATCACTGTGTTTATTGTATTAATTGTGTTCAAGCCCGAGTAAGAATCAAGTAGCAAGGTTTAAGATGCCGTTATTTTCGAAATTAAGACAGATAAAAACTAGAAAAGGGATACTCGAGGAAGCTGTTCCCATTCCACCTAGGGACACTCCAGGGTACTTTATGTACCATAAGCATGGCCTAGATGCCGTATTATATCTCGAATTATGGGTAGACTACACCAAGGATTTAGCAGAAAATCAGAGATGGCCCACTACTGGGACATGGGATGCAGATTGCATCATGAGAGTAGAAGAAGCATTATGGAAAAAGAAAGCCAGACAGTCACAGAAAGATGCCATTGAATTATGGCGTAAAGAATCGCATAGACGCACAGAGAAAGCGCTCAGAAAAGAAGAGAAAAGTAGGGAGGATTCAGAAAAAGCCCGAGAAAATGTATTAATTGAGGAAGGTATCCGAGTAAAAGCCGAACAAGTAGACAGACAACGAAACACTCTTATGAATGGTATGTATCCTCTTCTGGCCGAGGGTTTACCTAAGGCCACCCTGGAAGTACCGAAAGATCTGCCACCTCCATTGCTTCCGACTAAAGTGCACCCCAAGACCGCAAAGGACATTTTCCTTTCTTCCTATTTAGACGATGTAGCCCCCGAATATGTTAATACTCCGCCGCCACGCACACCACCTGCTAATGGTGCTCGACCCCGAGATAATCCGCCCCCGCTTCTGCAGCAACATACTCCTGCACCTGTTCAAAATCTTCCGCCCGTTCCTTCACTTCTTCCTGCATCTATTCTTCCTACCTTACACCCAACGAATCCTTTTGGACCTAGCACCTCAGGAGGTGCGACAGGAAGTTTTCATACGCCGCCATCAGTGCGTCGATTGACTTATAGGGATCTAGCACACCAACGTACACCTCAAACAGCGAATTATGACATATTTAAAGAACCTCTTACAGATTGTAGATATGATCCAGTACCAGGTAAAGACGACAGAATGATGCTCATCAGTACGTCTACGACGAGTTGCGAACTATTTAATGATACTACCAGGAATGATTGAACATCTAGACAAAATATATCACTTTGTCCAAACAGGGCAAGGTCCTGAAAGTATTGGCGAGGCCATGGCCTACCAGAAAGTGGACACGCAGAAACTGTTGTTACGCTTCTTTATAAACTGCCTGATAAGACACAGAGATAGGCCAGCTGTAGACGCGGAAGAAATGAGAGCCCTTAACAAATGGGGCCAGAATATTGCAGACGGAAAACATGATAAACAGAATAGTATAGAAAGTATGTACCGAAGGATCAGGAAAAAAGTAGAACAAATATGTGAAAAAGAACAGCCTGAAAGAGAAACAGATGCTGATAAAACCGAGTCCTCAGGGGATGAGGAACAACTAGAAATGACAACAGGACAATTACAATTACCAGCTAGAGAAATGATAGCTTATGTAGGAAAAGGAAGATCCTTCAATAATCCAACACGTCCGATACGTCCAGAAAGTAAGAGAATTTTTCAAGCAGCTATGTCAAACCCAAAGACCCCTGAACATTTGTTTCAGGCTACTGATAAAATACTTCAAGAACGAATGGGGTACCATGTACTCGATTCTATGGATGAACAAGAATTAGCCAGGTCAGCAGTACAATGGGCTGACAGTTCTGATAAATATAGTGATGACGCCCTAGTACATACGTTTTTGAATCTTTCACCAGACGAACAGCGTTTAGCTGGTATATACATGATACAACATCTCCTTATATTATATAAGGGCCAACACTCCGATCCTGGTCCCCTACCTGATATACTGATAGAACTACTCATGAATAAATGGAGAGGTCTAGGTACCGATCTAATTAAAGTAATTCTAGAATATCGACACAGATATAGTGCCTTTTTGTGTCCAGAACATGATCCAGCTCCCTCCATGGAAAGAAAGACGTATTACATAGACAGACAGAATCCCTTACGCGAAGTACACCCAGTTAGAAATGATGATAATACTTTTAGACGCGTGTTTGTGTACACGCCTATAACTAAAATAGAACTGTTGGAAATGAAAAAATTAGTGCCCAGCCATGACAGAGATCCAGCAGGTTTTCACCGTGAAATAAAAGACATGTTACTCATGGGTGATTATACCTATCCTGATATTATGAAAATATTGAAAGTATTATTGCCTGCCGGTATTTACGAGAAACTCAAAGAAAAAGAATGGGAGGTGGGAGAACAAAAGATTGATTGGACAGCATTAGAAAACGAAGAAAATGCCCGAACTGCAGGCGTAGGGCTTGGGGACAAAACAAAAGCATTACCAGGATTATTAGTACAAGTATTGCCACGTTTATTAACTACGAAAAAGGAAGACTGGGGAGCAATCTCAGCTTGCAAACAGAAACCTGATGAAGACACTAGTGATTTTTATTCCCGATTTGAAAAATGTTTTGGTATTAATAGCGGCCTGAAAGCAAGTAGCGATTCATATCCACATCTTTTTGTAACGAAACTAGTCGAAAATTCCTTGCCTCAGGTTAAGAACAGAGTATTGAAAGTAGAGAGCTCTTGGCAAGCTAATACCCCGTCACAAATGTTACAAATGTTACAGTACCACCAGAATAGAATTAGAGAAGAACAAGAACACGAACAGAGACGTATGAAAGACACGAAAATGAAAATGCTCGTCGCCCAGTCAGTTCCAGCTGACAGTCATAAAAAGGGTGCGACACAGTCCAATAATTCAGCGGTTCCTGTTAAAGGGACATGCAACTATTGTAAGCAGCCAGGACATTATATAAACGATTGTGCAGTTCTGAAACATAATATCTCTACGGGTAAAACCAAGGAGAGACCACGTCCACCTAGACAGGATCAGATCCAACAACAAGTTCCTCAGAATGTACAGCCTATGCAAGCTGCACAACAGACCGTAGCGGTACCACAGTCACAGCCTATTGCCGCAACACAAAACACGACACAACAGATGTACCAGTATGCACAAAATGACTATCCCGATTATCAGCGATACACATGAAATAGCCTGGAGAGGGAAGTTGGCTTACCCCTTATAGAGGTTCCCGTAGATCAAGAGGGTCCTTATGTACATAGTCAAGTATTAGGGAAAGACAGAAAGTTTTTAATTGATACAGGGGCAAGCAGAACAACTATAAGTCACGACGAGGTTCCAGGGGCACCCCTCTCAGGCTCACAGAATATTTCCCTTGGATTTTCAGGACAGCCTATTGTTAACGAAGTATCGCAACCTCTTCCTCTTGCAGTCGGTCCATTGACACGGACTACAGATCTATTGCTTACAAAATCATGCCCAGAAAACTTGTTAGGTATAAAGACACTGAAAGCTCTAGGAGCTGTAATATGTTGTTCCCCGGAGGGGGTACGACTATTTTTGCGCGACTTTAAAGGTCACTATGTATTTAGAGATATGGATCACCGGTTACAGAATGTCCCTGCACATTTATGGGCACAAGGCCCCACTGATGTAGGTTGTATGCAAATTACACCATATCGAGTCACACTCAAAGCAGGAGTGGTATTACCACGAATCCGACAATACAAGTTACCCCCAGATGCTGTAGTAGCTTTGCTGCAAATCATTGACGAGCTCATTGCACAAGGAGTGGTTGTGGAAACAGACTCCAATGTATGTAATTCTCCTATAATTCCGGTTCTTAAACGAACTGATCCAAAAGCACCCCCAGTTTATCGATTGATTATTGATCTGCGCGAATTGAATAAATGCATTATACCACAATATCCCGTGGTTCCAGATATCTCTTCATTATTGACAGCTATTGATTCAGAAGCAACGTTCTTTACTGTAATTGACCTCAAGAACGCCTTCTTTAGCGTCCCAATCGATCCGGAAAGCCAATATTTGTTTGGATTTAGTTTAAATGGACGAAGCTTTAAATTTGCACGCGCACCTCAAGGATTCACAGAGAGCCCCAGCATCTATAGCCAAGCACTGAAAAGACAACTTGACAGTATCCACATGCCTGTTAACACTGCACTGCTTCAGTATGTCGATGATCTGCTGATCACCGCCCGAAGCGAACCCGAATGTGAAAAAGCATCACTGACGGTTTTACATTTTTTGGCCGACAAGGGGCACAAGGTGTCCCCTTCGAAGCTGCAATTCTGTGTTCAGCAAGTTGTGTACCTTGGGCACTTACTGTCCAAGGGGGGAAGACAGCTCACACCTGACCGCATCCAGTTAATTGTAAACATGCCACCACCCAAGACACAAAAGGAGGTGCGGGCCTTCATAGGTCTCACTTCGTACTGTAGACAATGGATTCCCCAATATGCATTTTTAGTAAAGCCACTCATTCAGTTGACAACCCAGGAGGCAGCGACTTCGACTGTCCTCCCTTGGACTCAGGCACATACACAAGCTTTTGAAGACTTAAAGAAAGCCTTATGTCAAGCACCTGTTTTAGCGACACCATGTTACAGTAAGCCTTTTACACTTTTCGTTACAGAACGCGAAGGTACTGCCTTGTCAGTACTCACTCAGGAACAAGCAGGTTCACACAAGCCGTGTGCTTACTTTTCTAGCACATTAGATCCAGTAGCTCAGGCTCTGCCTACATGCCTGAAATCAGTCGCAGCGACAGCTTTAGCGATCAGACAAAGCGATTCCATAGTATTAGGACATCAATTGACAGTACAAGTTCCACACTCCGTGGAAGTTCTTTTAAACCGAACTCAGACTCAGCACTTGACTATAGCACGACTGACAGGTTACGAATTAACATTGTTTCAGCCACACATAGAAATCAGACGCTGTAGTACATTAAATCCTGCCACACTTTTGCCATTAAGTGGAACAGACCCACTGGCACATGATTGCATTGAAGTCATTACTATTACGACAAAACCCAGACAAGACTTGACAGATGTTCCATTATCAGATCCAGACCTGACACTTTATGTGGATGGTTCATGCATGAGAACAAGTACAGGAGAATTAGTGGCCGCTTACGCAGTCACGACAGACACCGAAGTTATTGAAACAAATTGTATTGACACATTGTCAGCTCAAGCAGCAGAGCTCATCGCTCTGACACAAGCCTGTATTCAAGCCAAAAATAAGAGAGTCAACATATATACAGATTCACGTTATGCATTCGGAGTTGTACACGACTTCGGAGTCCTTTGGCGAGAGAGAGGTTATTTGACTTCTCACGGTGCCAACATTCAACACGGTCCCCTCATTCAAGCTCTGTTAGATGCAATACATCTGCCTACTTCGATATCTATCATGAAGTGCAAGGCTCATACAAAAGTCACCGATATCATTTCCCAGGGTAACGACCTAGCAGACCGAACAGCTAAGCAAACAGCACAGAATAGGACTCATGCAACTGACTTGACAAAGCCAATAGTTCCGACATCGATATATTGCATGACAGTTAGGGATCCCGCCCTTGATGTAATTGACATACAGACACATGCTACGCCAGAGGAAATCAAGAAATTGACTGAACTAGGAGGGATCCAAACAGATCAGGGATGGATGACGAAGGGAAAATCTACATGGTTTCTCCCCGACTCAATGGTTCAAGTTATCATTAACACAATACATAGTCCAGCACATCTAGGAGAAAAAGCTATGTTAGACAGTATTCAAAACATTTGGTTTAATAAACACTTACGAGCTGCAGCCAAACAGAAAGTCCGTACTTGTATGATTTGTTGTCAGTTCAACCCAGGTAAAGGTGTACCTGTAGAGCAAGGTGGATTTCAACCTCCTGATCACCCTTTTGAAGTCCTCCAGATGGATTATATCCAGATGGAACGTTGTCGAGGATTCAAATATGTCCTCGTAGTTGTATGCGCTCTTTCCCGTTGGACAGAAGCATATCCAGTCTCAGATTACACTGCCCCGACCACTGCCAAGCAGCTGGTTCGTGAATTCTTCCCACGGTATGGTTTGCCCCGTATCGTATACTCAGATAATGGCCAACCGTTCTCATCCGAGCTGATGAAACACATTTCACTCCTGTTAGGCTATCAATGGAAATTCCACTGTGTCCGGCATCCCGAGGCAGCAGGTCTCGTGGAACGTCATAATCAGACTCTAAAAATTCGACTTTCTAAAATCTGTAGAGAGAAAGGCGTCGACTGGATAGTAGCCTTACCAGTTGCACTATTTTACATGAGAATGATAGCACATTCTCGAACAGGGCTATCCCCGTACGAGGTGGTCTTCGGTAGGCCACCAAATATGTGGGGGACGCCTATACCTCGTAAAATCACTGATGTTGATTGTAATATGCTGACAGATTACCTTGCTTCCTTGATGTCTTCACTACAATCTTGCCGTTCACAGGTAGCTGCAGCCTTTCCCGACAACACCGAGGTGAAGCCCCATGAAGTGGTTCCCGGAGATTTTGTTTTTATAAGAAACTTCGACAGGAGGAGCCCGCTGGAGCCTCGCTGGCAAACGCCGAAATTAGTACTCCTGACCACGAGGACAGCAGTAAAGGTCGAGGGTCGCAAGGGTTGGCTACACTCGAGCCATATCAAGAAATTTCATGGATTACCTTCTGATTTGAACTCTCAGCCCTGCCCCCCTCCACAGACTGATTCAAAACTCCCCCTGGTCGAGAACACTGCTTCCCAAAACTATAAACTGAAACTAAGGTCTAGCAAGTCAGACAATTTGATTGTTTAAGTCCTCTCCTAGGTGAATCGGTTAAATTAGTCTCTGACATGTATCCTCTAGACCAAAATCGAGAGAGAGATAGACAGAAACAGCTCAAGAAACGTGCATATTGTAAATCACTTCATAGTCACTGTATAGTGACATTGTTGATTATGTTATTTCTAAATCTTCTGATTATTGCTGCAAGTATACTGTTGCACATGTACTATCCTATTTTCAAGCGTGCTCATTCTGCTTACAATGTTACTGCCGAACATTCTTTTAGCGAATTACCTTCACATGAGTTGCCCTATAGACTTGCGCTGCGCAACAATACATTCATTAGTATGTTACATCACTCCCATCAGGCCAACAATGCTACTAATTGTTGGATATGTGGCCGACTCCCTCCCTATCAGAAATACAAGGGAGTACTGCCTCTCTTTCCGTATCCATTCACGCATAATGGTTCCTGTGGCGCATGGTTTAGTTTGATTAATTCTTTAGATTCAAATACCGTAATTTACCAGAGCAACTGGGTATGGGGAAACCTGAACCTAGTCTTGCTTAAAGCCTGCTACCCTAACAAGGAGGGACTTCCCAAAAAGACAGGAACTGATCTAGAAAATGAAGTATATGGATTAGGTAATTTTACACTTAACCTCATGATTCTGAATGTTGAATCCGAAGCTGCATCAGTCTTGCCTGCTATGTCCGTATTACCAATCAAAGGTGAATTATGTGTAAGAAAGAATGGTTCAGTACATCTGGGTCATAGTAAATGTACTACTGTGATCGAATTCAGTGATAAAGGCAAGTCTACATTTAGAGCTTCCCGTCACTCCTACTTCATTTGTGGTCATACCGCATATATACGCTTACCTCTAGATTGGGATGGTACCTGTTACATTGCATTCCTTCTGCCACCTGTTTTCCTAGCCCCTCCTGATTATCATAGAAACACCCATCTAGTACACAATAGACCCCAGAGAGATCTCCCGATTGTCGACTACACTGAAACAGCATGGGAACAATATACAGACTTCAATAAAGGTCTCTTTCCCTACATAGGTGTTGTCTCTAATAGTAAACTGATACGTAGATTAACCAGAACCCTTGAAGCAGTAGTGAATGAAACTACCTCTGCCCTAGGCAACTTAACAGAGGAGCAGTCTGCGATGCGGATTGTTGTTCTCCAAAATCGTCTTGTCCTTGACGTCATCCTGGCCGATAGGGGCGGAGCCTGTAGAGTCATCGGATCAAGTTGTTGTGTTTTCATTCCAGAAAACGCGCCATCCGTATATAAAGCCATAACTCGTCTTCACAAGATTGCAAGCCAGATACATCAGAATCCAGGCACCTGGACATGGTCCGGTTGGTTCTGGAGCGTGTTGTCAGCCTGGGGATGGAAAGTCCTATCCTTCCTAGGTATTGGCTTTCTCATAGTATTCAGTTGCTGCCTGTGTCTACAATGTGGACCAGCGATTTGCGGCCTGTGTGCCACATCATGTATTCCACGTTCAAATTCTCATTCAAAATCCAGGAAGAAGAAAGAAGAGCAAATGATGTTACATGAACAGATTGATGGATTCCTGAGGATCGATATCTCATGAAGGGTCCGTAGGGGACAAGGAGGGAATGAGGAAATATGAATTTTTATGATCGATTGTGTCCCCTATCTTAGACCCCAACGGCTCCATGTACATGCTACAAGTACATGTATGTTCTCTCCACTTCAAGCTATGAAGACGCAAATACAATTGTGTCCAACGTTAACATGTCCTCTTTCAGATCCGCCATGAATGGGTCGAATATTCCGTTCCTAAGTATGCCTTGCCACCGTCTTTATATGGTATACTTTTCACGTTTTTCAGCTCTGGCAAGGTAGGCCCTGAATTCTGCCATCGAGCTTTTTCTGCCTTCTGCCTCTGAATGCTCCAGCCTGGACCTGTATCTGTATCCATGACCTTTGTCTTACTTCCTGCGCGGCTAACGGTGCCTGGCCCGGCCTGTTGCCTGCCAAGACTGTATTCAGCCTTCAAGTTATCTGCTCCGCTCCTCGAGAAATGCATTCCTGTCTAGTAGTTTAGGTAAACATCCTTCCAGCTACAGAGCAAAGGGCTCGGCCTTACTGTCTCCGTGCAAGTAATTCATGGCTTCTGTTGCCATGGTAGGCCCATGCCCCCTCGCATCTCATGTAGACACGTAGACGCTTATACACGCACTAGTAGTTAGTAAAAGGATAGCCTCTGCCTGAGAGACCTTTCCTTCCAGATAATACAGTTCCTTAAACACAAGATATTAGATACGATTTGGGATCAGGTTGTTCTGACATCCCAGGCTTCTGTCTCCTCATGTAGGGCTAAATGTCAAGTCCCCTTCACCCTCCAGTTACACGTCAATCACACGTCATGCTGCTGTGCGCGCATCTCTGCCAAGTATTTCTGCTGACTTTGCAGGATTCTCTTATGGATCCACCCACTTGTGTCATCATCATATTGACGTTTCTAGTACATGCCTTCATGCACGCCTATTGTAACGCCTTTATTCATTACGTATGTGTATTCTTATCTCTCTTCTCAGCTGTCACGCCTTCTGCATATGTCTTCACTGTAATGCATTTACTATATATATGATAACCTGTCAATAAAGTAGCGCTCTATCCCTTCCCGAACCTTAGTGGTGACGGAATACGATTGCCTGGTTCGAACCAATTCCTTTGTAAGGAATAAATCCCATTTTAAAACCTCAAATACCACGGATTCTGCCTCTTATTTTTACTGAGTTATTCTTATTGTATTTTACCGCATAAATTAAATCTAGGTAATTAAATTTACCACATTTTGCTTTCTCGCCCTATGTGCGCCAGGTACGCCCAGACGTGGGATGCTTGTTTCCAGTCCAGGGAGGACCTGGTCTGGCAGTTCAGGCTGGACTATTGCCATTGGGTGCAGGGTCAAGACGGATTTGCATATGGCTGTGTCCAAACTGGCATTGCATGGTGAGCAAAAAAACGATGGACTTAGGGCCAGATCTCTGTACTGGGGTGAATGTATGACATTATTCTGCATTCAGTCCATCAATTGTTGTTTTTGCATTTGTCACCCCGAGTGGGACGGGTATGCCCAGACGTGGGTCCCGTGCTCTCCATGCCACTGGAGTCAAGCTATCCTGGCTGATGAGGGCTGAAAGCCCGAAACCGGTCCTAGGATGGTTGTTTCCAGTCTATGGAGGACCTGGCCTCGCAGTTGGGGCAGGACTGTTCCCATTGGGTGCAGGGTTAAGACCGATTTGCATATGGCTGTGTCCAAACTGGAATGGCACAGTGAGCAAAAAATGATGGATTTAGGCCCAGATCTCTGTACTGGGGTGAATGTATGAGATTGTTCTGCATTCTGTCCATCAATTGTTGTTTTTGCATTTGTCTCCCCGAGTGGGACGGGTATGCCCAGATGTGGGTCCCGTGCTCTCCATGTCACTGGAGTCAAGCTATCCTGGCTGATGAGGGCTGAAAGCCCGTAACCGGTCCTAGGATGGTTGTTTCCAGTCCAGGGAAGACCTGGCCTGGCAGTTCGGGCTGGACTGTTCCCATTGGTTGCAGAGTCAAGACTGATTTGCAGATGGCTTGGTCCAAACTGGAATGGCATGGTGAGCAAAAAAACTATGGATTTAGGCCCAGATCTTTGTACTGGAGTGAATGTATGACATTGTTCTTCATTCTGTCCATCAATTGTTCTTTTTACAGGATATCTAAGTACATGAGGAGCAAGCCCTGTTAATAGAATGCTTTTCTACAAAATGTACATTTGCAGCAGATAAACCAATTGTACATCATTTGTAGTCTATCTTATGATTCTGACCAATTGACTGGAAGTATATAACAGGCGAGACAAAGACAGAGCAGTAATATTGCGAAAGGCACAGGAGATACAAAGGGTGAGCAAATGAAGGAAAGTGATGGATTTTAGAGGGAGAGCAACAGGGGGAATCCAACCTGACATAGAGTTAGAAATCATAATTGATAAATGTGCAGTAAGGCAAACCACAGAGCCTCCATGCAGGGCAGTCATGTGATTAGCTGGTTCGAGAAGGGATCGATTGCATTTAGGAATGGTTTAGGGGATTCGCGGGGGATGTATGATCCCAATGGTGAAAGAGAGGTAAGACACATTTGCAGGGCTTAAGACAACCCACGAATGGTCTAAAGATTTAGCAATTCAATTAGCCTATCCTGACTCTAAACTAGTTGCCAAAGAAACCCAATCCAAAGGATGGGGGAATGTTACATTACTAAGTAAAAGGAAGAATATACCACAATTACGACACAAAAACGCAAAAATTCATGGAAATGAATTGCAAATTTTATCGACATTAAATACATATATATACATTATTATTATATAACAGTCACTCCATAGTGTGAAATGCAAGTGCTAGAAAAAAGAGCTTGTACAGAAGTGAAAGGAGATCAGAAAAGAATTCAATGATTTTGACAAATTTAAACAACAAACAACTAACGTCTTTGCCTGTCTGACACTCTTTCTCTTTAGGTTAAATCACTTTCCATCTATAATGTACAAGTACAGTGTTCAAATCCGTTTTGACCCAAGACAGCAAAAGACCAATTAAAACCTTAAAGGTGGGTCTTCATTTGTCTCTGAATTCCACATATTTTACCAGCTGAAGACGCAGCACAAAATATTAGGTCTCGGCAGAGTTTGGGTAAAGTTACCAAAAAACTTCATGAGCTACATGGAGTTCTGGAAGCGGCCGAGTATGTGAGGTCGCACCGTTTGCACTGATTTTTAGCACTGGGTGTTTGTCCCATGTGGAAAAATAAGCGTGAAAGGCACCATGCAGAGTGCAAGAGGGCGCTGCTTCTTCTTCTGCTTGAGTAGATGTTCTATTTAAGCCGCAGACACCTCAATGCGAACAGAGGGTTTCTCAACACAAATGGTAGCCAGTGGTGGCGCCTCCGCTAAGGCAGAGGAATGTCGCCCTACTGCTTTTGGCAGTGGAAATAAAGGAAAAATTAAATGATAATAACTGGTTGTTATTAACATTTAATTTTTTCCTGCTGCGGCTTGGCAGGTGGGGCAGGTCTGCTGTTCTCTCAGAGCAAGGGAGGAGTAGTGGCACCCTCCTAAGTGTGCAATGACTGTTTGGCTGGCCCTCTTGGGCTGGCCAAACAGTCATGCGCAGTTTGCATGTTCTCCATGTAGGCTGCATTACAGCCTCCATGGAGAACATGCCCAGGCCCCCATTCCCTGGCTGATCTCCGAACCACGGCGCTCAGACCAATCACAGTGCTGCATTGCAGTGTTGTGATTGGTATGCTGCATTTCAGCTTTGTGATTGGCCAGGGAGGCCTGTGTGTGCTTTCTGGTTCCTGCGGAGCAGAGGGATGTCGATGAGGGATGGCGAGGAGGTAAATACGTTTATTTTTTTTCTTTACTTTACCCCTACACCCTCCTCGCCCCCCGCCCTCAGTACTGCCAACCTCGATTGGCACAGATCCGCAACCGCCCATGTTGAGAAATCTTGCCGGTAGGTGGTCTGGAGTAGGATTTTCCTCGCTCGCGCTTGCCGACTTAACGTTGGCAAGTGCGAGCGAGGAAAAAACCCTGCTCTACTATGCGGAGTGGAGTTTTTCAGAATCCTGTGTGCTACGAGGAGTGCGGAGTGAGAAAAGCTCCACAAACTCTGTGAGCAGAGCAGAATTTCATGCCCAGCCCTACTAAATATAGCTGACAACTGCAGACAAGCAGTTACTCAGTAGCTGCTACAACATGGTCTCACACTTACAGTGGGGAGGTTACCTTCATGGTTGAGGCTCATTTATCATTTAGGACAGAGGTATTCTATTCTTGGGTTACATTCCCAGTCGCAGACAACACAACTAGGCTGTTTCACAATTATACTACAGCTGAATTTCCAAATAACTACACAACTTACGAAGAAATAGAAATACTAAGAACATACCAAGAAAATAGAAATTGGTTTGAAGGCGCCCTACCACACACAATTAAATACGTAAGACTTGGTCCCTTTAACAATGAGGGGAAAGATGGCCAGTCTTAGCCAGTTACTCACCACATCCTAATATAGGAAACCAGCACCAAAGGTACGCATATTGTACAACAGTTTAGTAACCCTGCATAGGTGTTTGATACAGTTCATTATGCAACATTAACATTAAATCCTGTGAGGGCTGCTCAAACTGTACAACTACTGGCTACATCGGGCATAAGCCCGCAAACAATTGATGCAGTCATGGGTACATTTCCCATCAGGCAGCATGAAATTCTATTCTGGATTGCGCAAAAACAAGTCAGCTTGAGGCACTGTTTCCCCATATGGTACCACAAGAAAAGCACAGAATTCTTACAATATACTTGTCAATGGGTATGGCTCCCCCTGTGGAGGACTGCGCTACTTGGGGTACGGTCTTTGCTGCTGTATATACCAGAACGCATGGTACATCCTCAATATCTGTTTTGGCAGAAGTGTTTATACAGATTCAGAATGAGTATGGAGCAGCCCCTGCCACTGGATTTGGGGATGAAGCTAATGGACAATTTTGCTGTTGTGCCCGCCATTATGTTAAGCAACATTAATGGGGAAGTAGCAGAGTTGGCAATACTCCAGCAAATCACAAATTTGGCTTCAGGACAACAAAAGCGCAAATTACCTAAAATTATCGATGAAACCTATGCAACGCTAGGTAGAGATCATTTGAGAGCCAGACCTGGTAAACGACCTATAAAAGTAATTATGAAAAGGATAACTCAGAGCATGGACCAGAATCTTCTGCAAAGAAGTGGGATGATAAGAAAAATAAGGAAAAGGCTAAATCAAAGGGTTGATCTCCTCAACAGGAAGCCACTGAGAAGCGCTATAACCTGCATAACCGTAATATTAGACGCCTGTCAAGTATCAGGATAGTGAATCACGTTCCTCTCATTCTTTTTTAGGAGTCATCCATAAAACACTTGGAGAGAATTCTGCAGTCAGAGGGCAGATCAAAGAAGTATGTGAAACTGAAGAAGGACTCACAATGCTCATCTAACTACATAATTAACCAGGGAGATAAACCTAAATCATCCAAACCTAAATTCAAAAATAAGAAGGCAGTGGGGCTAAATGTCAAGCATGCATCAGATATTGAGGACACTGCTTCTGGATGGGGAATGGGCTCTTACCATGCTAGACAGCATAGCAAAGGTCAAGATAGTTCACCAGAACCTGATGGATTGTCTGGTGATAGTAGCGCTGAGTGACTATATCTAGGTGGAAACCAGATATATGGGTGAGTGTTCCGCATCGGTTATACGAAATGCATCTCCAGATTAAGGGGGACATACAACAACCCATTAAAGTTCTCTTTTGGCAGAACTTGTCATTCGGCTATGACTTTCACTTGGCTGAAAAGGATTGGCCACCAGAATTTGTCATGAACTGCCCAAACAGAAAAACTGTAATTTATCCTGCCTTCTTCGACCTCATTTCAGAGCACGTAAAATATTCATATGTCAAGAAGTGGGCGTTAGCGCAAGCTTCTGCATTATACTGCAAGCATGTGGCGTGGGATGACAGTTACCCTTATCATGAAATACCATTGAGGTCAATCCCAAAGATAAAACCACATTAAAAATGAGTCTAAAAAACAAGTTAGGGAACTTCTTCATAAACTTGAATACCAGGTCTTAATAGAAAGTTGCACCTCTTCAATGAATAATCTATTCATATTGTCTAGTATTAGACTACATACATTTAAACACAGCTACTCACACATTTGCAGTACAAAACATGGATAGTGTAGCACTAATGAACAACAAAGTTTGTAAAAAGGGCAAAACCACTCTTGAATCTTATATGGATTTTTCTGCCATATATAGCACCTGAAAGCAGATATTTGACTGCATTTTATTATGCTGGTTTCTAAACGGCAATTCTGTTGATTTCCCCAGGGGAATAAGAATAGCCCCGGGCTCTTTTCAGCTCGAGTGACAGAATTGCTACAAGATGTTGATGATCGGGCATTGTTCTATGTCGATGACATATATTTGATGGATGATGACCTTATAATACAGTAGAAAGTTCCAATAAATGTGGTGACGAAAGCGACCGGTTTGGGTGCCGCTTTGCATGTCAGCGATAATTATCACTAATGACATACAAAGTAGGCGTTCCCGACCAACAGACCTGGTAAACAGCCGCTAACAGGCCTATCGCCTATTAGCAAGGAAGCTCTGGCTCCTGTTAGCGATGTGAAAAGTCGCGCTAACCAAAGTCATCAACGGTTTTTTAACACCTGCCATTTTCCTGACTTAACCATACCTAACATGGGGGGTGGATTATCCTGATACGACCACAGGGCCGTATCAGCAAGGTTTTCCCCCTTCCCATGCAACATCGCTGGTTTTGTCGCAATGTTGGCCCTTCCCTCCCACTATCACTGGAATATTTATCGCCATAGTGCTAATTGTTGCTAATACAGCGTTAGCGTGGCGATATATTCCAGCGATAGCTGGCGATAAAAAAGTTTGCGCTAAGCGGGCTCTGCGATATGTGTTTGTTGCTAACATGTGTTACTCTGTTGGAACACTGCGTTTCCCTTTAGTGGTAGTGTTTCATTAACAGTCAGTATGCATAAAAGATACAAACAATTAGTAAATTCTTTGCAGCTGAAACTATGGTATTTACATTTTTCAAGCAAGAACATTGATGAAGGAAAATGTTTTTGGCACAAGGGAGATATTGAGATCATTCAATGTATTTGACTAAACAGAAATAATCTCTATAATAAAGCACTAAAGGGCTGATCATGAGTTGGACGGTGTATTTTGACCCATGTGTAAATCCTTGTTCATGGACAGGTCAGAATTATGAGTTGGAAGGTATATAACACATTCGGTAATCATTGAATGTGTTAAATACCCCAATCTTTGTTAAAGTGTGGTAGGTAAAATGTGCTGAAATGTAATGGGGGAAATCATATGGTATTTACTGTATCATGTGGATTTTGGCACGTTAAATGCCAAAATCTGTATGCTATTCCCCAATAACTTTTAATAGGTATTTTTAATTGTACCCAATACATAATGTACCCTGCGGTTTGTTTTATTTATCAGGCGTGATAAATAACACCCAAACTCATAATCAGGCCTTAAAATCGAATAAAAAACCCTAGTCATCCTGAAAACTCCCAAGGCACCACCACCATGCTTCCATTGTGTCTTCAGCCAACTAGATGCACAATAGTCTGTTAGAAAATGTGGAGATTATGTATAACAGACTAGCACCTTAGAGGGGCCAGTAACGATGCATTAAAGCCATTTCTAGTTTGATACTGTTGAACTCTAAATTCAGTATGTTTTTTAACACCTTCAATAAATCTGATCTAAAAAGTCAAAAGACCTAACCTACCCTGTGCCACACCTGTTAACATTTTTGTGACAAGAAATCAAGAGACGATTAAATGAACATTTTATTTCTGTATTCAGTATTTTTCTTTACCTTCTTCGCTGCCTTTTATTTCATCTCCCCTCTTCTTCCATTAAATTGTGTTTCTCATTGCACACTCACACAAGCTTCGGCCACTCCCTGGATACTGAATCCTTGTCCTCAGTGAACACTTGAACACAGAAGGTGTTTGCCTTTTATTTTTATTCAAGTGGGTCAACCACTTACAAACCAGTACCACTGAGAGATGTCAGACAGCTATAAATGGCACCATTTTAAGATAAAACCCCTAAACCTGAGCAGGGTGGGACTATCTGCATAAGAACTGTATATTCCCTAAGGAATACATGGATAGCTGTTGGTCAAAACAGTTTTATTAAAAAAAGGGCCAGAATCAAAATAAATGTTGTAAATCTGCATCCACTGATTTACATCCATGTGCTGGTGCAGATTTACTCCATATTGGTATTCACAAATATTCAGCATCTGTGTGCCTGGAAGGTTGTATGTTAAAGTATTTTGTCCAGAAATATCATCTGGCATATTGCGATGTCCATTGTAGACAGATCATGACATATAATATCAAATCAAATCAAAATCAGCTTTATTCGGTGCAACAAATCTCACCATAAAAGCACACTATAAAAAAATAAAATACATTAATAAATTTACATTGTTATACCAAATATTTTGGGGCAGTCACAATAAGAAGAATAAAAACCATTTGGAATACATTTTTGACCATATAACTCAACCTTGATCTTTAAAAGTCCATAAAGGTACTAAAATACTATGAGTTTACGAGCTAGACGGAAATTGATACATGCAGATAGTTAATAATAAAGTGCTAATGCAAAAAGTTACATGGCATTATAATATTCTGTCATTAATCAAGGCAAAACAATATTTAGTAGCAACCATCAAACAGTTTCATACAGCAATGCATCGAGATATGAGTAGTCTTTACGTTTCTTGATCGCAAGCTGTATGAAGCGAATTACAGTACTAATCGTCTTTGTAGTTTCTAAACTACAGACAAAGTTAAAAGTATAGTTATAGTTAAAAAGCACATTAGATAAAAATAATGGTTTTAAGACAGATTTCCGGATTTCCTTATAAAAACTACAAAAAAGAATAAAATGCATCGTCGATTGCTTGGATTTTCCGTCGCACGGGCATTTTGGTAAAATCTGGCACCATTTTTCCAGTCTGGGGAAGGCAACTAAATAATGTAACGTGCTCAGCCTTAACCTAGTAAGATAAAATCTCTGTTGTAAATTTTGCACCAATACTAGGTACGGTTGGAGGCCCTTCACAAGTGGCCGATCACAATATGTTGTGACTGTATGTTTTTGACCAAATGACCGTTCTCTTTCATTTTCTTTTAGTCTTAAATATTTATACTTAAGGTCTTGTTTGCTAAGCTCCAATATAAGGTGTGGATCCCTTCTATCCATGTCTGGATTACAGTATTTTAAAATACTATGAATAAAATACAGCCAGGGGATCTTCCTACTATAATCAAGAGCTAAGCAGTCCCTGATAAGGTCTTTTGTGAGTTTTGTTTCATCCTTTGACCAGATATTATGCCAGAGAATAAGGCCTGCAACGTTAATTGTGTCACTAATATAGGGAGTTGACAATTCTATATGAATTATATGATTTGCAGTCGCATGAGGGACTGCCAATAATCTTTTTAAAAACTTATTTTCTTGGTTCTGAAGGGAGACAACATTAGACCTACCCCAAATAGCAGCTCCATAGCAGGCCCCTGAAATGCATTTGCTACGGTAAAGTGATATAATTTCATGGATAGGTTTATTCCCTAATTTTGCTGAAAATCTAAAAATACTCTCTATTGATCTTGTAAATTTCATATTACATAGGTCAATATGAGAATTCCATGAGCCATTCTTGTTAAAGAGCAACCCCAAATAGGAGAAAGATGACACTCTATTAATTAAAACACCCCCTACATCATGTTGCTTCTTTTTTGGGTTTCTACCCCCACATGTCATCACAAAAGTTTTCTTTAGATTTATTTTCAAATCTTTGCTTGTCATGTATAGGGCAAAGTTTTCTATAAGCTTTTGCAGACCGTTTGCTGTCCTTGATATAAGGACAGCATTGTCTGCATATAACAGTACAGGGGTTATACGAGACCCAACTTTCGGCGCATCTACATTCAGGGTCTGTAAAAAGGGATCCACATTGTTGACGTATAGGGAGAAAAGGAGGGGCGCTAAAACACATCCTTGTCTAATGCCATTTTTTACACTAAAATCCTGGGTGCATTCCCCCCTCTTTCCATACCGAACCCTAGATGTAATATCATATATTATGATATTGGTTAGACCTGGCATCCTAGACGTGGTTTCCCTTGACTTTTAGCTTTCTGACCTCCTGTTTTGCTGACTTCATTTTTGCTCGCTTTAGGATTCTGGGGACTTTACCACTCAAAACATGGTAACATTGGTTTATCCACAATTTGCATAATGAATTTATTTATAAGTCCCTAGAAATGGGCACTTCATGTGCCCAGGGCCTGTAAAGTAAATGCTACTGGTGAGTCTGCAGCACTGATTGTGCCACCAACTTCAGTACCCATTAAACACGTCGCAGGCCTGCCACTGCAGAGCCTGTGTGTGTAGTTTTAAACTGCCAATTCGACCTGGCAAGTTAACCAACTTGCAAGGCCCAAACCTTTCCAGGTAGGTGCTAGGCAGCCCTATGATCAGGGAACTGTGTATTTATAAGGTAGGAAATGTACTTTTCAATCTTTAAATTTATTTTCACTACTGCTAGGCCTATCCCTCCAATATGCTAACATTGGGATTGCCTTAAAACATCTTTTAAATGTAATTTCTGATTGTGAAAATATAGGAATTTGGAGTTTGGTGTTTCTGGACTCAAAATTTAAAATCACAACTTATGGTGGAGTTAGACTTTAAAGGGTAAGTATGAAAACACCACTTTTAGAAAGTTGGCATTTTCTTACTTGAGTCAAAAGCAAGATCCCTTTGGGCTCCTTTTTCAAAGCATACAAGTACTTTCAGTCACTAAGCATACACCATCCAAATCATCAGCATTTATACGAAACCAAAAAAGAAATGATATAAAAATTATTTATTTTAGTGTATGGTTCTCTTGTGATAAAAATATATACCTAAGTACAAAATCATAGAATCCACATCACCAATGTACATCAAGTGATCAAAAACAAACTAAAAATGTTTTAAAACAACAATTAGTTGGAGACATAAACACCAATCTTGTACAATCAGCACACCAAGTTTGACAGTTAAATAAACAAAGGTCAACACTTTTTCATAGTTTCCTTTAAAGCGATGCGTTTCGGTGGCACAATTTGATTCACCACCTTCTTCAAGCTTAATGTAACAAATCAGTGTCTCCCCATATATCTTAATTTTTCTTCCTTTTGTTGTGTTGAAAAAGTAACGCACGAGATTGAACAACCTTCGCTCGTTCCCTTCTTTAGATCTTTTATCATAACCTGCCACTGGAGCTATGGCGAGTGATTTCCTGCTTGGTAAGTACACCTCTTGATGGGCTCAAAAGCTTCACCAATAGTGCGGCCAACTGCAGGGACATGAAAAGTCTCCTGGCCAACTCTACACTCATCCGCTAATATATTTTCTTACTTGAGCCATTCTGTGCCTCTGCCTGTCTCTGATTACACCTTTGGGTTGTGTGACAGCTGGGCTTTCTGCATGCCCTTTAGACAGTCATACAAAGGAAGCTGGGATGTGAAATTTGCACCCTGATGGCTCTTCACCAGGCTGATGGACTTTCCTGAGGCAGATTGGGAGGGAGGAGCTGACACGTGCATCTGAATGGGGCTGTGCCTGTCCCCACACAAACTCTGCATTCACCCCTGTAGTGAGTCTGGAGCCAGGGCAGGAAAGATAGGAACCTTGTGATCTTCAAAGGCCTCTTTGAAGTCTCCCCCATTTCAAAGGCTCAACTGGCACAACTGGGTATAAGTACTGGAACCCTGACACCACCAGATCAGAACTTCTCTGAAACCAAGGACATTCTCTTCCAGGAGGAAGAGCTGTTGTGCTGTAGGCAAGACTGGCACTCTGCTATCTGCTTTGCTGTGTTGGCCTGCTGCCTGCTGATTGCGGGCTGCAGGAGGGATGGCCACGTTTCAACTTACTTTGCTGGGTTGGCCTGCTGCCTGCTGCTTCTTGCCTGGGAGTGAGAAGGACTGGACCTTCCCTCTGCATCATTGAAACCCATGTTTTTCCAAGGGTTTGCTGGCTTGCCGCTCGTTCTTGTCGTCTCAGGGCCATCAAATACTTTCTTCAACTCTGCTTCAGCTGCTGGGCTCTGCTGGGCTCTGCCAACTGTGAGTCCTGCCCTGCCCTGCCAAGAGGTGCCAATCCAGTCCTAGGCTTTGAAAGTGAGTTCTGTAGCTGTTTTCCTGCAAAAAGCGATGAATTGACAATTTAACGCCAATCAGAACTGACACTTGCTCCATGCAAGCTACTTTTTCAGCATGCCCTGCATGGGTCATGTAGCTTGTCTACCCACCATCTCTGTCATCCTGAAACTTTGGATTTACCCCGGTCTAACACGATCTCAAGTAACCCCTAAGCGCCATTGACTTTAAAGCACTAAATTGCAGTTTATTATTTAAAAATGAATATCGCAAGTTCTACTTATCAGATTTTTTTTGTTTTTGACTTGTTTTACTCAGATAAATATTCTCAATTTTTCTAAACTTGTATGGAGTCATTCTGTAGTGCTTTCACTATGTTACTGTAATTAATAATGCACAACTACTTTACACATTGCCTCTTATATCAAGCCTGATTGCTCTGTGCCAAGCTACCAGAGGGTGAGCATAGGTTAATTTAGGTGGTGGTGTATCTGACACACACTAATTAGGATTGTGGTCCCTACTTGGACAGGGTGCAAACCTCCGCCAACTAGAGATCCAATTTCTAACAATATCCCATTGTTGATACATGTTACATGTGTGTTGACATGTGTGTGTGTTTTTGAGTAGGTGTGTGTGTGTGGAATTGTGTGAGTCTGTGTGTGTGTGTGCATGTCTGTGTCTAATGAAATTCACCCATTTGGCAGCATCATCTGTTTTACTTCGTTCTAGACATCTGTTATTTTGCATGGTGGCTGCTCCCTATTGAATAGAACCACCTATACGTGCTCTGTTTAACGGTATGTAATTTTTTGATTGACTATTATAGGACAGCTATCTTTGAAACTGGCTCCTTGTGTAACTGTACAGAGTAAAGTTATGTGGAACATTGGAAAAGATTAGATTTGTCCCAACCACATTTCAAATATAAAGCTAAGTGTCAGACTGCTTAAGTTACTTTTTTGGGGGAAAATGAGAAGGGAAATAGATTCAAATTGGAGTGTGTGGGTAGTGGCCACCCAAGACAGCTGTTTGCTAGCTGCTTCCTAACTTCCAGGCCCCCATTACAGTCTTATTTGGCAGTTAAACCACGAGAAAGCCATCCATTGGATGCTGCAATAGGCACTGAGACTGCTGGATCCTGGAGTGCCCGTTGGAGAAGCAGTGGAGGCACCAAAGGAACAGACAGACTACATCCTACATAGGTCCAGGGACATGAGGAGGACCCCTTGCCAAATTGTGAGGCACAGATGTGGCCATGCTGCAGGGTGCAATGCTGCCCAGAAGGCTGTGAGAAAAGCAAACACAAGATGATAGACGGAGTGCTGAAACTTTTCAGACACTCACCCCCAGATACAGATCTGGGGTGAATCCATCATCGTTCTTTAGCTTACTTCACCACCCCAGTTCAGACTCAGCCATATGCAAATCAGTCTTGACCCTGCTCCATATGGGAACAGTCCAGCCCGAACTGCTAAGCCAGGTCTTCCCTGGACTGGAAACAAGCATCCTGGGACCGGTTTCAGGGTATCACCCCATATCAGCCAGGGTAGCTTGAATCCAGTGTCAAAGTGAGCAAGGGACCCTTGTCTGGGCATACCCTGCCAACTTAGGGCGCACAAAGCAAACACAAGGAGATGATGGATGGAGCGCTGAAGCGTTTCAGACACTCATCTCCAGGCACAGATCTGGGTTGAAACCATCATCGTTCTTTAGTTCACTTCGGCACCCCAGTTCAGACCCAGCCATATGAAAATCAACCTTGACCCTGCTCCATATGGGAACAGTCCAGCTCGAACTGCCAAGCCAGGTCTTCCCTGGACTGGAAACAAGCATCCTGGGACCGGTTTCGGGGTATCACCCCATATCAGCCAGGTTAGCTTGAATCCAGTGTCAAAGTGAGCAAGGGACCCTTGTCTGGGCATACCCTGCCAACTTAGGGCGCACAAAGCAAACACAAGATGATGGATGGAGCACTGAAGCTTTTCAGGCACTCACCTCCAGTCACAGATCTGGGTTGATTCCGTCATCGTTCTTTAGCTCACTTCTCCACCCCAGTTCAGACCCAGCCATATGCAAATCAGTCTTGACCCTGCTCCTTATGGGAACAGTCCAGCCTGAACTGCCAAGGCAGGTCTTCCCTGGACCAGAAACAAGCATCCTGGCACCGGTTTTGGGGTAACACCACTCATCAGCCAGGCTACCTTAAATCCAGTGGCAAAGTGAGCAAGGGACCCAAGTCTAGGCATACCCTGCCAACTTAGGGTCAACAACGCAAACATAAGGAGATGATGGACAGAACAATGAAACTTTTCAGACACTTACCCCAGTCACAAATCTGGGTTGAATCCATCAAAGTTCTTTACCTCACTACGCCAACCCAGTTCAGACCCAACCATATGCAAATCAGTCTTGACCCTGCTCCTTATGGGAACAGTCCAGCCCGAACTGCCTAGCAGGTCTTCCCTGGACTGGAAACAAGTATCCTGGGACAGGTTTCAGGGTAACACCCCTCACCAGCCAGGCTAGCTTGAATCCAGTGGTAAAGTGAGCAAGGGACCCACGTCTGGGCATATCCTGCCAAATTAGTGCCCACAAAGCAAACGCAAGGAGATGATGGATGGAGCACTGAAGCTTTTCAGACACTCACCCCCAGTCACAGATCTGGGTTGATTCCGTCATCGTTCATTAGCTCACTTCCAAATATGCAAATTAGTCTTGATCGTGCTTCTTGTGGGAACAGTCCAGCCCAAACTGCCAAGCCAGGTCTTCCCTGGACCGGAAACAAGCATCCTGGGACCAGTTTCGGTACCGGAAGGCTGTGAGAGGCACCCCAGCTGTGGTGCCGCAACAAGAGCCTTGTTTCAGTGATTGGTAAAACAATTGTGTAAAGTTGCCGCTAAGAATGTTGATTTTTAGGCCGAGCCACATAGGAAAATAATTCTTATTTTGAGCTTTTCCGAGTCGGTCAGTTTTAGCAATCCAGACTCGCTGAGCTATTTGACAGATTTAATTTCTCAGCACGGCTGATAGTGGAATAAGCTCACAGGACTGTGAGCCCAGACTGCCTCCTGAAGGACCTCCTCAGCCCCTAATCATCAGGCTCTTAAACTATTGAGACTGTGACACTACACTTCAACTAGCACGAGCAAAAGGTACAATCCGCTACCAAGGACAATACTTCTCCTTTTTTCTTAATTTTACTCTGGTGATACAGGAGGCCAGAATAGCATTCACTGAGGCTAAGAAGCTTCTCAGAATACGAGACATAAAATATGCTGTGCTCTACCCTGCCAAGCCAAGGGCCCATACACATTTATTTGTGAACCCCAGAGGTGCCTACATTTGCTTAAACAACTGCAAAGCTGCACAAGAGAACACTCACGCCTGAACAGAAGATCACCAGTATTTAACAGAGGAAAGTGAATAAAGAACTGTGTCAGACATGAAACAGACAGTATCCTTTATGAGCCTCTGGCCCACATGGGTATAGGTCAAAAGACCAAGAGCTGTACCCGTGCCTACCCTGGGGAAACAATAATTGGTGACAGATGGGTGCCCCTTTCAATGCCCAACGTGCATAGTGGTGTGCCTGAATCCACACTTCGTTTCTGAAAAATGGAGGGAAAACACTAGTTTGTTTCTGTCTCCCAAGTTTAAACACATTAGATACTATAGCTTAACCCAAGGGCATTGTTGGTCTTGACCCAACCCTGTGAAATGTGCTTGAAAATATTTGTAGTCGGTGGTTGGGAAGATCTGGGGACATATTCCTCTGAAAGTTGGGGGAGGGGATTATGTTTGAATGTTTTTGGGGACAGGCTGAAGATTTGTTAGAATACAGTTTATTTTGCTTTTATAGTACCACACAACATTTATGACATCTGAGAAGCAGGCAACACTAGCAGGATACACTAAATCATGTGCAATATGAGAAAAATTCAACAATTTATATCAAATGCAGTAGTATTAAATAACCCTAAAAGGCAATGGCTTATATTACCATAGTTAAAGAGACATGGGGCAGATTCATCATTGAGCTTTTTCCACTGCGCTAACGCGAACCTTGCAGCCTTATTTAGCTATCTTATAATTTATATTTTAAACGTTACCTGTCACTCGCGCTGCCATTTCGGCGATAGGCGCATTTGCAGTCCGTCATTTGTGGGTATCTAGTCAGCTCTGACTTGCACTATAAAATTGTAAACCCATCCACATTTTGCGGGAATTAGGTAGACTTCGGGGGGCTACTTTGAAAGCGAACGCGGCGTCCCGGCCGCCATCTTGGGTGAGGGTCCTTGGATTGGCCCGTTTTCAGGCGCCATCTTTCCAGAGGATTTCCTCACAGGACTCCCGCGCGGTTTACTATCCTAGTATATAAGGAGATGTGCGTACAAGCGCGCAGCGTGGGCGCGCAGCGGGCATGACGGCGGCGTGCCGGAGGTGTGCCAGAGATAAGCCCGTTTGTGCCCGTTCGCGCACAGGTCGCGACAGGCTCCGGGGATGCTGCTTCTTCTCCTCCTGCTGGGTTAACCTATTCCAGAGACATGCTACTAAGCCTTGATCCAGGTACATCACTATGCCGCCAGCCTTTCATCACTGCTAGGCGGAATCAGTCCCTGTCCTGTGGTCTGCTTAATGTTAGATCTCTTAGCAAACACCACATGGCAATTGCGCTGCTCATAGAGTCCTGTGAGTTAGATGTTCTGTTCATGACAGAAACATGGACTAGAGCGGACTGTGTGGTGGAACTGGGCTTAGCCTGCCCTCCTGGTTATAAGATCAGGTATAACCCGCGGGTGGGAGCTAGAGGAGGTGGTGTGGGTCTTATTTATAGGGAGTCTTTGGATTTCTCACCGGCTTGAGACTAAGATTATCTCTGGCTGTGCGGTATTAGGCTTTTCCCTGAAAGGACAGGGAGGTACTCTCTACTCGGGGTTGTTGTGTTATCGACCCCCTGCTAGTACTTTGTCAGCAGTACCTGAGCTAATCGATACCATCTATGATCTTTTTAACACCCATGCCAGGATTCTGATTTTGGGAGACTTCAATTTACGGCCAGATGGGTCTACAAGGTCTGCTTTCTCGGACCTAGTTCAGGCCTGCAGCAACATTCATCTGCAGCAGTTGGTGTCCTCACAGACTCACATCAAGGACCATATTCTCGATTTGATCTTTGCAGATGCCAGCCAGGTTTCTGTTCAAGATATCCTCCCCCAGTGTTGGACGGACCATGCCCTAGTCCATTTTTCCATCGCACTCCCTATGGAGACATCTAGGAGTGGGAGCACTGGTATTATGACCAAGATTGGTAGGCAGTGGTCGAGGCTACTGAAACAATCTTGCCTGCCGTCTCTGCTGGGAGGGGGTATCCTTCTAGGAGATAGTGTGGATGAGAGCTATGAGTCTCTTAGCCGGAAAATCCTAGACTCTCTGGAAGTATTGGCTCCGCTGCGGAAAATTAGGGAAAGGTCCAAAATCGCTATGCCTTGGTTTACAGCTGAGTTGTTACAGCTGAAACTTCGATGCAGGCGGGCAGAGCGGACCTGGAGAAAACAATACCTCGAACCGGATAAAGTCCTCTTTAAACAGGCACTGACGGACTATAAGACGCAGATTAAGGGTGCCAAAGCGAGATTTATCGAGGAGTCGCTACTACAAGCAGCGAATAAATCACAGACCTTATTTAAGATCTTTAGAGACCTTTCTCGACCAGTCTGTGCTGCTAATGACATCCCAGCCTCTCAGGCTCTGTGCAACTCCCTGGCGCAGGCCTTTGAAGATAAGATCGCTCTGATTTTGAGCAAGCTTGCTTTGTTGACCACGCCTGCCATTCATCCTGTGCCTGTTCCCGTGTCGGTGACTGATTCAGAGACCGTAGAGGTAGATGGCAGACAGGTACGGTTGGACAGCTTTCCACCCCCGTCCTTTGAGGATTTCTGTTCTTTGGCCAACAGTGTATCCTCTGGCTCCCCCCGGGACCCATTGCCACATAAATATTGGAAATTGTTCCAAGCGGAGCTTTTTCCTCCGCTGTATGCTATCTGCTGTCAGTCCCTTACCACGGCTCGAGTTCCGGATAGTTGGAAACTTGCGGTGGTCTCCCCATTGCTGAAGAAAGAAACACTGGATCCCACCTGTCCAGCGAACTATAGACCCATTTCGCTGCTCCCTTTTCCCATTAAGATTCTGGAGAAACTGGTCACTAAACATCTGTCCGGTTTTATGGAAAATAACATCTGTCTGGACGTGACCCAGTTTGGCTTTAGACCAGCTCACGGTACTGAGTCCGCCTTGGTGACCGTCCTGGACGATCTTCGTTCGCGAGTCGACATTGGACGGGCAGCCTTTTTAGTGCTGCTCGACATGTCGGCCGCATTCGATACGGTCAACCACGCCATCCTGGTCAGTAGACTTGAGGAAATCGGAGTGACGGGTTTGGCCCGTGAGTGGCTGGTCTCTTATCTGGGGGGCAGACGTCAGGTGGTAGCCTTGCCACCGTTTCAGTCTGACATCAAGGTGGTTGGGCAGGGTGTTCCTCAAGGGTCTGCCATCAGCCCCATTCTGTTTAATCTTTATCTTCGGCCCCTGGTGAGCCTGATTAAATCATTTGGCATTGCGGTCACTAACTACGATGATGACACGCAGCTTATTTTTTCTATCGAGGGTAAGGACGCGGTGCCTCTGGAGACCTTCCATCGTTGCATGGCAGCAACTGCAGATTGGTTGAGGCAAAATTCCCTGCAATTCAATAGCTCCAAAACAGAGGTACTGCATTGCTCGATGGATCGTGTCCCCCGTCCGCTGCCATTTGATTTCTGGCCCACCTCCTCCCAGGATGCTCCTTCGGCAGCAGGTTCCATCCGGAACCTGGGTGTGATGTTCGGGCCCAATCTTCAGCTAGACGTATTTGTAAACAAGACTGTGGCCACTTGTATGGCGCTGCTCCGTATGCTATGGAAAATCCTTCCGTTGCTACCGGTCCATGCTCGGCCAGAGGTGGTGCGTGGCATTATATTGAGCAGGTTGGACTATTGCAACGCATTGCTGTTAGGAGCACCCGCCAATTTGGTGGGTAAACTGCAACGAGTGCAGAATATGGCTGCTAAGTTGGCCCTTTCTCGGCGGCGTTCTGATTCTTCCACTACGGCGCTGGCGGACCTTCATTGGTTGCCTACCTCGCAGCGGATTGTTTTTATAGCACTGTGTTTGGTGTTTAAGGCGATTCATGGGCAAGGCCCTGTCCCGCTGCAGGAAATGTTCGCGTGGTATGTACCCGCACGTTCTCTCCGATCATCGTCAGCCTATCTACTGATGGTTCCGAAGGATTTGAGGGCCCGGATGGGCGGACGGTCCTTTAGATTTGTGGCAGCTAAATGTTGGAACTCCCTACCTCTGTCGCTGAGAAGTATGGGGGATCTTTCCTCCTTTAGGAAAGGATTAAAAACTCATCTTTTTCCTAGGTCAGGTTAATTTGTCTGGATATTGTAATATCGCGTGTTGTTGGTAAAAAGTCAAAGCGCCAGGATACCCTTTGGGTGACAGTTTTTTTGCGCTATATAAATACGCGATACAATACAATACAATACAAAAATTCAACGATTTATATCAAATGCAGTAGTATTAAATAACCCTAAAAGGCAATGGCTTATATTACCATAGTTAGAGAGACATGGGGCAGATTCATCATTGAGATGCATCGCCCTTGTGCCACGCAAGGGGGTGGAAGGGTGATGCAACTACGAAATCAGATTTATCAAGCAATGCAAGGTCACCTTCCGTGACCCTGCATGACTTGATAGATCTAGAGTAACACAACGCAGATCAAATTGCTGCATTGTGTTAATCTGCCTCAGGGAGGATTTCTATGGGTGGAGCGTGGGTGTTCCCATGCATCCACCCATGCATTTTGGCACATTTCCAGTTTTTTTCCTCCCTTCCAGCCCCCTAGGAACAGCATACCCTTTGTTTCCACATTTCCAAATTTACCATTACTGGCAGACCTGGGAATGCATCAAAATGCTTGTGTAAGGCATAACAAAGAGAAATATCTTTTTTGCATTCTTCAGCACACATAGAAAGAGGAAAATGCCTCAGAGGACTGTATTTGCACAGGTAGGTGTACCTTACTGCACAAAAACAATCCAGTCTGTAACACAGGCACCCTTGCACCATGGGGCAAGGGTGCCTGCAATGGCACTAGGGAGCACATTCAACGCTAGTGCAAGGAAAGGACAGTAATGCACCTTAAGATGTTAAATGTGGCACATTCCTGCCTTTCCAGGCAGCGCAGCAAGGTGGCTTGCTGCGCTGCGTAAAATGTTGATAAATCTGCCGCATTGTTTTGGGGTAGCAATGCTACAGGAGAAGGACACTGGCCCAGGATCTTAACTCCTTATACAAGGCTCCAAGGAAAGGTGCAAAAAGAAAGTGCATTGTGTTGGCAGTGTAACCCTTGGCTACCTGGCTGTGCAACAAACACTTGCATAGGGGAATTGCCTTTCTGCACAAAGGAGTGCTATTATCTAATTGATCACTATGGACCATGGAGAAGGGATGTGGAATGTCTCAGATATATTTGTCACCGATTGATAATCCCACACGTATGCCTACACTGGATAGTGGAGTAAAGATCAGACTAGAGCGGTCCCGTTTCCTAAAGGTAGGTCAGCTGTATGTGGCTAATAAGTTTATATTGATGGATCTCATTCGTGGGAAGAGAACCATGACTTCTATATAAATGCTTAATAACTTCAGGTTAAGTCATGCAGTAATAATCAATGTCCTTCATTTCTGAATGAACCTCTGCTCACACAGATGCTCAAAGACTCAAAAAACAGAGGTTGGATATCAAGGTTATCTAGCTTATTACATCATCGTCAGACCTCCCCCCTCACAGTCTTTACATATGTGAGCAACAGCTCCCCCGCAGAAATCATCAAGCAAAAAACTCCAACCAATCCCATCCCCACCCTCCAGGCCATGCCCACATCCTGTGGAACATAACCCTTGACCGTACCTCTGAAAAACCTGTTGTTTTTTTCTGGAAGTCTGGATCAAGCAGATGGACTGCTCTAGTGACCTTTTCTTGATGCGGGCGGAGGCTTGGATTTGGGTCCCTGCTGCTTGAGGGCAGCAGCCTGCTCCACGTTTTGGATGTAAGAGCTTCATGGAATGAAGCCAGTGGATTGACTTTCTGCCAGGGTGGGGAAGTCTGGACTGGCGGGCTGGCGCACCTGGGGTGCAGTAGGCCTCTGGTTCTGAAGCAGCACGTACGCTG
The DNA here is from genome assembly GCF_964204655.1 of Triturus cristatus. Taxonomy (NCBI): domain Eukaryota; kingdom Metazoa; phylum Chordata; class Amphibia; order Caudata; family Salamandridae; genus Triturus; species Triturus cristatus. The sequence goes on from NC_140582.1 coordinate 559,939,926, forward strand.
TGCTACCAGCGTTGTCAGCGGTCAGGCCTTAGGGAGTCTTGCGGTGTGTGCGGGGTGCATGAGGGCACCTGCTTTGGCCTTTAAGCTGTGAGGGCCATGCTGGGAATAGCCAGAGCACGTCTTATAAGCCATAAGCCATATCGATTTCCACGATGGCAGTGATTGGCAGGAGGTGTGCTGAGATGTGTCCATTGGTTGGACTAGTGCCATAGCGATGGGTGTTGCAGGAAGCTGGTACTGGAGATCAGAGAAGGATAATCAAAGGGAGAAGGAGGTGTCTCCAGCAGCCCCTTCCTTGGCTGATGTCCAGGGGATGATAGAAGCTGCAGTTTCAGCTGCTTTTCAGGCCATAGAAGCAGTGGGGCCTAAGGGGCAGAGGCTGGATTCCACTGTTCCTCCTGATCCTGACTGTGATTTCAAGGAGGAGGTGAAGGGGTGATTTATTTAAGGATCTGACCTTCGCAGTATTTTACATGTGCAACACAATTTGGATTTTCCGGTGCCCTCGGTGGCTTAATAATTGAAGGATTTAATTTTCAATTATGAAAAAAAAGAGCTTGAAAGTGTGCTAATTCAGTAGTCTGTTGAAATGTGTTGGAAGGGGAATTGCTGGATGTGGACAAGCATGCCTTTCCCAGGTTCCTGGCTAAAAGATATCCGTTGCAATACCAGTTAACTGGTTCTGTCTCTGCTGAGGGACTGTCAGAGTATCTCTGAACAACTGCTTCAGAATGATGATCCCTCTGGGTCATTGACTATATTGGAACAGCAGTTGCATTTTTTTTGTCTGACCTGTCTTTTGATTCCCTTAGTGCCTCAGCTGCGGCTGCTGGGGCCTCCGTGGCAGTTAGGTGACAGTTGTGCCTTAAGCCCTGGAAGGCGGCCCAGACTAGTGCTCTCATGAGGATACCCTTCACGGGCTCCAAACTGTTTGGTGATCCCTTGGAGGCTATAATCAAGAACACGGCAGAAGTAAACAAATTGTTGGCCCCTGTCTGTCTGCCTCGGAAGGGAAAGTGTGCTGACTGTAGAAGGGCTTTTGGGCAGGCTTTTCAGACCAAGATCGCCAGTCAGCCATTCATGGTAGGGGACGTGGCCGGGGAGTCCCTTCCTTTCATAAGTCCCATGACCAGCAGGGAGGTTCAGATGCCGCTGGTCTGGCTAAATCTTGACTATCCTTTGTTTCTAGAGGAGGGTAGTGTGGGGGGGTCACATCAGGAATTTTTTGCCCGTCTGGGATGAGTGTGTCAGGGGTCAGTGGGTCCTGCAACTTATCAGACTGAGTTATTGTATAGAGTTTGTGACTTCTCCCTTAGAAGTCTTCCATTCTACCCTTGTTCCGTGGTCAACTGTGAAATGTCAGACCCTGCTGAGGGGGGTTCAGGACCTGTTGAACAAGGGGGCCATTGTGAGAGTTCCTGTGGGGCTACAAGGGAAAGAGACTTACTCTGTCCTTTTTCTGGGCTGGAAACCGAATGCCAATTACAGGCCAGTGTGGATTTAAAGGCGGTGAATTTGTGCGTTCTCACTGGTCATTCCAGATGGTTATTCTGCAGTTGATTCTTCCCTTCTTGTCGATGGGGGATTTTCTAACCTCTCTGGCTCTGAAGGATGCTTATTTTCATGTGCTGGTGCACCAGGCCTTGCAGACATTTCTGAAGTTCTCTAATGGGCGTCAAACATTTCCAATTTCAGATTTTGCCTTTTGGTCTATCTGCTTCACCTAGGGTGTATACCAAGGTGTTGGCCTCTTTGGTGGAGTTGTTGCATGTGCAGGGGGTCCAGGTGTTTCCGTACTTGGATGACTGGTTGATTTCTTCCTCTACTTTTCCGATGGCTCAGTCCCAAATTAAGGATGTTTGTAGTCTTCTACAGAGGCTCAGTGGTTGCTGGACCTGGAGAAGTCCCATTTGAATCCCACTAACAAATTTATTATTAATTGGAGGGGTCTTTAACACGAGGGTGGGGAATGTGTTCTTTTCTGAACCATGCAGGATGACTCTTGTGAAAGAACTGAGGGCAGTCTTGGCCTCTCCTGCTTCTACGGCGAGACAGTGGTTAAGGGTACAGGTGTGGATGGCCGGTACTGTCATGATTATTCCTTGGGCCAGGTTGCACTTGTATCCCTTGGTGAACCACATTCTCTGTCTGGTGTCGAGGGTCACAGGATTATGACCAGTTGATTCTGGGGGGTTCGGGTATCTCATGAAGGGTTCTCTGTTTGTGCTCCAGGACAGGATCGTTTTGGCGACGGATGTCAGTGAACTGGGATGGGAGCTGTACTTGCTCAGGATTCGGTCCAGGAAGCTCAGATGTCTTCCAACTGGAGGGCGTTGAAGGCAGTCCAGCTGGCCATGATTAATTTTCTCCCTTTGATTTTGTATCAGAATGTTCTGTTGAGGACAGACGACACTGTGGTGGTCTACCATGTAAACCATCAAGGGAGTGCGAAAGTGGCTTCTCTGAATACATTAGCTTAGCAGATTTGCCAGTGGCCAGAACTGCATTTGTTGTCTCTGAGGACAGTTCATCTTCCTGGGGTGTTGAACACGGATGTAGATCGGTTTAGCAGGTTGTTCCCTTTCCAAGATGAGTTTGGACAGGTGGGTGTTTGGTCTCCTCATGCAGAAGTTTGAGGTGCCCAAGGTGGACCTGTTTGCGAACCCAGAGAACACACTGAGGCATAGGTTTTGCTCTCTGAGTCCATCAAGCAGGGTTGGGCAGGTGGATGCGATGTCGCTTGCTTGGGGGGAAAGGTTGTTATATGCCTTTCTTCTGATTGCTATGACTTAGAGGGTTCTTCTGAAGGTCAAGCAAGACAAGGCACATGTGATTCTGGTGGTGCGGGGTTGGAGCAGGAGGCCATGGTTCCCCCTGCTGTTACAGTTGGCGGCCTTGCCATGTTGGAAGCTTCCCCTTGACCCATGTCCCCTGAGATTTCCGGGTCTGTCTCAGGAGCATCTGGTCCATTTGCAGTTGGTGGGATGGCTATTGAGAGGTTGAATCTTGTGGCTCTGAGTTGTTCTCCGGAGGTGGCTCTCTTTATTCTACAGTCTAGGAAGCCTTCTTCGCTGAAATCTTATGCCAGACATTGAGTTTTGTTTCAGGGCTGGTGTTCTGGGAAGGGCCGATCATCCTTGACGGTGGACACTGAGAAGGTTTTGGACATTCTGAAGGATGGTTTTGATTTGGGCTTGGTCGTTTCCACTTTGAGGGCTCAGTGGGCTGCGTTGTGGGCTTTTCAGGGTCAGGCCTGTGATGGCATGGTGCCTCTTGTGGAATGACTCTTGAGGAGTTGTTTTCTCAAAAAGCCGATGGTTAAGTCTTTAGTTCTGGGTTTGGACTTGCCATTGGTCTTACAGGCATTGCATTCTGCCCCGCTTGAGCCACTGGAGGAGGTGTACCTGCGGTTTTTGACTATCAAGTTGATTTTCCTGGTGGCTATTACCTCAGCCAGGCTTTTGGGGGAATTAGACTTGTTGCTGTGTTCAGACCCATTTTTGCTGCGCTATCCGGATAAGGTGGTTCTCAGGCCGGATCCTGCATTTGTTCCTCTTTTCATTGTTTGGAGGAGTTGGTTTGCCAGTGTTGTGTGCTGATCCTCAGTCTAAGGAGGAGATTCTGCTACACCGTTTGGATGTCAAGCGGGGCCTTGGTATGTATCTGGATCGTACGCACCCTTTTCATAAGGTAGACTCCCTTTTTGTGACCTTTGGTTTGGTGTGATAGGGTCTTAAGCCTACTGTTACTACTCTCAGTCAGTGGTTGGGGTGGGCTATCTTTGTGGATTATAAGTCCCAAGGGGTGTTGATGCCTGTGTCTGCGCAGGATTGCTCTACCTGGGGAATGGCTGCTTCCTGGGGTTGTTTGCAAGGGTCTTCCATGGCTGAAATTTGCAGGGCCTCTACTTGGAGTTCGCCTCACACCTTTATGTCCCATTACTGCTTGGTGGTGGGTGGGGGTGTGTCTGCAGGTTTTGGGGACACCGTGTTGCGTTCTGTGCAGGAAGTGTAACAGTGCTGCTTGTTGCATGTAATAAAGTCTGTTCTGCAGCTGTGTTGTTTGAAGCCAATTTGTTTGCTTGGGTATCTGCTCACCTATATATAAAGACTGTGACGGGTAGGTCTGACAAGGAGGCAATTGCTAGTTACCGGTAAAGTTCATTTCTCTGCGTCTTAGACCTCCCGGTCACAATCCTGGTTTCCATCCCTTCCTCCCTGGTTTGGCTTTTTGTGCTTTGATTTACAGGTTTTATGGAGGTAAGGCCAGGGGTTATGTTCCACAGGATGTGAGCGTGGCCCGGGTGTAGGGATGGGAGTGCGTGGACATTTTTGCTTGAGGATGTCTGCAGGGGGACCTGTTGCTCACGTATGAAAGAACTGTGACGGGGAGGTCTAAGACTCGGAGTAATGGACATAACCCGTAAGTAACCGGCCATTCACTCAATACCTTACTACAACTGCAAACAAAATGCTAGATAAGTGGGTGGCTGACCTTGAAGAACCAATTGATGCAGAGGTATGGAGATACAGTTGCATGCAAACTAAGTTGGTACCGATTAATTTTAGACATACACTAATTCACATTAAATTCCTCAATAGACTACATTGCTTCCCTCGTTTCCTTTACAAACCTGACCCAGAAAAGTCTGCTAGATGCAACAGATGTGAATATAAACCTCTGACTTTTTCCACTTGGCACGGGTATACCCATAGTTGCTATGTATTGGAAGGAAGCAAGATGTATTAACAGAGATGTGCTTGAGAAACCTATAGAACTGGCAACCCATAGGCTAGTGACGTTATTGATTTTCCTACCAAATGTTGCCTGAATGAGCGGTTTTATGCCTAAAACCAAGGATTGATTGAAACAGGCAGCCATCTGTGAAACTGTAGCTTCTGATTTGTCTCTGTTGCAGATGCTCAGAACAGACCCCGACATGTATGGGTACCACTTAGGTAATATCTTAAATATCTTGTCCAGCTACCAAACAGGGATTGGCAGGAACAGCATTGACCCTTGGGTAAAAAAATGGACTATCAAGTCTACAACCCAAGATCGACTCTCTAACATTCTATGCTTTATAAACCTAGATAATGTGCTGATTTTTGGATCCACAGAAACTTCCTAATGCAGTGTTGTGTTGTGTGTCTGCATTGCTAAAGAGGTTTCACTTTGTGGATAATAATATGTGTTAAACCTGCTTTCTCTGCAGTAGTTTGATAAATAATCCATAATTATTGCTTGTACCTTTTAAGTTAGCCTCTTTGGGAGTACATGTTTTCTTTTTTTCCCTTTATAAAAGTATTTAGCATTAAAAAGAAGAAACAGATTCAGAGTATCAGGTAAATTAGGCCCCACAGATCAGAAGTTACCTGGGAATTCTGTTACCCTGTATCACAGTACAACCTGTATAGTAGTTATAACACATTCAGGGGCATAATCTCAAGGAGCTAACGCCGAGTTATCAGCATTTTAGCACAGCCAAAGTCATGATAAAATTACCGCCCCCTTCACAAGCAGGTGCAAACAGTATTCCCGCGATAGCATCCTCAAAAAACATCACCACGGATGACCCCGGCAACTATCGCTAACGTAGGCGTTCCGGAGCAAAAAGCCGCGACAACACCACTCCGCAACATTCACAACGACCAGCCTGATCTACAATAAGAACACAAAACAGGCGATAAGGCGCGTTAGCAGCAGGAAACTAACATCAAGGTGGTGGTGTTCTGTCTCCTGCACTGTGTGGCAGTGACACCACAGGGGCCGGAGGTGGAATGTGAGCCGCACTGTGTGACACTGACACATCAGGGGCCGGAGATGAGGATGGAGTGGTAGCAGCAGCATACATCAGTGTCAGGCCTTGTGGCAGCAATGCCATGAGGATGGTCTTTATGGCATTGAGGACCCAGCTAACTCTCGCTGGTGTGCAGCCGTGCTGCTGTTTCCGTACGCTTACGTTCCCTGTCCTCCATGAGCCTCCGCATGTGTCCCAACTCCCGGGCGAGCTCGCTGGAGCCACTATGACTGGCCAGTCATTCTTGCCTCTGAGTCAGAACCCTGGCGATGTCAGCCATGGTTCATTGGAGGGCATGGAGCGGACTGTTGGTGTCCGTTAGGGACTGTGAGTGGTCCCTGATGGGACTTAGACACCCACGTATGGGGCCTAGTTTGGCTGCCATGCGGTCGAACCCCACCTGCACCTGTTTGCCCAGCTTCTCCTGGCACCCCAACACACGGAGTTGGAAGGCCATGTATTCGTTGTGGGGGTCCCGAAAGGCAGCCATGGTGGTGGGTAGTGCCTGCTGTGTGTACTGTGCAGGGAGTGGGTTCTCCTCGTAGCAGCTAGGCTGCCCTGCTCCTGGAAGTGGGCTGCGGAGGCTGCCCAAAAGCTCTTGGAGGGAGTCGGAGTTGAAGGTCTGGTTGGCAATGTGAAGGGGATATGCAGTTTAACATTGTGTTAACAATGTTGACGCATTGTACATGTTTACATGCAGACTGTTACTGTTTGTGGGGAGCTGACTGATGCAAAGTCGGACGACAACCGGCAGCAGCCAAGGGAGCACAGCCCATAGCCAAACATGTAGAACAACAGATGCCCCCCAACAACTGAACATGCAGCCCGGAGTACCAAGAGGGCAACAACACACACCGCCACCACCCCTCCGTGGACCCCACACCCCCCTTCCGACAAAGAGAATGCACATCAACTCCACGAAACCATGACTCAAAATAATCGCCTGAAGTCGCACAACCACAACAGCTAACATACAAGTGTGGCCACAAAAATGGAAAACACACATCCACATCATATAACCAAAAAAAAACATTTGTAACAGATGACACAAAAAAAACAATCATGAGGAGGCACGGCGGGTCTTCTCCGGGAATTCCGTAAGTCACAGCTTGCAAGAACGAAAGACAGACAAGAAGGTGTGACTTGCGCCCATAAAAAGGACAGGGAGGAAGAGCGACAGAGAGAGAGAGAGAGAGGGAGAGAGAAAGAGAGAGAGAAAGAGAGAGGGAGAGAGAGCGACAGAGAGAGAGAGAGTGGGGGAGTGGGAGAGAGAAAGAGAGAGGGAGAGAGGAAGAGAGAGAGCGACAGAGAGAGAGAGGGGGGAGGGAGAGAGAAAGAGAGAGGTAGAGAGAGTGACAGAGAGAGAGAGAGGGAGAGAGGGAGAGAGAGGGAGAGAGGGAGGGAAGGTGCGGACACTGCAGACCCAGGCCCCACTGCTCACCTGCAGCCACTGGTGTGTCTCCAACCACGTGCCGGTACACACTGCAGTCCCCCAGGTCAATCATCTGAAACAGTTGCCAGAGACATGATTGGCAGAGTTCATACAGTAGCACACGCCATCATCGAATGCGCACCCCTGTGCACACAGGCTGTTGCACCCCAGCCCCTCCAACCGCCCAGCGGAGCCTGCCCGCCCCTGCGTGACCAGGCCTCACTGCTCACCTTCCGCCACTGGCGTGTCTCCAAGAGGGCCCACCACCTGCCAAGGGGAGCTCCAAGCCCGGGGCCCGTGACCATGGCACCCTCCACATCATGCAGCCACGCACCGCAGGCCACCAGGTCACACACATGATTCTAGGTCTTGATTTCGCTATGTCAGAGAAAACATCAGTGCACAGGGCATCATCGCAGGCTGCACACCCGCTCAGCCCAATAGGTGTCACTAACTCTGTGAACCGTGAGGCAATGCAACGTGGCGGGAGGCCCGCACTGCCCACTGGCTTAGGCCTACACTGCGGTCCAGCAGGGCTCACACCAATGTCACCATTCCGGACCGCCCGGCCGGCGCATCATCGCAGGCTGCACACCCGCTCAGCACTGAAGGTGCCCCTACCTTAGTGCACCGAAAGACACTGTGCCGGTGCCACCAAGTCTGTGCACCGCTCACCATGGACCCTTTATGATTGAGTCCCGTGGTACAGATGCCACCATGTCACTCTCTGGAGCCACTATGACTGGCCAGTTGTTTTTTCCTCTGAGTCAGGACCCTGGCGATGTCAGCTATGGTTCGTTGGAGGGCATGGAGCGACCGTTGGTGTCCGTTAGGGACTGTGAGTGGTACCTGATGGGACTTAGACACCCACTTATGGGGTCTAGTTTGGCTTCCATGCGGTCAAACCCCACCTGCACCTGTTCGCCCAGCTTCTCCTGGCACCCCAACACACGGAGTTGGAAGGTCATGTGTTCGTTGTGGGGGTCCCGGGAGGCAGCCGTGGTGGTGGGTGCTGCCTGCTGTGTGTACTGTGCAGGAGGTGGGTTCTCCTCGTAGCAGCTAGGCTGCCCTACTCCTGGAAGTGGGCTGCGGAGGCTGTCCACAAGCTGTTGGAGGGAGTCGGAGTTGAAGGTCTGGTTGGCAATGTGAAGGGGATATGCAGTTTAACATTGTGTTAACAATGTTGATGCATTGTACATGTTTACATGCAGACTGTTACTGTTTGTGGGGAGCTGCCTATGTGATGTGGGACAGTGGAAATTCCGACAACTTCACAGCTGTGTGTTTTTACTTGTACATTGTCAACTCACATTTCCCTGCGATGCCATATGTGATTGGCCAGTTACTGCACACAAGCGGGACCAGTTGTGTCCCCTGTTCTGTTGTGGACATGTTGCGGATTGTGCCGCATCGTTGTCAATGTTGATGTGCTCTGCATGTCATGTGTGTGCCGCATTTTGGGGGAGTTGCCCATGCCGTTCTGATTTTGCTGCCCCTGATCCCTTACATGTGGTGTGCCTTTGACTTCTGTGCCTCTACAGTGCTGGGATGTTGCATTCTTGGGTGCATTGTTATGTAGGTGGGAGTTTGGGGTCTGAGGCATGGTTTGCCTGAAGATGTGCTATGCTTACTTGTGCATGTGTGCCATTGTGGCCATCTCCCCTGTCCCCCCAGTCCCTGGTCGTTACTCACCCCGTTGCTGTTGTGTCCAGTGCTGTTGAGCAGTGTCCAGGCCCTCAACTCGTGCTACCATCTCCCCACTGATGACTGTGGACACCATTTCCTCGATCTCGTCCAGCTCATCCTGTGGCGCAGGACTCCCACCTCCAGTCTGCATTGGTGTCTTCCGGTTGTTTGCGAGCTTCTGCTTGGTTTTGCGCTTGACATCATTCCAGCGCCTCTTGACCTTGTCCATTGTCCTCTTCAGCACTCCGACTGCATTCAACTTGACCACGATGGTCTGCCATATTCCATTTTTAGTTGCCAGTGACACAGTGGAGGTGATGAACAGTAGTTGATGCTGTTCTATCACCTCCGTTATCAGGATCCTGTTTTGCTGCGGACTGAACCTTTTCTTCCTACTCTTCTTCTCCTTACCCTTCCCTGATCCCGAAGTCCCAGGCTGGTCCTCTGGCGTGCTTGTGGGGTTCTGGTTGTCCTCTGTACTTGCTCTGGCTGACTTCATTGTGCTTCGCTTTTGTGGAAGAAAACTGCTGCTAAAGCGGCGATAATGGGCTTGATAATATGCCCTTGAGAATTCCCATAGAAGCCCATGTTCTGGTGTCAACATGGGCTTCTATTGGAATTCTCTGCGGCATATTATCAAGCCCATTATCACCGCTTTAGCAGCAGTTTTCTGCCGCTAAAGCGGCAATAATTTTAATGCTGTGCTTGATAATATGCCCCTATGTTTTTGGCATGGTGGTAAGCATCAAGAAGGACAATGAACGGTGATTTAAAAACGGTGAACTTCTGACATTGGGGACATTTGTCTAAAAAAGAACTGATACCAGTTATGAGGACTAATACTGGTTGTCATAGAACTAATGAGTATTATTAAGTTTGTAATGATGCCTTGGTGTTATCCTCTGTTTCATGAGAATCATAACTCAAGAGTATTTCTTGTAGAAATGGACAGCTCATCCGGCCTGGTTAGTTTGTCGTATTGCTGCATGAATCTCCCATTAACGGAAACCTTTGAGAAGAACAGGGTGTAGTTCCTATTCGTTACGCTGTATTTGTTGGGTGAGGTTCCAATACAAATCTAGCATAAAGTGGTGTATGTGTACGCTTACATGAATATGGAGATAATTGTTTTATTTCCTTTACAGATACCCTGTGCAATAGCTCAACAACATTCTGTGGTGCTGAAGTAGGTGAGCAGGCATCAGGGATGAAGCAGCAGCACAGTGTCCAGGTGAAAATGATCCGACTGTAACATGTTTCTCTCTCATCAATCCCATTCCTCCATTCTTTTCGGGTACGAGTGCCAGCACAGATTCTCTCATTTGATGCTGAGGTTGGTGCTCGGGTGGAAAAGAGGTAGCGTGTCACCTATTGGAACCACCTGGAATCCTGGTGAGTTGCACAGCCTTGAACATTGACAGAGGGTCAAACCACAACAATCAGAGTTCCTTATGAGTGCCAAGGAGACCCCTGAACGTATCAGTCCTCAGGATCTGGCCTTCACAGATGAACTACATGCAGTGGTAGATGTAGCTAGACTCTTACAAAGCTTCCAAATGGAAGTCCAAAAACTGTGTGGGGAAAATACAGAACTAAGGGAGAAACTTCAGAGATATAAACCACAACACCTCCCAGGGGAAACACAGTGTTCAGGGAGACTCATCCCATACTCCAACCAGCTAAATTTGAGCAAACCATACTGGTAAAGCAAGCACGCCTATAGATCCTAACAGTGCGCAATCACCTCCATTAAATATCACCGTCACCATGCCCATGACTGTACAATTGGCCACACCTGAATGATTTCATGGGGACAGAACCAGTTTTGATGTCTTCATGGGGAAATGCCAGTTACACTTTCTTTGTAAACCCCATATGTTTCCAAATGATACTGTCATGGTGGCCTTTATCATCTTGTATGTCGGTAGTGTGGCCGCTGCCTGGTATATGCCTCTAATTGATAGCAATGATCCAGTGTTGTAGAACTTTCCTGCGTTAAAAAATGCCATGAAAATGTTATAAGCCAAACATGTGTTTGTGCAGTCTAGCAACCATGAGTTCCTTAATTTAATTATTAATTAATTGTATTTTATTTGTAATGCACATGAATCATCCCCGAAGGGATATCTCGGCGCAGTGGGATCAAAAAATGCAGGGATAAAGAGCCTAACAGATTAAAATAATTCAGTTTTTAATAGTTTTCATTCTCGAAGGCGTAGGAGAAGTTTTGTTCCAAAGATGGGGAGCCAAGAAAGAGAAAGCACGGCCACCTGAGTGTGTTTTCTTTCTGCGTGGTACCATAAGAAGAGACTTATTGGCAGATCTCAAAGATCTTGTAGGACGGTAGGGAATACATTTTTCCTTCAAGTAGCTAGGTTCCTTACCATTACGTGCTTTATGCGCAAGGCAGCAGATCTTGAAGGTAATCGGCTTCCGCACTGGCAACCAGTGTAGTGCATGTAATAGAGGAACAGAGGCTGATCTCGCTGGAAGGTTGTGAATTAAATGCGCCGCAGTATTCTGAACTACCTGGAGCTTGTCCAGGAGGGATTCGTTGACCGGAGCCAGAGGAGCATTCCCATAGTCCAGGCGACTGATCACCAGTGCCTGGATGAGGGTCTTACGTACTGCCACTGGGAGCATTGGAAAGACTCTTCATAATAGCATAATGACATGAAAACAGGAGCTAGTAGTGGGAGTCACTTGGACTTTCATAGTTAGCTTCTGTCAAGTCTTATGCCCAAATTCTTCACAGCAGATTTTGGAGTCGGTGATGGTCTTGATTCCGGCGGCCACCACTAAGGAGACCATAATAGTTGAGCAGCTCTGAAAAGCATAATTTCAGTTTTGCCACCATTTAGTTGGAGAGAGTTAGCAGCTATCCACGCTGTAAGAGCTTTCATGCCATCAGTGAAATGCTCTCTCGTTTCGGACGGGTCTTTATCAAAGGCTAACAGAAGTTGGGTATTGTCTGCGTATGAAATAGGCGTAAAACCATACGCTCTTATGATGTTTTCAAGAGGAGTGACATATATGTTGAACAGAGTGGGGCTCAAACAGCAGCCCTGGGGCACTCCTTTTTCTACTCTACTGGAATTACGCCCGCGCTCATGGAACGATTCAACAGGGAACTGATCATGGCTCTTAAGACAGGGCTCCATAGATCTTATCACCCAGTTTAATTTTCTAGTGGCTGAAACATACTGGCCCGAGGAAATGAGAACCTTCATGTTCTACCCTGGGTTGCAGGATGACCTCAAGGACTCCTTATCCGATATAGTAGACTTACCAGATGGCTGCACCGGGTTTATTGACATGCTGCTGACACTGGACCACTCAGTTAGGAGAACGAATACATGAAAGACCCCACAGTGATACTAGAATGGTTGCCCTGAAGACAGAATGAAAAGAATGTGAAAGAAAAGCATCAGATGAAGAACCCATGCAGATTGGGGGCTTAGGGCACCCATCACAGTAGAGAAGAAAGAATGTAGGTGCAAACAAAACCCATGCCTATAACGTGGAAAGTCAGGACAGTATGCACTGGATTGTCTGGCAAGACCAAAAAGAGGTAAAACAGCTGCAGGAGTTGCGGGGACAGATCAGGAGCAGGAAAACTAATATCCTCGGTGAAGGAAGAGACCACCTCTTGGAGCGAGAACCATGTACAGGTCTCTTAGTACCTAGCTAACACGGTGGCTAGTATTCCATGTATTTAACCCTACAGATCAATATTGTATTAAGCATTCAACAGAGAAAGACACCATCTATGCTAATTGATTCTGGGGCCACCGGTAACTTCTTCAACCTCTATTTAGTGGACAGGCTAGGAATCTTGATGGTCTTTAAGAAAGAGCCTGAGCCAGTATGAACTGGATAAATAATTATCTTTTGGGCGGATTCGTTTCAAACCAAACCATTAACTGTGGTCTGTGACAATGGTCATACACAAGAGGAAATCTTTGCCCTTATTGATACCCCAAGTTTTGGGGTGATATTAGGGATTCCTTGCTATAGTCTCACAATCAAAAGACTGATTGGATGCTTAGGACATTGGACTTACACTTTCATAGAACGTCCTGTTATCCAGATGTCTCTGACTTACCTGCACCATTACACTGCGCAATGACATATAAAGCTGACATGTCTCAGTTGCCCATTCACTATGGAAATTTCCATGATGTGTTTGATTCACAAAAAACTACACAATTATCACCATACTGGACATTTGATTATCGAATAGACCTTATTCCTAGTGCCAGTCTTCCCTCTAGCAGGGTGTATATCCTTAAGAAAGGAAAGATGGAATACATGCTACATGTGCATGCAATTTTGCAAGTCCTCTGTTGGGCTTGGCTCTTTCTACAGGGCTACCCCCAAATGTTTCCCTTCCTCTGCCTGGTTGTCTGACCTTCTATTTGTTGGCTTTAGGACTCTGGGCACTATACCACTGCTAAACAGTGCATGCGCACTCTCACTATTTAATAAATACAAACAAACTTTTCCATCTTAGTATCAGCTCTGGTATGTGCAATCTCTCTCAAATACTTACTGTATTTCATTTCCTTCTCACTCTAGCTAATGAATAGATTCCCTAAAGCCATATTAAAATCAGTCATATGAGGAGAAACTTCTTGGGGCATATTATCAAGACAGGCGATAAAATTATATGTGACTCCTCTTGCAAACATCATAAGAGCGTATGGTTTTACGCCTATTTCATACGCAGACGATACCCAACTTCTGTTAGCCTTTGATAAAGACCCGTCCGAAACGAGAGAGCATTTCACTGATGGCATGAAAGCTATTACAGCGTGGATAGCTGCTAACTCTCTCCAACTAAATGGTGGCAAAACTGAAATTATGCTTTTCAGAGCTGCTCAACTATTATGGTCTCCTTAGTGGTGGCCACCGGAATCAGGACCAGGTCAATTCCAATTGAAGCCCATGTTAGATGTGAAGGACATCTAGCATGGGCTTCAATTGGAATTCCATAGAGCATATTATCAAGCCCATTATCGCCATTTTAGCGGCAGTTTTCTGCCGCTAAAGCGGCGATAATTTTATCGCCTGTCTTGATAATATGCCCCCTTATAATTAAAGATAGCTAAAAAGAGACCCACAAGAAAGTGAGTGAACATGTTTTCATGAAACATAGGTAGATCCTTCACCAGCTGATATAGGAAGGAATGTACAAAGGTAGCAATTATTAACCTTCATAATTTCAATATATTCTTTAATTATTTCTGTATACACATTTTCTTTAAAAAAAGCTAACTAAGGGGCATATTATCAAGGACGGTGTTAAAAATTGTCACCGGTTTAGCGTCAGAAAACTACTGCTAAACCGGCGATAATGGGCTTGATAATATGCTCTATGGAATTCCCATAGAAGCCCATGTTCTGGTGTGAACCTGGGCTTCTATGGGAATTCTCCAGGGCATATTATCAAGCCCATTATCGCCGGTTTAGCGGCAGTTTTCTGTCGCTAAACCGGCGATAATGTTAACACCGCCCTTGATAATATGCCCCTAAATGTTTTCATGTAGTGTACTATTTGCTTAGTTTCTTTATGATTAGACCTAGTTGCAGTCTCACTAGTTATATGATCTGAAAAATTTCCCACAGGAGCTAGTAAGCACACCAACAGTTCAACTAGTATTAATAATATTAATTTTAATAGCACCATCCATATAATTATACAGCACCTGCTGTTTCCCATCTTCATGTTAGAGCCTAAAAACAAAGATTAATTTCTTCTTTCAGTCTATATTAAAAAATTAATATTCCCTTCTCAGTTCTTGTAAAAGGAAAAAACATCAAATTCAGCTTCATCAGAATGTACCCGTTTTTGCATGTTTAGTTTTTCTTTTTTTCAGTTGTTCAGTTATTTCAGTCCATGAGCAAAATACTCCTGTCTCAATATTGTGATTTTCATCAAAATTCAGTATTTCTAATTCTCTTTTTCATCTTCAGGTTGGCTCTTTTTCAGTGTCAGTCTATAGATCTGGCCTTTTTTTAAAAATATTATGGCACAAATTTATTTGGAAATAATCAGTATCTTCCTCTGACACTGTAGTTAGGTACACTCACTCTGGTGAAGCATATTTCCGATTGGGAACTCTCATTCTAACTGGTCTTTTGGCAGATGGTGATTCACTTTAATCAGCTTCCCAGTTCAAGGTACTTATTTAGATCTCGGCGGATTGAATACTTTGTCACAAACTTGACAGATATCCCATCTGCCGTCTTACAATCTCCATAGGATATAATAGGATAGTAATACAGCGGACAGGATATCCGTCACATTTGTGATTGATATTTCCCTCAGCTAAGATCTTTCTCTGGTTCACAGTGTTTTCCTTTGCAAGTTCTTTTTCTGTGTACTTTTTCAGTAACTGTCTTTTGGTTTCTTTCTTTCTCAAGACATTGATTCATACTTGAGCTTGCACTTAACTCAAGTTCTCTTTCACCAGTTCTGGCAACAGCAAATTTTCTTCTTCCACTAGGGGTCTTTTCAACTCTGATTTTCAATTGCAACTTGTTACTGCTTTGTTGGGCGACTCCCTCTTCGTCCTTCTACTCATGTTTTGTGCTTTTTCATTGTAACAGTTCTTCAACCTGACCACTTTTTAACTGGACTTTGGAAGTTTCAGGTTCTTCATCTGAACTTTTCTCACCTGAACCTGTTCTCTTTGACTTTCTGCTTGATCTTCACCAGTTACAGAAAAATCTTCAACCCTCTCTGGATACGTGCTGCAAATCTTAATATGGCTGTGAACCTGCTCTATAGACCTTGTAATTGGATCATCTGTTTTTTCCTCATCTACTGCTTCAGCTACTCTCACTCCCTTTGTGTGAGCAGCTCAGATCCGTTGAGGCACTGCTGCACATTTGACTGCACTGGTGGGGGACAGCACCATTTGGAAAGGGCCACTCCAGTGCCCATCGAGGCAGCCTCTGCAGACGTGTTTCTAATTAAACACCCAGTCTCCCGTATTCAAAACGTGGCAGGGTGTATCCTTGTTGTCTTCTGTGGCTGCATTAAAATGGGTAAGAGACAAATTTCACCACATCAACCACACCTTTGCAATAATCCAGTACAATGTCATCAATTAAAGAAACTAATGTAGCTGAAGTAACATGTGCAAGTCTCATTGCTCTGCCCATTATCACTTAATGGGGTGATAGATCTGTCTTTCTGTTTGGGGTACCTTTTTCATTCTCATTAGCAAGAGGGTAAGTGCATCAGACCACTTTAATCCTGCCATTATTTCGCTCCACTACACCTGCAGATTGTAGTTAATAGCTACAGAGGAATCTTTGCTTGATTTTAAAAACTACACAAATTATCTGTAAAACCAAAGTTCTGAAGTGTGTCACATGATTAGTCTCAATATAAGTTGAAAAGCCAAATCTCTGGATCAATTCCATCAACAACAATTTGGGAATTGTAAGGCTATCTGCTTTCCTGGTGGGAAATGATTTGGCCCATTTTGAGAACAGGTAAAATACTACAAAGATATACTTCAGGCTATTGCAATGTGGACTCTCAATAAAATCTACTTGCAATCTCATAAATAGGCCTTCTGATTTGCCAATTTGATCAGGAAGGCAACAGTCTTCTTACCGTGAATGTTTTAATGACACACTAGGCAAAGATTAAATACATATTCAGCAACATGTTGAAATCCTGTATTGTCCCAGTACTTCTTAAACAACCTACACAAACTATCTTTTCCTACAAGTGTTTGATTATGCAAATAATTACAAATAGGGTACAACATCGAGTCTGGCAAAATATAGTTTTGCTCTGTATTTTTCATAGAAATCTTGATAATTATTTTTATAGCCTATGTTCTCCCATTTCATTTTTGGGAGCATCTTCCTCCTGTCTCTTAACTTGCTTAAAGGAGTCTGCATCAAATCCAAATAGAAACAGTTTGCATTATTTGAGCCCTGTATAGCTGTGAAGTGTTCATTTCCATTTTCTTGAATAGCTGACTCTTCCAGCAAGGTGCAGTACTTCGTTATTTGATTGGCATATTTAATTCCTAATGTAACTGGGCCTAACTCTTTACGATTGCCACTTCCTTTGGTGTTTGAATTGCATATAACCAATTCAACATGTACGTTACTTTTTTATTGGAGCACCTGAAGATGTCATGTTTTTTGTCCATGTTTACCCGAAATCATGAACAACCCCGAAACCATTCTGGCTATCAGTATAAATCATTACATTCAAATTCTCTGACAAGCATCAAGCACTTGATAAGGCTATCAATTCTGCTCCTTGTGCTGACTTCACATCTGATGAGGAGGATGCCTTTATAGTCTCTGTAATAGAGCACGCTGCAAAAGCGGCTCCCAGTCGTCCATATTGGTCTCTCTGACATAATCCAGCAGGAAATAATGTAAAATCTGACAATTCTAATGGAACTTCTTTTTTGTCTGGTCTTGGTTTTGTGCATAATTTGGTCACTTCAATGCAATATTGCTCCTGTTCGTCATCATTTCCACTAGCAATGTGATCACATTTGTCTGAAATTGGTAGCCATGCAACTGGATTTAAAACATTGCATCTTCAAATGGAAATATTCTTTTCTTCGAGTATTGTCTGCTCATATTGTGTCAGCCTGCTATTTGTTATGTGTTGTGTTTTTGCTCTTGTCAATAGAATTTTGACTGAATGTGGGTCTAAGACATTTAAGGTATGGCCCATTGCAATTCCGTCAGTTTGTTTAATTGTCAGACAAACTGCTGCAACCAAATTTAGACATCCGGGAAGACTTACTGCAACTGGATCCAACACTGCTGAAAAATACGCCACTGGCCACATGAGTCTCCCATGTTTCTCTATAAGGATTGAAAGTGCACATCCATTCTTTTCATGGCAGAGCAAGTAGAACAACATATTGCAATTAGACATTCTGACTAGAGGCACATGAGTCAAACTCTCTTTCAATTTCTTAAATGCATCCAGACACTCATCATCAAATGGCACCGGATCTTGTACATCATTACAGGTTAGCGTCACTAAAGGGAAAGGTTTGGGACAATACCCAACAATTCTCAAAAAAATTCAAAACTCTCTTTGGATGGGCGGGAGATTTAATTTAAAAATTGCAGAAATGCATCCTTTTGAGACATTTTGCACATCTTTTTCATTATGGTGTCCGAGATAAACAACCTCCTTTGTACAATACTGCATCTTTGTTGGGGAAACTTTATGTCCATTTGCAGCCAAATGATACAACAATGCAGTTGTATCAAGTTTACATTCCTCGTTTGTCCTGGATGTTCTCAGGATATCATCTACATACTGCACTAGAATTGAGTTACATGGTAATTATTTTTTATTTTTTATAAATAACTACGGTTCAGCCGAACCGAGTTTTATTAGAAAACCACTTATGTATTTTCAAAAATTCTTCAAAAAAACTATTTGTGAGTGTTTCTCAAAAAAGAAAAAAACGAACAGACCCCTGGCGCAAAGAAACAATTAAACGAGGAAAAACAACGAGGGAGAATGGAATGCGAACATCCACGGCACACCGGCCGTCACGTATCAAAAGACAGCAGTCCACACTCCGCAAAATCAAGGACTGTATCAGAGTCATATAATTCAGTCCGTCTCTGCACGTGCGCCAACGGCGCCTCGACCCCCAAAAGGTCAACCTTACACGTGGCACTCTCTACAACCCCAGGCCATTTCAGTCCTGAAGAGACCCTTGTACTCCTTCAGGGGAGGAAACGCCGTTGACACACGCACAGAGACAGAATGGCTTCCACAACTGTGATATAATTATTAATTCCCTGTGTCCTTGACTGTACTGAACACAAAATGCCGTCCTCCGACACAGAGCAACCAACACACAGTGGATGTCCACATTCTCCACCGCCGCCCCTCCTCGCCTCTGTAATGTTTCCCATCTGCACCTGGGGCCCAATCACTTCCCTCCTCCCCGAGAAACACTCCCAAATTGTCCTTTTTTAAAAAAAAAAACTCTTTTTATTTGCAAAAATAAACTTGTTGGTCATTTTGCATTTGCACTTATAGATTTTACAGTGTTGCATCCATAGACTATCATACAAAAATATCACTTCAAGTGTAATAGTACTCAAGCTGGTATCAGTACAGGAGCATTACGGCGTTAATGGTTCGTCAAGGGAAGGGAGCATGGGAGGTTCACACAAGTTTCCGCGGTATTCATTCCATTTTGACCAAACCGCCACCCATTTCCTGGGGCACCCCTGTGCCGTATAAACTGTCTTCTCTTGCAGCATGCACCAGTCCATGTCCTTCTTCTTCCATGTGCGAATCATTGGGGGTGTTCCCGCTCCCCTTAGGCATGCTATATGTCGTTTTGCAATTGCCTGTCCAAGCGTTGCCCACATTCTACCTTTTACAGACAGGTCCGTGGGCTCCCAGATGTTCAAGAGACACCTTTTAATTTCAGGTCGCAATCTTAACCCCCAGACCGCACTCAAACAATCGTGCACCCGCATCCAATATATTTGTACATGGTAATTTTAAACTGAACGTTCCCAACCATACTTTGGCATTCATGAAAAAATTGATGGCTCTCTAGATACACTTGTGGGATCCTGCACCACACAAGAAATGTATTCAACAATTGAAATGAAAAAAGGAACTGAGAATCCTCATGCTGGATTTGATACCTCTTGGCAACAAAGAACCACAATTTTATTCAACTTTTGGGGGTCTTGTACAATCCTCAATTTGCTATTCGGCTTTTTATTTCCCATCACCGGAGAATTGGAAGTAATATCAAGCACTTCTCGAAGGATTCCTTGCTTAATCATTTTCTCAATTACTGGTTTCATTCCCCCTTCACTGTCTTTAGTTAGTCTTGTATTGTCTAGTTTTGGGAAAAATCTCATTTAGTTTTATCTTAATCTTCACTGGTTATGTTGTTTTACTCAACCCATTAACTATGAAATCCCTTACCTCTTCTCTAACTGAATGTTTTAAACTGGGTACATTTCTACTCTTGTGTCTTTTGAGCTTAATTTAAAATCTGAATCCTCATCTTGAGTTTTTACTGCAACACCATGAGGTAAGAAGTATATTACTTTATTACTCTTGCAAAGAAGATCCTACCAAGCAAGTTCACTGAGGTTTATTTCCCATCTCTCCTATTTAACAGGAATATTTGCTGAAAGCTGATTAACAACTTGCTTGTTACTGACCACTACCACTTATACTTCTCTTCCCTAGAGGGATTGGTTTGGAACTTCTACAGAATGAACTGTAGAATGAGTAGCCTCCATATCAATAATTAGAAATCATACTAGAAGGCCACTGACTTCTCCATCAATATATCAGCCACTTTTGTCTCTCCCCAGAATTGCTCCTAGCAAGCAGTCCTCTTCCCTCTCAGGCACTGTCATTGTGAACTGCTTCCTGCCATCTCATCGGTAAGAAGCATAACATTCTGTTGATAGCCTGCATAAAAACTATCCAAAAAAAAGAATGATAGTATCACACATGATTAGAAATAAAGGCCATATTTAGATTGATTAGAAATGGTGCCATTAGGCAAGGATATGAACAACGTTCACCAATCAACCATGACAATAAGAACTGACACCGGGGAAGCCCTTTTGTTCTTCTCCCCAAAACACATGGGCAAACTTGATGGCTCTGGCAGAATAAGATGTATAGACATAAAGACACAGAGAGACAAGCACACAGACATACACACGCACCTGGAAGGGTTGAATTATAACGTTCAAATGAAATGTATTATGTGATTGAGTTCACTCAAAGTAGTAACACATTACAAATGTCACTGCATTATACACTATTTAGCATGCATCATTTCACTCTGTGTCATTGAACCTGTGTTATTGGACATACCAAAGATAGGTTTTGTGTTAGAACACATCTCATTAAATACGGATTACATTTACGGTGTTGTCAATAGACAATAATAAACAACCACTTAAAACTGGATGATGCTTGTATGAGGAATTATTGGACAAGCTATTGCTGTGGCTGTCAGGCACATGCAACACAATATATTGGGTGAGAATACCCCACTGCTTAATTAACTAACATGCAAAGCTTGTGTTGGTAACCACGTTTTGAAACCATGATACCATAGTGATTAGTGGAGAGCCAAAAGGATGAAATGGTTTGTTTCATGTTGTGAGGAGGAGTATCTGGCTAATTACAACAATTTCTTCTTTGTTTGAAATAATGTGAACAGTCACACATGTATCTGTTTCATTATAAGAATATGAATTTAATTAACTAAAAATGCTTTGGGTGACAAATAATTAAAACAGATACCTTAAATACATTTTGGAATAATGGAAAATATTTAATGAAAAGATTAATGAGAAAAACTTTGCACAGTAACTAAATGCAATCGATTAATGTCATGTAGAATACTATTCACAAAGTGAGTGTGTTTTGGAACGCTGTTGGAATTTCTGAGTGATAAAGAAATATGCCACATGTCTGGCTGTGAAAGGAAGCACAACACCAAAAGAACGCACATCATTCATTGAGCATAATTCAGTTAGCAAGGACTGCAAATCAAGGTTGCCTAACATTAGTAACAGACTCAGTCACATAAAGAGATTGGCAGACACATAAAAATTCAAGCAGATACTCAGAAAACAAAAATAATACAATTTGGAGGCGATGTACAGACAGAAATGTCTAACATCAAGATGTCAGCAAAGACAAACATCAAGGTGATGCACATGCAATAGACACACACATACAATCACCTAGAGCAAACTGCATGGCACACAGCTGTTGTGGCACACAGGCTCAGACTACACGTGTCAGCTTCCATGGCAGGCAGCACCTGATTTCCTCTCATCAACACTAAAATGACTGGGTGTGGGGATAAATGCAACCTGTGTAGACCAGTGGAACATGGGCCATAGTGATAGTGAAAAGGTGCAGGGTGTCGATGCACACATATTGGCGAAGCCAACATGCACCATTTCACATATGCATGGAAGGGTCTTCTACACTGGATTATGTCCCGATCCCTGTGCACACCCCTGTGTTGCTGCAAAAAGAACAGCTGTGCACCAGCGCAGGCACCCTTGCACCATGGCACAAGGTTGTCTGTGATGGTGCTTGGCTGTCATCACTGTTGCCACTGCAAGGGAAAACACATGGGGTGCACCCAATCTTTGTGAATATGGTGCTGTCCTATTATGTGCTATGGTGCAGGGTGCCTGTTGTGCCATTACATTTTGAACATGCACCTCGGTAAGTACATGTCACCATTACCAGCAACACTACCATCTGGGGTGCTGCCTGACATATGTTACTTTATAAATGCCTGCCATGTCAGCTCATTGGAGGTGGCCACACATAATGTAGGTGGTGTAGGCACTGGAGAGTCTATATATGACCAGGGTCCTATCACTGGGTGGCAGTAAGTAGGATGTCAGGATCTACTTGGAAACAACCAAAGGGGTCAATGGACACATACAAGTGCATAGATCGAATTAAAGAGATGCCTGACAACCTGCAGATGACCAACTCTGCCCACGATGAAATGACATGAATGTCAGTGATTAAATTCTGACTACTAGGACAGGCTCCATCTACTCAGAGTAGGCACACAGTGGTACTGATCATAATGCTGAGGTCCTGTAATCTAAAATGGAAATACATTGCTGTCTGCCATCCACAGCTTAGTGTAACTGCTGTCATACTTATCAATGGACAACGGAAAGTGTAACATCACAGACTTTGTTTGTCAATTGTTTTAAACAATGTCAACATGCAGCAGACATCACCAATACCATTTCCCCATTTCCTTGCAGAGGATAAACCCTTACCTCCTGGCCAGCAACCTGTCCCAGACATCAACGATGAAGGCGATGATGACAACCTATGAACCACCAACCATGACACACTCCAAGAGCTCCCAGACTCCATTGGGACACCATCTCCGGACACAAGGAGGGTCAGCAGTGTCGTGACATCTTCACAAACCCCGCTTAACAACCAACAGACACCACCTACCACCTTGCCCATACCCCCGGACTCTGAGGACCCAACGATTACCTTCTAACAGACTGCGGTAGGATTCCAGCGGGAGATGGCAGATCAGGTGCAGGCAGGGATGGAAACCAAGGCAGCCACCCTAGAGGTGGTCCGTGGGTGCCTCAGTCAAAAAGAGACAACTCTGGTGCCATCAGAGGCACTTAGTCACTGCTTCGTGGCCTCCAGCAGTCTCTGGCTGACATCGCTGGAGGCATGAACAAGTGCCCTACCAAAGAGGCTCCAGAGATGTGGCCATAGGGCTGGAGGTTATCCGAACCATCTTGGGGACATTGGGGCCAAAGCAGGACTCTGACATGGCTGCCATTGCTGCCTACCACCGTGACGTTGCTGCTGAGTTGCAAAACCTGCAGATCCTCCGCACTGCAGTGATGCCTCAAGTTTCGTCACATATGAATGCTGCTGCAGGCATAGCATTTACATCTTTCACCCCTGATGTGTGTATGTGTCTCCTTCAACTGCCGCATATCCCACACCACCCTCACGGGAGACACCGCACACATCAGATGTGGACGGTACCTCTTTCCAAAGAAAAAGTCAGTGGTAGCATTCATCTGAGATCAAATGTCTAATCTCTCCTCAGTCCTGTGCTGATCAACATGCCAGGGAACATCTGCTGTCACTGTCCTCATTTTGACTTTGCCCTGGTCACCTTGAACATTTGTGGCCTGACAATGTGGCTTATCCTCCCTAATGACACTGCGGTCATCCTCCTGACTGATGTCTCCAAATCCTCAGCATGTCCCATGGCATGATTCCCAAAAAGACTCCGATTGGACATCCACTGGCTCTAAACATCCTATGAGATTGTTATTCTGTGAATGTCCCTGTGAGACCATTCAAAATTTGCACATGTAAAAAACTGCACTAATAAGGACTAGCTGTGTGTTGTTTGTCTCGATAAGTCAGGACACGATTCACCACTGACTAATCAGTGTGGCTACTACAACAAATACTATCAAAAGGGATATCATTGTGTTAGCAGAGACTGGGACAATGCCAGGCAGTGAGAGTATTACAAATGTTGGAAGTACCTACTGTGTGTTGATCATTAAGTGCATACTCAAGGTGACAAGAATATAGTACAACTGGTGTCATACACTCAATGGGAATGGTGAGATCAGTCACCCCACAAGTGTCTCATCCATCCATGGTTACGAGCAAGCAAACCACATTGTCTTGTTAAGTACAAGTTGCTAGTGTAAAAGCTTAGGTGGCACCCATCTGTGTATGAGTGCAAATAGAAACTATATGTGCAAAAGTCATAGGGCACAATCTTCCTCAAAGGCATGTTGCATTCACAACACAGATTGATCTCGTATGTGAGTACAAATTGAGCACTCTGGCATCATACCCCAATTAATGGCAGGTCCACTGCTCAAAATTGGTTCACTGATAGAATATTGACTACAAAAATATAGATTAAAAAATATTGAAGTAAAAATACAGAATGCAAAAATATCGACTCCCTATACTTAAACAGGTAAGTACAAAAATATCCCCCAAAAATATCAATGTCAAAAATATAGTTGTACAGGATATCAATTTATTTATATAAATATATATATATATATATATTACCTACTGGCGGTCGCCAGTAGGTAGTTATAGTTAGGACCACGTTTCCATAGGAAAACCTCAACATTCTATTTTGAATAACTTTGGCGCCGGTCGACGAATCCTCGCGAATTTGTCAAAATAGGTGGGGAGCTACGCTCCGCTCCTACCCTGAAAGTCTCGGGGGGATCCGTCAAGCGGGGGCTGAGATAAAAGGGGGGTCCCAAAACGCGTTTTTCCCATGCATTTTTCCATAGGACCTTTAGAACGAGCTACAGCCCGAACGGCTGAACAGAATTACTCAAAATTTGGCAGAGAGGTAGTCCCTAGGTCAAGGAAGTGCCTTTTGTAGGTTTGGTGTAAATCTGTTCAGTAGATTCTGAGAAAATAGCCTTTAAATCAATATATATATCTGAGCCCGCTTACGGTACGCTTACCGTACGCTTACGGTAAGCGTACGGTGGCGTGCGCGAGCGCGATTCTGATTGGCTCTTAGATCTTAGTAAACATTCGAATCGGCCGAAACCAGGAAGCGGCGGCCGCCATTTTGTGTATTTCACTCTGAAAAAAAAGAGTGAAAACAAGGAAAGGGGGCAATGAGGAGAGTTACAGACCCCCTAACATTTGTAAGGGGGTCAAAGAAGGACAGAAAAGTACAAAAAAAACATTTATTGATTTTAAAAAAAATCACGGGGTACGCGTACGGTAAGCTTACGGTAAGCGTACGGTAGAAAAAAAAAATAAAAAAAATGAAAATCAGATTTAAGTGTTTAGATATTAGGGGGCTCTAAAAAGAGCCTTCATCATTGAAGTGCACACCATCTCCTCTATAAATGTCTTGCATGTCATAACGCAAGTTGTTGTGGTAAATGGCACCCATACCATAGTCACGGAGGAAAGCAGAAACAGATTTGTTGACGTGCTTTCTTGCTTTGTCATCGCACCGCGTGCCCACCGTGCGTGCACGGCACTAACTGCGTAAAGTGGGCGCGTGGTGCGCGAAGCGCACCGCGTGCTCACTGTGCGCGCACGGTGCGCGAAGCGCACCGTGCGCGCACGGAACGAACTGCGTTAAGTGGGCGCGCACGCCACGAATGGCGTAAAGTAACTTAGCATTTAAAAAACCGTACAAATTCACTGAAAAAACCATAGGTTTCACACACGTTATAGTTAGGAATTAGCATTTAAAAAACCTTGCAAATTCACTGAAAAAACCATAGGTTTCACACATGTTATAGTTAGCGGAAATTTTACTGATAAAAAACCAATGAAATTCCCCCGTTATAGTTAGTGCAGGCAACTATAACTCACGCGACCGCAATCTTCTGCTGATGACATATGTGTCTTTATGAAAAAAAAATATTTGTAATATATGTATAGCTAAAAATGTATGGAAGAAGACATGGGCAAATAAGTGTCTAAATACAGTATTAGCATCAGCAGAGGATTGCGGTCGCGTGAGTTATAGTTGCCTGCACTAACTATAACGGGGGAATTTCATTGGTTTTTTATCAGTAAAATTTCCGCTAACTATAACATGTGTGAAACCTATGGTTTTTTCAGTGAATATATATATATATATATATATATATATATATATATATATATATATATATATATATATAATAAAATAATAAATATTAAATATATTCAATAATCAAATTAATTATAAAAAAAAAATTAGATTTAATATATATTTTAACAAATATAAAAAATTTACTTAATTAAAAAAGTTAAACACACATAGATAATTAATCATGTGATCAAGGCTCAGAAGAGCCGAAACGTTATGATGGCGGCACACGAGGAATAAATTGAATTTGCACTACCTTTTGGTCCGTGTCCGTTGTTCGAGTGGCATAAGGGGATTCCTGGTGTCCTGGCACGGAAGTGATGATATATATATCCAAACAAACCCTGCTCCACATGGACGAGAGCATGCACATGAGGAATGCTAAGTTTTCAGGCACTTTTTATTCCATAGGTCCTCCTGCGACCCGGCAATAAAGAGAGAGGCGTTTCGGCTGACCAGGCAGCCTTCCTCAATCTAATGAGTGCCATTTTCCTTAAAACATTTATACATGTAAAAATCATAAACATAGAAAAGATACACACATTAAAAAGATACCCACATTAAAAACGTACACGCAAATGAATTCACGTGAATAACATTCAGGGGCCGATTCCAATCCAGGTCGGAAAGCACTCCGACGGAGCCAGATCCGGAGTGTTTTCCGACCGAGCCGGATTCCTGCAGTCCGACTGAGCGAGTACGATGCTGCCGTATGCTGCCAGACTCGGTTCGGTCGGACTCCCATTGAAGCCAATGGGAGCCGGTCGTACGACGTGTACATGGGCTCCCATTGACTGAATGGGTACATCTCATGCAAGGGCGCCCCCTACAGTGGGTACGCGTCAGTGCCATCTGTACCATACATGCCTGTGTTGGGGGACCCTTGGGTCTCCCCCTGTGTCCGAGTCGTAGGGCTGAATGTGACAGAGGGTCCGACGCGGACCCCCATAGGCAACCACCCGGACATTTTGCAAGCCAGGCTGTCCGATGCGTGCATCGTACTGGCTCGGTCGTAAATCGCATCCATTGCATGCCACGGTTTGCTTTCGACCGAGACGTACGGAGCGTTTCGGACCCGGGTACGACTCAGTCAGTGAATTTCACGTAGCTCGCATCGTACTTGCTCACTCGTACAGCTGTACAGCTGTACGAGTCGGCGGAAAACATGCATACGGCTCGTAGTTTTTCCGGCCGGATCGCGTTCATGTAAAGCAAGTGAAAAACACATCTAAATCATGTAAATGTCTAACATTCTCCATTATGAACACACCAGGCAGTCTATGAAAATTAGTCACAGTGCAGGGTCGGTGGAGGACCATGCGCAAAAAATTCATAGGCCAATCAAACCTCACCAATACAGCGTTGGCTAAAATGGTGCCCAGTCACCAGATATCCTAGTCTAAAGCGTGAGGCATTTCGAGCCAGGGGAAAAAAATATATATATATATTCTTTCCTGTTGAATTTCGGAGAGGACTTCTGTGCAATATATATATATATATATATATATATATATATATATAAAAAAGCAGAGTTGTCCCAATAGAGAGGTCACTCCTGGGGGGGTTTTCAGCACACACACCAATGGCAGCAGCAGCTCAAGCGAGAACCTCAACTTCCAGTTGCAAGTATAGCCAGACGCGTTTTAAGCCGTAGCCCTTGTTCACTGGCTTGCACAGAGTAAACGGAGGCAGCATGGCGTTAGGAACATCTTTATTCAATCAAACAGTCCCGCCCCAATGGGCGTCATCAGGCAAGGCATTGTGGGTCATGTAGTTCCTATGTCTGTGCTGACTGCAAGTTCCTTAAAACTCAGAATACCAATAACAACTCCACTTGGATTGATTGTAATTTTGGGGGCAACGAATCCACTAGGGTTTTAAGGAACTTGCAGTCAGCACAGACATAGGAACTACATGACCCACAATGCCTTGCCTGATGACGCCCATTGGGGCGGGACTGTTTGATTGAATAAAGATGTTCCTAACGCCATGCTGCCTCCGTTTACTCTGTGCAAGCCAGTGAACAAGGGCTACGGCTTGAAACGCGTCTGGCTATACTTGCAACTGGAAGTTGAGGTTCTCGCTTGAGCTGCTGCTGCCATTGGTGTGTGTGCTGAAAACCCCCCCAGGAGTGACCTCTCTATTGGGACAACTCTGCTTTTTTATATATATATATATATATATATATATATATATATATATATATATATATATATATATTACCTACTGGCGGTCGCCAGTAGGTAGTTATAGTTAGGACCCTGTTTCCATAGGAAAACCGCAACATTCTATTTGGAATAACTTTGGCGCCGGTCGACGAATCCTCGCAAAATTTTCAAAATAGGTGGGGCGCTACGCTCCGCTCCTACCCTGAAAGTCTCGGGGGGATTCGTCAAGCGGGGGCTGAGAAAAAAGGGGGGTCCCAAAACGCGTTTTTCCCATGCATTTTTCCATAGGACCTTTAGACACAGCTACAGCCCGAACGGCTGAACAGAGTTACTTGAAATTTGGCAGAGAGGTAGTCCTCAGGTCAAGGAAGTGCCTTTTGTAGGTCTGGTGTAAATCTGTTCAGTAGTTCCTGAGAAAATAGCATTTAAATCAATATATATATCTGTGGCAGCTTACGGTGCGCTTACGGTGCGCTTACGGTAAGCTTACCGTATGCGTACGGTGCCGTGCGCGAGCGCGAATCTGATTGGCTGTTAGATCTTAGTAAACATTCGAATCGGTCGAAACCAGGAAGCGGCGGCCGCCATTTTCTCTCTCGCACTCTGAGGGGGGGTTGAAAAACAAAGGCCAAAAACATGTAAAGGGTCTATTTAGACAGCTCCTAAGCACATAGCCATGATGACGGAGTCCCCAAAGATCCCCCAAGGCCAAAAAGGCAATTTTAATTTTTTTGAAAATTTCGCCGATTACGCTTACCGTACGCGTACGGTAAAAATTAAAAAAAAATTAAAAATTATCCATACTCTCCCTAACCCGTGTGCAAACGGTGCCTGGAGGGCACCATTTGTGCATGGCATACTAATAAACAGAAAAATTAAAAGATTACCTTTCACAACGAAGCGCATAATATGTCCTCCATGTGCGCAAGGTGCGCGATGCGCATCGTGCGTACATGGCCCATCTAGCGTAACGTGGGCACGCGGTGCTCGTAGCGCACCGCGTGCCCACCGTGCGTGCACGGCACTAACTGCGTAAAGTGGGCGCGCACGCCACGAATGGCGTAAAGTAACTTAGCATTTAAAAAACCGTACAAATTCACTGAAAAAACCATAGGTTTCACACACGTTATAGTTAGGAATTAGCATTTAAAAAACCTTGCAAATTCAGTGAAAAAACCATAGGTTTCACACATGTTATAGTTAGCTGGACATTTTACTGATAAAAAAACATTGAAATTCCCCCGTTATAGTTAGTGCAGGCAACTATAACTCACGCGACCGCAATCCTCTGCTGATGACATATGTGTCTTTATGAAAAAAAAATATTTGTAATATATGTATAGCTAAAATTTAATGGAAGAAGACATGGGCAAATAAGTGTCTAAATACAGTATTAGCATCAGCAGAGGATTGCGGTCGCGTGAGTTATAGTTGCCTGCACTAACTATAACGGGGGAATTTCAATGTTTTTTTATCAGTAAAATGTCCAGCTAACTATAACATGTGTGAAACCTATGGTTTTTTCACTGAATATATATATATATATTACCTACTGGCGGTCGCCAGTAGGTAGTTATAGTTAGGACCACGTTTCCATAGGAAATCCGCAACATTCTATTTTGAATAACTTTGGCGCTGGTTGACGAATCCTCGCGAATTTTTCAAAATAGGTGGGGCGCTACGCTCCGCTCCTACCCTGAAAGTCTCGGGGGGATTCGTCAAGCGGGGGCTGAGATAAAAGGGGGGTCCCAAAACGCGTTTTTCCCATGCATTTTTCCATAGGACCTTTAGACACAGCTACAGCCCGAACGGCTGAACAGAATTACTTGAAATTTGGCAGAGAGGTAATCCTCAGGTCAAGGAAGTGCCTTTTGTAGGTTTGGTGTAAATCTGTTCAGTAGATTCTGAGAAAATAGCCTTTAAATCAATATATATATCTGAGCCAGCGTACGGTGCGCTTACGATGCGCTTACCGTACACGTACGGTGGCGTGCGCGAGCGCGATTCTGATTGGTTGTTAGATCTTAGTAAACATTCGAATCGGTCGAAACCAGGAAGCGGCGGCCGCCATTTCGTGTGTTTCACTCAGAAAAAAAAGAGTGATATCTTGAAAAGGGAGCAAGGGAGAGAGTTACAGACCCCCTAACATTTGTAAGGGGGTCAAAGAAGGACAGAAAAGTACAAAGAAAACATTTATTGATTTTAAAAAAAATCGCGGGGTACGCGTACGGTAAGCTCAACGTACGCGTACGGTAGAGAAAAAATAAAATAAAAGAAATGAAATGCAGATTTAAGAGTTTAGATATTAGGGGGCTCTAAAAAGAGCCGTTGTGTTTATGAAGTGATTTTTTAGTGGTACCTACAAGTAAGTACCGATGCAGAGTCTAAGGTTCAAGAGGAAGACTCTGTTCCCTTCATCAGTGAAGTGCACACCATCTCCTCTATAAATGTCTTGCATGTCGTAACGCAAGTTGTTGTGGTAAATTGAACCCATACCATAGTCACGGAGGAAAGCAGAAACAGATTTGTTGACGTGCTTTCTTGCTTTGTCAATCTGCGGACAGAAATGATTGGACCAGTTCCATTTTTGCCTTTGGCATATGTTAGAAAACACAAAGGCAGTTTTAGGGAAAAGTGAAAACAGTTGTGCAAAGGTGTCCTTCATAAGCATTTCCAGACCTACCCCAGTCAAAGTGCCTAGGTCATTGCCACCACAGTGCACTATTATGAGGTCAGGGTGTTGGATTGCATGAAGGATTTCACCAATGGCATCAATTGGTGCCACTTTAACCCTCTCTGACCAATCCATTTAATGTCTACATTTGGCAAAGCAAGGTCTCTCACCATATCTGTTTTCTCTGCATACTTTTCACTCCAGAAGACATAGCTGTGCCCTACAATCCACACTGTGAACATCTTCAAAGGAGAACTGGATGCACTCAGGAGGTGTAATTCAGTAGAATGGTAAAAAGAAATGAAAGACAGTTTGGAAATGGGGGCATACATATTTTTTTTATAAAAAAAAGAACTGATTGGCTGTTTCATACCATTCTACAATAAAAACTAGGCTGTATGTGTAAATTAATAGAAGCATGTTTTGTATTGGTACAGAAAAATGTGTTACCAAAGAACAGTACTATGGATTTGCTGTTAGGTTTGAAAAGTCAAGCACTCTTGCTCTTTGGAAATGAAACATTGTGTGGTGAACTTCTGACCTAACTCAACAAAGCAGTGTTCCATGAGCTGTTGCTATGGTAGCAGGCAGAAGTCAAGTTGGGGGAAGGGTACTAGGCAGAAGTCAAGTTGGGGGAAGGGTACTTTTGGAAAAGGGTTGGTTTTCAACCAATAGAAATGTGTGATTACATTTGAAAAAAAGGGGGAAGCACTGAGATTTGAAATTAACATGTATATGTGTGGAAAAAGAGAGGGAAAGTTTGCCATTATCTGGTTCTGCTGAGAGGAGAGAGGTGTAAAGAACAGAGATCCTGGCTCTGATAATCTGCTGTTTGAGTGCCACATTTCTTTCACAACTAACTAATTTTAAAGGTGAGTTTAGAGTTTGAGAGGGGATGTATATGGTAAATTAAGAAATTAATAATAGAAATGGAATTTGTTTTGTTGAAGTTGTGTTTATCATTTTCTGTTTTGGGAGAAATTTAAATGTGAGGAACATGTAAAATAATATGGACTATGTTTTCA
This sequence comes from Triturus cristatus, assembly GCF_964204655.1. Taxonomy (NCBI): domain Eukaryota; kingdom Metazoa; phylum Chordata; class Amphibia; order Caudata; family Salamandridae; genus Triturus; species Triturus cristatus. The sequence continues at coordinate 559,971,906 of NC_140582.1, forward strand.
CGATAAATTAAGGTGTACTGGTATAAATAAGGAATACTTTTAGGGTTTGAGGTTGCACTCAGTAATGCAAATACATTCAGCATTACTAAGGCTGGTTGTCCTGCTGGAGTGTAGTCAGTCACCCAGGTTACACATGTTGCTGGTCTCAGAAAGCTGTTTGGTATTGCTCTGGTGATTTTACATTTGCATTAGATGGAAAGGGGGAGGTATTTTTTTATGCAGAAGCAGACTCTTAGCACACACCCAGCTGCTTACCCTGTGGAATCATGCACAGTATTCACAAGCGAGTGGGGTTTGAGGTTTCAGTCAGTAATGCAAATACATTCGGCATCACTAAGGCTGGTTGCCCTTGCTGGAGTGTAGTCAGTCACCCAGGTTACACATGGTGCTGGTCTGAAAAAGCAGTTTGGACATGTGCTTTTTTAAGAATCTGAAAAGTGGATTCAAAATGTGTCAGTCTGTAAAAGTGTTTATCACTTGCCAAAAAAAAGAGTAGTAAGTGTGCTTTCAAATTGGCAAAGAAATTTTGTTTTGTGACTAATATGAAAACATGACTCTGTGTGCAAAAAGGAATTACAGGCAGAGATTTATTGCGTATTGCTCTGGTGATTTCACAGTTGCCTTAGATGGAAAGGGGGAGTCATTTTTTGGTGCAGAAGCAGACTCTTAGCACACACCCAGCTGCTTACCCTGTGGAATCATGCACAGTATTCACAAGGAAGTGGGGTTTGAGGTTTCAGTCAGTAATGCAAATACATTCAGCATCACTAAGGCTGGTTGCCCTTGCTGGAGTGTAGTCAGTCACCCAGGTTACACATGGTGCTGGTCTGAAAAAGCAGTTTGGACATGTGCTTTTTTAAGAATCTGAAAAGTGGATTCAAAATGTGTCAGTCTGTAAAAGTGTTTATCACTTGCCAAAAAAAAGAGTAGTAAGTGTGCTTTCAAATTGGCAAAGAAATTTCGTTTTGTGACTAATATGAAAACATGACTCTGTGTGCAAAAAGGAATTACAGGCAGAGATTTATTGCGTATTGCTATGGTGATTTCACAGTTGCATTAGATGGAAAGGGGGAGCCATTTTTTGGTGCAGAAGCAGACTCTTAGCACACACCCAGCTGCTTACCCTGTGGAATCATGCACAGTATTCACAAGCGAGTGGGGTTTGAGGTTTCAGTCAGTAATGCAAATACATTCAGCATCACTAAGGCTGGTTGCCCTTGCTGGAGTGTAGTCAGTCACCCAGGTTACACATGGTGCTGGTCTGAAAAAGCAGTTTGGACATGTGCTTTTTTAAGAATCTGAAAAGTGGATTCAAAATGTGTCAGTCTGTAAAAGTGTTTATCACTTGCCAAAAAAAAGAGTAGTAAGTGTGCTTTCAAATTGGCAAAGAAATTTCGTTTTGTGACTAATATGAAAACATGACTCTGTGTGCAAAAAGGAATTACAGGCAGAGATTTATTGCGTATTGCTCTGGTGATTTCACAGTTGCATTAGATGGAAAGGGGGAGCCATTTTTTGGTGCAGAAGCAGACTCTTAGCACACACCCAGCTGCTTACCCTGTGGAATCATGCACAGTATTCACAAGCGAGTGGGGTTTGAGGTTTCAGTCAGTAATGCAAATACATTCAGCATCACTAAGGCTGGTTGCCCTTGCTGGAGTGTAGTCAGTCACCCAGGTTACACATGGTGCTGGTCTGAAAAAGCAGTTTGGACATGTGCTTTTTTAAGAATCTAAAAAGTGGATTCAAAATGTGTCAGTCTGTAAAAGTGTTTATCACTTGCCAAAAAAAAGAGTAGTAAGTGTGCTTTCAAATTGGCAAAGAAATTTCGTTTTGTGACTAATATGAAAACATGACTCTGTGTGCAAAAAGCAATTACAGGCAGAGATTTATTGCGTATTGCTCTGGTGATTTCACAGTTGCATTAGATGGAAAGGGGGAGCCATTTTTTGGTGCAGAAGCAGACTCTTAGCACACACCCAGCTGCTTACCCTGTGGAATCATGCACAGTATTCACAAGCGAGTGGGATTTGAGGTTTCAGTCAGTAATGCAAAAACATTCAGCATCACTAAGGCTGGTTGCCCTTGCTGGAGTGTAGTCAGTCACCCAGGTTACACATGGTGCTGGTCTGAAAAAGCAGTTTGGACATGTGCTTTTTTAAGAATCTGAAAAGTGGATTCAAAATGTGTCAGTCTGTAAAAGTGTTTATCACTTGCCAAAAAAAAGAGTAGTAAGTGTGCTTTCAAATTGGCAAAGAAATTTCGTTTTGTGACTAATATGAAAACATGACTCTGTGTGCAAAAAGGAATAACAGGCAGAGATTTATTGCGTATTGCTCTGGTGATTTCACAGTTGCATTAGATGGAAAGGGGGAGCCATTTTTTGGTGCAGAAGCAGACTCTTAGCACACACCCAGCTGCTTACCCTGTGGAATCATGCACAGTATTCACAAGCGAGTGGGGTTTGAGGTTTCAGTCAGTAATGCAAATACATTCAGCATCACTAAGGCTGGTTGCCCTTGCTGGAGTGTAGTCAGTCACCCAGGTTACACATGGTGCTGGTCTGAAAAAGCAGTTTGGACATGTGCTTTTTTAAGAATCTAAAAAGTGGATTCAAAATGTGTCAGTCTGTAAAAGTGTTTATCACTTGCCAAAAAAAAGAGTAGTAAGTGTGCTTTCAAATTGGCAAAGAAATTTCGTTTTGTGACTAATATGAAAACATGACTCTGTGTGCAAAGAGGAATTACAGGCAGAGATTTATTGCGTATTGCTCTGGTGATTTCACAGTTGCATTAGATGGAAAGGGGGAGCCATTTTTTGGTGCAGAAGCAGACTCTTAGCACACACCCAGCTGCTTACCCTGTGGAATCATGCACAGTATTCACAAGCGAGTGGGGTTTGAGGTTTCAGTCAGTAATGCAAATACATTCAGCATCACTAAGGCTGGTTGCCCTTGCTGGAGTGTAGTCAGTCACCCAGATTACACATGGCGCTGGTCTGAAAAAGCAGTTTGGACATGTGCTTTTTTAAGAATCTGAAAAGTGGATTCAAAATGTGTCAGTCTGTAAAAGTGTTTATCACTTGCCAAAAAAAAGAGTAGTAAGTGTGCTTTCAAATTGGCAAAGAAATTTCGTTTTGTGACTAATATGAAAACATGACTCTGTGTGCAAAAAGGAATTACAGGCAGAGATTTATTGCGTATTGCTCTGGTGATTTCACAGTTGCATTAGATGGAAAGGGGGAGCCATTTTTTGGTGCAGAAGCAGACTCTTAGCACACACCCAGCTGCTTACCCTGTGGAATCATGCACAGTATTCACAAGCGAGTGGGGTTTGAGGTTTCAGTCAGTAATGCAAATACATTCAGCATCACTAAGGCTGGTTGCCCTTGCTGGAGTGTAGTCAGTCACCCAGGTTACACATGGTGCTGGTCTGAAAAAGCAGTTTGGACATGTGCTTTTTTAAGAATCTAAAAAGTGGATTCAAAATGTGTCAGTCTGTAAAAGTGTTTATCACTTGCCAAAAAAAAGAGTAGTAAGTGTGCTTTCAAATTGGCAAAGAAATTACGTTTTGTGACTAATATGAAAACATGACTCTGTGTGCAAAAAGGAATTACAGGCAGAGATTTATTGCGTATTGCTCTGGTGATTTCACAGTTGCATTAGATGGAAAGGGGGAGCCATTTTTTGGTGCAGAAGCAGACTCTTAGCACACACCCAGCTGCTTACCCTGTGGAATCATGCACAATATTCACAAGCGAGTGGGATTTGAGGTTTCAGTCAGTAATGCAAAAACATTCAGCATCACTAAGGCTGGTTGCCCTTGCTGGAGTGTAGTCAGTCACCCAGGTTACACATGGTGCTGGTCTGAAAAAGCAGTTTGGACATGTGCTTTTTTAAGAATCTGAAAAGTGGATTCAAAATGTGTCAGTCTGTAAAAGTGTTTATCACTTGCCAAAAAAAAGAGTAGTAAGTGTGCTTTCAAATTGGCAAAGAAATTTCGTTTTGTGACTAATATGAAAACATGACTCTGTGTGCAAAAAGGAATTACAGGCAGAGATTTATTGCGTATTGCCCTGGTGATTTCACAGTTGCATTAGATGGAAAGGGGGAGCCATTTTTTGGTGCAGAAGCAGACTCTTAGCACACACCCAGCTGCTTACCCTGTGGAATCATGCACAGTATTCACAAGCGAGTGGGGTTTGAGGTTTCAGTCAGTAATGCAAATACATTCAGCATCACTAAGGCTGGTTGCCCTTGCTGGAGTGTAGTCAGTCACCCAGGTTACACATGGTGCTGGTCTGAAAAACCAGTTTGGACATGTGCTTTTTTAAGAATCTGAAAAGTGGATTCAAAATGTGTCAGTCTGTAAAAGTGTTTATCACTTGCCAAAAAAAAGAGTAGTAAGTGTGCTTTCAAATTGGCAAAGAAATTTTGTTTTGTGACTAATATGAAAACATGACTCTGTGTGCAAAAAGGAATTACAGGCAGAGATTTATTGCGTATTGCCCTGGTGATTTCACAGTTGCATTAGATGGAAAGGGGGAGCCATTTTTTGGTGCAGAAGCAGACTCTTAGCACACACCCAGCTGCTTGCCCCCAAGGCCAAAAAGGCAATTTTAATTTTTTTGAAAATTTCGCCGATTACGCTTACCGTACGCGTACGGTAAAAATTAAAAAAAAATAAAAAATTATCCATACTCTCCCTAACCCGTGTGCAAACGGTGCCTGGAGGGCACCATTTGTGCATGGCATACTAATAAACAGAAAAATTAAAAGATTACCTTTCACAACGAAGCGCATAATATGTCCTCCATGTGCGCAAGGTGCGCGATGCGCATCGTGCGTACATGGCCCATCTAGCGTAACGTGGGCACGCGGTGCTCGTAGCGCACCGCGTGCCCACCGTGCGTGCACGGCACTAACTGCGTAAAGTGGGCGCGCACGCCACAAATGGCGTAAAGTAACTTAGCATTTAAAAAACCGTACAAATTCACTGAAAAAACCATAGGTTTCACACACGTTATAGTTAGGAATTAGCATTTAAAAAACCTTGCAAATTCAGTGAAAAAACCATAGGTTTCACACATGTTATAGTTAGCTGGATATTTTACTGATAAAAAAACATTGAAATTCCCCCGTTATAGTTAGTGCAGGCAACTATAACTCACGCGACCGCAATCCTCTGCTGATGACATATGTGTCTTTATGAAAAAAAAATATTTGTAATATATGTATAGCTAAAATTTAATGGAAGAAGACATGGGCAAATAAGTGTCTAAATACAGTGTTAGCATCAGCAGAGGATTGCGGTCGCGTGAGTTATAGTTGCCTGCACTAACTATAACGGGGGAATTTCAATGTTTTTTTATCAGTAAAATGTCCAGCTAACTATAACATGTGTGAAACCTATGGTTTTTTCACTGAATATATATATATATATTACCTACTGGCGGTCGCCAGTAGGTAGTTATAGTTAGGACCACGTTTCCATAGGAAATCCGCAACATTCTATTTTGAATAACTTTGGCGCCGGTTGACGAATCCTCGCGAATTGTTCAAAATAGGTGGGGCGCTACGCTCCGCTCCTACCCTGAAAGTCTCGGGGGGATTCGTCAAGCGGGGGCTGAGATAAAAGGGGGGTCCCAAAACGCGTTTTTCCCATGCATTTTTCCATAGGACCTTTAGACACAGCTACAGCCCGAACGGCTGAACAGAATTACTTGAAATTTGGCAGAGAGGTAATCCTCAGGTCAAGGAAGTGCCTTTTGTAGGTTTGGTGTAAATCTGTTCAGTAGATTCTGAGAAAATAGCCTTTAAATCAATATATATATCTGAGCCAGCGTACGGTGCGCTTACGGTGCGCTTACCGTACACGTACGGTGGCGTGCGCGAGCGCGATTCTGATTGGTTGTTAGATCTTAGTAAACATTCGAATCGGTCGAAACCAGGAAGCGGCGGCCGCCATTTCGTGTGTTTCACTCAGAAAAAAAAGAGTGATATCTTGAAAAGGGGGCAAGGGAGAGAGTTACAGACCCCCTAACATTTGTAAGGGGGTCAAAGAAGGACAGAAAAGTACAAAGAAAACATTTATTGATTTTAAAAAAAATCGCGGGGTACGCGTACGGTAAGCTCAACGTACGCGTACGGTAGAGAAAAAATAAAATAAAAGAAATGAAATGCAGATTTAAGAGTTTAGATATTAGGGGGCTCTAAAAAGAGCCGTTGTGTTTATGAAGTGATTTTTTAGTGGTACCTACAAGTAAGTACCGATGCAGAGTCTAAGGTTCAAGAGGAAGACTCTGTTCCCTTCATCAGTGAAGTGCACACCATCTCCTCTATAAATGTCTTGCATGTCGTAACGCAAGTTGTTGTGGTAAATGGAACCCATACCATAGTCACGGAGGAAAGCAGAAACAGATTTGTTGACGTGCTTTCTTGCTTTGTCAATCTGCGGACAGAAATGATTGGACCAGTTCCATTTTTGCCTTTGGGATATGCTAGAAAACACAAAGGCAGTTTTAGGGAAAAGTGAAAACAGTTGTGCAAAGGTGTCCTTCATAAGCATTTCCAGACCTACCCCAGTCAAAGTGCCTAGGTCATTGCCACCACAGTGCACTATTATGAGGTCAGGGTGTTGGATTGCATGAAGGATTTCACCAATGGCATCAATTGGTGCCACTTTAACCCTCTCTGACCAATCCATTTAATGTCTACATTTGGCAAAGCAAGGTCTCTCACCATATCTGTTTTCTCTGCATACTTTTCACTCCAGAAGACATAGCTGTGCCCTACAATCCACACTGTGAACATCTTCAAAGGAGAACTGGATGCACTCAGGAGGTGTAATTCAGTAGAATGGTAAAAAGAAATGAAAGACAGTTTGGAAATGGGGGCATACATATTTTTTTTATAAAAAAAAGAACTGATTGGCTGTTTCATACCATTCTACAATAAAAACTAGGCTGTATGTGTAAATTAATAGAAGCATGTTTTGTATTGGTACAGAAAAATGTGTTACCAAAGAACAGTACTATGGATTTGCTGTTAGGTTTGAAAAGTCAAGCACTCTTGCTCTTTGGAAATGAAACATTGTGTGGTGAACTTCTGACCTAACTCAACAAAGCAGTGTTCCATGAGCTGTTGCTATGGTAGCAGGCAGAAGTCAAGTTGGGGGAAGGGTACTAGGCAGAAGTCAAGTTGGGGGAAGGGTACTTTTGGAAAAGGGTTGGTTTTCAACCAATAGAAATGTGTGATTACATTTGAAAAAAAGGGGGAAGCACTGAGATTTGAAATTAACATGTATATGTGTGGAAAAAGAGAGGCAAAGTTTGCCATTATCTGGTTCTGCTGAGAGGAGAGAGGTGTAAAGAACAGAGATCCTGGCTCTGATAATCTGCTGTTTGAGTGCCACATTTCTTTCACAACTAACTAATTTTAAAGGTGAGTTTAGAGTTTGAGAGGGGATGTATATGGTAAATTAAGAAATTAATAATAGAAATGGAATTTGTTTTGTTGAAGTTGTGTTTATCATTTTCTGTTTTGGGAGAAATTTAAATGTGAGGAACATGTAAAATAATATGGACTATGTTTTCACGATAAATTAAGGTGTACTGGTATAAATAAGGAATACTTTTAGGGTTTGAGGTTGCACTCAGTAATGCAAATACATTCAGCATTACTAAGGCTGGTTGTCCTTGCTGGAGTGTAGTCAGTCACCCAGGTTACACATGTTGCTGGTCTCAGAAAGCTGTTTGGTATTGCTCTGGTGATTTTACATTTGCATTAGATGGAAAGGGGGAGGTATTTTTTTATGCAGAAGCAGACTCTTAGCACACACCCAGCTGCTTACCCTGTGGAATCATGCACAGTATTCACAAGCGAGTGGGGTTTGAGGTTTCAGTCAGTAATGCAAATACATTCGGCATCACTAAGGCTGGTTGCCCTTGCTGGAGTGTAGTCAGTCACCCAGGTTACACATGGTGCTGGTCTGAAAAAGCAGTTTGGACATGTGCTTTTTTAAGAATCTGAAAAGTGGATTCAAAATGTGTCAGTCTGTAAAAGTGTTTATCACTTGCCAAAAAAAAGAGTAGTAAGTGTGCTTTCAAATTGGCAAAGAAATTTTGTTTTGTGACTAATATGAAAACATGACTCTGTGTGCAAAAAGGAATTACAGGCAGAGATTTATTGCGTATTGCTCTGGTGATTTCACAGTTGCCTTAGATGGAAAGGGGGAGTCATTTTTTGGTGCAGAAGCAGACTCTTAGCACACACCCAGCTGCTTACCCTGTGGAATCATGCACAGTATTCACAAGGAAGTGGGGTTTGAGGTTTCAGTCAGTAATGCAAATACATTCAGCATCACTAAGGCTGGTTGCCCTTGCTGGAGTGTAGTCAGTCACCCAGGTTACACATGGTGCTGGTCTGAAAAAGCAGTTTGGACATGTGCTTTTTTAAGAATCTGAAAAGTGGATTCAAAATGTGTCAGTCTGTAAAAGTGTTTATCACTTGCCAAAAAAAAGAGTAGTAAGTGTGCTTTCAAATTGGCAAAGAAATTTCGTTTTGTGACTAATATGAAAACATGACTCTGTGTGCAAAAAGGAATTACAGGCAGAGATTTATTGCGTATTGCTATGGTGATTTCACAGTTGCATTAGATGGAAAGGGGGAGCCATTTTTTGGTGCAGAAGCAGACTCTTAGCACACACCCAGCTGCTTACCCTGTGGAATCATGCACAGTATTCACAAGCGAGTGGGGTTTGAGGTTTCAGTCAGTAATGCAAATACATTCAGCATCACTAAGGCTGGTTGCCCTTGCTGGAGTGTAGTCAGTCACCCAGGTTACACATGGTGCTGGTCTGAAAAAGCAGTTTGGACATGTGCTTTTTTAAGAATCTGAAAAGTGGATTCAAAATGTGTCAGTCTGTAAAAGTGTTTATCACTTGCCAAAAAAAAGAGTAGTAAGTGTGCTTTCAAATTGGCAAAGAAATTTCGTTTTGTGACTAATATGAAAACATGACTCTGTGTGCAAAAAGGAATTACAGGCAGAGATTTATTGCGTATTGCTCTGGTGATTTCACAGTTGCATTAGATGGAAAGGGGGAGCCATTTTTTGGTGCAGAAGCAGACTCTTAGCACACACCCAGCTGCTTACCCTGTGGAATCATGCACAGTATTCACAAGCGAGTGGGGTTTGAGGTTTCAGTCAGTAATGCAAATACATTCAGCATCACTAAGGCTGGTTGCCCTTGCTGGAGTGTAGTCAGTCACCCAGGTTACACATGGTGCTGGTCTGAAAAAGCAGTTTGGACATGTGCTTTTTTAAGAATCTAAAAAGTGGATTCAAAATGTGTCAGTCTGTAAAAGTGTTTATCACTTGCCAAAAAAAAGAGTAGTAAGTGTGCTTTCAAATTGGCAAAGAAATTTCGTTTTGTGACTAATATGAAAACATGACTCTGTGTGCAAAAAGCAATTACAGGCAGAGATTTATTGCGTATTGCTCTGGTGATTTCACAGTTGCATTAGATGGAAAGGGGGAGCCATTTTTTGGTGCAGAAGCAGACTCTTAGCACACACCCAGCTGCTTACCCTGTGGAATCATGCACAGTATTCACAAGCGAGTGGGATTTGAGGTTTCAGTCAGTAATGCAAAAACATTCAGCATCACTAAGGCTGGTTGCCCTTGCTGGAGTGTAGTCAGTCACCCAGGTTACACATGGTGCTGGTCTGAAAAAGCAGTTTGGACATGTGCTTTTTTAAGAATCTGAAAAGTGGATTCAAAATGTGTCAGTCTGTAAAAGTGTTTATCACTTGCCAAAAAAAAGAGTAGTAAGTGTGCTTTCAAATTGGCAAAGAAATTTCGTTTTGTGACTAATATGAAAACATGACTCTGTGTGCAAAAAGGAATAACAGGCAGAGATTTATTGCGTATTGCTCTGGTGATTTCACAGTTGCATTAGATGGAAAGGGGGAGCCATTTTTTGGTGCAGAAGCAGACTCTTAGCACACACCCAGCTGCTTACCCTGTGGAATCATGCACAGTATTCACAAGCGAGTGGGGTTTGAGGTTTCAGTCAGTAATGCAAATACATTCAGCATCACTAAGGCTGGTTGCCCTTGCTGGAGTGTAGTCAGTCACCCAGGTTACACATGGTGCTGGTCTGAAAAAGCAGTTTGGACATGTGCTTTTTTAAGAATCTAAAAAGTGGATTCAAAATGTGTCAGTCTGTAAAAGTGTTTATCACTTGCCAAAAAAAAGAGTAGTAAGTGTGCTTTCAAATTGGCAAAGAAATTTCGTTTTGTGACTAATATGAAAACATGACTCTGTGTGCAAAGAGGAATTACAGGCAGAGATTTATTGCGTATTGCTCTGGTGATTTCACAGTTGCATTAGATGGAAAGGGGGAGCCATTTTTTGGTGCAGAAGCAGACTCTTAGCACACACCCAGCTGCTTACCCTGTGGAATCATGCACAGTATTCACAAGCGAGTGGGGTTTGAGGTTTCAGTCAGTAATGCAAATACATTCAGCATCACTAAGGCTGGTTGCCCTTGCTGGAGTGTAGTCAGTCACCCAGATTACACATGGCGCTGGTCTGAAAAAGCAGTTTGGACATGTGCTTTTTTAAGAATCTGAAAAGTGGATTCAAAATGTGTCAGTCTGTAAAAGTGTTTATCACTTGCCAAAAAAAAGAGTAGTAAGTGTGCTTTCAAATTGGCAAAGAAATTTCGTTTTGTGACTAATATGAAAACATGACTCTGTGTGCAAAAAGGAATTACAGGCAGAGATTTATTGCGTATTGCTCTGGTGATTTCACAGTTGCATTAGATGGAAAGGGGGAGCCATTTTTTGGTGCAGAAGCAGACTCTTAGCACACACCCAGCTGCTTACCCTGTGGAATCATGCACAGTATTCACAAGCGAGTGGGGTTTGAGGTTTCAGTCAGTAATGCAAATACATTCAGCATCACTAAGGCTGGTTGCCCTTGCTGGAGTGTAGTCAGTCACCCAGGTTACACATGGTGCTGGTCTGAAAAAGCAGTTTGGACATGTGCTTTTTTAAGAATCTAAAAAGTGGATTCAAAATGTGTCAGTCTGTAAAAGTGTTTATCACTTGCCAAAAAAAAGAGTAGTAAGTGTGCTTTCAAATTGGCAAAGAAATTACGTTTTGTGACTAATATGAAAACATGACTCTGTGTGCAAAAAGGAATTACAGGCAGAGATTTATTGCGTATTGCTCTGGTGATTTCACAGTTGCATTAGATGGAAAGGGGGAGCCATTTTTTGGTGCAGAAGCAGACTCTTAGCACACACCCAGCTGCTTACCCTGTGGAATCATGCACAATATTCACAAGCGAGTGGGATTTGAGGTTTCAGTCAGTAATGCAAAAACATTCAGCATCACTAAGGCTGGTTGCCCTTGCTGGAGTGTAGTCAGTCACCCAGGTTACACATGGTGCTGGTCTGAAAAAGCAGTTTGGACATGTGCTTTTTTAAGAATCTGAAAAGTGGATTCAAAATGTGTCAGTCTGTAAAAGTGTTTATCACTTGCCAAAAAAAAGAGTAGTAAGTGTGCTTTCAAATTGGCAAAGAAATTTCGTTTTGTGACTAATATGAAAACATGACTCTGTGTGCAAAAAGGAATTACAGGCAGAGATTTATTGCGTATTGCCCTGGTGATTTCACAGTTGCATTAGATGGAAAGGGGGAGCCATTTTTTGGTGCAGAAGCAGACTCTTAGCACACACCCAGCTGCTTACCCTGTGGAATCATGCACAGTATTCACAAGCGAGTGGGGTTTGAGGTTTCAGTCAGTAATGCAAATACATTCAGCATCACTAAGGCTGGTTGCCCTTGCTGGAGTGTAGTCAGTCACCCAGGTTACACATGGTGCTGGTCTGAAAAACCAGTTTGGACATGTGCTTTTTTAAGAATCTGAAAAGTGGATTCAAAATGTGTCAGTCTGTAAAAGTGTTTATCACTTGCCAAAAAAAAGAGTAGTAAGTGTGCTTTCAAATTGGCAAAGAAATTTTGTTTTGTGACTAATATGAAAACATGACTCTGTGTGCAAAAAGGAATTACAGGCAGAGATTTATTGCGTATTGCCCTGGTGATTTCACAGTTGCATTAGATGGAAAGGGGGAGCCATTTTTTGGTGCAGAAGCAGACTCTTAGCACACACCCAGCTGCTTGCCCCCAAGGCCAAAAAGGCAATTTTAATTTTTTTGAAAATTTCGCCGATTACGCTTACCGTACGCGTACGGTAAAAATTAAAAAAAAATAAAAAATTATCCATACTCTCCCTAACCCGTGTGCAAACGGTGCCTGGAGGGCACCATTTGTGCATGGCATACTAATAAACAGAAAAATTAAAAGATTACCTTTCACAACGAAGCGCATAATATGTCCTCCATGTGCGCAAGGTGCGCGATGCGCATCGTGCGTACATGGCCCATCTAGCGTAACGTGGGCACGCGGTGCTCGTAGCGCACCGCGTGCCCACCGTGCGTGCACGGCACTAACTGCGTAAAGTGGGCGCGCACGCCACAAATGGCGTAAAGTAACTTAGCATTTAAAAAACCGTACAAATTCACTGAAAAAACCATAGGTTTCACACACGTTATAGTTAGGAATTAGCATTTAAAAAACCTTGCAAATTCAGTGAAAAAACCATAGGTTTCACACATGTTATAGTTAGCTGGATATTTTACTGATAAAAAAACATTGAAATTCCCCCGTTATAGTTAGTGCAGGCAACTATAACTCACGCGACCGCAATCCTCTGCTGATGACATATGTGTCTTTATGAAAAAAAAATATTTGTAATATATGTATAGCTAAAATTTAATGGAAGAAGACATGGGCAAATAAGTGTCTAAATACAGTATTAGCATCAGCAGAGGATTGCGGTCGCGTGAGTTATAGTTGCCTGCACTAACTATAACGGGGGAATTTCAATGTTTTTTTATCAGTAAAATGTCCAGCTAACTATAACATGTGTGAAACCTATGGTTTTTTCACTGAATATATATATATATATTACCTACTGGCGGTCGCCAGTAGGTAGTTATAGTTAGGACCACGTTTCCATAGGAAATCCGCAACATTCTATTTTGAATAACTTTGGCGCCGGTTGACGAATCCTCGCGAATTGTTCAAAATAGGTGGGGCGCTACGCTCCGCTCCTACCCTGAAAGTCTCGGGGGGATTCGTCAAGCGGGGGCTGAGATAAAAGGGGGGTCCCAAAACGCGTTTTTCCCATGCATTTTTCCATAGGACCTTTAGACACAGCTACAGCCCGAACGGCTGAACAGAATTACTTGAAATTTGGCAGAGAGGTAATCCTCAGGTCAAGGAAGTGCCTTTTGTAGGTTTGGTGTAAATCTGTTCAGTAGATTCTGAGAAAATAGCCTTTAAATCAATATATATATCTGAGCCAGCGTACGGTGCGCTTACGGTGCGCTTACCGTACACGTACGGTGGCGTGCGCGAGCGCGATTCTGATTGGTTGTTAGATCTTAGTAAACATTCGAATCGGTCGAAACCAGGAAGCGGCGGCCGCCATTTCGTGTGTTTCACTCAGAAAAAAAAGAGTGATATCTTGAAAAGGGGGCAAGGGAGAGAGTTACAGACCCCCTAACATTTGTAAGGGGGTCAAAGAAGGACAGAAAAGTACAAAGAAAACATTTATTGATTTTAAAAAAAATCGCGGGGTACGCGTACGGTAAGCTCAACGTACGCGTACGGTAGAGAAAAAATAAAATAAAAGAAATGAAATGCAGATTTAAGAGTTTAGATATTAGGGGGCTCTAAAAAGAGCCGTTGTGTTTATGAAGTGATTTTTTAGTGGTACCTACAAGTAAGTACCGATGCAGAGTCTAAGGTTCAAGAGGAAGACTCTGTTCCCTTCATCAGTGAAGTGCACACCATCTCCTCTATAAATGTCTTGCATGTCGTAACGCAAGTTGTTGTGGTAAATGGAACCCATACCATAGTCACGGAGGAAAGCAGAAACAGATTTGTTGACGTGCTTTCTTGCTTTGTCAATCTGCGGACAGAAATGATTGGACCAGTTCCATTTTTGCCTTTGGGATATGCTAGAAAACACAAAGGCAGTTTTAGGGAAAAGTGAAAACAGTTGTGCAAAGGTGTCCTTCATAAGCATTTCCAGACCTACCCCAGTCAAAGTGCCTAGGTCATTGCCACCACAGTGCACTATTATGAGGTCAGGGTGTTGGATTGCATGAAGGATTTCACCAATGGCATCAATTGGTGCCACTTTAACCCTCTCTGACCAATCCATTTAATGTCTACATTTGGCAAAGCAAGGTCTCTCACCATATCTGTTTTCTCTGCATACTTTTCACTCCAGAAGACATAGCTGTGCCCTACAATCCACACTGTGAACATCTTCAAAGGAGAACTGGATGCACTCAGGAGGTGTAATTCAGTAGAATGGTAAAAAGAAATGAAAGACAGTTTGGAAATGGGGGCATACATATTTTTTTTATAAAAAAAAGAACTGATTGGCTGTTTCATACCATTCTACAATAAAAACTAGGCTGTATGTGTAAATTAATAGAAGCATGTTTTGTATTGGTACAGAAAAATGTGTTACCAAAGAACAGTACTATGGATTTGCTGTTAGGTTTGAAAAGTCAAGCACTCTTGCTCTTTGGAAATGAAACATTGTGTGGTGAACTTCTGACCTAACTCAACAAAGCAGTGTTCCATGAGCTGTTGCTATGGTAGCAGGCAGAAGTCAAGTTGGGGGAAGGGTACTAGGCAGAAGTCAAGTTGGGGGAAGGGTACTTTTGGAAAAGGGTTGGTTTTCAACCAATAGAAATGTGTGATTACATTTGAAAAAAAGGGGGAAGCACTGAGATTTGAAATTAACATGTATATGTGTGGAAAAAGAGAGGCAAAGTTTGCCATTATCTGGTTCTGCTGAGAGGAGAGAGGTGTAAAGAACAGAGATCCTGGCTCTGATAATCTGCTGTTTGAGTGCCACATTTCTTTCACAACTAACTAATTTTAAAGGTGAGTTTAGAGTTTGAGAGGGGATGTATATGGTAAATTAAGAAATTAATAATAGAAATGGAATTTGTTTTGTTGAAGTTGTGTTTATCATTTTCTGTTTTGGGAGAAATTTAAATGTGAGGAACATGTAAAATAATATGGACTATGTTTTCACGATAAATTAAGGTGTACTGGTATAAATAAGGAATACTTTTAGGGTTTGAGGTTGCACTCAGTAATGCAAATACATTCAGCATTACTAAGGCTGGTTGTCCTTGCTGGAGTGTAGTCAGTCACCCAGGTTACACATGTTGCTGGTCTCAGAAAGCTGTTTGGTATTGCTCTGGTGATTTTACATTTGCATTAGATGGAAAGGGGGAGGTATTTTTTTATGCAGAAGCAGACTCTTAGCACACACCCAGCTGCTTACCCTGTGGAATCATGCACAGTATTCACAAGCGAGTGGGGTTTGAGGTTTCAGTCAGTAATGCAAATACATTCAGCATCACTAAGGCTGGTTGCCCTTGCTGGAGTGTAGTCAGTCACCCAGGTTACACATGGTGCTGGTCTGAAAAAGCAGTTTGGACATGTGCTTTTTTAAGAATCTGAAAAGTAGATTCAAAATGTTTCAGTCTGTAAAAGTGTTTATCACTTGCCAAAAAAAAGAGTAGTAAGTGTGCTTTCAAATTGGCAAAGAAATTTCGTTTTGTGACTAATATGAAAACATGACTCTGTGTGCAAAAAGGAATTACAGGCAGAGATTTATTGCGCATTGCTCTGGTGATTTCACAGTTGCATTAGATGGAAAGGGGGAGCCATTTTTTGGTGCAGAAGCAGACTCTTAGCACACACCCAGCTGCTTACCCTGTGGAATCATGCACAGTATTCACAAGGAAGTGGGGTTTGAGGTTTCAGTCAGTAATGCAAATACATTCAGCATCACTAAGGCTGGTTGCCCTTGCTGGAGTGTAGTCAGTCACCCAGGTTACACATGGTGCTGGTCTGAAAAAGCAGTTTGGACATGTGCTTTTTTAAGAATCTGAAAAGTGGATTCAAAATGTGTCAGTCTGTAAAAGTGTTTATCACTTGCCAAAAAAAAGAGTAGTAAGTGTGCTTTCAAATTGGCAAAGAAATTTCGTTTTGTGACTAATATGAAAACATGACTCTGTGTGCAAAAAGGAATTACAGGCAGAGATTTATTGCGTATTGCTATGGTGATTTCACAGTTGCATTAGATGGAAAGGGGGAGCCATTTTTTGGTGCAGAAGCAGACTCTTAGCACACACCCAGCTGCTTACCCTGTGGAATCATGCACAGTATTCACAAGCGAGTGGGGTTTGAGGTTTCAGTCAGTAATGCAAATACATTCAGCATCACTAAGGCTGGTTGCCCTTGCTGGAGTGTAGTCAGTCACCCAGGTTACACATGGTGCTGGTCTGAAAAAGCAGTTTGGACATGTGCTTTTTTAAGAATCTGAAAAGTGGATTCAAAATGTGTCAGTCTGTAAAAGTGTTTATCACTTGCCAAAAAAAAGAGTAGTAAGTGTGCTTTCAAATTGGCAAAGAAATTTCGTTTTGTGACTAATATGAAAACATGACTCTGTGTGCAAAAAGGAATTACAGGCAGAGATTTATTGCGTATTGCTCTGGTGATTTCACAGTTGCATTAGATGGAAAGGGGGAGCCATTTTTTGGTGCAGAAGCAGACTCTTAGCACACACCCAGCTGCTTACCCTGTGGAATCATGCACAGTATTCACAAGCGAGTGGGGTTTGAGGTTTCAGTCAGTAATGCAAATACATTCAGCATCACTAAGGCTGGTTGCCCTTGCTGGAGTGTAGTCAGTCACCCAGGTTACACATGGTGCTGGTCTGAAAAAGCAGTTTGGACATGTGCTTTTTTAAGAATCTAAAAAGTGGATTCAAAATGTGTCAGTCTGTAGAAGTGTTTATCACTTGCCAAAAAAAAGAGTAGTA
Source organism: Triturus cristatus (assembly GCF_964204655.1). Taxonomy (NCBI): domain Eukaryota; kingdom Metazoa; phylum Chordata; class Amphibia; order Caudata; family Salamandridae; genus Triturus; species Triturus cristatus. Next base: position 559,988,896 of record NC_140582.1, read on the forward strand.
AGTGTGCTTTCAAATTGGCAAAGAAATTTCGTTTTGTGACTAATATGAAAACATGACTCTGTGTGCAAAAAGCAATTACAGGCAGAGATTTATTGCGTATTGCTCTGGTGATTTCACAGTTGCATTAGATGGAAAGGGGGAGCCATTTTTTGGTGCAGAAGCAGACTCTTAGCACACACCCAGCTGCTTACCCTGTGGAATCATGCACAGTATTCACAAGCGAGTGGGATTTGAGGTTTCAGTCAGTAATGCAAAAACATTCAGCATCACTAAGGCTGGTTGCCCTTGCTGGAGTGTAGTCAGTCACCCAGGTTACACATGGTGCTGGTCTGAAAAAGCATTTTGGACATGTGCTTTTTTAAGAATCTGAAAAGTGGATTCAAAATGTGTCAGTCTGTAAAAGTGTTTATCACTTGCCAAAAAAAAGAGTAGTAAGTGTGCTTTCAAATTGGCAAAGAAATTTCGTTTTGTGACTAATATGAAAACATGACTCTGTGTGCAAAAAGGAATTACAGGCAGAGATTTATTGCGTATTGCTATGGTGATTTCACAGTTGCATTAGATGGAAAGGGGGAGCCATTTTTTGGTGCAGAAGCAGACTCTTAGCACACACCCAGCTGCTTACCCTGTGGAATCATGCACAGTATTCACAAGCGAGTGGGGTTTGAGGCTTCAGTCAGTAATGCAAATACATTCAGCATCACTAAGGCTGGTTGCCCTTGCTGGAGTGTAGTCAGTCACCCAGGTTACACATGGTGCTGGTCTGAAAAAGCAGTTTGGACATGTGCTTTTTTAAGAATCTAAAAAGTGGATTCAAAATGTGTCAGTCTGTAAAAGTGTTTATCACTTGCCAAAAAAAAGAGTAGTAAGTGTGCTTTCAAATTGGCAAAGAAATTTCGTTTTGTGACTAATATGAAAACATGACTCTGTGTGCAAAGAGGAATTACAGGCAGAGATTTATTGCGTATTGCTCTGGTGATTTCACAGTTGCATTAGATGGAAAGGGGGAGCCATTTTTTGGTGCAGAAGCAGACTCTTAGCACACACCCAGCTGCTTACCCTGTGGAATCATGCACAGTATTCACAAGCGAGTGGGGTTTGAGGTTTCAGTCAGTAATGCAAATACATTCAGCATCACTAAGGCTGGTTGCCCTTGCTGGAGTGTAGTCAGTCACCCAGGTTACACATGGTGCTGGTCTGAAAAAGCAGTTTGGACATGTGCTTTTTTAAGAATCTAAAAAGTGGATTCAAAATGTGTCAGTCTGTAAAAGTGTTTATCACTTGCCAAAAAAAAGAGTAGTAAGTGTGCTTTCAAATTGGCAAAGAAATTACGTTTTGTGACTAATATGAAAACATGACTCTATGTGCAAAAAGGAATTACAGGCAGAGATTTATTGCGTATTGCTCTGGTGATTTCACAGTTGCATTAGATGGAAAGGGGGAGCCATTTTTTGGTGCAGAAGCAGACTCTTAGCACACACCCAGCTGCTTACCCTGTGGAATCATGCACAGTATTCACAAGCGAGTGGGATTTGAGGTTTCAGTCAGTAATGCAAAAACATTCAGCATCACTAAGGCTGGTTGCCCTTGCTGGAGTGTAGTCAGTCACCCAGGTTACACATGGTGCTGGTCTGAAAAAGCAGTTTGGACATGTGCTTTTTTAAGAATCTGAAAAGTGGATTCAAAATGTGTCAGTCTGTAAAAGTGTTTATCACTTGCCAAAAAAAAGAGTAGTAAGTGTGCTTTCAAATTGGCAAAGAAATTTCGTTTTGTGACTAATATGAAAACATGACTCTGTGTGCAAAAAGGAATTACAGGCAGAGATTTATTGCGTATTGCCCTGGTGATTTCACAGTTGCATTAGATGGAAAGGGGGAGCCATTTTTTGGTGCAGAAGCAGACTCTTAGCACACACCCAGCTGCTTACCCTGTGGAATCATGCACAGTATTCACAAGCGAGTGGGGTTTGAGGTTTCAGTCAGTAATGCAAATACATTCAGCATCACTAAGGCTGGTTGCCCTTGCTGGAGTGTAGTCAGTCACCCAGGTTACACATGGTGCTGGTCTGAAAAACCAGTTTGGACATGTGCTTTTTTAAGAATCTGAAAAGTGGATTCAAAATGTGTCAGTCTGTAAAAGTGTTTATCACTTGCCAAAAAAAAGAGTAGTAAGTGTGCTTTCAAATTGGCAAAGAAATTTCGTTTTGTGACTAATATGAAAACATGACTCTGTGTGCAAAAAGGAATTACAGGCAGAGATTTATTGCGTATTGCCCTGGTGATTTCACAGTTGCATTAGATGGAAAGGGGGAGCCATTTTTTGGTGCAGAAGCAGACTCTTAGCACACACCCAGCTGCTTACCCTGTGGAATCATGCACAGTATTCACAAGCGAGTGGGGTTTGAGGTTTCAGTCAGTAATGCAAATACATTCAGCATCACTAAGGCTGGTTGCCCTTGCTGGAGTGTAGTCAGTCACCCAGGTTACACATGGTGCTGGTCTGAAAAACCAGTTTGGACATGTGCTTTTTTAAGAATCTGAAAAGTGGATTCAAAATGTGTCAGTCTCTAAAAGTGTTTATCACTTGCCAAAAAAAAGAGTAGTAAGTGTGCTTTCAAATTGGCAAAGAAATTTCGTTTTGTGACTAATATGAAAACATGACTCTGTGTGCAAAAAGGAATTACAGGCAGAGATTTATTGCGTATTGCTCTGGTGATTTCACAGTTGCCTTAGATGGAAAGGGGGAGCCATTTTTTGGTGCAGAAGCAGACTCTTAGCACACACCCAGCTGCTTACCCTGTGGAATCATGCACAGTATTCACAAGCGAGTGGGGTTTGAGGTTTCAGTCAGTAATGCAAAAACATTCAGCATCACTAAGGCTTGTTGCCCTTGCTGGAGTGTAGTCAGTCACCCAGGTTACACATGGTGCTGGTCTGAAAAAGCAGTTTGGACATGTGCTTTTTTAAGAATCTGAAAAGTGGATTCAAAATGTGTCAGTCTGTAAAAGTGTTTATCACTTGCCAAAAAAAAGAGTAGTAAGTGTGCTTTCAAATTGGCAAAGAAATTTCGTTTTGTGACTAATATGAAAACATGACTCTGTGTGCAAAAAGGAATTACAGGCAGAGATTTATTGCGTATTGCTATGGTGATTTCACAGTTGCATTAGATGGAAAGGGGGAGCCATTTTTTGGTGCAGAAGCAGACTCTTAGCACACACCCAGCTGCTTACCCTGTGGAATCATGCACAGTATTCACAAGCGAGTGGGGTTTGAGGTTTCAGTCAGTAATGCAAATACATTCAGCATCACTAAGGCTGGTTGCCCTTGCTGGAGTGTAGTCAGTCACCCAGGTTACACATGGTGCTGGTCTGAAAAAGCAGTTTGGACATGTGCTTTTTTAAGAATCTGAAAAGTGGATTCAAAATGTGTCAGTCTGTAAAAGTGTTTATCACTTGCCAAAAAAAAGAGTAGGAAGTGTGCTTTCAAATTGGCAAAGAAATTTTGTTTTGTGACTAATATGAAAACATGACTCTGTGTGCAAAAAGGAATTACAGGCAGAGATTTATTGCGTATTGCTCTGGTGATTTCACAGTTGCATTAGATGGAAAGGGGGAGCCATTTTTTGGTGCAGAAGCAGACTCTTAGCACACACCCAGCTGCTTACCCTGTGGAATCATGCACAGTATTCACAAGCGAGTGGGGTTTGAGGTTTCAGTCAGTAATGCAAATACATTCAGCATCACTAAGGCTGGTTGCCCTTGCTGGAGTGTAGTCAGTCACCCAGGTTACACATGGTGCTGGTCTGAAAAAGCAGTTTGGACATGTGCTTTTTTAAGAATCTAAAAAGTGGATTCAAAATGTGTCAGTCTGTAAAAGTGTTTATCACTTGCCAAAAAAAAGAGTAGTAAGTGTGCTTTCAAATTGGCAAAGAAATTTCGTTTTGTGACTAATATGAAAACATGACTCTGTGTGCAAAAAGCAATTACAGGCAGAGATTTATTGCGTATTGCTCTGGTGATTTCACAGTTGCATTAGATGGAAAGGGGGAGCCATTTTTTGGTGCAGAAGCAGACTCTTAGCACACACCCAGCTGCTTACCCTGTGGAATCATGCACAGTATTCACAAGCGAGTGGGATTTGAGGTTTCAGTCAGTAATGCAAAAACATTCAGCATCAATAAGGCTGGTTGCCCTTGCTGGAGTGTAGTCAGTCACCCAGGTTACACATGGTGCTGGTCTGAAAAAGCAGTTTGGACATGTGCTTTTTTAAGAATCTGAAAAGTGGATTCAAAATGTGTCAGTCTGTAAAAGTGTTTATCACTTGCCAAAAAAAAGAGTAGTAAGTGTGCTTTCAAATTGGCAAAGAAATTTCGTTTTGTGACTAATATGAAAACATGACTCTGTGTGCAAAAAGGAATTACAGGCAGAGATTTATTGCGTATTGCTCTGGTGATTTCACAGTTGCATTAGATGGAAAGGGGGAGCCATTTTTTGGTGCAGAAGCAGACTCTTAGCACACACCCAGCTGCTTACCCTGTGGAATCATGCACAGTATTCACAAGCGAGTGGGGTTTGAGGTTTCAGTCAGTAATGCAAATACATTCAGCATCACTAAGGCTGGTTGCCCTTGCTGGAGTGTAGTCAGTCACCCAGGTTACACATGGTGCTGGTCTGAAAAAGCAGTTTGGACATGTGCTTTTTTAAGAATCTAAAAAGTGGATTCAAAATGTGTCAGTCTGTAAAAGTGTTTATCACTTGCCAAAAAAAAGAGCAGTAAGTGTGCTTTCAAATTGGCAAAGAAATTTCGTTTTGTGACTAATATGAAAACATGACTCTGTGTGCAAAGAGGAATTACAGGCAGAGATTTATTGCGTATTGCTCTGGTGATTTCACAGTTGCATTAGATGGAAAGGGGGAGCCATTTTTTGGTGCAGAAGCAGACTCTTAGCACACACCCAGCTGCTTACCCTGTGGAATCATGCACAGTATTCACAAGCGAGTGGGGTTTGAGGTTTCAGTCAGTAATGCAAATACATTCAGCATCACTAAGGCTGGTTGCCCTTGCTGGAGTGTAGTCAGTCACCCAGGTTACACATGGTGCTGGTCTGAAAAAGCAGTTTGGACATGTGCTTTTTTAAGAATCTAAAAAGTGGATTCAAAATGTGTCAGTCTGTAAAAGTGTTTATCACTTGCCAAAAAAAAGAGTAGTAAGTGTGCTTTCAAATTGGCAAAGAAATTACGTTTTGTGACTAATATGAAAACATGACTCTGTGTGCAAAAAGGAATTACAGGCAGAGATGTATTGCGTATTGCTCTGGTGATTTCACAGTTGCATTAGATGGAAAGGGGGAGCCATTTTTTGGTGCAGAAGCAGACTCTTAGCACACACCCAGCTGCTTACCCTGTGGAATCATGCACAGTATTCACAAGCGAGTGGGATTTGAGGTTTCAGTCAGTAATGCAAAAACATTCAGCATCACTAAGGCTGGTTGCCCTTGCTGGAGTGTAGTCAGTCACCCAGGTTACACATGGTGCTGGTCTGAAAAAGCAGTTTGGACATGTGCTTTTTTAAGAATCTGAAAAGTGGATTCAAAATGTGTCAGTCTGTAAAAGTGTTTATCACTTGCCAAAAAAAAGAGTAGTAAGTGTGCTTTCAAATTGGCAAAGAAATTTCGTTTTGTGACTAATATGAAAACATGACTCTGTGTGCAAAAAGGAATTACAGGCAGAGATTTATTGCGTATTGCCCTGGTGATTTCACAGTTGCATTAGATGGAAAGGGGGAGCCATTTTTTGGTGCAGAAGCAGACTCTTAGCACACACCCAGCTGCTTACCCTGTGGAATCATGCACAGTATTCACAAGCGAGTGGGGTTTGAGGTTTCAGTCAGTAATGCAAATACATTCAGCATCACTAAGGCTGGTTGCCCTTGCTGGAGTGTAGTCAGTCACCCAGGTTACACATGGTGCTGGTCTGAAAAACCAGTTTGGACATGTGCTTTTTTAAGAATCTGAAAAGTGGATTCAAAATGTGTCAGTCTGTAAAAGTGTTTATCACTTGCCAAAAAAAAGAGTAGTAAGTGTGCTTTCAAATTGGCAAAGAAATTTCGTTTTGTGACTAATATGAAAACATGACTCTGTGTGCAAAAAGGAATTACAGGCAGAGATTTATTGCGTATTGCCCTGGTGATTTCACAGTTGCATTAGATGGAAAGGGGGAGCCATTTTTTGGTGCAGAAGCAGACTCTTAGCACACACCCAGCTGCTTACCCTGTGGAATCATGCACAGTATTCACAAGCGAGTGGGGTTTGAGGTTTCAGTCAGTAATGCAAATACATTCAGCATCACTAAGGCTGGTTGCCCTTGCTGGAGTGTAGTCAGTCACCCAGGTTACACATGGTGCTGGTCTGAAAAACCAGTTTGGACATGTGCTTTTTTAAGAATCTGAAAAGTGGATTCAAAATGTGTCAGTCTGTAAAAGTGTTTATCACTTGCCAAAAAAAAGAGTAGTAAGTGTGCTTTCAAATTGGCAAAGAAATTTCGTTTTCTGACTAATATGAAAACATGACTCTGTGTGCAAAAAGGAATTACAGGCAGAGATTTATTGCGTATTGCTCTGGTGATTTCACAGTTGCCTTAGATGGAAAGGGGGAGCCATTTTTTGGTGCAGAAGCAGACTCTTAGCACACACCCAGCTGCTTACCCTGTGGAATCATGCACAGTATTCACAAGCGAGTGGGGTTTGAGGTTTCAGTCAGTAATGCAAAAACATTCAGCATCACTAAGGCTTGTTGCCCTTGCTGGAGTGTAGTCAGTCACCCAGGTTACACATGGTGCTGGTCTGAAAAAGCAGTTTGGACATGTGCTTTTTTAAGAATCTGAAAAGTGGATTCAAAATGTGTCAGTCTGTAAAAGTGTTTATCACTTGCCAAAAAAAAGAGTAGTAAGTGTGCTTTCAAATTGGCAAAGAAATTTCGTTTTGTGACTAATATGAAAACATGACTCTGTGTGCAAAAAGGAATTACAGGCAGAGATTTATTGCGTATTGCTATGGTGATTTCACAGTTGCATTAGATGGAAAGGGGGAGCCATTTTTTGGTGCAGAAGCAGACTCTTAGCACACACCCAGCTGCTTACCCTGTGGAATCATGCACAGTATTCACAAGCGAGTGGGGTTTGAGGTTTCAGTCAGTAATGCAAATACATTCAGCATCACTAAGGCTGGTTGCCCTTGCTGGAGTGTAGTCAGTCACCCAGGTTACACATGGTGCTGGTCTGAAAAAGCAGTTTGGACATGTGCTTTTTTAAGAATCTGAAAAGTGGATTCAAAATGTGTCAGTCTGTAAAAGTGTTTATCACTTGCCAAAAAAAAGAGTAGTAAGTGTGCTTTCAAATTGGCAAAGAAATTTTGTTTTGTGACTAATATGAAAACATGACTCTGTGTGCAAAAAGGAATTACAGGCAGAGATTTATTGCGTATTGCTCTGGTGATTTCACAGTTGCATTAGATGGAAAGGGGGAGCCATTTTTTGGTGCAGAAGCAGACTCTTAGCACACACCCAGCTGCTTACCCTGTGGAATCATGCACAGTATTCACAAGCGAGTGGGGTTTGAGGTTTCAGTCAGTAATGCAAATACATTCAGCATCACTAAGGCTGGTTGCCCTTGCTGGAGTGTAGTCAGTCACCCAGGTTACACATGGTGCTGGTCTGAAAAAGCAGTTTGGACATGTGCTTTTTTAAGAATCTAAAAAGTGGATTCAAAATGTGTCAGTCTGTAAAAGTGTTTATCACTTGCCAAAAAAAAGAGTAGTAAGTGTGCTTTCAAATTGGCAAAGAAATTTCGTTTTGTGACTAATATGAAAACATGACTCTGTGTGCAAAAAGCAATTACAGGCAGAGATTTATTGCGTATTGCTCTGGTGATTTCACAGTTGCATTAGATGGAAAGGGGGAGCCATTTTTTGGTGCAGAAGCAGACTCTTAGCACACACTCAGCTGCTTACCCTGTGGAATCATGCACAGTATTCACAAGCGAGTGGGATTTGAGGTTTCAGTCAGTAATGCAAAAACATTCAGCATCACTAAGGCTGGTTGCCCTTGCTGGAGTGTAGTCAGTCACCCAGGTTACACATGGTGCTGGTCTGAAAAAGCAGTTTGGACATGTGCTTTTTTAAGAATCTGAAAAGTGGATTCAAAATGTGTCAGTCTGTAAAAGTGTTTATCACTTGCCAAAAAAAAGAGAAGTAAGTGTGCTTTCAAATTGGCAAAGAAATTTCGTTTTGTGACTAATATGAAAACATGACTCTGTGTGCAAAAAGGAATTACAGGCAGAGATTTATTGCGTATTGCTCTGGTGATTTCACAGTTGCATTAGATGGAAAGGGGGAGCCATTTTTTGGTGCAGAAGCAGACTCTTAGCACACACCCAGCTGCTTACCCTGTGGAATCATGCACAGTATTCACAAGCGAGTGGGGTTTGAGGCTTCAGTCAGTAATGCAAATACATTCAGCATCACTAAGGCTGGTTGCCCTTGCTGGAGTGTAGTCAGTCACCCAGGTTACACATGGTGCTGGTCTGAAAAAGCAGTTTGGACATGTGCTTTTTTAAGAATCTAAAAAGTGGATTCAAAATGTGTCAGTCTGTAAAAGTGTTTATCACTTGCCAAAAAAAAGAGTAGTAAGTGTGCTTTCAAATTGGCAAAGAAATTTCGTTTTGTGACTAATATGAAAACATGACTCTGTGTGCAAAAAGGAATTACAGGCAGAGATTTATTGCGTATTGCTCTGGTGATTTCACAGTTGCATTAGATGGAAAGGGGGAGCCATTTTTTGGTGCAGAAGCAGACTCTTAGCACACACCCAGCTGCTTACCCTGTGGAATCATGCACAGTATTCACAAGCGAGTGGGATTTGAGGTTTCAGTCAGTAATGCAAAAACATTCAGCATCACTAAGGCTGGTTGCCCTTGCTGGAGTGTAGTCAGTCACCCAGGTTACACATGGTGCTGGTCTGAAAAAGCAGTTTGGACATGTGCTTTTTTAAGAATCTGAAAAGTGGATTCAAAATGTGTCAGTCTGTAAAAGTGTTTATCACTTGCCAAAAAAAAGAGTAGTAAGTGTGCTTTAAAATTGGCAAAGAAATTTCGTTTTGTGACTAATATGAAAACATGACTCTGTGTGCAAAAAGGAATTACAGGCAGAGATTTATTGCGTATTGCCCTGGTGATTTCACAGTTGCATTAGATGGAAAGGGGGAGCCATTTTTTGGTGCAGAAGCAGACTCTTAGCACACACCCAGCTGCTTACCCTGTGGAATCATGCACAGTATTCACAAGCGAGTGGGGTTTGAGGTTTCAGTCAGTAATGCAAATACATTCAGCATCACTAAGGCTGGTTGCCCTTGCTGGAGTGTAGTCAGTCACCCAGGTTACACATGGTGCTGGTCTGAAAAACCAGTTTGGACATGTGCTTTTTTAAGCATCTGAAAAGTGGATTCAAAATGTGTCAGTCTGTAAAAGTGTTTATCACTTGCCAAAAAAAAGAGTAGTAAGTGTGCTTTCAAATTGGCAAAGAAATTTCGTTTTGTGACTAATATGAAAACATGACTCTGTGTGCAAAAAGGAATTACAGGCAGAGATTTATTGCGTATTGCCCTGGTGATTTCACAGTTGCATTAGATGGAAAGGGGGAGCCATTTTTTGGTGCAGAAGCAGACTCTTAGCACACACCCAGCTGCTTACCCTGTGGAATCATGCACAGTATTCACAAGCGAGTGGGGTTTGAGGTTTCAGTCAGTAATGCAAATACATTCAGCATCACTAAGGCTGGTTGCCCTTGCTGGAGTGTAGTCAGTCACCCAGGTTACACATGGTGCTGGTCTGAAAAACCAGTTTGGACATGTGCTTTTTTAAGAATCTGAAAAGTGGATTCAAAATGTGTCAGTCTGTAAAAGTGTTTATCACTTGCCAAAAAAAAGAGTAGTAAGTGTGCTTTCAAATTGGCAAAGAAATTTCGTTTTGTGACTAATATGAAAACATGACTCTGTGTGCAAAAAGGAATTACAGGCAGAGATTTATTGCGTATTGCTCTGGTGATTTCACAGTTGCCTTAGATGGAAAGGGGGAGCCATTTTTTGGTGCAGAAGCAGACTCTTAGCACACACCCAGCTGCTTACCCTGTGGAATCATGCACAGTATTCACAAGCGAGTGGGGTTTGAGGTTTCAGTCAGTAATGCAAAAACATTCAGCATCACTAAGGCTTGTTGCCCTTGCTGGAGTGTAGTCAGTCACCCAGGTTACACATGGTGCTGGTCTGAAAAAGCAGTTTGGACATGTGCTTTTTTAAGAATCTGAAAAGTGGATTCAAAATGTGTCAGTCTGTAAAAGTGTTTATCACTTGCCAAAAAAAAGAGTAGTAAGTGTGCTTTCAAATTGGCAAAGAAATTTCGTTTTGTGACTAATATGAAAACATGACTCTGTGTGCAAAAAGGAATTACAGGCAGAGATTTATTGCGTATTGCTATGGTGATTTCACAGTTGCATTAGATGGAAAGGGGGAGCCATTTTTTGGTGCAGAAGCAGACTCTTAGCACACACCCAGCTGCTTACCCTGTGGAATCATGCACAGTATTCACAAGCGAGTGGGGTTTGAGGTTTCAGTCAGTAATGCAAATACATTCAGCATCACTAAGGCTGGTTGCCCTTGCTGGAGTGTAGTCAGTCACCCAGGTTACACATGGTGCTGGTCTGAAAAAGCAGTTTGGACATGTGCTTTTTTAAGAATCTGAAAAGTGGATTCAAAATGTGTCAGTCTGTAAAAGTGTTTATCACTTGCCAAAAAAAAGAGTAGGAAGTGTGCTTTCAAATTGGCAAAGAAATTTTGTTTTGTGACTAATATGAAAACATGACTCTGTGTGCAAAAAGGAATTACAGGCAGAGATTTATTGCGTATTGCTCTGGTGATTTCACAGTTGCATTAGATGGAAAGGGGGAGCCATTTTTTGGTGCAGAAGCAGACTCTTAGCACACACCCAGCTGCTTACCCTGTGGAATCATGCACAGTATTCACAAGCGAGTGGGGTTTGAGGTTTCAGTCAGTAATGCAAATACATTCAGCATCACTAAGGCTGGTTGCCCTTGCTGGAGTGTAGTCAGTCACCCAGGTTACACATGGTGCTGGTCTGAAAAAGCAGTTTGGACATGTGCTTTTTTAAGAATCTAAAAAGTGGATTCAAAATGTGTCAGTCTGTAAAAGTGTTTATCACTTGCCAAAAAAAAGAGTAGTAAGTGTGCTTTCAAATTGGCAAAGAAATTTCGTTTTGTGACTAATATGAAAACATGACTCTGTGTGCAAAAAGCAATTACAGGCAGAGATTTATTGCGTATTGCTCTGGTGATTTCACAGTTGCATTAGATGGAAAGGGGGAGCCATTTTTTGGTGCAGAAGCAGACTCTTAGCACACACCCAGCTGCTTACCCTGTGGAATCATGCACAGTATTCACAAGCGAGTGGGATTTGAGGTTTCAGTCAGTAATGCAAAAACATTCAGCATCACTAAGGCTGGTTGCCCTTGCTGGAGTGTAGTCAGTCACCCAGGTTACACATGGTGCTGGTCTGAAAAAGCAGTTTGGACATGTGCTTTTTTAAGAATCTGAAAAGTGGATTCAAAATGTGTCAGTCTGTAAAAGTGTTTATCACTTGCCAAAAAAAAGAGTAGTAAGTGTGCTTTCAAATTGGCAAAGAAATTTCGTTTTGTGACTAATATGAAAACATGACTCTGTGTGCAAAAAGGAATTACAGGCAGAGATTTATTGCGTATTGCTCTGGTGATTTCACAGTTGCATTAGATGGAAAGGGGGAGCCATTTTTTGGTGCAGAAGCAGACTCTTAGCACACACCCAGCTGCTTACCCTGTGGAATCATGCACAGTATTCACAAGCGAGTGGGGTTTGAGGTTTCAGTCAGTAATGCAAATACATTCAGCATCACTAAGGCTGGTTGCCCTTGCTGGAGTGTAGTCAGTCACCCAGGTTACACATGGTGCTGGTCTGAAAAAGCAGTTTGGACATGTGCTTTTTTAAGAATCTAAAAAGTGGATTCAAAATGTGTCAGTCTGTAAAAGTGTTTATCACTTGCCAAAAAAAAGAGTAGTAAGTGTGCTTTCAAATTGGCAAAGAAATTTCGTTTTGTGACTAATATGAAAACATGACTCTGTGTGCAAAGAGGAATTACAGGCAGAGATTTATTGCGTATTGCTCTGGTGATTTCACAGTTGCATTAGATGGAAAGGGGGAGCCATTTTTTGGTGCAGAAGCAGACTCTTAGCACACACCCAGCTGCTTACCCTGTGGAATCATGCACAGTATTCACAAGCGAGTGGGGTTTGAGGTTTCAGTCAGTAATGCAAATACATTCAGCATCACTAAGGCTGGTTGCCCTTGCTGGAGTGTAGTCAGTCACCCAGGTTACACATGGTGCTGGTCTGAAAAAGCAGTTTGGACATGTGCTTTTTTAAGAATCTAAAAAGTGGATTCAAAATGTGTCAGTCTGTAAAAGTGTTTATCACTTGCCAAAAAAAAGAGTAGTAAGTGTGCTTTCAAATTGGCAAAGAAATTACGTTTTGTGACTAATATGAAAACATGACTCTGTGTGCAAAAAGGAATTACAGGCAGAGATTTATTGCGTATTGCTCTGGTGATTTCACAGTTGCATTAGATGGAAAGGGGGAGCCATTTTTTGGTGCAGAAGCAGACTCTTAGCACACACCCAGCTGCTTACCCTGTGGAATCATGCACAGTATTCACAAGCGAGTGGGATTTGAGGTTTCAGTCAGTAATGCAAAAACATTCAGCATCACTAAGGCTGGTTGCCCTTGCTGGAGTGTAGTCAGTCACCCAGGTTACACATGGTGCTGGTCTGAAAAAGCAGTTTGGACATGTGCTTTTTTAAGAATCTGAAAAGTGGATTCAAAATGTGTCAGTCTGTAAAAGTGTTTATCACTTGCCAAAAAAAAGAGTAGTAAGTGTGCTTTCAAATTGGCAAAGAAATTTCGTTTTGTGACTAATATGAAAACATGACTCTGTGTGCAAAAAGGAATTACAGGCAGAGATTTATTGCGTATTGCCCTGGTGATTTCACAGTTGCATTAGATGGAAAGGGGGAGCCATTTTTTGGTGCAGAAGCAGACTCTTAGCACACACCCAGCTGCTTACCCTGTGGAATCATGCACAGTATTCACAAGCGAGTGGGGTTTGAGGTTTCAGTCAGTAATGCAAATACATTCAGCATCACTAAGGCTGGTTGCCCTTGCTGGAGTGTAGTCAGTCACCCAGGTTACACATGGTGCTGGTCTGAAAAACCAGTTTGGACATGTGCTTTTTTAAGAATCTGAAAAGTGGATTCAAAATGTGTCAGTCTGTAAAAGTGTTTATCACTTGCCAAAAAAAAGAGTAGTAAGTGTGCTTTCAAATTGGCAAAGAAATTTCGTTTTGTGACTAATATGAAAACATGACTCTGTGTGCAAAAAGGAATTACAGGCAGAGATTTATTGCGTATTGCCCTGGTGATTTCACAGTTGCATTAGATGGAAAGGGGGAGCCATTTTTTGGTGCAGAAGCAGACTCTTAGCACACACCCAGCTGCTTACCCTGTGGAATCATGCACAGTATTCACAAGCGAGTGGGGTTTGAGGTTTCAGTCAGTAATGCAAATACATTCAGCATCACTAAGGCTGGTTGCCCTTGCTGGAGTGTAGTCAGTCACCCAGGTTACACATGGTGCTGGTCTGAAAAACCAGTTTGGACATGTGCTTTTTTAAGAATCTGAAAAGTGGATTCAAAATGTGTCAGTCTGTAAAAGTGTTTATCACTTGCCAAAAAAAAGAGTAGTAAGTGTGCTTTCAAATTGGCAAAGAAATTTCGTTTTGTGACTAATATGAAAACATGACTCTGTGTGCAAAAAGGAATTACAGGCAGAGATTTATTGCGTATTGCTCTGGTGATTTCACAGTTGCCTTAGATGGAAAGGGGGAGCCATTTTTTGGTGCAGAAGCAGACTCTTAGCACACACCCAGCTGCTTACCCTGTGGAATCATGCACAGTATTCACAAGCGAGTGGGGTTTGAGGTTTCAGTCAGTAATGCAAAAACATTCAGCATCACTAAGGCTTGTTGCCCTTGCTGGAGTGTAGTCAGTCACCCAGGTTACACATGGTGCTGGTCTGAAAAAGCAGTTTGGACATGTGCTTTTTTAAGAATCTGAAAAGTGGATTCAAAATGTGTCAGTCTGTAAAAGTGTTTATCACTTGCCAAAAAAAAGAGTAGTAAGTGTGCTTTCAAATTGGCAAAGAAATTTCGTTTTGTGACTAATATGAAAACATGACTCTGTGTGCAAAAAGGAATTACAGGCAGAGATTTATTGCGTATTGCTATGGTGATTTCACAGTTGCATTAGATGGAAAGGGGGAGCCATTTTTTGGTGCAGAAGCAGACTCTTAGCACACACCCAGCTGCTTACCCTGTGGAATCATGCACAGTATTCACAAGCGAGTGGGGTTTGAGGTTTCAGTCAGTAATGCAAATACATTCAGCATCACTAAGGCTGGTTGCCCTTGCTGGAGTGTAGTCAGTCACCCAGGTTACACATGGTGCTGGTCTGAAAAAGCAGTTTGGACATGTGCTTTTTTAAGAATCTGAAAAGTGGATTCAAAATGTGTCAGTCTGTAAAAGTGTTTATCACTTGCCAAAAAAAAGAGTAGTAAGTGTGCTTTCAAATTGGCAAAGAAATTTTGTTTTGTGACTAATATGAAAACATGACTCTGTGTGCAAAAAGGAATTACAGGCAGAGATTTATTGCGTATTGCTCTGGTGATTTCACAGTTGCATTAGATGGAAAGGGGGAGCCATTTTTTGGTGCAGAAGCAGACTCTTAGCACACACCCAGCTGCTTACCCTGTGGAATCATGCACAGTATTCACAAGCGAGTGGGGTTTGAGGTTTCAGTCAGTAATGCAAATACATTCAGCATCACTAAGGCTGGTTGCCCTTGCTGGAGTGTAGTCAGTCACCCAGGTTACACATGGTGCTGGTCTGAAAAAGCAGTTTGGACATGTGCTTTTTTAAGAATCTAAAAAGTGGATTCAAAATGTGTCAGTCTGTAAAAGTGTTTATCACTTGCCAAAAAAAAGAGTAGTAAGTGTGCTTTCAAATTGGCAAAGAAATTTCGTTTTGTGACTAATATGAAAACATGACTCTGTGTGCAAAAAGCAATTACAGGCAGAGATTTATTGCGTATTGCTCTGGTGATTTCACAGTTGCATTAGATGGAAAGGGGGAGCCATTTTTTGGTGCAGAAGCAGACTCTTAGCACACACCCAGCTGCTTACCCTGTGGAATCATGCACAGTATTCACAAGCGAGTGGGATTTGAGGTTTCAGTCAGTAATGCAAAAACATTCAGCATCACTAAGGCTGGTTGCCCTTGCTGGAGTGTAGTCAGTCACCCAGGTTACACATGGTGCTGGTCTGAAAAAGCAGTTTGGACATGTGCTTTTTTAAGAATCTGAAAAGTGGATTCAAAATGTGTCAGTCTGTAAAAGTGTTTATCACTTGCCAAAAAAAAGAGTAGTAAGTGTGCTTTCAAATTGGCAAAGAAATTTCGTTTTGTGACTAATATGAAAACATGACTCTGTGTGCAAAAAGGAATTACAGGCAGAGATTTATTGCGTATTGCTCTGGTGATTTCACAGTTGCATTAGATGGAAAGGGGGAGCCATTTTTTGGTGCAGAAGCAGACTCTTAGCACACACCCAGCTGCTTACCCTGTGGAATCATGCACAGTATTCACAAGCGAGTGGGGTTTGAGGTTTCAGTCAGTAATGCAAATACATTCAGCATCACTAAGGCTGGTTGCCCTTGCTGGAGTGTAGTCAGTCACCCAGGTTACACATGGTGCTGGTCTGAAAAAGCAGTTTGGACATGTGCTTTTTTAAGAATCTAAAAAGTGGATTCAAAATGTGTCAGTCTGTAAAAGTGTTTATCACTTGCCAAAAAAAAGAGTAGTAAGTGTGCTTTCAAATTGGCAAAGAAATTTCGTTTTGTGACTAATATGAAAACATGACTCTGTGTGCAAAGAGGAATTACAGGCAGAGATTTATTGCGTATTGCTCTGGTGATTTCACAGTTGCATTAGATGGAAAGGGGGAGCCATTTTTTGGTGCAGAAGCAGACTCTTAGCACACACCCAGCTGCTTACCCTGTGGAATCATGCACAGTATTCACAAGCGAGTGGGGTTTGAGGTTTCAGTCAGTAATGCAAATACATTCAGCATCACTAAGGCTGGTTGCCCTTGCTGGAGTGTAGTCAGTCACCCAGATTACACATGGCGCTGGTCTGAAAAAGCAGTTTGGACATGTGCTTTTTTAAGAATCTGAAAAGTGGATTCAAAATGTGTCAGTCTGTAAAAGTGTTTATCACTTGCCAAAAAAAAGAGTAGTAAGTGTGCTTTCAAATTGGCAAAGAAATTTCGTTTTGTGACTAATATGAAAACATGACTCTGTGTGCAAAAAGGAATTACAGGCAGAGATTTATTGCGTATTGCTCTGGTGATTTCACAGTTGCATTAGATGGAAAGGGGGAGCCATTTTTTGGTGCAGAAGCAGACTCTTAGCACACACCCAGCTGCTTACCCTGTGGAATCATGCACAGTATTCACAAGCGAGTGGGGTTTGAGGTTTCAGTCAGTAATGCAAATACATTCAGCATCACTAAGGCTGGTTGCCCTTGCTGGAGTGTAGTCAGTCACCCAGGTTACACATGGTGCTGGTCTGAAAAAGCAGTTTGGACATGTGCTTTTTTAAGAATCTAAAAAGTGGATTCAAAATGTGTCAGTCTGTAAAAGTGTTTATCACTTGCCAAAAAAAAGAGTAGTAAGTGTGCTTTCAAATTGGCAAAGAAATTACGTTTTGTGACTAATATGAAAACATGACTCTGTGTGCAAAAAGGAATTACAGGCAGAGATTTATTGCGTATTGCTCTGGTGATTTCACAGTTGCATTAGATGGAAAGGGGGAGCCATTTTTTGGTGCAGAAGCAGACTCTTAGCACACACCCAGCTGCTTACCCTGTGGAATCATGCACAGTATTCACAAGCGAGTGGGATTTGAGGTTTCAGTCAGTAATGCAAAAACATTCAGCATCACTAAGGCTGGTTGCCCTTGCTGGAGTGTAGTCAGTCACCCAGGTTACACATGGTGCTGGTCTGAAAAAGCAGTTTGGACATGTGCTTTTTTAAGAATCTGAAAAGTGGATTCAAAATGTGTCAGTCTGTAAAAGTGTTTATCACTTGCCAAAAAAAAGAGTAGTAAGTGTGCTTTCAAATTGGCAAAGAAATTTCGTTTTGTGACTAATATGAAAACATGACTCTGTGTGCAAAAAGGAATTACAGGCAGAGATTTATTGCGTATTGCCCTGGTGATTTCACAGTTGCATTAGATGGAAAGGGGGAGCCATTTTTTGGTGCAGAAGCAGACTCTTAGCACACACCCAGCTGCTTACCCTGTGGAATCATGCACAGTATTCACAAGCGAGTGGGGTTTGAGGTTTCAGTCAGTAATGCAAATACATTCAGCATCACTAAGGCTGGTTGCCCTTGCTGGAGTGTAGTCAGTCACCCAGGTTACACATGGTGCTGGTCTGAAAAACCAGTTTGGACATGTGCTTTTTTAAGAATCTGAAAAGTGGATTCAAAATGTGTCAGTCTGTAAAAGTGTTTATCACTTGCCAAAAAAAAGAGTAGTAAGTGTGCTTTCAAATTGGCAAAGAAATTTCGTTTTGTGACTAATATGAAAACATGACTCTGTGTGCAAAAAGGAATTACAGGCAGAGATTTATTGCGTATTGCTCTGGTGATTTCACAGTTGCCTTAGATGGAAAGGGGGAGCCATTTTTTGGTGCAGAAGCAGACTCTTAGCACACACCCAGCTGCTTACCCTGTGGAATCATGCACAGTATTCACAAGCGAGTGGGGTTTGAGGTTTCAGTCAGTAATGCAAAAACATTCAGCATCACTAAGGCTTGTTGCCCTTGCTGGAGTGTAGTCAGTCACCCAGGTTACACATGGTGCTGGTCTGAAAAAGCAGTTTGGACATGTGCTTTTTTAAGAATCTGAAAAGTGGATTCAAAATGTGTCAGTCTGTAAAAGTGTTTATCACTTGCCAAAAAAAAGAGTAGTAAGTGTGCTTTCAAATTGGCAAAGAAATTTCGTTTTGTGACTAATATGAAAACATGACTCTGTGTGCAAAAAGGAATTACAGGCAGAGATTTATTGCGTATTGCTATGGTGATTTCACAGTTGCATTAGATGGAAAGGGGGAGCCATTTTTTGGTGCAGAAGCAGACTCTTAGCACACACCCAGCTGCTTACCCTGTGGAATCATGCACAGTATTCACAAGCGAGTGGGGTTTGAGGTTTCAGTCAGTAATGCAAATACATTCAGCATCACTAAGGCTGGTTGCCCTTGCTGGAGTGTAGTCAGTCACCCAGGTTACACATGGTGCTGGTCTGAAAAAGCAGTTTGGACATGTGCTTTTTTAAGAATCTAAAAAGTGGATTCAAAATGTGTCAGTCTGTAAAAGTGTTTATCACTTGCCAAAAAAAAGAGTAGTAAGTGTGCTTTCAAATTGGCAAAGAAATTCCGTTTTGTGACTAATATGAAAACATGACTCTGTGTGCAAAAAGCAATTACAGGCAGAGATTTATTGCGTATTGCTCTGGTGATTTCACAGTTGCATTAGATGGAAAGGGGGAGCCATTTTTTGGTGCAGAAGCAGACTCTTAGCACACACCCAGCTGCTTACCCTGTGGAATCATGCACAGTATTCACAAGCGAGTGGGATTTGAGGTTTCAGTCAGTAATGCAAAAACATTCAGCATCACTAAGGCTGGTTGCCCTTGCTGGAGTGTAGTCAGTCACCCAGGTTACACATGGTGCTGGTCTGAAAAAGCAGTTTGGACATGTGCTTTTTTAAGAATCTGAAAAGTGGATTCAAAATGTGTCAGTCTGTAAAAGTGTTTATCACTTGCCAAAAAAAAGAGTAGTAAGTGTGCTTTCAAATTGGCAAAGAAATTTCGTTTTGTGACTAATATGAAAACATGACTCTGTGTGCAAAAAGGAATTACAGGCAGAGATTTATTGCGTATTGCTCTGGTGATTTCACAGTTGCATTAGATGGAAAGGGGGAGCCATTTTTTGGTGCAGAAGCAGACTCTTAGCACACACCCAGCTGCTTACCCTGTGGAATCATGCACAGTATTCACAAGCGAGTGGGGTTTGAGGTTTCAGTCAGTAATGCAAATACATTCAGCATCACTAAGGCTGGTTGCCCTTGCTGGAGTGTAGTCAGTCACCCAGGTTACACATGGTGCTGGTCTGAAAAAGCAGTTTGGACATGTGCTTTTTTAAGAATCTAAAAAGTGGATTCAAAATGTGTCAGTCTGTAAAAGTGTTTATCACTTGCCAAAAAAAAGAGTAGTAAGTGTGCTTTCAAATTGGCAAAGAAATTTCGTTTTGTGACTAATATGAAAACATGACTCTGTGTGCAAAGAGGAATTACAGGCAGAGATTTATTGCGTATTGCTCTGGTGATTTCACAGTTGCATTAGATGGAAAGGGGGAGCCATTTTTTGGTGCAGAAGCAGACTCTTAGCACACACCCAGCTGCTTACCCTGTGGAATCATGCACAGTATTCACAAGCGAGTGGGGTTTGAGGTTTCAGTCAGTAATGCAAATACATTCAGCATCACTAAGGCTGGTTGCCCTTGCTGGAGTGTAGTCAGTCACCCAGGTTACACATGGTGCTGGTCTGAAAAAGCAGTTTGGACATGTGCTTTTTTAAGAATCTAAAAAGTGGATTCAAAATGTGTCAGTCTGTAAAAGTGTTTATCACTTGCCAAAAAAAAGAGTAGTAAGTGTGCTTTCAAATTGGCAAAGAAATTACGTTTTGTGACTAATATGAAAACATGACTCTGTGTGCAAAAAGGAATTACAGGCAGAGATTTATTGCGTATTGCTCTGGTGATTTCACAGTTGCATTAGATGGAAAGGGGGAGCCATTTTTTGGTGCAGAAGCAGACTCTTAGCACACACCCAGCTGCTTACCCTGTGGAATCATGCACAGTATTCACAAGCGAGTGGGATTTGAGGTTTCAGTCAGTAATGCAAAAACATTCAGCATCACTAAGGCTGGTTGCCCTTGCTGGAGTGTAGTCAGTCACCCAGGTTACACATGGTGCTGGTCTGAAAAAGCAGTTTGGACATGTGCTTTTTTAAGAATCTGAAAAGTGGATTCAAAATGTGTCAGTCTGTAAAAGTGTTTATCACTTGCCAAAAAAAAGAGTAGTAAGTGTGCTTTCAAATTGGCAAAGAAATTTCGTTTTGTGACTAATATGAAAACATGACTCTGTGTGCAAAAAGGAATTACAGGCAGAGATTTATTGCGTATTGCCCTGGTGATTTCACAGTTGCATTAGATGGAAAGGGGGAGCCATTTTTTGGTGCAGAAGCAGACTCTTAGCACACACCCAGCTGCTTACCCTGTGGAATCATGCACAGTATTCACAAGCGAGTGGGGTTTGAGGTTTCAGTCAGTAATGCAAATACATTCAGCATCACTAAGGCTGGTTGCCCTTGCTGGAGTGTAGTCAGTCACCCAGGTTACACATGGTGCTGGTCTGAAAAACCAGTTTGGACATGTGCTTTTTTAAGAATCTGAAAAGTGGATTCAAAATGTGTCAGTCTGTAAAAGTGTTTATCACTTGCCAAAAAAAAGAGTAGTAAGTGTGCTTTCAAATTGGCAAAGAAATTTCGTTTTGTGACTAATATGAAAACATGACTCTGTGTGCAAAAAGGAATTACAGGCAGAGATTTATTGCGTATTGCCCTGGTGATTTCACAGTTGCATTAGATGGAAAGGGGGAGCCATTTTTTGGTGCAGAAGCAGACTCTTAGCACACACCCAGCTGCTTACCCTGTGGAATCATGCACAGTATTCACAAGCGAGTGGGGTTTGAGGTTTCAGTCAGTAATGCAAATACATTCAGCATCACTAAGGCTGGTTGCCCTTGCTGGAGTGTAGTCAGTCACCCAGGTTACACATGGTGCTGGTCTGAAAAACCAGTTTGGACATGTGCTTTTTTAAGAATCTGAAAAGTGGATTCAAAATGTGTCAGTCTGTAAAAGTGTTTATCACTTGCCAAAAAAAAGAGTAGTAAGTGTGCTTTCAAATTGGCAAAGAAATTTCGTTTTGTGACTAATATGAAAACATGACTCTGTGTGCAAAAAGGAATTACAGGCAGAGATTTATTGCGTATTGCTCTGGTGATTTCACAGTTGCCTTAGATGGAAAGGGGGAGCCATTTTTTGGTGCAGAAGCAGACTCTTAGCACACACCCAGCTGCTTACCCTGTGGAATCATGCACAGTATTCACAAGCGAGTGGGGTTTGAGGTTTCAGTCAGTAATGCAAAAACATTCAGCATCACTAAGGCTTGTTGCCCTTGCTGGAGTGTAGTCAGTCACCCAGGTTACACATGGTGCTGGTCTGAAAAAGCAGTTTGGACATGTGCTTTTTTAAGAATCTGAAAAGTGGATTCAAAATGTGTCAGTCTGTAAAAGTGTTTATCACTTGCCAAAAAAAAGAGTAGTAAGTGTGCTTTCAAATTGGCAAAGAAATTTCGTTTTGTGACTAATATGAAAACATGACTCTGTGTGCAAAAAGGAATTACAGGCAGAGATTTATTGCGTATTGCTCTGGTGATTTCACAGTTGCATTAGATGGAAAGGGGTAGCCATTTTTTGGTGCAGAAGCAGACTCTTAGCACACACCCAGCTGCTTACCCTGTGGAATCATGCACAGTATTCACAAGCGAGTGGGGTTTGAGGTTTCAGTCAGTAATGCAAATACATTCAGCATCACTAAGGCTGGTTGCCCTTGCTGGAGTGTAGTCAGTCACCCAGGTTACACATGGTGCTGGTCTGAAAAAGCAGTTTGGACATGTGCTTTTTTAAGAATCTGAAAAGTGGATTCAAAATGTGTCAGTCTGTAAAAGTGTTTATCACTTGCCAAAAAAAAGAGTAGTAAGTGTGCTTTCAAATTGGCAAAGAAATTTTGTTTTGTGACTAATATGAAAACATGACTCTGTGTGCAAAAAGGAATTACAGGCAGAGATTTATTGCGTATTGCTCTGGTGATTTCACAGTTGCATTAGATGGAAAGGGGGAGCCATTTTTTGGTGCAGAAGCAGACTCTTAGCACACACCCAGCTGCTTACCCTGTGGAATCATGCACAGTATTCACAAGCGAGTGGGGTTTGAGGTTTCAGTCAGTAATGCAAATACATTCAGCATCACTAAGGCTGGTTGCCCTTGCTGGAGTGTAGTCAGTCACCCAGGTTACACATGGTGCTGGTCTGAAAAAGCAGTTTGGACATGTGCTTTTTTAAGAATCTAAAAAGTGGATTCAAAATGTGTCAGTCTGTAAAAGTGTTTATCACTTGCCAAAAAAAAGAGTAGTAAGTGTGCTTTCAAATTGGCAAAGAAATTTCGTTTTGTGACTAATATGAAAACATGACTCTGTGTGCAAAAAGCAATTACAGGCAGAGATTTTTTGCGTATTGCTCTGGTGATTTCACAGTTGCATTAGATGGAAAGGGGGAGCCATTTTTTGGTGCAGAAGCAGACTCTTAGCACACACCCAGCTGCTTACCCTGTGGAATCATGCACAGTATTCACAAGCGAGTGGGGTTTGAGGTTTCAGTCAGTAATGCAAATACATTCAGCATCACTAAGGCTGGTTGCCCTTGCTGGAGTGTAGTCAGTCACCCAGGTTACACATGGTGCTGGTCTGAAAAAACAGTTTGGACATGTGCTTTTTTAAGAATCTAAAAAGTGGATTCAAAATGTGTCAGTCTGTAAAAGTGTTTATCACTTGCCAAAAAAAAGAGTAGTAAGTGTGCTTTCAAATTGGCAAAGAAATTACGTTTTGTGACTAATATGAAAACATGACTCTGTGTGCAAAAAGGAATTACAGGCAGAGATTTATTGCGTATTGCTCTGGTGATTTCACAGTTGCATTAGATGGAAAGGGGGAGCCATTTTTTGGTGCAGAAGCAGACTCTTAGCACACACCCAGCTGCTTACCCTGTGGAATCATGCACAGTATTCACAAGCGAGTGGGATTTGAGGTTTCAGTCAGTAATGCAAAAACATTCAGCATCACTAAGGCTGGTTGCCCTTGCTGGAGTGTAGTCAGTCACCCAGGTTACACATGGTGCTGGTCTGAAAAAGCAGTTTGGACATGTGCTTTTTTAAGAATCTAAAAAGTGGATTCAAAATGTGTCAGTCTGTAAAAGTGTTTATCACTTGCCAAAAAAAAGAGTAGTAAGTGTGCTTTCAAATTGGTAAAGAAATTTCGTTTTGTGACTAATATGAAAACATGACTCTGTGTGCAAAAAGGAATTACAGGCAGAGATTTATTGCGTATTGCTCTGGTGATTTCACAGTTGCATTAGATGGAAAGGGGGAGCCATTTTTTGGTGCAGAAGCAGACTCTTAGCACACACCCAGCTGCTTACCCTGTGGAATCATGCACAGTATTCACAAGCGAGTGGGATTTGAGGTTTCAGTCAGTAATGCAAAAACATTCAGCATCACTAAGGCTGGTTGCCCTTGCTGGAGTGTAGTCAGTCACCCAGGTTACACATGGTGCTGGTCTGAAAAACCAGTTTGGACATGTGCTTTTTTAAGCATCTGAAAAGTGGATTCAAAATGTGTCAGTCTGTAAAAGTGTTTATCACTTGCCAAAAAAAAGAGTAGTAAGTGTGCTTTCAAATTGGCAAAGAAATTTCGTTTTGTGACTAATATGAAAACATGACTCTGTGTGCAAAAAGGAATTACAGGCAGAGATTTATTGCGTATTGCCCTGGTGATTTCACAGTTGCATTAGATGGAAAGGGGGAGCCATTTTTTGGTGCAGAAGCAGACTCTTAGCACACACCCAGCTGCTTACCCTGTGGAATCATGCACAGTATTCACAAGCGAGTGGGGTTTGAGGTTTCAGTCAGTAATGCAAATACATTCAGCATCACTAAGGCTGGTTGCCCTTGCTGGAGTGTAGTCAGTCACCCAGGTTACACATGGTGCTGGTCTGAAAAACCAGTTTGGACATGTGCTTTTTTAAGAATCTGAAAAGTGGATTCAAAATGTGTCAGTCTGTAAAAGTGTTTATCACTTGCCAAAAAAAAGAGTAGTAAGTGTGCTTTCAAATTGGCAAAGAAATTTCGTTTTGTGACTAATATGAAAACATGACTCTGTGTGCAAAAAGGAATTACAGGCAGAGATTTATTGCGTATTGCTCTGGTGATTTCACAGTTGCCTTAGATGGAAAGGGGGAGCCATTTTTTGGTGCAGAAGCAGACTCTTAGCACACACCCAGCTGCTTACCCTGTGGAATCATGCACAGTATTCACAAGCGAGTGGGGTTTGAGGTTTCAGTCAGTAATGCAAAAACATTCAGCATCACTAAGGCTTGTTGCCCTTGCTGGAGTGTAGTCAGTCACCCAGGTTACACATGGTGCTGGTCTGAAAAAGCAGTTTGGACATGTGCTTTTTTAAGAATCTGAAAAGTGGATTCAAAATGTGTCAGTCTGTAAAAGTGTTTATCACTTGCCAAAAAAAAGAGTAGTAAGTGTGCTTTCAAATTGGCAAAGAAATTTCGTTTTGTGACTAATATGAAAACATGACTCTGTGTGCAAAAAGGAATTACAGGCAGAGATTTATTGCGTATTGCTATGGTGATTTCACAGTTGCATTAGATGGAAAGGGGGAGCCATTTTTTGGTGCAGAAGCAGACTCTTAGCACACACCCAGCTGCTTACCCTGTGGAATCATGCACAGTATTCACAAGCGAGTGGGGTTTGAGGTTTCAGTCAGTAATGCAAATACATTCAGCATCACTAAGGCTGGTTGCCCTTGCTGGAGTGTAGTCAGTCACCCAGGTTACACATGGTGCTGGTCTGAAAAAGCAGTTTGGACATGTGCTTTTTTAAGAATCTGAAAAGTGGATTCAAAATGTGTCAGTCTGTAAAAGTGTTTATCACTTGCCAAAAAAAAGAGTAGGAAGTGTGCTTTCAAATTGGCAAAGAAATTTTGTTTTGTGACTAATATGAAAACATGACTCTGTGTGCAAAAAGGAATTACAGGCAGAGATTTATTGCGTATTGCTCTGGTGATTTCACAGTTGCATTAGATGGAAAGGGGGAGCCATTTTTTGGTGCAGAAGCAGACTCTTAGCACACACCCAGCTGCTTACCCTGTGGAATCATGCACAGTATTCACAAGCGAGTGGGGTTTGAGGTTTCAGTCAGTAATGCAAATACATTCAGCATCACTAAGGCTGGTTGCCCTTGCTGGAGTGTAGTCAGTCACCCAGGTTACACATGGTGCTGGTCTGAAAAAGCAGTTTGGACATGTGCTTTTTTAAGAATCTAAAAAGTGGATTCAAAATGTGTCAGTCTGTAAAAGTGTTTATCACTTGCCAAAAAAAAGAGTAGTAAGTGTGCTTTCAAATTGGCAAAGAAATTTCGTTTTGTGACTAATATGAAAACATGACTCTGTGTGCAAAAAGCAATTACAGGCAGAGATTTATTGCGTATTGCTCTGGTGATTTCACAGTTGCATTAGATGGAAAGGGGGAGCCATTTTTTGGTGCAGAAGCAGACTCTTAGCACACACCCAGCTGCTTACCCTGTGGAATCATGCACAGTATTCACAAGCGAGTGGGATTTGAGGTTTCAGTCAGTAATGCAAAAACATTCAGCATCACTAAGGCTGGTTGCCCTTGCTGGAGTGTAGTCAGTCACCCAGGTTACACATGGTGCTGGTCTGAAAAAGCAGTTTGGACATGTGCTTTTTTAAGAATCTGAAAAGTGGATTCAAAATGTGTCAGTCTGTAAAAGTGTTTATCACTTGCCAAAAAAAAGAGTAGTAAGTGTGCTTTCAAATTGGCAAAGAAATTTCGTTTTGTGACTAATATGAAAACATGACTCTGTGTGCAAAAAGGAATTACAGGCAGAGATTTATTGCGTATTGCTCTGGTGATTTCACAGTTGCATTAGATGGAAAGGGGGAGCCATTTTTTGGTGCAGAAGCAGACTCTTAGCACACACCCAGCTGCTTACCCTGTGGAATCATGCACAGTATTCACAAGCGAGTGGGGTTTGAGGTTTCAGTCAGTAATGCAAATACATTCAGCATCACTAAGGCTGGTTGCCCTTGCTGGAGTGTAGTCAGTCACCCAGGTTACACATGGTGCTGGTCTGAAAAAGCAGTTTGGACATGTGCTTTTTTAAGAATCTAAAAAGTGGATTCAAAATGTGTCAGTCTGTAAAAGTGTTTATCACTTGCCAAAAAAAAGAGTAGTAAGTGTGCTTTCAAATTGGCAAAGAAATTTCGTTTTGTGACTAATATGAAAACATGACTCTGTGTGCAAAGAGGAATTACAGGCAGAGATTTATTGCGTATTGCTCTGGTGATTTCACAGTTGCATTAGATGGAAAGGGGGAGCCATTTTTTGGTGCAGAAGCAGACTCTTAGCACACACCCAGCTGCTTACCCTGTGGAATCATGCACAGTATTCACAAGCGAGTGGGGTTTGAGGTTTCAGTCAGTAATGCAAATACATTCAGCATCACTAAGGCTGGTTGCCCTTGCTGGAGTGTAGTCAGTCACCCAGGTTACACATGGTGCTGGTCTGAAAAAGCAGTTTGGACATGTGCTTTTTTAAGAATCTAAAAAGTGGATTCAAAATGTGTCAGTCTGTAAAAGTGTTTATCACTTGCCAAAAAAAAGAGTAGTAAGTGTGCTTTCAAATTGGCAAAGAAATTACGTTTTGTGACTAATATGAAAACATGACTCTGTGTGCAAAAAGGAATTACAGGCAGAGATTTATTGCGTATTGCTCTGGTGATTTCACAGTTGCATTAGATGGAAAGGGGGAGCCATTTTTTGGTGCAGTAGCAGACTCTTAGCACACACCCAGCTGCTTACCCTGTGGAATCATGCACAGTATTCACAAGCGAGTGGGATTTGAGGTTTCAGTCAGTAATGCAAAAACATTCAGCATCACTAAGGCTGGTTGCCCTTGCTGGAGTGTAGTCAGTCACCCAGGTTACACATGGTGCTGGTCTGAAAAAGCAGTTTGGACATGTGCTTTTTTAAGAATCTGAAAAGTGGATTCAAAATGTGTCAGTCTGTAAAAGTGTTTATCACTTGCCAAAAAAAAGAGTAGTAAGTGTGCTTTCAAATTGGCAAAGAAATTTCGTTTTGTGACTAATATGAAAACATGACTCTGTGTGCAAAAAGGAATTACAGGCAGAGATTTATTGCGTATTGCCCTGGTGATTTCACAGTTGCATTAGATGGAAAGGGGGAGCCATTTTTTGGTGCAGAAGCAGACTCTTAGCACACACCCAGCTGCTTACCCTGTGGAATCATGCACAGTATTCACAAGCGAGTGGGGTTTGAGGTTTCAGTCAGTAATGCAAATACATTCAGCATCACTAAGGCTGGTTGCCCTTGCTGGAGTGTAGTCAGTCACCCAGGTTACACATGGTGCTGGTCTGAAAAACCAGTTTGGACATGTGCTTTTTTAAGAATCTGAAAAGTGGATTCAAAATGTGTCAGTCTGTAAAAGTGTTTATCACTTGCCAAAAAAAAGAGTAGTAAGTGTGCTTTCAAATTGGCAAAGAAATTTCGTTTTGTGACTAATATGAAAACATGACTCTGTGTGCAAAAAGGAATTACAGGCAGAGATTTATTGCGTATTGCCCTGGTGATTTCACAGTTGCATTAGATGGAAAGGGGGAGCCATTTTTTGGTGCAGAAGCAGACTCTTAGCACACACCCAGCTGCTTACCCTGTGGAATCATGCACAGTATTCACAAGCGAGTGGGGTTTGAGGTTTCAGTCAGTAATGCAAATACATTCAGCATCACTAAGGCTGGTTGCCCTTGCTGGAGTGTAGTCAGTCACCCAGGTTACACATGGTGCTGGTCTGAAAAACCAGTTTGGACATGTGCTTTTTTAAGAATCTGAAAAGTGGATTCAAAATGTGTCAGTCTGTAAAAGTGTTTATCACTTGCCAAAAAAAAGAGTAGTAAGTGTGCTTTCAAATTGGCAAAGAAATTTCGTTTTGTGACTAATATGAAAACATGACTCTGTGTGCAAAAAGGAATTACAGGCAGAGATTTATTGCGTATTGCTCTGGTGATTTCACAGTTGCCTTAGATGGAAAGGGGGAGCCATTTTTTGGTGCAGAAGCAGACTCTTAGCACACACCCAGCTGCTTACCCTGTGGAATCATGCACAGTATTCACAAGCGAGTGGGGTTTGAGGTTTCAGTCAGTAATGCAAAAACATTCAGCATCACTAAGGCTTGTTGCCCTTGCTGGAGTGTAGTCAGTCACCCAGGTTACACATGGTGCTGGTCTGAAAAAGCAGTTTGGACATGTGCTTTTTTAAGAATCTGAAAAGTGGATTCAAAATGTGTCAGTCTGTAAAAGTGTTTATCACTTGCCAAAAAAAAGAGTAGTAAGTGTGCTTTCAAATTGGCAAAGAAATTTCGTTTTGTGACTAATATGAAAACATGACTCTGTGTGCAAAAAGGAATTACAGGCAGAGATTTATTGCGTATTGCTATGGTGATTTCACAGTTGCATTAGATGGAAAGGGGGAGCCATTTTTTGGTGCAGAAGCAGACTCTTAGCACACACCCAGCTGCTTACCCTGTGGAATCATGCACAGTATTCACAAGCGAGTGGGGTTTGAGGTTTCAGTCAGTAATGCAAATACATTCAGCATCACTAAGGCTGGTTGCCCTTGCTGGAGTGTAGTCAGTCACCCAGGTTACACATGGTGCTGGTCTGAAAAAGCAGTTTGGACATGTGCTTTTTTAAGAATCTGAAAAGTGGATTCAAAATGTGTCAGTCTGTAAAAGTGTTTATCACTTGCCAAAAAAAAGAGTAGTAAGTGTGCTTTCAAATTGGCAAAGAAATTTTGTTTTGTGACTAATATGAAAACATGACTCTGTGTGCAAAAAGGAATTACAGGCAGAGATTTATTGCGTATTGCTCTGGTGATTTCACAGTTGCATTAGATGGAAAGGGGGAGCCATTTTTTGGTGCAGAAGCAGACTCTTAGCACACACCCAGCTGCTTACCCTGTGGAATCATGCACAGTATTCACAAGCGAGTGGGGTTTGAGGTTTCAGTCAGTAATGCAAATACATTCAGCATCACTAAGGCTGGTTGCCCTTGCTGGAGTGTAGTCAGTCACCCAGGTTACACATGGTGCTGGTCTGAAAAAGCAGTTTGGACATGTGCTTTTTTAAGAATCTAAAAAGTGGATTCAAAATGTGTCAGTCTGTAAAAGTGTTTATCACTTGCCAAAAAAAAGAGTAGTAAGTGTGCTTTCAAATTGGCAAAGAAATTTCGTTTTGTGACTAATATGAAAACATGACTCTGTGTGCAAAAAGCAATTACAGGCAGAGATTTATTGCGTATTGCTCTGGTGATTTCACAGTTGCATTAGATGGAAAGGGGGAGCCATTTTTTGGTGCAGAAGCAGACTCTTAGCACACACCCAGCTGCTTACCCTGTGGAATCATGCACAGTATTCACAAGCGAGTGGGATTTGAGGTTTCAGTCAGTAATGCAAAAACATTCAGCATCACTAAGGCTGGTTGCCCTTGCTGGAGTGTAGTCAGTCACCCAGGTTACACATGGTGCTGGTCTGAAAAAGCAGTTTGGACATGTGCTTTTTTAAGAATCTGAAAAGTGGATTCAAAATGTGTCAGTCTGTAAAAGTGTTTATCACTTGCCAAAAAAAAGAGTAGTAAGTGTGCTTTCAAATTGGCAAAGAAATTTCGTTTTGTGACTAATATGAAAACATGACTCTGTGTGCAAAAAGGAATTACAGGCAGAGATTTATTGCGTATTGCTCTGGTGATTTCACAGTTGCATTAGATGGAAAGGGGGAGCCATTTTTTGGTGCAGAAGCAGACTCTTAGCACACACCCAGCTGCTTACCCTGTGGAATCATGCACAGTATTCACAAGCGAGTGGGGTTTGAGGTTTCAGTCAGTAATGCAAATACATTCAGCATCACTAAGGCTGGTTGCCCTTGCTGGAGTGTAGTCAGTCACCCAGGTTACACATGGTGCTGGTCTGAAAAAGCAGTTTGGACATGTGCTTTTTTAAGAATCTAAAAAGTGGATTCAAAATGTGTCAGTCTGTAAAAGTGTTTATCACTTGCCAAAAAAAAGAGTAGTAAGTGTGCTTTCAAATTGGCAAAGAAATTTCGTTTTGTGACTAATATGAAAACATGACTCTGTGTGCAAAGAGGAATTACAGGCAGAGATTTATTGCGTATTGCTCTGGTGATTTCACAGTTGCATTAGATGGAAAGGGGGAGCCATTTTTTGGTGCAGAAGCAGACTCTTAGCACACACCCAGCTGCTTACCCTGTGGAATCATGCACAGTATTCACAAGCGAGTGGGGTTTGAGGTTTCAGTCAGTAATGCAAATACATTCAGCATCACTAAGGCTGGTTGCCCTTGCTGGAGTGTAGTCAGTCACCCAGATTACACATGGCGCTGGTCTGAAAAAGCAGTTTGGACATGTGCTTTTTTAAGAATCTGAAAAGTGGATTCAAAATGTGTCAGTCTGTAAAAGTGTTTATCACTTGCCAAAAAAAAGAGTAGTAAGTGTGCTTTCAAATTGGCAAAGAAATTTCGTTTTGTGACTAATATGAAAACATGACTCTGTGTGCAAAAAGGAATTACAGGCAGAGATTTATTGCGTATTGCCCTGGTGATTTCACAGTTGCATTAGATGGAAAGGGGGAGCCATTTTTTGGTGCAGAAGCAGACTCTTAGCACACACCCAGCTGCTTACCCTGTGGAATCATGCACAGTATTCACAAGCGAGTGGGGTTTGAGGTTTCAGTCAGTAATGCAAATACATTCAGCATCACTAAGGCTGGTTGCCCTTGCTGGAGTGTAGTCAGTCACCCAGGTTACACATGGTGCTGGTCTGAAAAACCAGTTTGGACATGTGCTTTTTTAAGAATCTGAAAAGTGGATTCAAAATGTGTCAGTCTGTAAAAGTGTTTATCACTTGCCAAAAAAAAGAGTAGTAAGTGTGCTTTCAAATTGGCAAAGAAATTTCGTTTTGTGACTAATATGAAAACATGACTCTGTGTGCAAAAAGGAATTACAGGCAGAGATTTATTGCGTATTGCTCTGGTGATTTCACAGTTGCCTTAGATGGAAAGGGGGAGCCATTTTTTGGTGCAGAAGCAGACTCTTAGCACACACCCAGCTGCTTACCCTGTGGAATCATGCACAGTATTCACAAGCGAGTGGGGTTTGAGGTTTCAGTCAGTAATGCAAAAACATTCAGCATCACTAAGGCTTGTTGCCCTTGCTGGAGTGTAGTCAGTCACCCAGGTTACACATGGTGCTGGTCTGAAAAAGCAGTTTGGACATGTGCTTTTTTAAGAATCTGAAAAGTGGATTCAAAATGTGTCAGTCTGTAAAAGTGTTTATCACTTGCCAAAAAAAAGAGTAGTAAGTGTGCTTTCAAATTGGCAAAGAAATTTCGTTTTGTGACTAATATGAAAACATGACTCTGTGTGCAAAAAGGAATTACAGGCAGAGATTTATTGCGTATTGCTATGGTGATTTCACAGTTGCATTAGATGGAAAGGGGGAGCCATTTTTTGGTGCAGAAGCAGACTCTTAGCACACACCCAGCTGCTTACCCTGTGGAATCATGCACAGTATTCACAAGCGAGTGGGGTTTGAGGTTTCAGTCAGTAATGCAAATACATTCAGCATCACTAAGGCTGGTTGCCCTTGCTGGAGTGTAGTCAGTCACCCAGGTTACACATGGTGCTGGTCTGAAAAAGCAGTTTGGACATGTGCTTTTTTAAGAATCTGAAAAGTGGATTCAAAATGTGTCAGTCTGTAAAAGTGTTTATCACTTGCCAAAAAAAAGAGTAGTAAGTGTGCTTTCAAATTGGCAAAGAAATTTTGTTTTGTGACTAATATGAAAACATGACTCTGTGTGCAAAAAGGAATTACAGGCAGAGATTTATTGCGTATTGCTCTGGTGATTTCACAGTTGCATTAGATGGAAAGGGGGAGCCATTTTTTGGTGCAGAAGCAGACTCTTAGCACACACCCAGCTGCTTACCCTGTGGAATCATGCACAGTATTCACAAGCGAGTGGGGTTTGAGGTTTCAGTCAGTAATGCAAATACATTCAGCATCACTAAGGCTGGTTGCCCTTGCTGGAGTGTAGTCAGTCACCCAGGTTACACATGGTGCTGGTCTGAAAAAGCAGTTTGGACATGTGCTTTTTTAAGAATCTAAAAAGTGGATTCAAAATGTGTCAGTCTGTAAAAGTGTTTATCACTTGCCAAAAAAAAGAGTAGTAAGTGTGCTTTCAAATTGGCAAAGAAATTTCGTTTTGTGACTAATATGAAAACATGACTCTGTGTGCAAAAAGCAATTACAGGCAGAGATTTATTGCGTATTGCTCTGGTGATTTCACAGTTGCATTAGATGGAAAGGGGGAGCCATTTTTTGGTGCAGAAGCAGACTCTTAGCACACACCCAGCTGCTTACCCTGTGGAATCATGCACAGTATTCACAAGCGAGTGGGATTTGAGGTTTCAGTCAGTAATGCAAAAACATTCAGCATCACTAAGGCTGGTTGCCCTTGCTGGAGTGTAGTCAGTCACCCAGGTTACACATGGTGCTGGTCTGAAAAAGCAGTTTGGACATGTGCTTTTTTAAGAATCTGAAAAGTGGATTCAAAATGTGTCAGTCTGTAAAAGTGTTTATCACTTGCCAAAAAAAAGAGTAGTAAGTGTGCTTTCAAATTGGCAAAGAAATTTCGTTTTGTGACTAATATGAAAACATGACTCTGTGTGCAAAAAGGAATTACAGGCAGAGATTTATTGCGTATTGCTCTGGTGATTTCACAGTTGCATTAGATGGAAAGGGGGAGCCATTTTTTGGTGCAGAAGCAGACTCTTAGCACACACCCAGCTGCTTACCCTGTGGAATCATGCACAGTATTCACAAGCGAGTGGGGTTTGAGGTTTCAGTCAGTAATGCAAATACATTCAGCATCACTAAGGCTGGTTGCCCTTGCTGGAGTGTAGTCAGTCACCCAGGTTACACATGGTGCTGGTCTGAAAAAGCAGTTTGGACATGTGCTTTTTTAAGAATCTAAAAAGTGGATTCAAAATGTGTCAGTCTGTAAAAGTGTTTATCACTTGCCAAAAAAAAGAGTAGTAAGTGTGCTTTCAAATTGGCAAAGAAATTTCGTTTTGTGACTAATATGAAAACATGACTCTGTGTGCAAAGAGGAATTACAGGCAGAGATTTATTGCGTATTGCTCTGGTGATTTCACAGTTGCATTAGATGGAAAGGGGGAGCCATTTTTTGGTGCAGAAGCAGACTCTTAGCACACACCCAGCTGCTTACCCTGTGGAATCATGCACAGTATTCACAAGCGAGTGGGGTTTGAGGTTTCAGTCAGTAATGCAAATACATTCAGCATCACTAAGGCTGGTTGCCCTTGCTGGAGTGTAGTCAGTCACCCAGATTACACATGGCGCTGGTCTGAAAAAGCAGTTTGGACATGTGCTTTTTTAAGAATCTGAAAAGTGGATTCAAAATGTGTCAGTCTGTAAAAGTGTTTATCACTTGCCAAAAAAAAGAGTAGTAAGTGTGCTTTCAAATTGGCAAAGAAATTTCGTTTTGTGACTAATATGAAAACATGACTCTGTGTGCAAAAAGGAATTACAGGCAGAGATTTATTGCGTATTGCTCTGGTGATTTCACAGTTGCATTAGATGGAAAGGGGGAGCCATTTTTTGGTGCAGAAGCAGACTCTTAGCACACACCCAGCTGCTTACCCTGTGGAATCATGCACAGTATTCACAAGCGAGTGGGGTTTGAGGTTTCAGTCAGTAATGCAAATACATTCAGCATCACTAAGGCTGGTTGCCCTTGCTGGAGTGTAGTCAGTCACCCAGGTTACACATGGTGCTGGTCTGAAAAAGCAGTTTGGACATGTGCTTTTTTAAGAATCTAAAAAGTGGATTCAAAATGTGTCAGTCTGTAAAAGTGTTTATCACTTGCCAAAAAAAAGAGTAGTAAGTGTGCTTTCAAATTGGCAAAGAAATTACGTTTTGTGACTAATATGAAAACATGACTCTGTGTGCAAAAAGGAATTACAGGCAGAGATTTATTGCGTATTGCTCTGGTGATTTCACAGTTGCATTAGATGGAAAGGGGGAGCCATTTTTTGGTGCAGAAGCAGACTCTTAGCACACACCCAGCTGCTTACCCTGTGGAATCATGCACAGTATTCACAAGCGAGTGGGATTTGAGGTTTCAGTCAGTAATGCAAAAACATTCAGCATCACTAAGGCTGGTTGCCCTTGCTGGAGTGTAGTCAGTCACCCAGGTTACACATGGTGCTGGTCTGAAAAAGCAGTTTGGACATGTGCTTTTTTAAGAATCTGAAAAGTGGATTCAAAATGTGTCAGTCTGTAAAAGTGTTTATCACTTGCCAAAAAAAAGAGTAGTAAGTGTGCTTTCAAATTGGCAAAGAAATTTCGTTTTGTGACTAATATGAAAACATGACTCTGTGTGCAAAAAGGAATTACAGGCAGAGATTTATTGCGTATTGCCCTGGTGATTTCACAGTTGCATTAGATGGAAAGGGGGAGCCATTTTTTGGTGCAGAAGCAGACTCTTAGCACACACCCAGCTGCTTACCCTGTGGAATCATGCACAGTATTCACAAGCGAGTGGGGTTTGAGGTTTCAGTCAGTAATGCAAATACATTCAGCATCACTAAGGCTGGTTGCCCTTGCTGGAGTGTAGTCAGTCACCCAGGT
The DNA here is from genome assembly GCF_964204655.1 of Triturus cristatus. Taxonomy (NCBI): domain Eukaryota; kingdom Metazoa; phylum Chordata; class Amphibia; order Caudata; family Salamandridae; genus Triturus; species Triturus cristatus. Next base: position 560,023,929 of record NC_140582.1, read on the forward strand.
TACACATGGTGCTGGTCTGAAAAACCAGTTTGGACATGTGCTTTTTTAAGAATCTGAAAAGTGGATTCAAAATGTGTCAGTCTGTAAAAGTGTTTATCACTTGCCAAAAAAAAGAGTAGTAAGTGTGCTTTCAAATTGGCAAAGAAATTTCGTTTTGTGACTAATATGAAAACATGACTCTGTGTGCAAAAAGGAATTACAGGCAGAGATTTATTGCGTATTGCTCTGGTGATTTCACAGTTGCCTTAGATGGAAAGGGGGAGCCATTTTTTGGTGCAGAAGCAGACTCTTAGCACACACCCAGCTGCTTACCCTGTGGAATCATGCACAGTATTCACAAGCGAGTGGGGTTTGAGGTTTCAGTCAGTAATGCAAAAACATTCAGCATCACTAAGGCTTGTTGCCCTTGCTGGAGTGTAGTCAGTCACCCAGGTTACACATGGTGCTGGTCTGAAAAAGCAGTTTGGACATGTGCTTTTTTAAGAATCTGAAAAGTGGATTCAAAATGTGTCAGTCTGTAAAAGTGTTTATCACTTGCCAAAAAAAAGAGTAGTAAGTGTGCTTTCAAATTGGCAAAGAAATTTCGTTTTGTGACTAATATGAAAACATGACTCTGTGTGCAAAAAGGAATTACAGGCAGAGATTTATTGCGTATTGCTATGGTGATTTCACAGTTGCATTAGATGGAAAGGGGGAGCCATTTTTTGGTGCAGAAGCAGACTCTTAGCACACACCCAGCTGCTTACCCTGTGGAATCATGCACAGTATTCACAAACGAGTGGGGTTTGAGGTTTCAGTCAGTAATGCAAATACATTCAGCATCACTAAGGCTGGTTGCCCTTGCTGGAGTGTAGTCAGTCACCCAGGTTACACATGGTGCTGGTCTGAAAAAGCAGTTTGGACATGTGCTTTTTTAAGAATCTAAAAAGTGGATTCAAAATGTGTCAGTCTGTAAAAGTGTTTATCACTTGCCAAAAAAAAGAGTAGTAAGTGTGCTTTCAAATTGGCAAAGAAATTCCGTTTTGTGACTAATATGAAAACATGACTCTGTGTGCAAAAAGCAATTACAGGCAGAGATTTATTGCGTATTGCTCTGGTGATTTCACAGTTGCATTAGATGGAAAGGGGGAGCCATTTTTTGGTGCAGAAGCAGACTCTTAGCACACACCCAGCTGCTTACCCTGTGGAATCATGCACAGTATTCACAAGCGAGTGGGATTTGAGGTTTCAGTCAGTAATGCAAAAACATTCAGCATCACTAAGGCTGGTTGCCCTTGCTGGAGTGTAGTCAGTCACCCAGGTTACACATGGTGCTGGTCTGAAAAAGCAGTTTGGACATGTGCTTTTTTAAGAATCTGAAAAGTGGATTCAAAATGTGTCAGTCTGTAAAAGTGTTTATCACTTGCCAAAAAAAAGAGTAGTAAGTGTGCTTTCAAATTGGCAAAGAAATTTCGTTTTGTGACTAATATGAAAACATGACTCTGTGTGCAAAAAGGAATTACAGGCAGAGATTTATTGCGTATTGCTCTGGTGATTTCACAGTTGCATTAGATGGAAAGGGGGAGCCATTTTTTGGTGCAGAAGCAGACTCTTAGCACACACCCAGCTGCTTACCCTGTGGAATCATGCACAGTATTCACAAGCGAGTGGGGTTTGAGGTTTCAGTCAGTAATGCAAATACATTCAGCATCACTAAGGCTGGTTGCCCTTGCTGGAGTGTAGTCAGTCACCCAGGTTACACATGGTGCTGGTCTGAAAAAGCAGTTTGGACATGTGCTTTTTTAAGAATCTAAAAAGTGGATTCAAAATGTGTCAGTCTGTAAAAGTGTTTATCACTTGCCAAAAAAAAGAGTAGTAAGTGTGCTTTCAAATTGGCAAAGAAATTTCGTTTTGTGACTAATATGAAAACATGACTCTGTGTGCAAAGAGGAATTACAGGCAGAGATTTATTGCGTATTGCTCTGGTGATTTCACAGTTGCATTAGATGGAAAGGGGGAGCCATTTTTTGGTGCAGAAGCAGACTCTTAGCACACACCCAGCTGCTTACCCTGTGGAATCATGCACAGTATTCACAAGCGAGTGGGGTTTGAGGTTTCAGTCAGTAATGCAAATACATTCAGCATCACTAAGGCTGGTTGCCCTTGCTGGAGTGTAGTCAGTCACCCAGGTTACACATGGTGCTGGTCTGAAAAAGCAGTTTGGACATGTGCTTTTTTAAGAATCTAAAAAGTGGATTCAAAATGTGTCAGTCTGTAAAAGTGTTTATCACTTGCCAAAAAAAAGAGTAGTAAGTGTGCTTTCAAATTGGCAAAGAAATTACGTTTTGTGACTAATATGAAAACATGACTCTGTGTGCAAAAAGGAATTACAGGCAGAGATTTATTGCGTATTGCTCTGGTGATTTCACAGTTGCATTAGATGGAAAGGGGGAGCCATTTTTTGGTGCAGAAGCAGACTCTTAGCACACACCCAGCTGCTTACCCTGTGGAATCATGCACAGTATTCACAAGCGAGTGGGATTTGAGGTTTCAGTCAGTAATGCAAAAACATTCAGCATCACTAAGGCTGGTTGCCCTTGCTGGAGTGTAGTCAGTCACCCAGGTTACACATGGTGCTGGTCTGAAAAAGCAGTTTGGACATGTGCTTTTTTAAGAATCTGAAAAGTGGATTCAAAATGTGTCAGTCTGTAAAAGTGTTTATCACTTGCCAAAAAAAAGAGTAGTAAGTGTGCTTTCAAATTGGCAAAGAAATTTCGTTTTGTGACTAATATGAAAACATGACTCTGTGTGCAAAAAGGAATTACAGGCAGAGATTTATTGCGTATTGCCCTGGTGATTTCACAGTTGCATTAGATGGAAAGGGGGAGCCATTTTTTGGTGCAGAAGCAGACTCTTAGCACACACCCAGCTGCTTACCCTGTGGAATCATGCACAGTATTCACAAGCGAGTGGGGTTTGAGGTTTCAGTCAGTAATGCAAATACATTCAGCATCACTAAGGCTGGTTGCCCTTGCTGGAGTGTAGTCAGTCACCCAGGTTACACATGGTGCTGGTCTGAAAAACCAGTTTGGACATGTGCTTTTTTAAGAATCTGAAAAGTGGATTCAAAATGTGTCAGTCTGTAAAAGTGTTTATCACTTGCCAAAAAAAAGAGTAGTAAGTGTGCTTTCAAATTGGCAAAGAAATTTCGTTTTGTGACTAATATGAAAACATGACTCTGTGTGCAAAAAGGAATTACAGGCAGAGATTTATTGCGTATTGCCCTGGTGATTTCACAGTTGCATTAGATGGAAAGGGGGAGCCATTTTTTGGTGCAGAAGCAGACTCTTAGCACACACCCAGCTGCTTACCCTGTGGAATCATGCACAGTATTCACAAGCGAGTGGGGTTTGAGGTTTCAGTCAGTAATGCAAATACATTCAGCATCACTAAGGCTGGTTGCCCTTGCTGGAGTGTAGTCAGTCACCCAGGTTACACATGGTGCTGGTCTGAAAAACCAGTTTGGACATGTGCTTTTTTAAGAATCTGAAAAGTGGATTCAAAATGTGTCAGTCTGTAAAAGTGTTTATCACTTGCCAAAAAAAAGAGTAGTAAGTGTGCTTTCAAATTGGCAAAGAAATTTCGTTTTGTGACTAATATGAAAACATGACTCTGTGTGCAAAAAGGAATTACAGGCAGAGATTTATTGCGTATTGCTCTGGTGATTTCACAGTTGCCTTAGATGGAAAGGGGGAGCCATTTTTTGGTGCAGAAGCAGACTCTTAGCACACACCCAGCTGCTTACCCTGTGGAATCATGCACAGTATTCACAAGCGAGTGGGGTTTGAGGTTTCAGTCAGTAATGCAAAAACATTCAGCATCACTAAGGCTTGTTGCCCTTGCTGGAGTGTAGTCAGTCACCCAGGTTACACATGGTGCTGGTCTGAAAAAGCAGTTTGGACATGTGCTTTTTTAAGAATCTGAAAAGTGGATTCAAAATGTGTCAGTCTGTAAAAGTGTTTATCACTTGCCAAAAAAAAGAGTAGTAAGTGTGCTTTCAAATTGGCAAAGAAATTTCGTTTTGTGACTAATATGAAAACATGACTCTGTGTGCAAAAAGGAATTACAGGCAGAGATTTATTGCGTATTGCTATGGTGATTTCACAGTTGCATTAGATGGAAAGGGGGAGCCATTTTTTGGTGCAGAAGCAGACTCTTAGCACACACCCAGCTGCTTACCCTGTGGAATCATGCACAGTATTCACAAGCGAGTGGGGTTTGAGGTTTCAGTCAGTAATGCAAATACATTCAGCATCACTAAGGCTGGTTGCCCTTGCTGGAGTGTAGTCAGTCACCCAGGTTACACATGGTGCTGGTCTGAAAAAGCAGTTTGGACATGTGCTTTTTTAAGAATCTGAAAAGTGGATTCAAAATGTGTCAGTCTGTAAAAGTGTTTATCACTTGCCAAAAAAAAGAGTAGTAAGTGTGCTTTCAAATTGGCAAAGAAATTTTGTTTTGTGACTAATATGAAAACATGACTCTGTGTGCAAAAAGGAATTACAGGCAGAGATTTATTGCGTATTGCTCTGGTGATTTCACAGTTGCATTAGATGGAAAGGGGGAGCCATTTTTTGGTGCAGAAGCAGACTCTTAGCACACACCCAGCTGCTTACCCTGTGGAATCATGCACAGTATTCACAAGCGAGTGGGGTTTGAGGTTTCAGTCAGTAATGCAAATACATTCAGCATCACTAAGGCTGGTTGCCCTTGCTGGAGTGTAGTCAGTCACCCAGGTTACACATGGTGCTGGTCTGAAAAAGCAGTTTGGACATGTGCTTTTTTAAGAATCTAAAAAGTGGATTCAAAATGTGTCAGTCTGTAAAAGTGTTTATCACTTGCCAAAAAAAAGAGTAGTAAGTGTGCTTTCAAATTGGCAAAGAAATTTCGTTTTGTGACTAATATGAAAACATGACTCTGTGTGCAAAAAGCAATTACAGGCAGAGATTTATTGCGTATTGCTCTGGTGATTTCACAGTTGCATTAGATGGAAAGGGGGAGCCATTTTTTGGTGCAGAAGCAGACTCTTAGCACACACCCAGCTGCTTACCCTGTGGAATCATGCACAGTATTCACAAGCGAGTGGGGTTTGAGGTTTCAGTCAGTAATGCAAATACATTCAGCATCACTAAGGCTGGTTGCCCTTGCTGGAGTGTAGTCAGTCACCCAGGTTACACATGGTGCTGGTCTGAAAAAGCAGTTTGGACATGTGCTTTTTTAAGAATCTAAAAAGTGGATTCAAAATGTGTCAGTCTGTAAAAGTGTTTATCACTTGCCAAAAAAAAGAGTAGTAAGTGTGCTTTCAAATTGGCAAAGAAATTACGTTTTGTGACTAATATGAAAACATGACTCTGTGTGCAAAAAGGAATTACAGGCAGAGATTTATTGCGTATTGCTCTGGTGATTTCACAGTTGCATTAGATGGAAAGGGGGAGCCATTTTTTGGTGCAGAAGCAGACTCTTAGCACACACCCAGCTGCTTACCCTGTGGAATCATGCACAGTATTCACAAGCGAGTGGGATTTGAGGTTTCAGTCAGTAATGCAAAAACATTCAGCATCACTAAGGCTGGTTGCCCTTGCTGGAGTGTAGTCAGTCACCCAGGTTACACATGGTGCTGGTCTGAAAAAGCAGTTTGGACATGTGCTTTTTTAAGAATCTGAAAAGTGGATTCAAAATGTGTCAGTCTGTAAAAGTGTTTATCACTTGCCAAAAAAAAGAGTAGTAAGTGTGCTTTCAAATTGGCAAAGAAATTTCGTTTTGTGACTAATATGAAAACATGACTCTGTGTGCAAAAAGGAATTACAGGCAGAGATTTATTGCGTATTGCTCTGGTGATTTCACAGTTGCATTAGATGGAAAGGGGGAGCCATTTTTTGGTGCAGAAGCAGACTCTTAGCACACACCCAGCTGCTTACCCTGTGGAATCATGCACAGTATTCACAAGCGAGTGGGGTTTGAGGTTTCAGTCAGTAATGCAAATACATTCAGCATCACTAAGGCTGGTTGCCCTTGCTGGAGTGTAGTCAGTCACCCAGGTTACACATGGTGCTGGTCTGAAAAAGCAGTTTGGACATGTGCTTTTTTAAGAATCTAAAAAGTGGATTCAAAATGTGTCAGTCTGTAAAAGTGTTTATCACTTGCCAAAAAAAAGAGTAGTAAGTGTGCTTTCAAATTGGCAAAGAAATTTCGTTTTGTGACTAATATGAAAACATGACTCTGTGTGCAAAAAGCAATTACAGGCAGAGATTTATTGCGTATTGCTCTGGTGATTTCACAGTTGCATTAGATGGAAAGGGGGAGCCATTTTTTGGTGCAGAAGCAGACTCTTAGCACACACCCAGCTGCTTACCCTGTGGAATCATGCACAGTATTCACAAGCGAGTGGGATTTGAGGTTTCAGTCAGTAATGCAAAAACATTCAGCATCACTAAGGCTGGTTGCCCTTGCTGGAGTGTAGTCAGTCACCCAGGTTACACATGGTGCTGGTCTGAAAAAGCAGTTTGGACATGTGCTTTTTTAAGAATCTGAAAAGTGGATTCAAAATGTGTCAGTCTGTAAAAGTGTTTATCACTTGCCAAAAAAAAGAGTAGTAAGTGTGCTTTCAAATTGGCAAAGAAATTTCGTTTTGTGACTAATATGAAAACATGACTCTGTGTGCAAAAAGGAATTACAGGCAGAGATTTATTGCGTATTGCTCTGGTGATTTCACAGTTGCATTAGATGGAAAGGGGGAGCCATTTTTTGGTGCAGAAGCAGACTCTTAGCACACACCCAGCTGCTTACCCTGTGGAATCATGCACAGTATTCACAAGCGAGTGGGGTTTGAGGTTTCAGTCAGTAATGCAAATACATTCAGCATCACTAAGGCTGGTTGCCCTTGCTGGAGTGTAGTCAGTCACCCAGGTTACACATGGTGCTGGTCTGAAAAAGCAGTTTGGACATGTGCTTTTTTAAGAATCTAAAAAGTGGATTCAAAATGTGTCAGTCTGTAAAAGTGTTTATCACTTGCCAAAAAAAAGAGTAGTAAGTGTGCTTTCAAATTGGCAAAGAAATTACGTTTTGTGACTAATATGAAAACATGACTCTGTGTGCAAAAAGGAATTACAGGCAGAGATTTATTGCGTATTGCTCTGGTGATTTCACAGTTGCATTAGATGGAAAGGGGGAGCCATTTTTTGGTGCAGAAGCAGACTCTTAGCACACACCCAGCTGCTTACCCTGTGGAATCATGCACAGTATTCACAAGCGAGTGGGGTTTGAGGTTTCAGTCAGTAATGCAAATACATTCAGCATCACTAAGGCTGGTTGCCCTTGCTGGAGTGTAGTCAGTCACCCAGGTTACACATGGTGCTGGTCTGAAAAAGCAGTTTGGACATGTGCTTTTTTAAGAATCTAAAAAGTGGATTCAAAATGTGTCAGTCTGTAAAAGTGTTTATCACTTGCCAAAAAAAAGAGTAGTAAGTGTGCTTTCAAATTGGCAAAGAAATTTCGTTTTGTGACTAATATGAAAACATGACTCTGTGTGCAAAAAGCAATTACAGGCAGAGATTTATTGCGTATTGCTCTGGTGATTTCACAGTTGCATTAGATGGAAAGGGGGAGCCATTTTTTGGTGCAGAAGCAGACTCTTAGCACACACCCAGCTGCTTACCCTGTGGAATCATGCACAGTATTCACAAGCGAGTGGGATTTGAGGTTTCAGTCAGTAATGCAAAAACATTCAGCATCACTAAGGCTGGTTGCCCTTGCTGGAGTGTAGTCAGTCACCCAGGTTACACATGGTGCTGGTCTGAAAAAGCAGTTTGGACATGTGCTTTTTTAAGAATCTGAAAAGTGGATTCAAAATGTGTCAGTCTGTAAAAGTGTTTATCACTTGCCAAAAAAAAGAGTAGTAAGTGTGCTTTCAAATTGGCAAAGAAATTTCGTTTTGTGACTAATATGAAAACATGACTCTGTGTGCAAAAAGGAATTACAGGCAGAGATTTATTGCGTATTGCTCTGGTGATTTCACAGTTGCATTAGATGGAAAGGGGGAGCCATTTTTTGGTGCAGAAGCAGACTCTTAGCACACACCCAGCTGCTTACCCTGTGGAATCATGCACAGTATTCACAAGCGAGTGGGGTTTGAGGTTTCAGTCAGTAATGCAAATACATTCAGCATCACTAAGGCTGGTTGCCCTTGCTGGAGTGTAGTCAGTCACCCAGGTTACACATGGTGCTGGTCTGAAAAAGCAGTTTGGACATGTGCTTTTTTAAGAATCTAAAAAGTGGATTCAAAATGTGTCAGTCTGTAAAAGTGTTTATCACTTGCCAAAAAAAAGAGTAGTAAGTGTGCTTTCAAATTGGCAAAGAAATTACGTTTTGTGACTAATATGAAAACATGACTCTGTGTGCAAAAAGGAATTACAGGCAGAGATTTATTGCGTATTGCTCTGGTGATTTCACAGTTGCATTAGATGGAAAGGGGGAGCCATTTTTTGGTGCAGAAGCAGACTCTTAGCACACACCCAGCTGCTTACCCTGTGGAATCATGCACAGTATTCACAAGCGAGTGGGATTTGAGGTTTCAGTCAGTAATGCAAAAACATTCAGCATCACTAAGGCTGGTTGCCCTTGCTGGAGTGTAGTCAGTCACCCAGGTTACACATGGTGCTGGTCTGAAAAAGCAGTTTGGACATGTGCTTTTTTAAGAATCTGAAAAGTGGATTCAAAATGTGTCAGTCTGTAAAAGTGTTTATCACTTGCCAAAAAAAAGAGTAGTAAGTGTGCTTTCAAATTGGCAAAGAAATTTCGTTTTGTGACTAATATGAAAACATGACTCTGTGTGCAAAAAGGAATTACAGGCAGAGATTTATTGCGTATTGCCCTGGTGATTTCACAGTTGCATTAGATGGAAAGGGGGAGCCATTTTTTGGTGCAGAAGCAGACTCTTAGCACACACCCAGCTGCTTACCCTGTGGAATCATGCACAGTATTCACAAGCGAGTGGGGTTTGAGGTTTCAGTCAGTAATGCAAATACATTCAGCATCACTAAGGCTGGTTGCCCTTGCTGGAGTGTAGTCAGTCACCCAGGTTACACATGGTGCTGGTCTGAAAAACCAGTTTGGACATGTGCTTTTTTAAGAATCTGAAAAGTGGATTCAAAATGTGTCAGTCTGTAAAAGTGTTTATCACTTGCCAAAAAAAAGAGTAGTAAGTGTGCTTTCAAATTGGCAAAGAAATTTCGTTTTGTGACTAATATGAAAACATGACTCTGTGTGCAAAAAGGAATTACAGGCAGAGATTTATTGCGTATTGCCCTGGTGATTTCACAGTTGCATTAGATGGAAAGGGGGAGCCATTTTTTGGTGCAGAAGCAGACTCTTAGCACACACCCAGCTGCTTACCCTGTGGAATCATGCACAGTATTCACAAGCGAGTGGGGTTTGAGGTTTCAGTCAGTAATGCAAATACATTCAGCATCACTAAGGCTGGTTGCCCTTGCTGGAGTGTAGTCAGTCAACCAGGTTACACATGGTGCTGGTCTGAAAAACCAGTTTGGACATGTGCTTTTTTAAGAATCTGAAAAGTGGATTCAAAATGTGTCAGTCTGTAAAAGTGTTTATCACTTGCCAAAAAAAAGAGTAGTAAGTGTGCTTTCAAATTGGCAAAGAAATTTCGTTTTGTGACTAATATGAAAACATGACTCTGTGTGCAAAAAGGAATTACAGGCAGAGATTTATTGCGTATGTCTCTGGTGATTTCACAGTTGCCTTAGATGGAAAGGGGGAGCCATTTTTTGGTGCAGAAGCAGACTCTTAGCACACACCCAGCTGCTTACCCTGTGGAATCATGCACAGTATTCACAAGCGAGTGGGGTTTGAGGTTTCAGTCAGTAATGCAAAAACATTCAGCATCACTAAGGCTTGTTGCCCTTGCTGGAGTGTAGTCAGTCACCCAGGTTACACATGGTGCTGGTCTGAAAAAGCAGTTTGGACATGTGCTTTTTTAAGAATCTAAAAAGTGGATTCAAAATGTGTCAGTCTGTAAAAGTGTTTATCACTTGCCAAAAAAAAGAGTAGTAAGTGTGCTTTCAAATTGGCAAAGAAATTTCGTTTTGTGACTAATATGAAAACATGACTCTGTGTGCAAAGAGGAATTACAGGCAGAGATTTATTGCGTATTGCTCTGGTGATTTCACAGTTGCATTAGATGGAAAGGGGGAGCCATTTTTTGGTGCAGAAGCAGACTCTTAGCACACACCCAGCTGCTTACCCTGTGGAATCATGCACAGTATTCACAAGCGAGTGGGGTTTGAGGTTTCAGTCAGTAATGCAAATACATTCAGCATCACTAAGGCTGGTTGCCCTTGCTGGAGTGTAGTCAGTCACCCAGGTTACATATGGTGCTGGTCTGAAAAAGCAGTTTGGACATGTGCTTTTTTAAGAATCTGAAAAGTTGGTTTAAAATGTGTCAGTCTGTAAAAGTGTTTATCACTTGCCAAAAAAAAGAGTAGTAAGTGTGCTTTCAAATTGGCAAAGAAATTTCATTTTGTGACTAATATGAAAACATGACTCTGTGTGCAAAGAGGAATTACAGGCAGAGATTTATTGCGTATTGCTCTGGTGATTTCACAGTTGCATTAGATGGAAAGGGGGAGCCATTTTTTTGTGCAGAAGCACACTCTTAGCACACACCCAGCTGCTTACCCTGTGGAATCATGCACAGTATTCACAAGCGAGTGGGGTTTGAGGTTTCAGTCAGTAATGCAAAAACATTCAGCATCACTAAGGCTGGTTGCCCTTGCTGGAGTGTAGTCAGTCACCCAGGTTACACATGGTGCTGGTCTGAAAAAGCAGTTTGGACATGTGCTTTTTTAAGAATCTGAAAAGTGGATTCATAATGTGTCAGTCTGTAAAAGTACTTTTCACTTGCCTAAAAAGTAGTAGAAAGTATGCTTTGCAATTGGCAAAGAAATTTCGTTTTCTGTCTAATTTCAAAGCATGACTTTGTGTGCACACAGGAATTATTTTTAGATATTTAATTTGTGAAGGTGTTATTGTGATTTTCATTTATAGGAAAGGGGTTTATAGTATTTTAAGATTTCTAAAGAACATAAAAAATGTAGTAATATATTTAAATAAAATAAAGGAATTATTTTTTAGTTTTTTTCAGGTATTGCTGAAGAGCAGTGAACAAAATTTAAGATGCCTACAAAATCCAGAGTAAAGAAAGACCACAAAAAAAACCTATATGTGAAGACAACTGGAGGACCTAAGTTAGTTGGAGATGCTCATGTTGGGAAAAAGAAAAAATCTTCTGGTAAGCAAACAAAAGATTTTTTAAAGAACATATTCAAAAAAAGGAAAAATGTACAAAATGTCTGTACTGGAAAGAATGTTTTCAATAGAAAAGGAGAGGAAAAAATTGAGAATTTAGTTAATGCAAATATACCTTCTGCAACTAAAAAGATTAACTTAAACAGAAAAACAGCGTTTAAAGAGATACGTAGAAAAATGTTTCAGAGAAGAGTTATGTCCAATTTGATAAAGGATGTGAAGAAATATAAGCAAAAGGCTAAATTTTACAAGAGAAAAAAAAGAAATTGAAGCCATTGCAGCAAAGGCATTAGAATTAAAAAGGAAACTATTCATTTTAATTTTGAATAGGATGCGTACATTAGATAAAATGGTTAATGTACTGAAATCACAAAGCAAAAGGAAAAGAGTAGTGAACAGAACAAACTTTTGTAAAGTGTTTTTAGGAAAATGGATGCATAGTTCAAGTAGTGAACCTTTTTTTAATGAAGAGAGCTATTTTCAAAGTAATAGTTTGCTGCATGCAGTTGACACCAGAGGTCGTGCTTACGAAGTGAAAAATGGTTGCATAATGGAGAAGGAGATAATGGTTCCAAGAGATGAGGTACAAGTGATGGCGGATGAGGCTATGGGGAGACGTCCTAAAGCCCCAGTGTACACTTGGAATTGTAGTAGTATTTGCACTGTGCGTCAGGAATCTATTGATAAATTTCGTGAGTTTCTAAGAGAATATAGTAAAAAAAGTGTAAAACAGAAGATTAAGGTGCTTCAAAGTCTAGATCCATGCAGAGTGAGAGAGAATACTGGTTTGCAGGGTCATTCTCTGGCTTGTCTATCTAGAAAAGTGTGTATTAGTGTTTTCCATCATTTTAGAATGCTAGCTGTTCATCATACTGAAATGAGAAAGTTTGTGAGACGGTTGTATTTTGCTAAAAGTCCAGCAATAAAGTTAGATGAATTGAATAGGGCTCTGTTCCGTGGGTCAGTATCAGATGTAGAGAAGGTTGTTGATGAAATTCAGTTTTGTTACTTTGGTCCTGAACAAAACAGTGCAGAAAAGGACACAGTAAATGAGGAAGAAGTGGAAGAGAATGTACAACCATTTGTAAGTAAGACATTTAATGATCACATAACAAAATTTGAAAAAATCTCTAATGAAAGACCAAATATTACTTGTATTTGTTGCCGCAGAACTCATTATAGAAAACAAACCAGGTATGTTGATCTCTATAGAAAAAGTGAAAATGAAGATAATTATAAGTGGAAGGATTTTGCCACATATATATTTCTTGAAAATTGTTTTGAACTGGGTGAAGTTCAGCGTATTTGTAAATACTGTTACAACAAATTAGAAGAAAATAGAATGCCGACCAGAGCTGTACATAATAATTTAGAATTGGATGTTATTCCTGCCGAACTTTCTGAATTAAATACTTATGAGTCTATACTTATTCAATGTGTTCATCCGTTCCAGACCATAGTACGTATGGAGCCCAAAACTGGTAAATTACCTCCTTCAGATTTACTGAGAGGTTTAAAAGGTAGAGTGGTATATTTGCCCTTGGATTTGAAAAAAAATATGGAAACTATTGATGCAGATACTTTGGAAACTGAACCATTAGTTATTCTGGTTAATGGTGTACCTACAAAGAATAAGAAGATTTGGCAGGAGCTGGTAGATGTACGGAAAGTACAAAGAGCAAATTTGTATTTGAAAAGGAATAACAAATGGTATGAATCAATTTATATAGAAGAAGAAGAAGAAGAAGAAGAAGATTTACAAGAAGACACAGAAACACCAACTGGACAAATTGAAAAAGTGGACAAATCAAAGGAAGAAGAAATTTATGAACATTTTAGCATAAATCCTCTTCATTCAAAAGAAGTTATGGGAGACAATATTGATCTGTTTCAGATGAAGAAAGCAAAAGGAACTCCCGTGAGTGTATGGGAGGAGAGCTTGGAAGCTCGATGTTTTCCCCAGCTGTTTCCTAAAGGAAAAGGAGGACGATACGATGAACGTCCAGAACAGATTCCAGCTTCTGAGTATCGGACTACAAGACTATATGCAGAAGAGCCAAGATTTCGACAAAGTATTCCTTATTTGTTCCATCTTTTATTTGAAAGCGACTTGTCTGCATTATCATATGCAGTAAATCACATTTTAAAAAGTGGAGTACATTTACAAAATGTGTCTGCTAAGGATTTTATGGAGAAAGTTCAGCACCGAGATGATCATTTGGAAACACAACTGATCAATCTGATGGCTTGTCAGCGTGGGACTAATGAATATTGGTACCGACGCCATGGTGAATTAAAATGCATGTTACGGAATTTAGGAACACCAACATGGTTCGTTACCCTAAGCTGTGCTGAGTACGCTTGGGATGATTTACTGGATTTTCTACGAGAGGCAAATTCAAACATTAAAAACATCGAATACAAGACAGCAGGAGAACTGTGCTCATTGGATCCGGTTAATGTTTGCAGATATTTCAATCATAGATTTGAGGCTATGATGTCCTTCATCTGCAATAAAAAAAATCCACCTCTAGGAGAAGTAGTGGATTTCTTTTGGAGAAAAGAGTACCAGGCAAGAGGTGCTCCTCATATTCATATGCTGTTGTGGATCAAGGATGCCCCAAAGTTTGGAACAGATGCTGATGAAGCAGTGTTATCTTACATTGAAGAATATGCAACATGTGCTATACCAAAAAGCACAGAAGAGAAAAAGTTAAAGGAGCAGGTTTTACGTTTCCAAAGTCATCGGTGTGGAAAATACTGTCGACGGAAATACAAGAGCAAAGATAAATACTACACTAAGGTGCCGATCACGATCCGGTAAAAAATTCCCCCGTGCGACTCGTATCGGGTCTTTTTACCGTACGAATCGTACAAGTGCCGTACGAACTGGCAATCACGATTCGCATGGTAAAAAGTCCATACGAACCGCACTGGGAATCATTCCCCACACGTCCTCGGGTCGGAAAATGTGTCCGACACGTCCTCGGACGATTTACCTTACAAACGTGAAAAGCCAAGTCCGACCGAGGAATCACGATCCATCCCGTGCGTCCGAGGTTACAACCGTATGGAAAAAACACCGTCCGCACCGAACTCCTACAGCAACCATGGAGACATGTGCCCGCATACGCGCCCAACACTCCCCCCAGCCCCCGTACGTCCGACACGTACCCCCCGTATATGTATACCCCCACCCGTCTAGGTACACCCCAGTACGTTCCAGTCGAACCCCCACCCCAGTACGTGTCATAGCCCCGTCTACCCACACCCCAGTACGTTCCAGTCGTACCCCCACCCCAGTACGTGTCGTACCACCGTCAATGTACACCCCCCCACCCCTGTACGTGTCGTACCACCGTCAATGTACACCCCCCCACCCCAGTACGTGTCGTACCCCCGTGTACCTACACCCCAGTACGTTCGAGCCACACCCCCACCCCAGTACGTGTCATAGCCCCGTCTACCCACACCCCAGTACGTTCCAGTCGTACCCCCACCCCAGTACGTGTCGTACCCCCCGTGTACCTACACCCCAGTACGTGCGAGCCACACCTCCACCCCAGGACGTGTCATAGCCCCGTCTACCCACACCCCAGTACGTTCCAGTCGTACCCCCACCCCAGTACGTGTCGTACCCCCCGTGTACCTACACCCCAGTACGTGCGAGCCACACCCCCACCCCAGGACGTGTCATAGCCCCGTCTACCCACACCCCAGTACGTTCCAGTCGTACCCCCACCCCAGTACGTGTCGTACCCCCCGTGTACCTACACCCCAGTACGTGCGAGCCACACCCCCACCCCAGGACGTGTCATAGCCCCGTCTACCCACACCCCAGTACGTTCCAGTCGTACCCCCACCCCAGTACGTGTCGTACCCCCCGTGTACCTACACCCCAGTACGTGCGAGCCACACCCCCACCCCAGGACGTGTCATAGCCCTGTCCACCCACACCCCAGTACGTTCCAGTCGTACCCCCACCCCAGTACGTGTCGTACCCCCCGTGTACCTACACCCCAGTACGTGCGAGCCACACCCCCACCCCAGGACGTGTCATAGCCCCGTCTACCCACACCCCAGTACGTTCCAGTCGTACCCCCACCCCAGTACGTGTCGTACCCCCCGTGTACCTACACCCCAGTACGTGCGAGCCACACCCCCACCCCAGGACGTGTCATAGCCCCGTCTACCCACACCCCAGTACGTTCCAGTCGTACCCCCACCCCAGTACGTGTCGTACCCCCCGTGTACCTACACCCCAGTACGTGCGAGCCACACCCCCACCCCAGGACGTGTCATAGCCCCGTCTACCCACACCCCAGTACGTTCCAGTCGTACCCCCACCCCAGTACGTGTCGTACCCCCCGTGTACCTACACCCCAGTACGTGCGAGCCACACCCCCACCCCAGGACGTGTCATAGCCCTGTCCACCCACACCCCAGTACGTTCCAGTCGTACCCCCACCCCAGTACGTGTCGTACCACCGTCAATGTACACCCCCCCACCCCAGTACGTGTCGTACCATCGTCCATGTACACCCCCCACCCCTGTACGTGTCGTACCCCCGTGTACCTACACCCCAGTACGTTCCAGTCGTACCCCCACCCCAGTACGTGTCGTACCACCGTCAATGTACACCCCCCCACCCCAGTACGTGTCGTACCATCGTCCATGGACACCCCCCCACCCCTGTACGTGTCGTACCCCCCGTCTACCCACACCCCAGTACGTTCCAGTCGTACCCCCACCCCAGTACGTGTCGTACCACCGTCAATGTACACCCCCCCACCCCAGTACGTGTCGTACCATCGTCCATGGACACCCCCCCACCCCTGTACGTGTCGTACCCCCCATGTACCTACACCCCAGTACGTTCGAGCCACCCCCCCACCCCAGTACGTGTCATAGCCCCGTCTACCCACACCCCAGTACGTTCCAGTCGTACCCCCACCCCAGTACGTGTCGTACCCCCCGTGTACCTACACCCCAGTACGTGCGAGCCACACCCCCACCCCAGGACGTGTCATAGCCCCGTCTACCCACACCCCAGTACGTTCCAGTCGTACCCCCACCCCAGTACGTGTCGTACCCCCCGTGTACCTACACCCCAGTACGTGCGAGCCACACCCCCACCCCAGGACGTGTCATAGCCCCGTCCACCCACACCCCAGTACGTTCCAGTCGTACCCCCACCCCAGTACGTGTCGTACCACCGTCAATGTACACCCCCCCACCCCAGTACGTGTCGTACCATCGTCCATGTACACCCCCCCACCCCTGTACGTGTCGTACCCCCCGTGTACCTACACCCCAGTACGTTCCAGTCGTACCCCCACCCCAGTACGTGTCGTACCACCGTCAATGTACACCCCCCCACCCCAGTACGTGTCGTACCATCGTCCATGGACACCCCCCCACCCCTGTACGTGTCGTACCCCCCGTCTACCCACACCCCAGTACGTTCCAGTCGTACCCCCACCCCAGTACGTGTCGTACCACCGTCAATGTACACCCCCCCACCCCAGTACGTGTCGTACCATCGTCCATGGACACCCCCCCACCCCTGTACGTGTCGTACCCCCCGTGTACCTACACCCCAGTACGTGCGAGCCACACCCCCACCCCAGGACGTGTCATAGCCCCGTCTACCCCCACCCCAGTACGTTCCTGGCGCACCCCCAACACAACCTCCTAAGTACGGAGCGCACCCCATGCCCCAACATCACAACCGCATGTACGAGTCGTACAAAGCCACACACAAGGACATAATCATACAACCAAATGGCCCATGTACACACCGTACACACGCTCAAAACGCACGTACACAACAAGGACAAAACAAAACAACACAACAATACACCATTCGAAAGGCACACAGCCACTAAACATGGCCAACAACCACTAAAATAACACAATCACTGACCTGCAACTGTCAAAAACAAACAGAGGCCCAATACACCACCACTCCTTATAACACACCCACCCAAAATTCAAACACTGCCACACCCACCCATGGACCAATGAAAAGGGCCCACACACACAAACCATGAGCCTTTGCAACAGACCCACTGCTGCCAGACACCACAGAACCAGACTACAAGCGACACCACATCTTACACTTGCACACCTTCACACGACCACCCTCACAAACACCCTCTCATCACATTCACACACACACACAACCATCCACACCCCCCCCCAACATCCACAACCCCCCCACACCCACACCATCCCCACCCAAACCCCTCACCATGCCCACTACCAAGAATCCAAAGTTCAGTCACCGAGAGTTGGAGGTCCTTGTTGATCAAATCCTCAGAGTCGAGCCACAGATCTTTGGAACATTGGTCAGAAGCACCAGCCAGGCAGCCAAAACAGCCATGTGGCAGACCATCGTCGATGCTGTGAATGCTGTTGCGGACACCAGGAGGACCAAGCAGGATTGCCAGAACAGGTGGTACGATCTGCGGAGGAGGGTCAGAGCCAAGAGGCAGGAGGAACACGACCAGGCCAACGCCACCGGAGGAGGGCCCTCCCGCAGAGCCGTACAGTACCATCCCTGGGAGGAGAGGGTGATGGCCATACTGCCGGTGGAGGCAGTTGAAGGAGTAGAAGGACTCCGAGACCCGGGTGAGTACACAAACAACGCACCTCACATGGGGGGAACTGCAACCACAACCATAATTAATAACAGCCACGCAACCACCACAAGCCATCGCATTACTCAACCACACTCCATGAGCAGGCACATGCCACTGCTGCCACCATGCCCCATGCACCCAGCTGGACAATGTCAAGTCACAGGCCACTGAAGACAACAACACATGACACGGTAACCCGGATGGCGGGAGGCTGGGCACCAAGAATCACATAGTGCGACTCCAAAGCAGACAACAATGCCCTCTGCCCATATGGCCTAGGTCACAGCCAGACAAACACTGTGTCCCAACACAGGAATGACTTGCCAGCAAATGGCGGACGCCTTGCATCAACACATGGGGGTGAAGGCACTGTTTAGCACATGCCAGTAGCTAATGAACAGCCAACAGTGTGAAAGAGTGGCAGCACACACAACCACAGCAGCAGCGCACAGACACACAGCAGACAAAATGGGTGCCTGGAGATCAGAAACAAACTCACATCAACAGGCCAAGGGCCACTCAAAGATCTGCTAACAGTGTGTGCCCAGGAAGCTGGGCCAAGGTGACAGAGGGTGACACACGGAGGGAGGGAGAGGGGGACACAGAGGGAGGGAGAGGGAGACTGAGAGGGAGGGAGACGGACAGAGGGAGGAGGCTGACACACAGAGGGAGGGAGAGGGGGACAGAGAGGGAGGGAGAGGGGGACAGAGAGGGAGGGAGACACAGGAAGATGGACAGAGGGAGGAGGCTGACACACAGAGGGAGGGAGAGGGGGACAGAGAGGGAGGGAGAGGGGGACAGAGAGGGAGGGAGACACAGGAAGATGGACAGAGGGAGGAGGCTGACACACAGAGGGAGGGAGAGGGGGACAGAGAGGGAGGGAGAGGGGGACAGAGAGGGAGGGAGACACAGGAAGATGGACACAGGGAGGAGGCTGACACACAGAGGGAGGGAGAGGGGGACAGAGAGGGAGGGAGAGGGGGACAGAGAGGGAGGGAGACACAGGAAGATGGACACAGGGAGGAGGCTGACACACAGAGGGAGGGAGAGGGGGACAGAGAGGGAGGGAGAAGGGGACAGAGAAGGAGGGAGACACAGGGAGAGCAAATCAGTCCTTTGGTGTGTGGGAATGTCTGCTCGTCAGCAGGTGGACTGCGTGCATGTAGACAAGGGTGGCCAGTGCCAGAACCCCCCCTCTTCATCATGGCAAAACGCAGGGCCATGTCACAACCTGTACACGAGCACAAGGACAGCCACCTGCATCATATAAGTGTGTGGATCCACTCCATGTGCACATGTACAGTGCTACAAGGAAGGCGCAAATGCATAGCTCGACACACATGCACACTCCACTGCTGACTGCAGTCACACTTGACGCAGCAAGTAAGACTGTGCCACACATAGTTAAAGGGGCCAAATTGGTGCCCAAGGGACACACACATGCACAAGTGCACTGTGAGTGGAATGCAAGACAGATCCTAATTCCAAGAGGAAATGTGCCAACTTTGTAACGGATGAAACATGGATGTTGCATGGATCCAAATTAACATTTTCTCTCTCACACACAGGTCAACGTCGTGCTGCACCCCCCAACACTGGGGGGGAACACTCACAGGACCCGGATCTGCAGGAGACCGATCCCACCGGCAGCGACCACTCTCACCACTCTGCGGACGACCCCGACCGACCTGGCCCCTCTGGTGTCCAACCACCTGCAGCACCTGCGTCAGGTACAACCGTGCCAACCACCACCCCCACTCCTGCCACATCCCAGGAGACACCCAGGATCCCTGCCCCAACACCACAATGCAGCCAGGCTCGCCAGGAGGGACACGGTGTCCCGGGCACCCAGGAGGAGGCAGGCGACAACGCCAATGCCACCCCTCAGGGGTCCCGGAGACCCGATGTGCCCACAAGTGCAGGCCAGACGCAAGTGGGCAGGGGTGGTGGGAGTGGAGGACGGCGGAGGCGCGAGCCTGACCAGTTGGCTGGGGATCCGGTATTTTCCCATGTCCGTAACATCCTGGACTCATACCGGCAGGACACCACGGGCATGGCCCAGGTTGTGTCCGTCCTCGAGGGGATCAAGGTCCAGCAGGCCCAGCAACATGCGGAGCTAATAGCCTGTCTACAGGGACACCAACGGAGGATGGAGGACAGACAGGCTGAGCAAGTGACGGCGTCCCAGGGGATTCACGCTGAACTCCGTCGGATGGCCGACACCATGGCCGACCCTCCCTGTGCCAGAAGGCGGAGAACATCACCACCCACAGGGAGGGATCATGAGGAGGAGGAGGAAACATCCGACGGAGCATCCCAGACGTCGTCACGGCCTGCTGCTGAGGTTCCCCGCAGGAAGCCGGGTCGTCCACGGAAAGGACCGTGAGGGTGGCTGCTACATCACCATCTCCCAGGACACCTGGCCTGGCACCTGGCCCACTGGAGCAACAGCATCACAGCATCAAGAGACATTCTCTGCCACATGGCCCTGCTGGTCACTGGCTGACCAATGTTGACAAAGACTGTGGCATGGACTCTGAGGATTTCCAATGGCAAGGACACCAACTCCCCTACTGAACTTTGGATTCCCTAATCCCGGAAAGCCCCTCACTTTGTCCCCCCCCCCCCCAATAATAAATCACACTATTAAGAGTAGATGCCTGCTGGTAGCATTATTACCTAACATGTGTCTTGTACAGTCTAAACATGCCTGAGTCATCTGTTCACTTCAACCATCCACACCCTGGGGCCTGAGTCTGGCACAGGACACATGGGTCACAGTTTTTTAGGCAAGACAGACATGGAGCACCATACACACCCGTGATGGTCAGAACCAGCTGAGGGGGTGGCCGAACAACCGTGCTGACAGACACATTGAGTACAGCAACAGTCATGCGCAGAGGTCAGGGATCCTGGCCCGTGTCCTGGGGGGCACCCAGGTATGTGTAGACAGGTGGCAGAACCATGTCCTGCAAGCTTGAGTCCGGTGGATGCAGAGAATGGGGTCATGGACAACGTTGGATGCATGGGGATGGCACATGTCACAATACCCACACAGTCATGGACATCATGCCCAATACACAGTCTCAGCACACACACACAGCTTGCATCTTGCCACTCGACACATTGACACATAGCCACAATCAGGGAATACCATGCCAGACATGCAGGATGCACCGTGGCAACACACCAGCATTGACTGAGAAGAGGCACCTTGGAGGCATAGGGACACCTTTAATAGTCATGTTTTTGGGATTGCAGAGGCAACTTGAAGTACACATGAACACATCATGTGGAGTAACATGTGGCTCCAACACTGGCACCCCCCTTCTGCAGCACAAATGCGTGATAGCCATGGAACTGGCACACAAGTGTCGGCTAACAGCTAAATACCCACAGCTGCTCACGGAGAGACTGCCATACACCATACATCCGCTGATGTGGAAGTCCCACGCCATGTCAAGACAATGTTAACCGTATGTGTCCGAGGGCAGTGTCACACACATTGATGCCTTCATCACAATCCACTATCCCATCACTGATGACTGACAACCAGGCAGCCCATCTATTCAGGTGTACCCAGCTGCATGTCGTGTCCCATGGGGATGCCACATGTCTGCAGAGGAACCAAACCCCGACCGGGGCAGTGTGCACACATCGTGAACAACTGCCACACCCAATACACCCCAGATGCATCCCTTACCCCATGGAGACTTCCAAACGTGTCCGTGCCTGTAACGCTGAGTCAGCCCACGATGCCATGTCCATGAGGAATAGCAGTGCCACAACAATGCAACCAGAAGACGGCATGCGCAGGTACCTGGGGAAGAGAGACACACAAGAAGTCAGCCACAAAAAGCACAGCCACTTGCATGTGCATTGACTCGACACATGTATGGATGACAACATGCTAGGTCACAATTATGAGTGGGGAAATACTACCATCACTGCCACCATCACTCCAGTGACACACCCACACACACCTCTGACTCACGTGCCATACATGCAGGTGGAGACACGCATCACAACACATGCCACACGGGGACCAAGGCGTGCACACTCAGACACTGGTACTCACCACTAAGCAAAGAAGTCGCGTATGAGCCGAGTCCGGATGTCCTCTTGCGGCTCCACATCCTCCACATCACTAGCCCCATTGCCAAGCCCTTCGTCCTCCACGGGTGGATGGTCCTCGTCATGTTGATTCAGGATGAGTGGCACAGCTCTTTCAACTGCCATGTTGTGCAGCATGCAGCAGACCATGAAGATCTTGCAAACCTTTGCCGGGGCATATGGGAGTGCGCCGCCGGTCTTGTGGAGGCACCGGAATCGGCTCTTCAGCATGCCAAACGTCCTCTCTATCACTCGCCTTGTCCGGCCATGGGCGGTGTTGTAGCGGAGCTGGGCCGGCGTGATGGGGTTGCGGAGAGGTGTCAGCAGCCAAGGCATGTTGGGATAGCCAGCGTCCCCTAAATGGAAAGCACATGGATATCGTTAGAACTGGCGAAGAGGTAGTGCTGCTCGGCCAAACAGAATACAGGACAGACAGACTGTACCCACCAACAACACATGCCCGTTCGTTGCGCAGCTGCATCATCATATCAGGCATCCCGCTACGCCTCATGATGTAGGCATCGTGTGCTGATCCTGGGAAACGAGCACAGACATGTGAAATCACCATGTTGGACAGACACACCACAAGGGCATTGATGGAGTGGTAGTGCTTCCGATTGCGGTACGCCACCTCCCGTGCGTGTGGTGGTACCAAACCTACATGTGTCCCATCTATGGACCCAATGACATGGGGCATCCCTCCCAGGGCATAGAAACCACGCTTGACCTCAGTCATCTGTTCAGGGGTTGGGAACTTGATGAAGTCATCCAGGTGAATCAACATGGCCTCCAAGAAATCATGCAGCACACCGCTGAACATGCTCTGGGACATGCCACCAACATGAGCTATGGTATTTTGGAAGGTACCCGTGGCAAGGAAATGTAGGGCAGCCATTACCTTCAGCTGGGGTGTCAGTGCCGTAGGATACCTGTGCTGCGGTTGCAGGTGTGGTGCCAGTCTCGCCGTCAGCTCCAGAATCAACGGTTGGGTGAAGCGGTAGAGCCGGATCCTGTCATTCTCCTGCATGGTGGCCAAGTCTGGAATTCTTCGGGCAACAGGAGGCGCTCTGCAGTAATTTGGAAGTGACAAGGAAGAGTGAGTGCACTACGAGAACAACTCATGTCTACTGAGCACATGTAAATCTGGCAATACACACATGCCACATAGGGAGTCAGGCATGTGCTACATGCCCAGGACACGTATGGATGCAAGGTGACACTCCTTCCAAGACCCAGCTACACACGGTGATTGAGAACCTCCCCATGCCACGCCATGGAAATAGCTGTGTCCCAGTGCAAGTGCACTGCCCGACGCAAGACAGGAGTGACATACACCCACACATCAGCAGAAGTGTGATGCCGATTGCAGAGACTGGCAGCGGAACACCTGAGCCACAGGTCACATGACATTACACTAGTCCAGCCCACACACCTTGCCATGAAGGTGCACATGTCATGACTCACCACACATTCCTTGTGAGTTTGCTGACATGGCCTTGTCACGCTACTCCGTGTCCCTTGCATACATGTGCACCTCACATCCGATAACACATGTGGCATGGTGTTGGGAACAGTGTGCAATGACAATCTACACACAGCCACATGTTGGTTGCTGCAACGGCTGCAGCTTTTGAGGGTGCTACAACATCAACCTGATGTAAATCCCGGACACATATATGGCATAGTCACATTGTGCACTGTGGGTAGTGACAAGTCATGTGTCATGACCCCTGTACCGGGCATCATGGGACACTTCCGTGTGTTGGTATCCGTGCCATGCCAGTGACGCTCACCCCAAGTGCGCAGTCCCACATGCACACATGTCAAAGGAGTCAAGGGCATGCCTGGCACACATTGCACCCTCACACAGTACACATGTACACATCTCATCATACATCTGGTGCCTTCTCCACTCAGGAGGCATGTTCCACATCACAGCCTGTGACACCTGTGCCCCACACATGTGGTAATGCACAGACGATGCCTTGATGTCCATTCCTGGACAAGTATGTCCATCCATGGACAAGTATGTCCGCCCTATTCCTACATGTGTGTCGCCTATCACCACAGTGATGTGTAAAATCCGCCGTACTGCTGCTGAGAGGGCCTGTGCATGTTCCCAAATCACTGTGGGAGTGCTGCCGTATGTGTACCCATCGTGATGGCGAGCGTAGATGCGAGTGTACGGTCCGTACCACTACGGGTACGCATACGCGTGCAGACCCATAGTGATAGGGCCGTACACATGCATCTACGCTCACTATCACTATGGGTCTGCACGCGTATGCGTACCCGTAGTGGTACGGACCGTACACTCACATCTACGCTCACTATCACTACGAGTACGCATACGCGTGCAGACCCATAGTGATAGAGAGCGTAGATGCGAGTGTACGGTCCGTACCACTACGGGTACGCATACGCGTGCAGACCCATAGTGATAGTAAGAGTAGATGCGAGTGTACGGTCCGTGCCACTACGGGTACGCATACGCGTGCAGACCCATAGTGATAGAGAGCGTAGATGCGAGTGTACGGTCCGTACCACTACGGGTACGCATACGCGTGCAGACCCATAGTGATAGGGCCGTACACACGCATCTACACTCACTATCACTATGGGTCTGCACGCGTATGCGTACCCGTAGTGGTACGGACCGTACACTCACATCTACGCTCACTATCACTACGAGTACGCATACGCGTGCAGACCCATAGTGATAGAGAGCGTAGATGCGAGTGTACGGTCCGTACCACTACGGGTACGCATACGCGTGCAGACCCATAGTGATAGAGAGCGTAGATGCGAGTGTACGTTCCGTACCACTACGGGTACGCATACGCGTGCAGACCCATAGTGATGGAGAGCGTAGGCATGCATGTACGGGCCGTTGCCATGCATTTGGGGTGCCCTAGGGCCCCCACACGCACCGTACCTGTGTGTGATGCTCCAAATTACATAGGGGACAAGTATTAAGGCCAACATGCATGCTGGTTGTCATGGAGACCAAGTTCAAAATTCGAAATTGTTCTGGAAGGTGCACAGCAGAAGTCAGTTGGAATTTGTCTACTTTGTTGCAATGTGTTTGTGGGGCTGACATCATGCAGGAGAATGAAACCGATAGAGAACCCACAGACTGCTAGGTTTGAAGGGATTGGTGGAAACATAGGATGCAAATGTGAGTGACCAATCTCTCTGTACTCCTGTGCATGAGACTGGGCAGAAGGGCACATATAAGGCAGCCAGGTCCCATGAGGGAGCACTTGCCTGCACATCTTTGCATTCGTCGACCCAGCTGCTGCTACTGATTCCCTGGAACCATGTCAAGGGCTGTGGAGAGGACACAGCCATTCACCCTGGAGGAGAACATGGCTCTGCTGGATGTGATCCTCCCACAGTACTCCATGCTGTATGGGCGACCAGGGTATCAGGTGAGTGCATAGGCCACTGCCACAGACTGTCCCTATGTGGTGACTGTGACTTCTGCCATTGCGTCCAGGTGTAACACACATGCCATGTACTGTCGGGGGGGTCCCAGGGGGGGGGTGCCTGATGTCTCCCAGCAGTGCCCTGAGACAGGAGGGGTGGGGGACTATCACTCACAGCAGTGCCCTGAGACAGGAGGGGTGGGGGCCTATCACTCCCAGCAGTGCCCTGAGACAGGAGGGGTGGGTGCAGAGTCCTCCCAGCAGTGCCCTGAGACAGGAGGGGTGGGTGCAGAGTCCTCCCAGCAGTGCCCTGAGACAGGAGGGGTGGGGGACTTTCACTCACAGCAGTGCCCTGAGACAGGAGGGGTGGGGGCCTATCACTCACAGCAGTGCCCTGAGACAGGAGGGGTGGGGGCCTATCACTCACAGCAGTGCCCTGAGACAGGAGGGGTGGGTGTGATGCACAGTGTAAGCCTTGATCATTGATTGTGACATTGCCATCATTCCACCTGTGTACCCACTGTGGCACGTAGTGCTTTTTCCCTCACCAGGGGATGATGTCCCTATGACAAAGGTGCAATGCGTTGGCTGCATGACATGCCTTGTTGTAACCAGCTAATTTGTACCCATATGTCTCTCTGTGACATGTGGCTGGTGTATTGATGTGGTGTCACTTGTTCCTCCTCACAGGTAGGCGCCACTGCCAAGGAGCAGATCTGGCTGACCGCAGTCAGTGCCGTGAGGGGTGTGGATGGTCGGAGGCGGAGCCTGCCCCAGGTGAGGAAACGCTGGCAGGATATCCGGTGCTGGACGCGGAGGATTGCACGGCTCCTGCTGGGGGACTCACCTGAGAGCCACAAGAACCGCGGCCGCCGCCGTCTGAGCCACCTCCACAGGCGTGTGCTGCCGGTGGTCTTTCCAGACCTGGAGAGGCGCTTACAGGCGATGCAGCAGCCGGAAGGGGGTAGGTACATGTGTGTTTGTTGTGTGTCACCGGCATTTGTAAGGGCACAGTAGCATGAATTCACTGGCAGGGTTTAAAGGTGCTGTGCAGATCCTGTTTGCCCCAGTATAGCGCTGTGCCCCTGCCACACTTCCCCTCCTTGCAATGTGTTCCCTGGTCTGTGTGTAGTCACTCCTTCACAGGGTAATGTAGGCTGGCGCTTTGTCCACGGGAACAATGACTGTAGCATCATGTGTGGGGGTGGTGTGTAACAGGTTGTGGGACCTTGCCTGTGCACTGTCAAGTTCACTGCATGTGGGTTCCATGTCAGTTGGCACTGATGCTGACTCCAGACATGGGAGTTGGTCTCTCATGTGTCATGCCTTACAGCGCGCATGTCCCATGTAGTGGCCTGTGACATGATGTGCATGAGTGTGCGATACACATAGTGCAGGGATGGTGACGTGTGTTGCAGTCCTTACCATTCAGTAGCATGTAGTTGCGTGCCCACTACTGGCCCCTGGGGCACCTTTTCCTCAGTGGTGTATGTGTCATCATAAACGTGGCCACTGTCAGTGTCTACAGCGTAAGTTGTGCTCTGTGCCATTGTCCCCTGTCACCATGTATATAGACGTGCTATTTTGTACAGGTGTCCACTGTGCAGCCTGACCTGATTGTCCTTCTTCATACTCACAGTTGCCAGTGCCTGTGTGTCTTGTTATACTCATCTGAGGATGGGCACTGGTACCTCATTATTTGTACAGGCGCACCTTGGCTGTTTGGCGTCCAATCTTGCTTTTTGCCTGCCCCTGTGTGTATCACCCAGACTATGAGATGTTGGTGCCACCTGTGTCTCAACAATTTGCCTCGTGTAGGGTCTTGTTGGGGCGGGCAATGCCTATGTGTTAAATCCTGATTACCACTTGCTGGGTCTGGGCAGTGTGTGATGTGTCTGGACACACACGCAATGTGCAGTGACCGAGTCATGTTGTGCATGTTTTCAGCATTACCTATGCAGCATGTGTCTCAAGTTCATGGATATGGTCCCTGGTCATCGGTATTTTCGCCAACGCTGTGTGGTGCAGATGCAGTGCTGGATTGTCCCCAGGGCCTGGGTGCTATGTCAGACTCCTTTTCCTGTGTTTAGCTATTGTCTCATGCTCTCCATGGTATTTCAGTGGCATGGTGGCTCAACCAACTGTGTGTTTCATGCCCTACATCGGTACCCTGTTCAGTAGATGTTAGGGATCTTCCTTTTCAGGCCATGCAATGTTACCTATGTAGATTGGACTCATGTGACAGATGTGTACAGGTGTCTGATTAATTTCTGTCTCTCCACCCTGCCCACAGCATCGTCGGGGGACACAGAGGGAGACATGGACACAGACCAGGCGGAGGGACCGAGCACCAGTGCCAGCCGTGACATCGGGTCTGGCACATCGAGTGGGACAGAGGCGGAGGAGAGTGTGGCCGAGGACCTGTCGACTGGCACATCAGACTACGAAGCTGACAGGTCCGGGGACGATGTCTCCGAGTGGGCGGAGGCTGCACCAGCAGCTGACAGCGGAACAACACCTCGCACCGCCCCCTCAGTTTCCACCAGCCGCCTCCCACTTGCTCGTGTCCCTTCCCAGCGTGCCCGGTCACAGCATGTCTCCTTCCTGCCAGGCACCGCACCCCCTGCCCCTGTCTCCACTGCTGCCGCCAATGCAGAGTCTGTGGACATCCAGCGGCAACTGCAGGTTGGTCAGGCTGCGATCCTTAATGTCCTCCATGCCCACGGCAAAACCCTCACCAACATCGAGGCTTTCTTGGAGGGCATTCATTCATCGCAGGCTGACCAACGCAACTTGCTGAGGTCCATCGACTCCACACTGACTGCAGCAGTGGGTCTCCTGCAGCGCGACCTCCCCCCCACCTACCCCTGCCCCATCCACACTTCCCACTCCCATGCCTGTCACACGTACACCCAGACGTCGGCATGCACCCACATCAACGGACACGGGCACCACACCAGCAGGGAAGGTCCACCGCACTCCTCCTGACACGCACACACAGGGTGAGGTAGGCACACCCACTGGGTCGGGGGGCAAACGTGTGACACGCAGCCATAGTGGGAGTCCGCATTCCACCCAGTCCACTCCCTCCAAATCCCCTCCCCTCAGCTCTCCTGGCCACATCTCCCCCAAGGACTCCTTCATGGCCGCTCTGTCCCTGAGCCCCACAGTTACACCACCACGCAAGCGGTCAAGGAGGTCCCCGGTCAGGGTGGTTGAGTCTCCCCCCCTGTCTACACCCTCCCCCGGTGGCGCTGCGACCCATCCCTCTGACCCCCCCCTCCTTGGGGCCTGAGGTCCCTTCGGGTGCAGGGGACTCCCTGGAGGACCTTGCAAAGATGTGTAGTGCCATCCTGGCCTCCGCCTTTGGCACTGACCCACCCCCTGTGGTGGAGTCCTCCATCCCTGCACCCACAACGCCGCCCCTTTGCCCTGATGTCCCTGCAGTGCCTGTTGCTTCCCCCCCCCCTGATGCCCTCACCAGTGTGGAAGACGATGCCATTTGACTGTGCAGGCAAGGTAGGGGACACGCATCCCACTGTGTCCCCCATCCAGCTGAGAATCATTGACTGCCCTATGGGCTTTGTGAAGATTGAACTGCCTGCGATCCACGGACATTGTGCTCATGCTGAATAAAGCTTACTTTTGTTTTCATTATCACACTACTGCTATGCTGGTATTGGTGTTGGTGGGGCTGCTACATGGTTTTGGGTGGTGTGTAAGGGTTTGGGTGTGTGGGATATGTAGTAGTGTACTGCTCATTGGTGGGACCCTGTGATCTGTGTGCCATCACAAGGTGTTGGCTAACTTTCTTTGTTCATGTAAGCAGTTACTGCATGGTGCACTTGTCCCAGGGTGTATTCCTTCCTCTGTGTACCCAGCTTTCTTCCCTGCAGGGTGTTCCCAATGTTTAGCGCAGAGCTGTGTCTACATGAGCTGTGTGTGTGACGGAGCCCTTCTACTTTGGCCATGCATGCAGGGCCATGTCTCCACCTGCGACAATCATGGCATTCTTGGTGATCACTGTACTTGTGTGTGGAGTCTGTTGACATGAGTTCATGGGGACATGTTCCCTTGTAGCCAGTATGCATGTGGATAATTCTGGCCTCACACACATGTGTTACACCCCTCCTGTCTCAGGGCACTGCTGGGAGTGATGGGCACCCACCCCTCCTGTCTCAGGGCACTGCTGGGAGTGATAGGCACCCACCCCTCCTGTCTCAGGGCACTGCTGGGAGGACTCTGCACCCACCCCTCCTGTCTCAGGGCACTGCTGGGAGGACTCCACACCCACCCCTCCTGTGTCAGGGCACTGCTGGGAGGACTCCACACCCACCCCTCCTGTGTCAGGGCACTGCTGGGAGGACTCCACACCCACCCCTCCTGTCTCAGGGCACTGCTGGGAGGACTCTGCACCCACCCCTCCTGTGTCAGGGCACTGCTGGGAGGACTCCACACCCACCCCTCCTGTCTCAGGGCACTGCTGGGAGTGATAGGCACCCACCCCTCCTGTCTCAGGGCACTGCTGGGAGGACTCCACACCCACCCCTCCTGTCTCAGGGCACTGCTGGGTGGACTCTGCACACACACCTCCGATTTCAGGATATGTGCGCTTGGCACATACACGGTGGGGGTACGCTCAATGCATTCGAGGTGAGGGTACGAGTCTACTGACACTGGTGTGGTGGGGGTACGCTCCGTACGTCCGCGGGTGTGGGTACGGGTCGTACTTACACTGTTGGCATGGGGGGTACGCTCCTTGCATTCGCGGGTGGGGGTACGGGTCGTACTTACACTGTTGGGCTGGGGGTACGCTCCTTGCATTCGCGGGTGGGGGTACGGGTCGTACTTACACTGTTGGGCTGGGGGGTACGCTCCTTGCATTTGCGGGTGGGGGTACGGGTCGTACTTACACTGTTGGGCTGGGGGGTACGCTCCTTGCATTTGCGGGTGGGGGTACGGGTCGTACTTACACTGTTGGGCTGGGGGGTACGCTCCTTGCATTTGCGGGTGGGGGTACGGGTCGTACTTACACTGTTGGGCTGGGGGGTACGCTCCTTGCATTCGCGGGTGGGGGTACGGGTCGTACTTACACTGTTGGGCTGGGGGGTACGCTCCTTGCATTCGCGGGTGGGGGTACGGGTCGTACTTACACTGTTGGGCTGGGGGGTACGCTATGTGATGTTTGTGCGGCCCGTACCCAGGCCTTTGCCACGTGGGTGCGATCCGTCCCGCCATTGTTGGGGTGACGTGTGTGGGCGTGGTCCGACTCGTACCCACGCTCTTCAGGCGTGGGTACGGGACGTACCTGTCTGGTTGTGTTGCCGGTTCGCGTGGTGACGGACTTCCGTTGTGGCGGTCGCTGGCTTATCAGGACACGCCCCCACCCCCTCGTGGTGACCAGGGCATGGGAGTCAGGTATGTCCAGGCCATGTGTGGTGTGTGACTTATGTGGTTGTTTTGTGGCCTGCCCTGGTCGTGCCACCCCCACCCCACCCCACTTTCCCCCCTCCCTTAGTTATTCTGACCTTCTGCGGCGTCTGCGTCGTAACCTGTAGAGGAGGTGTACTGCTATGAGGGCA
Source organism: Triturus cristatus (assembly GCF_964204655.1). NCBI lineage: Eukaryota > Metazoa > Chordata > Amphibia > Caudata > Salamandridae > Triturus > Triturus cristatus. The sequence goes on from NC_140582.1 coordinate 560,055,055, forward strand.
GGGATGACTCGTAGGTTCGGGTCCATGTCTGTCCGTCGCGTACTGGTACTCCTTGCTCGCGTCGTCCTGTCGCGTACGGGTCCTCCTTGATCGCGTCGTCCTGTCGCGTACGGGTCCTCCTTGGTGGCGTCGTCCTGTGTGTCCGTCACGTACTGGTCCTCCTTGTTCGCGGCGTTGTCTGTCCGTCGCGTACTGGTGGTCCTTGTTCGCGTCGTCCTGATTTCCCGGCAGTTTTCGGCTGCCGCAAAATATTCACCGTGCGGGGTGACGTCGGTGCGAATCGTGATTCCTGGGTCGTGAATGGCTGGCTGCGAGCGTCCCGACGTCAGGTCGGCGCTTTCCCGGATCGCATTGGTAGGTGTTTTTTGTTCGGTCGGGCTTTTTTACGACTCGTACGGTAATGGTGTACCCGTGCGAATCGTAATTCCTTGTTTGTAAAAATTGACGACCGGGTACGCGTCGGGCGGAGATTATGCTCCGTCCGACGGTTCGTACCCGGTTTTTGCCGGATCGTGATCGGCACCTAAATGTCGATTTGGATTTCCTAGACCTGTTCTTTCAAATGGAAGAGTAAACAGTTTTATGTCATCTTTGAGACATACTATCACAAGAAAATCACCTAAGAATACCTACAACCTTAAAAGAAAAGAAGAATCAAAAAATATAAATGACTACAACCCAGTCATTTTATCCATGTGGAATGCTAACCTGGATATACAGTATGTAGCTGACAATTCCATTGCTGTTGCTCGATATGTAACGTCTTACATGACGAAAATCAGAAAAAACAGAATTGAAGGAAATGTGGGAAGAGATTTCTCACGAGAAGACTGTCAGTAAGAAGCTGTACAGTTTCAGTTTAAAGATGTTATCGCATCGAGAAATTGGATCCTACGAATGTTCAGATAGGTTATCTTCTGCAAGTCTCTACTCGAAATCAAGAAGAATAATTTGGGCAAGTTTAGGCCTTGCAGCAATGAGAAATCGGGTACTGAAATCTGTTGGAGAAATTGAATATTTGGCCGAGAATAACCCAGAAAGTACAGATATTTTGAAATCAAACATGTTGGACACATATTACCCAAAGAGAAGTCATCATCTGGAGAACATGTGTCTTTATGAAGTGCTGCAGAACTACATTTATTCACGGAAAGCCGCAGAAGACATCAACAATGGAAAATATAAAGTCATTGGTGAGGAAGGATGTTTGGTGAAGCAAACAAAAGGAAGTTTGATAAATCACAGGAAGCTGAGTTGCGACAGTACTGACAAAAAGGAATTTTACTACTTGCCTCTTTTACAGCTGTTTAAACCATGGCGTACAGAGGATGAACTACTGGGAGAATTTCAAAGCTATGAAGATTCTTTTAATGCTTGCAAAGACAGCATACAATGCAGTACATTCTCAACTTATCTGCAAATGTTAAATGAAGAAATTGAACAGGAAACTACAATTGCAGCAGAAGTAGCTAGAGACAGTTCTCAGGACAGCCAAAGATCAGGAACACTCAGTCAAGATCCCCTAGGACAACCAATCGTTGAAAATGAAGCATCAATAGCCATGAATGAAGTGGAAACGGCTATGAATCAAGCTCAAGAAGAATTTATAGACTTACAAAATTTGGAAAGACAACTGAACGAAGAGCAGCAACAAATTTATGAAGAGAACAGAAACAAAATTGATCACGGATTTCTACATGAAAAAAAAGAGTGCTCATGCACATCATTTCATCCAATCAGGATGTATGTAAGTGGACAAGCTGGAACTGGAAAAAGTTTCTTAATAAAAGTCATCAGAAGCTACCTACAGCAAAAAACGGATTCTACTTTGTCTTGTGTGGTTACTGCTCCAACTGGGTTAGCAGCATATAACATAAAAGGAATCACCTTACATCGTTTGCTAATTTTACCAGTGGAGCATGAGAACAAAATACAATACAACAAGCTAACTGGAGAAGCATGCTTGGAAGTTTCAAGAGTATTGAAGAAGATGCAAGTTCTCATTATTGATGAGGTGAGCATGGTATCAAACTTAATGCTTGCCTTTGTGCATTTAAGAATGCAGCAAATTCTAAGGACAGACTATGACGTGTTATTTGGTGGAAAACATGTCATAGTTTTTGGGGATCTTCTACAGCTTACTCCAGTTAAAGGACAACCAGTGTTTAATACTGTGACACATGAAGACACAAAGAAGTCATTGGGAAGCATCGGTAATGCAAATATTTGGTCCTTCTTTGAGTACAAGGAACTCACTACCAATATGAGACAAGCAAACGATGAAGAATATGGAAGTATTCTGAAAGATATCAGAATTGAACTACTCACTGAAGCTGGCACAAAAGCATTACAGAGTCGGTTGCTACATAATTTATTTCCAAAGGAAGAAATAGTTGCAGAGAAGATATACAAGAACATTGCAGAAAAGAAAAGTGTCATCTGCTTAATGCCAACTCTACGTGAATGCTCAATATTCAATGAGGAGCTTTTGAAATTGGAAAAGGAAGATATCAGGAAATTGGAAGCAGTGGACAAAATTGAGGATGGAAGAATTACTATCACATTAACAAGCACACTGAAAAATAAATTGGATTCACTAGAGAAGAACATTTCCAAAACAGCTGGATTAGAAAAAAATCTATATGTTTGCATGAACTGTAGAGTATTTTTAAGGAGAAATTTGGATGTTGAAAAAGGTTTAGTTAATGGAGCTATGGGAAGAGTTGTGGGTTTTATTAATTATCAGAAAAAAGATGGAATTGAATGTTTAAAAATAAAATTTGATCAGATAGAAGAAGTTAAAGATATTTGTCGTTGTTCAGTTCGTTTCATGCTTGTGAAAGACTTATATGTACGTAGGAAGCAGTTTGCGTTTTCTCTAGCATATGCTGTAACTATTCACAAGTCTCAAGGATTGACTGTAGATTGTGCATTTGTGAACATTGGTTCAACTGTGTTCAAAGAAGGTATGGCATATGTTGCTTTGTCACGAGTGAAAACATTATCAGGTTTATTCATGATAGACTTTGATGACTCAAAAGTTAGTGCTGATACAAATTGTGTAAAGGAGTATAATAGATTAAGAAGAAGCTATGCTCCTCATTTAGGTCAGTATCCTGTGTTGGAGAAACGTGTAGTTTCTCGTAAAAGGAGAAATGAGAATATCTGTAATGAAGATGTAGAGAGGAGGAAAAAAAGAGGAGTGATGTAATTGCAAGCAAAAAGAAAAAGGAAAATGAAGAACAGGTTGTAGGATGTCATTTTGAAAATAGCTCTGGTGTCAACTGCTACGCTAATGTAGTGCTGAATGTTGCATTTTATCTGGAAAGTGTGCAAGAGCAGATAATAGTAAATCAGGGAAAAAGATTCTGTTCTGAGTTGAGTCTCCTTTTTCAAAAGCTGAGTAATGATAAAACTCAAATAGAAAGTACTACTGAAATTAGAAAACTTTTAGATGTATGTTCAGGACGAACACAGTTTTCTCAAAATGTACAGCAAGACGCACAGGAATTCTTGATGTTTTTTCTTCAGGTACTGGAAGAAGAAGGGGTTCCCATTGAAAATGTATTTGGTCTCTCTTATAAATGGGAACATAGTTGTGAAAACTGTTATAATATATGTGGCTCTAATGTTGATTCTGAAAGGTTTATTTATTTAACATTGCCAGAAAGTAAAAGTCACTTTTGCTAAATTAGTTAAAGATGCTAATCATAGCATGGAATGCAGTGAGTGTCAATCTGACATGTTTTCAACGTTAATTTTAAAAGAATACGGACAGTATGTAATTTTAATGATGCAACGCTGTAAAGCTGATGGTTCAAAATTAGATACTTTAATAAAGAAGTTTACAGGACAGCAATTATCAATTTCAGAAAAAACTTTTGAAACAGTTGCAATAATTTTCCATGAAGGACCTACTGTTACTTCTGGACATTACACAGTTTATCTTAAATGTGAAAAAGGCTGGACACTGTGTAATGATTCCCAATTGGTTTTCAAGCAACGTTTGCCTTTTGATTTAGCAAATTCCTATCTAATCTTCCTGAAACCAAAATTTTAGAGAGACTTGGCAAGATCTGTACAAAACAATTTTACCATTTTATTGGATTACCATTGGAATTTTCAAAAAAAATGATTTTACAAATTATCATTTGGCCTAATGGAAAGGTAACCAATTGTAATGTGGACTTTTTCAATTTTTAATGAAACTTTGGAAAAACAAAAATTTAGAAAAAATCGGTAACATCTGCACAATTTAAATTTTGGAATGTTATTGGATTGCCATTGGAAATTTATTCCAAAAAGATTTTTAAAATTACTATTTGGCCATGCGGAAAGGTAAACAATTCTATTGTGGACTTATTTAATTATTAATTAATCTTTCGGAAACCAAAATGTTACAGACAATCGGTGAGATCTGTACAATTTAAACTTTAGATTTTTATTGGATTACCATTGGAAATTTAATCAAAAAAGAATTTTAAAATTACTATTTGGCCTAAAGGAAATGGAATCAGATGTATTGTGGAGTTATTTGAGATATATTTTTGTGATTATACTTCTGAAACAAAAATGTCAGACGGTATTTTAAAGAAATAAGTATTGATATTAGATGATATTTTTAAAGAATATTATGCATTTCTATAAAGTTATGTTTATGCAAAAAGAGATTGTGGGCTTTTTTAAAACAATCTTTGAGATTGTTAATTTTTTTTTTGCCCACTGTTAAATGATGAATGCAATTGCTTTCACAATTTATAGTGAAATGCAATATATTCTGAAAACAGCAAAAAAAAGGCAAAATTTTTTTTTGAAAAATATGTAAATATGTGTACTGTATTATAAAATGTTTTATTAAATATTAATACTTTTTTCTTTTTTTTCAGATTGAGATAGAACATTTTCGAAAACTAGAACCATTTTTAAAGCAATTAAAATTAAATTTAAATTAATAAATATTTTTTTGAGTGGGTATGGTAAGTCAAAAATGTCATGGTCCCTTTTTTCCACTTCTCCACAATCACATTTTCAGTTTTTCATTGTAGTCTCTCAAGGACCTTGTAATGTGATAATTGATTTTTAGTGTTTTTTAAAAAGAAAAAAAAAAAATTACGCGTACCGTACGCGTACGGTAAAAAAAAAATCAAAAAAAAGTTTTAAAAACATATATAAAAAATAGATGAAAGGTAAGGTTGGCTCTTACAAGAGCCGTTGTGTTCATGCAGGGACAGAGGAAAGAAAGAATGGGAATATTAGTCGGTACGACAAATGTGCTGATCTATTTTATTGTTCACTAGGGAAACACTGGTCTCCCTATGACAAATTAGATCATGACAAGTGGCGCACCGTATTTCAACCCTCAAAAAACGATGGTTTGTTTCCAGAGGAGAAGAAAAAGGAGATGCTCCCACCACAGATGAAGGGCTCACCTGACCTGCAGAAGAAGGACTCGGCCCTGCAGATGATGGACCAGGCTGAGCTGCTGTGGATGTGCTTGGTTGACTTACTGAAGGGTTACCTTCAGTATGTCGAGCATGTGTCCTTCTGTGTACATCTTTAAGGTGTCTCAACATGGTGTGATTCCCGAAGGAATACTTCTTGTTGGGATTCCCTCTTGAAAGTACTCGGCCACACAGCTTACAAGTCACTAAGGGTGCATTTACCTTTTTCTTGCCCTCTGGAAAAGTAAAATACTCCCATATGAAAGAGGTCTTTTCTTTCCTCCTTCTCTGCCTCAAGGTAGTGCTGCTAGCCTCACTCTCAGAAGAGCTCTGCTGTTCTGCCATCGTATCACAAAGACAACCCAGCTCCTTCTCCTAAGGGATCACAAGCAGAAATGAGGGGAATGGGTGTGGTGTAGGAGAGTTCTAGAACTGAAAGTAGTTTCAACCAATCAAAAGTTGTGTTTCATGATCACATGACCCACCGTACGCTTACGGTGCGCTTACGGTGCGCTTACGGCAAAAGTACGCATGCGCGTAAAAAAGACACACGCTCGCGCGCATGCGCATAACTGTCACTCCCCAACACTTCTGCGTAACGTGCGCGTGTAGCGTACACGCGTACGCGCCCCACGCGCAGTACGCGCGGCTACGCAAATTGCGTAACTATACGCAAACAGCGTAGATAAATTACGGACATCGCGTAAACCGTACACTTACCGTAAGCTTACCGTACGCGCACTAAAAAAAAAAAAAAAAAAAATATATATATATATTTTTAAAGTTATACTAATATATCTTACCTGTTTGGTAAAAAAAAAAAAGAGAAAACTTGACATATTGCAGATTTTTTAGAAAAAAAACATAGTGTTTTAAGAGAATAAAAAGTTTTTAAAAAACTTGTTTTTTAAAAAAAAAAAACACATTTAATATAAGAATTTATTAAAAAAAAATCATAAAAAATCAATAAAAAAAATATGGGAATCACATATGTTATAGCTAAGAATTAGCATTTAAAAAACCATACAAATTCACTGAAAAAACCATGGGTTTCACACACGTTATAGTTAGAAATTAGCATTTAAAAAACCTTGCAAATTCACTGAAAAAACCATAGGTTTCACACATGTTATAGTTAGGAATTAGCATTTAAAAAACCTTGCAAATTCAGTGAAAAAACCATAGGTTTCACACACGTTATAGTTAGGAATTAGCATTTAAAAAACCTTGCAAATTCAGTGAAAAAACCATAGGTTTCACACACGTTATAGTTAGCTGGACATTTCACTCGTAAAAAACCAATGAAATTTCCCCGTTATAGTTAGTTAAGCTAACTATAACTCGCGCGCCCGCAATGCACTGCTGATGACGTCACATATTACATCACTCATGACATGGTCAGTGACATCACTCATGACATCACTGATGACATCTCAAATGACATCCCTGATGACATCACTGATGACATCATCCATGTGATAGAGTGGCAGACCTCCTCTCACCCTAATATAACCTTTGATACACACATTCAAAAATAGAGACTGAAATTTTCAAAAAAATGGACATACCAATACCAATTACAACAACATCTTCAATAATTCTAAGATCCACATAAACATCCACTTATTCACCACCAGTCCTGTACAGTCACTCATTCGTGTACTCACACATCATATGTACTCATACACCTAAACATCCTGTAACACAATGCCACTCATCCATAGAGTTACTCACACACATAGTTACTCATGCTAATAAAGAATCAAACATCCATTTACTTGCATATACAGTTATACACACACCACCACACTTACTTCTACGGAAACTTACACATACTTAGTCTTTTAAACAATCACTTATTGAAACACATACTTATTCATACAGGAACTCTTTCAATCTCTCACTCTCACATACACTCACTTATATACATCAATAGTCACATATACTAGTTTAAAACATATGTAGTTACTCATAGAGACACTATTGAGACAGCCATTCACTCACTAACACACCCATTCACACACTCTTCCACCCATACAGTCCTGCACATATGCTGTCTTCAACACATACAAACAGTGAGTCACTCATTCATGCACTTATGCACTACGTAATACCCCCCACTGAACCATACAGACACTCAGACACTCATACTGATACTCAAAAAACCAACTAATAACCTATATAGACACTCATGTTGCAGCTCACCAACCCATGCAGCCACTTATACACAAAGGTGCCAATTCCGATCCGGTAAAAACCGGGTACGAACCGTCGGACGGAGCCTTTTCTCCGTCCGACTCGTACCCGGTGCGAAATCCATCCGAAAATGCAAGTACGATTCATACGGAAACACCATTTCCGTACGATTCGAACAAAACACCGACCGAACAGAAACTAAACACAATTCCGATCCTGAAAGGAGCCGACGTGACGTCGGTACGCATCCAGCCTACGTTTCACGAACCAGGAAGTACGATTCGAACCGACGTCATCCCGCACGGAAAATATTTACCGGCTGCCAAAAACTGCCGGGAAATCAGGACGACACACGCAAGGAGCAGCTGGACGCGACGAACAGACATGGACCCGAACCTACGTGCCATCCCTGCCCTCCTAGCAGTCCACCTGGCGTACAGGAACCGACGCAGACGCCGCAGAAGGTCAGCACAACAACCAGGGGCAAAGGGGGGGGCAGGGGCAGGACACACAACACCAACACATGGTACCAAATCACACATGGCCTGGACATACCTGACCATCAGGGCCTGGTCACTTCCAGGGGGTGGGGGCAAGGCCAGCAACGCAAGCGTCCGCCACAACGGAAGTGGATGGTCACGCGAACCGGTACGTACCCTACCCAGGCCGCAAGAGCGTGGGTACGGAACGTACCACGCGTCCCCCTACGTCACTCCAACAATAGCGGTACGGCCCGTACCCACGTCAGAAAGGCCTTGGTACAGCTCGTACCAGCATTGCTGGGGTCATGTAGGGGTACGCGTGGTACGACCCGTAGCCACGCCCCCAAGGCCTGTGTACGGTGCGGACCCCACGGCCCGCAACAATGGTGGGACGCACCGTACCCACACACCAAAGGCATGGGTACGGCCCGTACCCAGGCACGCAGAGCGTGGGCAGGGGTATGTACGGACCGTACCCCCACCCGTGGAAGTACGGCCCGTACCCCCACCCGTGCATGTACGCCCCGAACCCCCACTCGTGTATGTACGCCCCGAACCCCCACCCGTGTATGTACGCCCCGAACCGCCACCCGTGTATGTACGCACCCAAGCGCCACCCGTGTATGTACGCCCCGAACCCCCACCCCACCCTGGTATGTACGCCCCGAACCCCCACCCGTGTATGTACGCACCCAAGCGCCACCCGTGCATGTACGCCCCGAACCCCCACCCCACCCTGGTATGTACGCCCCGAACCCCCAGCCGTGTATGTACGCACCAAACCCCCACCCGTGTATGTACGCACCAAACCACCACACCAGCCGTGTATGTACGCACCAAACCCCCACCCCAGCCGTGTATGTACGCACCGAACCACCACCCGTGTATGTACGCACCGAACCACCACCCGTGTATGTACGCCCCCGAACCCCCACCCCAGCAGAGTATGTACGCCCCGAACCCCCACCCGTGTATGTACGGACCGAACCCCCACCCCAGCCGTGTATGTACGCACCAAACCACCACCCGTGTATGTACGCCCCCTAACCCCCCCCAGCCGTGTATGTACGCACCGAACCACCAGCCGTGTATGTACGCACCAAACCCCCACCCGTGTATGTACGCACCTAACACACACCCCAGCAGAGTATGTACGCCCCGAACCCCCACCCGTGTATGTACGGACCGAACCCCCACCCCAGCAGAGTATGTACGCCCCGAACCCCCACCCGTGTATGTACGGACCGAACCCCCACCCCAGCCGTGTATGTACGCACCAAACCACCACCCGTGTATGTACGCACCAAACGCCCACCCGTGTATGTACGCACCAAACCACCACACCAGCCGTGTATGTACGCACCAAACCCCCACCCCAGCCGTGTATGTACGCACCGAACCACCACCCGTGTATGTACGCACCAAACACCCACCCGTGTATGTACGCACCTAACACCCACCCCAGCAGAGTATGTACGCCCCGAACCCCCACCCGTGTATGTACGGACCGAACCCCCACCCCAGCAGAGTATGTACGCCCCGAACCCCCACCCGTGTATGTACGGACCGAACCCCCACCCCAGCCGTGTATGTACGCACCAAACCACCACCCGTGTATGTACGCCCCCGAACCCCCCCCCAGCCGTGTATGTACGCACCGAACCACCAGCCGTGTATGTACGCACCAAACCCCCACCCCAGCCGTGTATGTACGCACCGAACCACCAGCCGTGTATGTACGCACCAAACCCCCACCCCAGCCGTGTATGTACGCACCGAACCACCACCCGTGTATGTACGGACCGAACCCCCACCCCAGCAGAGTATGTACGCCCCGAACCCCCACCCGTGTATGTACGGACCGAACCCCCACCCCAGCCGTGTATGTACGCACCAAACCACCACCCGTGTATGTACGCACCAAACCACCACCCCAGCCGTGTATGTACGCACCAAACCACCACCCGTGTATGTACGCACCAAACGCCCACCCGTGTATGTACGCACCAAACCACCACACCAGCCGTGTATGTACGCACCAAACCCCCACCCCAGCCGTGTATGTACGCACCGAACCACCACCCGTGTATGTACGCACCGAACCCCCCCCCAGCCGTGTATGTACGCACCGAACCACCACCCGTGTATGTACGGACCGAACCCCCACCCCAGCAGAGTATGTACGCCCCGAACCCCCACCCGTGTATGTACGGACCGAACCCCCACCCCAGCCGTGTATGTACGCACCAAACCCCCACCCGTGTATGTACGCACCAAACCACCACCCCAGCCGTGTATGTACGCACCAAACCACCACCCGTGTATGTACGCACCAAACGCCCACCCGTGTATGTACGCACCAAACCACCACACCAGCCGTGTATGTACGCACCAAACCCCCACCCCAGCCGTGTATGTACGCACCGAACCACCACCCGTGTATGTACGCACCGAACCCCCACCCCAGCAGAGTATGTACGCCCCGAACCCCCACCCGTGTATGTACGGACCGAACCCCCACCCGTGTATGTACGCACCAAACCCCCACCCGTGCATGTACGCACCGAACCTGCTATAAGAATGGGGTGTGCAAAACACCCCCAGCAGTGCCCAGACACAGGAGGGGTGGGTGCAGGGTCCTCCCAGCAGTGCCCAGACACAGGAGGGGTGGGTGCAGGGTCCTCCCAGCAGTGCCCAGACACAGGAGGGGTGTGTGCCTATCACTCCCAGCAGTGCCCAGACACAGGAGGGGTGTGTACCTATCACTCCCAGCAGTGCCCAGACATCGGACAATATACCCCATCAACAAGTTCAGTGACCTACAAGGGTGATACCCCAGATGCAGGCGGAGCCATCGCTGAGCCAGCATGGCTATATTGAAAGGCAACCCTCACACATCCAGGAAATGTAGACACAGCACAGCACAGCATTTGGGAGACACCCTGCAGGAAAAATGGCCTGGGCCACAGAGGACGGAACACACCTTGGGACAATGTCACCATACAGTGAGAGCAAACATGACCAAATACCATTTGCAGAGACCTTTGTGATGGCACGCAGATGGCAGGGTACACCCCATGAGCAGCACACTCCAACATTTCACAGACCCCTAACACATTATCACCACCCCAACGCAGGGAGCACCAGCACCAACAGCAAGTCCAGGAAAGCATCAGTGTGCAAAACAAAAAGAAAAGGCTTTATTCAGCAGGAAAATATATCAGAGAAAATGTCCACTATGTACAAGGGCCATGGGCCAGCCCAGCAGCAATGTCCGGGGGGGGGGTACACATCGGGACGTGTGTCCCCTAGCTTGCCTGCACAGTTCACAAGTCCATTTCATCCACAGAAGAGGGGGCATCAGGGGGGAGGGTGGAAACAGGCACCGCAGGGACAGGAGGGGAAAGGGTAGGTGTTGTGGGTGCAGGGAGGGATGAATCTGCCACAGGGGGGGTGCCAGCGCCAAAGGTGGAGGACAGAATGGCGCTGCACACGTCGGCAAGTTCCCCCAGCGACTCCCCCGTACCCAATCCAACCACAGGCCCCAAGGAGGGGGGGGGGGCAAAGGGATGGGTCGCAGCGCCACTGGGGGAGGGTGTGGACAGGGTGGGGGACTCAACTCCCCTGGCCGGGTCCCGCCTCCACCGCTTGCGGGGTGGTGTCATCCTGGGGCTGGGGGGCACACTCGCAGTGGATGATGCTGTCACTGACTGTTGGCCAGGAGAGCTAAGGGGAGTGGATTTGGAGGGAGTGGGTTGTGTGGAATGCGGACTCCCACTGTGGCTGCGTGTTCTACGTTTCCCCCCCGACCCAGTGGGTGTGCCTTCCTCACCCTGTGTGTGCGTGACAGGAGGTGTGCGCTTCGACTTCCCTGGTGGTGTGGTGCCTGTGTCTGTTGGGGTGCGTGCACGCTGACGTCTGGATGTGCGTGGGACAGGCACGGGAGTGGGAATTGTGGATGGGGCAGGGGTAGGGGGTGTTACGCAGCGCTGCAGGAGATCCAGTGCTGCAGTCAGTGTGGAGTCTATGGACCTCAGCAACTGCCGTTGGTCAGACTGCGCAGCCGACATGCCCTCCATGTATGCCTCCATCTGGGTCAGCACCTGGGTGTGGGCATGGAGGACATTTAGCATCGCAGTCTGACCAACCTGCAACTGCCTCAGGATGTCCACAGACTCCGCACTCACCGCAGCAGTGGTGACAGGGGCAGGGGGTGCGGTGCCTGGCAGGAAGGAGACATGTGGGGACCGAGCACGGAGGGAAGGGCCACGAGCATGTGGGAGGCCGGTGATGGAACCTGAGGTGGCGGGGGGATGTGGAGGGCTGCCATCAGCTGGGGGGGCAGACTCCGCCACCTCTGGGAGCTCAGCCTCGGACCCGTCTGCGTCATAGTCTGTGTTGGCAGTCAACAGGTCCTCCGCCTCACTCCCTTCGGCCTCCGTGCCACTCCATGTGCCAGACAGGACAGCACTGCTGGTACTGGTGCTCAATCTCTCCTCCCGGTCCGTGCTAGTGTCTCCTTCCGTGTCCCCCGGCGATGCTGTGGGCAAGGTGAAGAGACAGGAGAAAATCAGACACCTGTACACTTATGTCACATGAGTCAAATATACATAGGTCACATTGCATAGCCTGAAAAGCAACAGGAGTAACACCTACAAAACAATGTACACATGTAGGCCATGGAACACACAGTTTTTCTACCCACCATGCCACTGAGACACAATGGAGATCATGACACAACAGCAAATCACTGCACCTGAAATTTTAGAGAGGAGTCAGCCTCTGGGGACAAATGTGCACAGCACCTGCACCACACTGCGTCGTCAAAAAGGGATGAGCATGAATCATATCCATTTACTCTTGCCGCATGCTGCAAAGGCAATACATGAAACCAGGCCACACATGACAGGGTCACTGCACCTTGAGCGTATGTCCAGTCAAACATCACACACAGGCTAAACCCAGCAAGGAGGATGAAGCTTCTGACATGTAGGCCTTGTACGCACAAACCACCCACACCTGAGACAATCTCATTGAGACGGAGAAAGTATGTACACCTCTTACTCTGGGATGGAAACACATGGCCTCCACTAATTCATGACTGTAAACACACAGCCCCTGGTGGCCATGTCCACACATCATTGACAGGCAAACATCATCAGATTGTCTCAACAACACACACAGGTAATGCCCACTGTGAGTATGCACAAGCAAAATGGGTCCCCCTGTACAGTGGACACATGTAGCAACCTGTAGGTCCTAACAGTTGAGCCCAGGGTACAATGCCACCCTACGCAACCCATGGCAAAGACACAGTGAATGGCCATATTGTTGGATGACGCACATGATACCTAGGAAGAGGTGCCCCAGGGCACAGTAGTGCCCACACTCCTCCATGGTCCAGGATGGACATGACTGCAAATTAAGCAACCGTCCCTGCACTTAGCAGGCCTCCCACTCAGGCACATCATGTCAGAGGGCACACAATTGGACATGCATGCTGGAAGGCTGTACATTTTGGAGACACACCCCTATGTCGTGATTCACAATCAGTGCCAAGTGACATGGACACCACAATGACTGAAATTGGCCATGGCACACGCAAGGTCCCCATACCTGTGGCACATCACCCCCACACATGATGCTGATAGCATAGGGCACCTGCATGAACTGCCTGCATAAATAACCTTGTGCAAGAGTGGCGACAGACCAGGGAACACATTGCAAGGAGGGGAAGGGAGGGAGTGAGAACAGCACTGTGCTACTTTGTGGAGAAGTTGACGCACTGCACAATCAAACCCTGGCAGTGTATCCATGCAACTGCACACTTACATTGGCTGGGGACACACAACTGACACACATGTACCTACCCCCTTCCTGCTGCTGCCTCTCCTGTAGGCGCCTGTCCATATCGGGGAAGACCACCGCCAGCACACGCTTCTGGATGTGGGTCAGACGACGGCGGCCACGGTTCTTACGGCTCTCAGGTGAGTCCCCCAGCAGGAGCCGTGCAATCCTCCTCGTCCAGCACCGGATGTCCTGCCAGCGTTTCCTCACCTGAGACAGGCTCCGCCTCCGACCCTCTGTACCCCTCACGGCACTGACGGCTTCCCTCCAGATCTCCCCCTTGGCAATGGCGCCTACCTGTGAGGATGCAAAAGAGAGAATACATTAATCCACATGAGCAAAGACACAGAGACACACATATAGAACAATCCTCATTATGAACAGGCCATGGTATGCATGCAACTAATTGCACCTTTGTCATAGGGACATTATCCACTGTGGAAGGCCAAATGCACTACGTGCCAGTGGAAGCACACGGGTGGCATGAGGGGTACCACACACTCACTGACCAGGGATCACACTGTGCCTCACAGGCTACACCAGGATTATGTACAGCACCTCACAGCAGTCACCTGCCCCAGCACACTGATGCTACCTCAGCAGAGTACACAGACACACACAGGTACAGGACAATCACATGGCATTGCCAACTGCGGGTACACACCTCACTCTGCCCATGTGCCAGTAGACGGGGGTGTCACAGGTGTGGGGCTGGCTCAGCACGGCATGCACACAGCACTGCTCCCTGCTCACATCCGATGGCCAGGCCATATCCATCCCTCATGCTGCTTGTGTGCAACACTCCCCATATGCACTCACCCACATGACAGGGGACTAACACACACACCAATGTGCAGGGGACGAACACGGCCTTTGGACACTCACAGCACAGGTACACTGAACAAACACACATCCATGGGTACTGACACCTGTCACACTGGGGGGAACACAGGATCACATCAGGACTGTGGAAACAACATCCCCAGGAGGAGTATGCAGGCAGAATGTGGCATGCACCTTGCATTCATTGTCACAGTAGGCACTATGCAAGTGAGGAGTGCACACAGGAAACACAGCATGCTCTGCATGGGTGACATGAGGCCTTCCACACCCTGGGACCCACTCCAAACAACAGTGCATGTCTGTCACACATGGACACAATGCCAGAAGTCACTGTCACACAAAAGGGGCACAGTCTAAGCTAGTGGAGTCTGCACTCACCTGAACCCCTGGTCGACCATACAGGCTCTGGAACTGTGGGAGGATCACATCTATCAGGGCAAGGTTCTCCTCCTGGGTGAATGGCTGTGACCTCTCCACAGTCCTGGACATGGTGCCAGAGGAATCACTATCAGCAGCAGTGGTCAGGGATGAATGGATGTGCAGGCAAGTGCTCTCTCATGGGACCTGGCTGCCTTATATATGCCTGGCTGGCCTGTTCATGTATAGGAGTACAGATTGATTGGTCAGTCACATTAGCATCCTACGTTTCATCCAATCCCTTCAAACCTACCCCAGTGTGTGGCTTTGCATGGTTTCAGTTTTGATAATGATGTCAAGTCAACATCCACATTGCAACAATGTAGATTCTTTCAAACTGACTTCTGCTGTGCACCTGGTGCTCAAATTCAAAAATTTAACTCAGTCTCCATGGCAACCATCAGGCATTTAGGCCCTTATACTTGTCCCTCATGTGTCCCCTATGTGTTTTCATACATTTACACACAGGTACGGTGCGTTCCACGCCCTAGGGCACCCCACAAGCAGTGATACCGACCGTACATGCGCTTGTACGGTCCGGATCACAATATGGGCGCTGGCGTATGCGTACGCCACAGTAGTACGGACTGTACACGCGCTTGTACGGTCCGGATCACAATATGGGCGCTGGCGTATGCGTACGCCACAGTAGTACGGACTGTACACGCGCTTGTACGGTCCGGATCACAATATGGGCGCTGGCGTATGCGTACGCCACAGTAGTACGGACTGTACACGCGCTTGTACGGTCCGGATCACAATATGGGCGCTGGCGTATGCGTACGCCACAGTAGTACGGACCGTACAAGCGCGTGTACAGTCCGTACTACTGTGGCGTACGCATACGCCAGCGCCCATATTGTGATCCGGACCGTACAAGCGCGTGTACAGTCCGTACTACTGTGGCGTACGCATACGCCAGCGCCCATATTGTGATCCGGACCGTACAAGCGCGTGTACAGTCCGTACTACTGTGGCGTACGCATACGCCAGCGCCCATATTGTGATCCGGACCGTACAAGCGCGTGTACAGTCCGTACTACTGTGGCGTACGCATACGCCAGCGCACATATTGTGATCCGGACCGTACAAGCGCGTGTACAGTCCGTACTACTGTGGCGTACGCATACGCCAGCGGCAATATTGGCCCAGGGACCCTATACACGCGCTCCGAGCGTATGTACGGTGCGTATAACAACTGTCAGTGGTGACAGGCGGCACACAGACAGGAATGGAGCGGACAGGTATTGCCAAGGGTGGACACCAATGCATTGTCTGTGCAATACCACCTGTGTGTGACACAGGTGTGTCAGGATGTGATGTGGCACTTTACCCCTGAGGTGTGGGCAAAGCACATGTACGATGAGCTGTGTACACATGTCGTGTGTGATGGTGCGCATTGTACCACACATCCCCTGCACTCCTTTGACATGTGTGCATGTCGTACACACTAGTGGAGCCATGAGTCACTTGCATGTCCCAGTCACGGACACCCGCACCTGTCCCCTGATGCCAGGTACACGGAATATTACATATGACACGTGTATGGCTGCGTTGCATGCTGCAACCATGTCATGTGTGTGGCATGTCTTTCCATGATTTTGCTGTAGGTGTGTGATTCAATGTGTCAGCAGTTGCTGCTGCCAACATGTGTCTGTGTGTCGATGGGCATGGCACACTGTTCCGCACACCAGCCCACATATGTGATTTGCCATGAGGTGTGTATGTATCCAACTACACGGAGTATCAACACAAGTACATATCCACATGCTCCCTATGTATGTTCTGTCTCGACATGTACTCCTCAAAGGCAATGTGTGTGGCCTGTCCTATTCCTATGACATGTGACCAGTGCATATCGCATCCAACTACCTGTCTGTACCATACGCATACTACCTCTGCACATGTGTGGATGTCTGTGAATCCTGTGATGCGTGTGCATGTTCACTTACACTGGCCCACAGCTAGTCTCATGCCATGTCATCGTGATCTTGCCCCCCTCCGTTAGTGGCTGTCCCTTGGTAGGAGTGTAACCTGACTGGCGTTCGTGTCCAGGAACTGTGGCACAGACCTGACTCACAACGTGGCATATGTGTATTGGCTGTGTAACATGTGCTCAGTGCATTGACGATGTTGTTGTACAGTGCTCACTCTTAGGTGTTCCTTCCATTTCACTGCAGGGCTCCGCCTCTCCCTCGACGTATGCCAGACATTGCTGCCCTGCATGAACGGGACTGTATACGCCGCTACAGATTCAGCCAACGGTTGATTGATGAGTTGACTGGCCGGCTGGAAGCACAACTCCTCCCGCGCCACAGGTATCCAAGTGCACTGACACCCAAGTTGAAGGTGATGGCAGCCCTACATTTCCTTGCCACGGGTACGTTCCAACATACCATTGCTGATGTCGGGGGCATGTCCCAGACGATGTTCAGCCGTGTTCTGCATGATTTCTTAGAGGCCATGTTGGTTCACCTGGATGAGTACATTAAATTCCCAAATCGTGAGCAGTTGACAGGATGTCAAGCGTGAGTTCTATGCCCTGGGAGGGATGCCCCATGTCATTGGGTCCATAGATGGGACACATGTTGCGTTGGTACCACCACAGGCACAGGAGGTGGTGTATAGGAATCGCAAACATTATCACTCCATTAATGCCCTTGTGGTGTGTCTGTCCAACATGGTGATTTCACATGTCTGTGTTCGCTTTCCAGGATCAGCACACGATGCCTTCATCATGAGGCGTAGCAGGGTGCCAGAAATGATGCTGCAGCTGCGGAACGAGCGAGCATGTATTGTTGGTGGGTAGACTCTGGCAGTTCAGTGTTTGGCGTCATCTTCCAATCTCACTGCCTGTGCTGACACACTTCTGTCCATGATGTTTCCTTGTAGGGGACGCTGGCTATCCCAACATGCCATGGCTGATGACGCCTGTCCGCAACCCCAGCACGGCTGCCGAGCACCTCTACAACAACGCACATGGGCGGACCAGGAGAGTCATTGAGAGGACGTTTGGACTTCTGAAGAGCCGATTCCGGTGCCTCCACAAGACCGGCGGAGCACTCCCATATGCCCCGGTGAAGGTGTGCAAGATCATCATCGTCTGCTGCATGCTGCACAACATGGCAGTGGAGGAAGCTGTTCCACTCATACTGGATCAAGATGACCAGGACCATCCACCCGTGGAGGATGAAGGGCTTGGTGACGGGGCAAGTGATGTGGAGGAGGAGGAGGCTGTGGAGGACATGCGGAGTCGGCTCATACGCAACTTCTTTGCTTAGTGGTGAGTTCCAGTGTCTGAGTGTGCACGCATTGGGCCGTGTGTGCATGTGTTGCAATGTGTGTGTCCATCTGCATGTCTGCCAAGTGAGTCAGTGGTGTGTATTGAAGTGTCACTCAAGTGATGGCGCAATGGAAGGATGTTGTCTGAGGGTCATCATTGTCACCTGTCATGTTAACAACATGATACGTGTTAAGTACATGCTTGCGGATGTGCTCCTTTGTGCTGAATCCTTGTGTGTCTCTCTTCCACAGGTCCATGTGCATGCTGTCTGCTGGTGGCATTGTTGTGCTCCTGCTACTCCTCATGAACACAGCGACATGTGCTGATTCAGCGTCACATGCACGGGCAAGTGTTGAAATCTCCTCAGGGTAAGGGATGCCTCACGTCGTTTTGGGTGTGTGAATTGTTTGTAGTCTGTGTGCACTTCTCCGGTTCATGTGTGTTCCATTTGCATACATGGTGATCCTACATGGGGAACATGACATGGGGCAGGCTTCACCTGGAGCCATGCTCAGACTTGGTGACTGTCATGTGGCAGGGGATTGGGGATTGTGATGAGGCCATCATTGTGTGTAACACTGGCCTCGGAAACATACAGGTTGCACCGGGTTGACATGGTGTGTGATTGCCCCATCAGGGCCTCAATGGTGTATAGCGGCCTCTCCGTGGCAGCAGGGGGTGTTTAGCTGTTATCCGTCACTTGTGTGCCAGGTCAATGGGATGCCAGCATCTGTGTTGCAATGGGGGGTGCCAGTGTTGCTCCCACATGTACATCCACATGACCTGTGTATGTGTTGACAGAGTATCATTGTCATTCCAACACACATGACTAATAAATTTGTCCCTCTGTCTCCAAGGTGCCTCTTCCCTGTCAATGGTGCCCTGTTGCCACTGTGCGTGCCGCAGGTCTGGCATAGTTTTCATAGGTGGTGCATATGTGTCTATGTGTAGAGTGACAAGATGCTAGGGGTTTGTCAGGGAGTGGGAACTGTATTATGCACAAGATGCACAGTTCCATCCACCTCAAGGCAAGAGAGACCATCCCCCAGGGAAACTACAACATCTGTGTAGAATCCTACCCTGCAGTCTACGGACATGTGCCTCACGACTCCCATGGTACTTGTCCATATCCGGAGTGCATCTGCACAGCTCTGCTACTGCGTCGGGCAACCAGGCCACATCAACGTCCTAACGGGATGGGGGGAATGTTTCACAGCCAGCTGCAGGATGACCTTCTAGATCCACGCCCACACTCATGATGCAGCCCACAACCCCAACACAACCATGTGGCACAGTGATCCTAAACTGCATTCTGGCATCTCCATGCATCCAACCTTGGCCTAGCCACCATTCTCAACATCCGCCTGACGCAAGCATGCTGCACATTGTAGGGACACATGTCTAGACATACCTGGGAGCGGCAAGCCAGGTCACTCCACATGATCCCTGACCTCTGCGCATGACTGTTGCTCCCCTGAATGTGTCTGTAGCCACAGTTGTGCGGGAACCACTCAGCTGGTTGGGCCCAGCACAGGTGAGTTTGGTACTCCATGTCTGTATCAGATGAGACATTGGGACCCATGTGTGTCCTGGGCAAGACTGCGACCCCACGGTTTGGATGGTTGGAGTTAATTCTGAGATCAGGCATGCTTTGACTGTACGACACACACATGTATTGTAATAATGTAGAATCACGGCATCATCTTGTAAGTGTGATTAATTTATTTGTGGTGGGGTACGGGTTTGTGGGGATGACAAGAGGTGCACAGCGGGAGTGTAGAATCCAAAGTTCACTGGGGGAGTTGGTATCCTTGTCGTAGCAAAATGTCAGAGTCCATGCCACAGTCTTCGTCAACATAGGTCAGACAGTGACCAGCAAGTCCATGTGGCAGACAATGTCATGTGCTGCTATTGGGCCAGAGGGCCAGGTGCCAGGCCAGGTGACCTGGGAGATGGTGATGTTCTGCTGACTCTCACAGTCTTTTTCGTGGACGACCCACCTTCCTGCGGGGACCCTCGGAAGCAGTCCGTGACGATGTCTGTGACGCTCCGTCGGATGAATCCTCCTCCTCCTGATCCCTCCCTGTGTCTGGTAATGGCCTTCGCCTGGTGCCACAGGGAGGGTTGCCCATGTTGTCGGCAATCCGACGGAGTACACCGGTCATTTGGGTTTGCACCGCCACGAGCTCAGCCTGTCTATCCTCCATCCTTCCTTGGTGTTGCAGTTGACAGGCATGTTGCTGGGACTGCAGGGTCTTCATCTCCTGGAGGGTCCCCTTGATGTCATTGAGGGTGGACGCAATCTGGTCCATGCCCCTGGTGTCACGCCG
Source organism: Triturus cristatus (assembly GCF_964204655.1). Taxonomy (NCBI): domain Eukaryota; kingdom Metazoa; phylum Chordata; class Amphibia; order Caudata; family Salamandridae; genus Triturus; species Triturus cristatus. Next base: position 560,075,894 of record NC_140582.1, read on the forward strand.
GTATGTATCCAGGATGTTGCTGACCTGGGACACTACCGGGTCCTGAGCTGCCTGGTCAGGTTCGCGCCTCCGCCGTCCTCCACTCCCGCCACCCCTGCCCACGTGCACCTGGCCTGCCGTTGTGGGTGCATCGGGTCTCCGGGACCCCTGAGGGATGGCATCTGCGTTGCCGCCTGCCTCCTCCTGGGTGCCCGGAGGACCGTGTCCCTCCTGGGCAGACTGGCTGGGTGGTCGTGTGCGGGCAGGGCTCCTGGACGTCTCCTGGGATGTGGCAGGAATGGGGGTGGTGGTTGGCACAGTTGTACCTGACGCAGGTGCTGCAGGTGGTTGGACACCAGAGGGGCCAGGTTGGTCTGGGTCATCCACGGAGTGGTGAGAGTCATCGCTGGCGGTGGGGTCATCATCCCGCGGAGCCTGGTCCTGTGTGACTTCCCCCCCAGTGTTGGGGGGTGTTCGTCGACGTTGACCTGTGTGTGAGAGAGACAATGTTGACAGTGTCACATGTGGCATCCATGTTGCATGCATTTCTGATTTGGCACTCTTCCTCTGGGTAGTTGGATCTGTCCTGCATTCCTCTCACAGTGCACTTGTGCATGGCTATGTCCCTTGGCCACAGCTGTCAGGGCTTTACGCATGTGTGAGACACAATCTTAGTTGATGCATCTATTTGGGTACACAGTCAGCAGTGTGGTGTGCGGGCGTAGCGAGCCATGCAGAGGCGCCTTACGTGTTGCACTGTACGTGGCCAAATGGTGTTTTGGCAAGGCAATTTGATGTTGCAGGTAGGGGACTGAAGCATTTGTGACAGGGTTCTTACCGACACGGTGGGTGGGTATACTGGGTGTGTGGTTAGGTCTGTGCCTGCAGCACGGATGGACTCGTGCACAGATTGACACATGGACCGGTCTTCATCTACGGAAGGGGGGGTTGAGGCACTGCCAGACCTGGTCTGCATGCACACAGTCCACCGGCTGACGAGTGGACATGGCCACACCACCCAAGGGTGATTTAGTCTCCCTGTGTCTCCCTTCCTCCCTCCCTCTGTCACCCTCCTCCCTCCCTCTGTCGGTCTCCCTCTGTCACCCTACTCCCTCCCTCTGTCTGTCTCCCTGTGTCCCCCCTCTGTCTCCTTCCCTCTCATTCCCCCTCTCCCTCCCTCTCTTTGTCACTCTCTGTCACCTCAGGCCAGCTTCCTGGGCACACACAGTTAGCCGGTCTTTGAATGGCCATTGGCTTGTTCATGTGAGTTAGTCCCTGTTCTCCGGGCACCCATTGGGCAGTGTGTCTGAGTGTAGGCTGCTGCTGTGGCGGTGTGTGCTGAGACTCTATCAGAGCGATGCATCTTCATTGTCTGCTGTTATGTGCAAATTGTGCCTTCAGACCCATGGCATCCTGCATGGCAGCCATCATTTGCAGGCAAGACAGTACTGTGTGGGTACACACAGTTTGTATGGCTGTGCCCTGGGCCATATGGGCTGAGGGCATTGTTGTGTGCTTGTGAGTTGCTCAATGTTAGTTTTGCTGCCCCCACTCCCAGCATCGACCACATCCTGTGTTGTGTTGGTGTATTGTGTGGCCTGTGACTTGGCATGGCCCTGATTGATGCATGGGGCATGGAGGTGCCAGTGGCATGTGTGTGTTTGTGGAGTGTTGTTGTGTCCGGTGGTGGCTTGGGGGGGGTGGCATGCATGATTGATTGTGTATGGCATCCCCCCCATGTGAGGTGAGTTGTTTGTGTACTCACCAGGGTCTGGGAGTCCTGGCAGTCCGTGTAGTCCCTCCACCGCCAGCGTGGACATCACCTTCTCCTCCCAGGGATGGTATTGTACCGGTCTGGGGGGCGGCCCTCCTCCAGTGATGTTCCCCTGGTTGTGATTGTCAGTCATCTTCCTCTTGACCGTCCTCCGCAGATCGTACCACCTGGATTGGCACTCGTGCCTGGTCCTTCTGGTTGTCCCAACAGCATTCACAGAATCGACGATCCTCTGCCACATGGCGGTTTTTTCGGATATGCTGGTCTGTCTGACCAATGTCCCAAAGAGCTGTGGCTCGACTCTGAGGATTTCGTCGACAAGGATCTCCAGCTCCTCCTTTGTGAACTTTGGATTCTTGGTGGTGGACATGGCGTGGGGTGTGGTTGTGGGGGTGTGGGTGTGGATGGCTGTGGGTGTGTGGGTGTGGTAGTGGAGGTGTGTGTGTGAATGTGATGAGGGGGTGTTTGTGTAGGTGGTTGTGTGAAGGTATGCAAGTGTGAGGTTCAAGTATGGTGGTGTGGGTCGTCTGTGGGCTCTGGCAGCAGTGGGTCTGTTGCAAAGGCTCATGGTTTGTGTGTGTGGTCCATTTTTATTGGTCCATTTGTGGGTGTGGCTGTGTTTGAAATTTGTGTGGGTGTGTTATGAGGAGTGATTGAGTTTTGGGCCTCTGTTTGGCAGTTTGGCAGTTGCAGGTGAGTGTATGTGATGTTTGTGGGGTTGTTGGGCCTGTTTGGTGGTGTGGGGAAACTCTACTTGACTCTCCTTGTGTAAATATGGTTTGTCCGGGTTCAGTACGTGTTTTTTTGGCGTCAGTACGGTCCGTACATGCACTGGTGGGGGTGCGGTCCGTACATTCCCTGGTGGGGTGGTGGTTAGGTGCGTACATACACGGCTGGGGTGGGGGTTTGGTGCGTACATACACGGCTGGTGGTTCGGTGCGTACATACACGGCTGGGGGGGGTTCGGGGGCGTACATACACGGCTGGTGGTTCGGTGCGTACATACACGGCTGGGGGGGGGTTCGGGGGCGTACATACACGGGTGGGTGTTTGGTGCGTACATACACGGCTGGTGGTTCGGTGCGTACATACACGGCTGGGGGGGGGTTCGGGGGCGTACATACACGGGTGGGTGTTTGGTGCGTACATACACGGCTGGTGGTTCGGTGCGTACATACACGGCTGGGGTGGGGGTTTGGTGCGTACATACACGGCTGGTGGTTCGGTGCGTACATACACGGCTGGGGGGGGTTCGGGGGCGTACATACACGGCTGGTGGTTCGGTGCGTACATACACGGCTGGGGGGGGGTTCGGGGGCGTACATACACGGGTGGGTGTTTGGTGCGTACATACACGGCTGGTGGTTCGGTGCGTACATACACGGCTGGGGGGGGGTTCGGGGGCGTACATACACGGCTGGTGGTTCGGTGCGTACATACACGGCTGGGGGGGGGGTTCGGGGGCGTACATACATGGGTGGGTGTTTGGTGCGTACATACACGGCTGGTGGTTCGGTGCGTACATACACGGCTGGGGTGGGGGTTTGGTGCGTACATACACGGCTGGTGGTTCGGTGCGTACATACACGGCTGGGGGGGGTTCGGGGGCGTACATACACGGCTGGTGGTTCGGTGCGTACATACACGGCTGGTGGTTCGGTGCGTACATACACGGCTGGGGGGGGGTTCGGGGGCGTACATACACGGGTGGGTGTTTGGTGCGTACATACACGGCTGGTGGTTCGGTGCGTACATACACGGCTGGGGGGGGGTTCGGGGGCGTACATACACGGGTGGGTGTTTGGTGCGTACATACACGGCTGGTGGTTCGGTGCGTACATACACGGCTGGGGGGGGGTTCGGGGGCGTACATACACGGCTGGTGGTTCGGTGCGTACATACACGGCTGGGGGGGGGGTTCGGGGGCGTACATACATGGGTGGGTGTTTGGTGCGTACATACACGGCTGGTGGTTCGGTGCGTACATACACGGCTGGGGTGGGGGTTTGGTGCGTACATACACGGCTGGTGGTTCGGTGCGTACATACACGGCTGGGGGGGGGTTCGGGGGCGTACATACACGGCTGGTGGTTCGGTGCGTACATACACGGCTGGGGGGGGGTTCGGGGGCGTACATACACGGGTGGGTGTTTGGTGCGTACATACACGGCTGGTGGTTCGGTGCGTACATACACGGCTGGGGGGGGTTCGGGGGCGTACATACACGGGTGGGTGTTTGGTGCGTACATACACGGCTGGTGGTTCGGTCCGTACATACACGGCTGGGGGGGGTTCGGGGGCGTACATACACGGCTGGTGGTTCGGTGCGTACATACAGGGCTGGGGGGGGGGTTTGGTGCGTACATACACGGCTGGTGGTTCGGTGCGTACATACACGGGTGGGGGTTCGGGGCGTACATACGCGGGCGGGGGGTGGTGGGGTGTTCGGCGCGTATGCGGGCACATGTCTCCATGGTTGCTATGGGAGTTCGGTTCGGACGGTGTTTTTTGCGTACGGTTGTGAAATGGGGAGGACGGGAGGGATCGTACTTGCGCAGTCGGACTTTATTTTTCCGCACGGTGGGTTTCTCGCCCGGGGACGTGTCGGTGACTTTTCCCGACCCGAGGACGTGTGGGGAAATCTTCCCAATGCGATTCGTATGGACTTTTTTCCGTTCGAATCGTACTTGGCAGTTTGTACGCTACTTTGACGATTCGGACGGAAAAAAATCCGGATACGAGTCGGACGGGGAATTTTTTTACCGGATCGGAATTGGCACCAAAGTGAGAGACTGATACAGGTATTTACACATTTAAACATTACTCACTTAGCCATGTATTCAATAAGATACACTTAATCAGTCAGTAATACAATCAATTTTTCAAAAACAAATCATCCATTTAGACACTTATATACTCATTTATTCTTCCATCGACCTTGAGATATATAAAACATATTTAATTTTCAGAAAAACACACATTCACTGGATGATGTCATCAGTGATGTCATCAGTGATGTCATTTGAGATGTCATCAGTGATGTCATGAGTGATGTCACTGACCATGTCATGAGTGATGTAATATGTGACGTCATCAGCAGTGCATTGCGGGCGCGCGAGTTATAGTTAGCTTAACTAACTATAACGGGGAAATTTCATTGGTTTTTTACGAGTGAAATGTCCAGCTAACTCTAACGTGTGTGAAACCTATGGTTTTTTCACTGTAATCGTGGTCAGTAAGAATTCCCTGGCTTGAAACAACACAGTACCGCAACTCGAATCTTTGACCAGTGTTTTTATTTGACACTGACGACAAAAAAATCCCCCAACGCGTATGGGAGTTTCCTCGCTCCTTGGTCACGGGTTAGGTTAATGAGTCATTTCCACGGTACTGTGTTGCTTTGAGCCAGTGAATCCTTACTGGCCACGATTACAGGAGTGGGATATATATATATATATATATATATATATATATATATATATATATATATATATATATATATATATATATAATTATATTCACTAAAAAAACATAGGTTTCAGGGACGTTATAGTTAGTTGGACATTTCACTCATACAAAACAAGAGAAATTCCACCATAATAGTTAGTTCAGCTAACTATAACTCGCACCAACACAATGCACTGCTGATAACGTCATATATTACATCATTCATGACCTCACTGATGACATCTCAGCTGAACTAACTATAACGGAGGAATTTCTCTGGTTTTGTACGAGTGAAATGTCCAACTAACTATAACGTCCCTGACACCTATGGTTTTTCAGTGAATTTCTAAGGATTTTTAAATGCTCATTTCTAACTATAACGTGCCTCAAACCTCTGGTTTTTTCAGTGAATTTCAAAGGTTTTTTAAATGCTAATTTCTTACTAAAACATCCCTAAAACCAATGGTTTGCTCAGTGAATTTCTAAGGTTTTTAAATGCTAATTTTTCACTAGAGCGTCCCTATTAAGTCCCCTTGAATCCTGAATGTCCCTGGGGGCCAACTAGCCCATCAGGTACCTCCAGTAAGCGCCACAGAGCTGCGTTGCAGAGAGGTGTTCTGAAGCCATGCCCCTTTTTACACCACGCTGCAAATGTGGCTTCTGGAGCACTGCTCCTCGGAGGATGAAGCTCACTTGTGTTCTGAGGTCCTCAGGACACAAGAGGACCTCATCGCCCCATCAGCAGTGTACCAGAAGCCGCATTTGCAGAGTGATGTAAAAAGGGATGTGGCCTCGGAACACCACTCTGGAATGCAGCTCTGTGGTGCTTACTGGAGGTACCTGGTGGGCTAGTTGGCCCCCAGGGACCCTCAGGTGTGAAGGGAACGAAATCCCCCAATTTACAATGTGCCATGGGTGCATTTGCACACTTGTTGTTTCAGGCCCCGCCCCCTCGCTGCACCACTGTGCAAACACGCCTCCTGGTGCGTTGTAAGTTGGGGGATTAAGTCCCCTTCTATCCTGAGGGTCCCTGGGGGCTAACTATCCAACCAGGTACCTCCAATAACTGGCATAGAGCTGCGTTGCAGAGAGGTTTAAAAAGGGGTGCGGCCTCTGACCACCACTCGGCAATGCAGCTCTGTGGCACTTACTGGAGGTACCTGGTGGGCTAGTTGGCCCCCAGAGAGACTCATGATTGAAGGGGACTTAATCCCCCAATTTACAACGTGCCAGGGGGCATGTTTGCACACTTGTTGTTTCAGGCCCCACCCTCACGCTGCACCACTGTGTAAACCCACCCCCTGGTGCGTTGTAAGTTGGGGGATTAAGTCCCCTTCAAACCTGAGGGTCCCTGGGGGCTAACTAGCCCACCAGGTACATCCAGTAACCACCACGGAGCTGCGTTGCAGAGTGGTGTAAAAAGGGGCATGGCCTCAGACCACCTCTCTGCAACCCAGCTCTGTGGCGCAAACTGGAGGTACCTGGTGGGCTAGTTAGCCTCCAGGGACCCTCAGTATTCAACGGCAATCAATTTCCCAACTAACAACGCGCAAGGGGGTGCGTTTGGAGTGTGGTGGAGAAAGGGGGCGTGGCCTCTGGCTAGATGCCGGCTTTTTTTTTAATATTTTTTTTACAAGGGGGGCTTTGCGGACCCCCTTTTTTTTACATTTTTTGGGGCCCTGGAGATCCCATCCTCCAGGGCCTGACAACATTTTATTCTTTATTTTTTATTTGGGAAGGGGGCCTCTTGAGGCCAATTTCACTCCAGGGACCCCATCCCCTGGGGCATGGCCAGTTGTTGTTTTTTTTAATTGGTTTTGTAAATTCTTTGGAGGGGTGCCGCAAGGCCCCCCTCCTCAGGCCAATTATGGCCCCAGGGACCCCATCCCCCGGTGCTGGCCTTCCCTTTTTTTTCCTTCACTGGGGAGGAGGTCCGCATGGCCCCCCTCCCGGGCCATTTCTTGCCCCGGGGACCCCATCCCCCGGGCCTGGCTGCTCCATTGGGGACTGTGCGGGGAGCCACAGTGCCCCCACAGTCCTGCCAGCTCCCCCGCCTCCAGCAGGAGCCAGCATTGCATTTCCACAAGGGGAGCTGCTGACATGCAACTCCCCTTGTGGAAAAACAATCCTGCTTTGCTTCATTGAATTAAGAGCAGGTTTCCCTGCTCTCGCTTCAATGAAGCAAAGCAGTTTGCTATGACTGGACAGGTGCCGTGCTCCTACCCTGCTATAGCAAACTGCAATGTCCCAGGGTGGGCACCCCAGGACATTGCAGGAGCCGGCCCTGGAGGGTGGCAGTCCCCAGGGCCATCAAGGGCTCCTGGAGGCTGGCCACGCAGCCCCCCTCCCATTATATGCACAGCCTTGGGGAGGTAGCAATCCCAGGGGCTTGCGGGGCCCCCCAAAAATAATTCAAGTACAATCCCCAGGGAGGTGGCAGTCCCCGGGGCAGTGGGTGGGGCCGTGTACCCACACGTGCATATTTAAGAAAAGCCCAAGGGGTGGCGGTCCCCGGGGCTTGGGGGGCCTTGGAGGCCCCCCACAGATTAAAAAACAAGCCCGAGGGAGGTGGCAGTCCCCGGGGCTGCAGGAGGGCCGTGTGACCTCCCACATATAATTTACATAGCCCTGGGGAAGTGGTCCACGCAATTTTTTTGTGGCATTGCCCCCCGGACCTGGCCCACCCAGGGGGCTCTTTAAAATGAAGCGCGAGAGCCCGCGCTTCATCTTTTTAAAATTTTATACGGGATTCGCAACCCCAACGTGAATTCTGCCATTTAAAAAATAGAAAATGCTTTTTTGGGCCCTGGGGGTCCTTGTGGGACCCCCTGAGCGGGCCTTGGGGGTCAGGGTGTTTCTACCCTGCCCCCTTTACTTGTTTTTCAACCGTATGTTTTTAAGTCATTTGTATTTTGAAATGTCATATTTGCACAACAGCCACTGAGCTTTAAACTGAATGCAATGAAGTAATTGCTATTTAGTCTATAAGGGGTCTATTATGATGCAGGGCGGATCGCCACCACCAATGCGGGTGGTGGCGATCCACCCTACATCATACCCCGCCCGCCACCCATTTCCATACTAATATGGCAGGGGGACCCCGGCGAACGGAAAGACCATCCGCCGGTTTTCCGCCGGTCACACAGGTGACCGGGCGGAAAAGAGGGCCTGATATGGTGGCGGTGTCTGCTAGACACTGCCATCCATATTAGGATGGCAGCGGGAAGCAGCCTTTCAAAGTCATGCATTGCCTCAGTTGGGGGCCCGTTGCGGGCCCCCAGGATGTTGGGGGGGTGTGGGTTGCACATGGGGGTACCTATGGTACCCCCCAGCATTTGCATGGATGACGTGGCAGGCACTGCGCAGTGCCTGCCACGTTGTGCATGCAAATGCTCACATGTCTTTTTTGTATTGCGTCGGGTGCTGCTGACAGTACCACCCGCCGTAATACAAGAAATGCGGGATGCGCCCGCCAGTGTGGCGGGTGCATCCTAATTGCTCTTGCGGGACTGCCGCATCCTTAGCGGGTGGTCCTATCTCCCGGGGCGATCCGCCCGCCATCATAATAGACCCCCAAGTATTTAGACTTTCCAAAATGGATGCCTTGTTTACGTGTAACTACAGCCCTTTTGTTGTCCTCCTTCTATTTTGGAGGTTGTTTATGTATTCAGCCATGTAACTTACTTCCAGTTTGTGAGCAAGACTGCAAGACAGTTGAAACGCATTACTGGATATTACATCAATCATTGGATTTACCCCCTGAGTGATCGTCTTATTTGACTGTTTGTTTGGAATCAATGTCCGGCGCGCTCCGCCGGCACGAGTGATCTTCTACCCAGGGCGGGAGAAGTGTAAGTGTGGGATAGCGGAGAGGTAAAAAGTACAATTCCCACTCCAGTGAGTGCAACAGTAGAGAAAGTGTTGGATAGCGGAGGGGTAACATTTGCTATTCCCACTCCAGTGAGTGCAACAGTAGGGAAAGTGTTGGATAGTGGAGGGGTAACTATTACTATTCCCACTCCAGTGAGTGCAACAGTAGGGAAAGTGTTGGATAGCGCAGGGGTAAAAATTACCATTCCCACTCCAGTCAGTTCAAAATTAAAAACAACAAAATATTAACCAAACAAAAAAATATTCAAAAAATATATATATAAATATCTAAAAAATTAATAAACAAATCTATTTATTATTAAAAACTTAAAACAATAAAAACATATTATACTGTTAAATACATATGTCAAATACCTACAAATGTTATATTAATTAAACAAAAAACATTGTTTTCAAACAAATAAATATTTTTGATTAGAAATGATTTAGAATGAAAAATATTAGTACATACATTTAGTTTTTTTATTTTCTTTCCTATAACACCACACAATTCACATGCCACATCTAAATTGAAAAAAAATGTACTTCCATAATTAACATAATTAACCCCTTCAGCGCTGCGGGAATTCCCCCGCGGTGCTGAAGGGTTCGAGCGCGGGCGGGCCCATGACGGAACGGTTCCGTCATGAGCACAGCGCAACCGATGCTCATGACGGAACCGTTCCGTCATGGGCATGGAAGGGGTTAATGACCAATTAAAGAAATATTATTAATTAAAAACAAATCAAAACTCATAAGAATTAACGTCCCACACTTTACACCTATAATACCCACAATGCACAGCTAAAATTGAACAGCAAAAAAATGAATTACACAATTAAAACTTTTTTCTTATAAAAAAAACTGACAGTATTTAACAACTAATTATAAAGTAAGTAAAATTAATTTACTCCCTACCCTTTACCCCTATAAATGTAAAACCCACACACAAAAAAATAAACAATTACCCAAATTAAATATCAATTAATTAATTAATTTTAATGATAAACTAATTATTAATTAATTAAACATACATTACTTCTCACCCTTTCCCACTATAAACCCCACAGCCTGCACCTAAAATTAATCACAAAATTTCCATATTTAATTTTCAATTAATTAATTAATATTAATTACCAACTTATTAATAATTAATTAAAAATAAATTACTTCCCATCCTTTACCCCTATAAACCCCACAACCCACACCTACATTTTTTACACAATTACCTTAATTAGTTACCAATTAAATAATTAATATTAATTTACAACCAATTAATAATTGATTAATAATAAATTACTTCCCTACAATTAACACTAACATATCAATTAAATAAATATTAATAAATAAAAAATAATCATCAACTTATTATAATGAAATTACTTCCCACCCTATTCCCCTATAAACCCACAACCCGCTACAGACCTAAAAAACTATATTGATGTTTTCTATATTTTTAAATTCAATATTACTTACCTTCAAATCGATATTCTTGCATTCAATATTTCCACTCCACGATATTTCGAACTCAATATTCATGCAGTTAGAATTTTTTGGCCTCGATATTCTGTCACATTACCCTCTTTGCAAAACTATCCTATAAAACTATTCTTCAAATATGTTCGCCTGTCAAGCATGCTGAATTGTAGGAGCTGTCTTTTGGGTACTATTGCTTGCCATGTCCAACTACCTTCTTGATGTCCTGTAGCAGGGGCAAGACCTGGTCCACCTTATCCCAACTACTACCATACGCAGTTTAATGTCTGACATGCCCTTCCTCACGTCTGCTTCAGACTTTGAGGACCCACCTCTGAGCTAATGTGTGGGTGCCGGTGCCTGTGAGGGTCCACTTGTTGAGGTGCTTGGTGTTGCTGCTTGTGAGGGTCCTGCAGTTGGTTTCCTATGGCTAACCGAGCTTCCAGTGGTGGTGTTTGGTGAGCCTCTGGGAAACACCGACTAATGCCCCAGGCTCTTTTCCACCTGGTAACGTTGCTGCATGGCCCTTTACGATTTGTAACCCACTTGATGTGGTGGTAGCACATCTTATGCTTATTGAAATTGACTAGTTCATCAGGGGTCGTGTTGTCTGTTGAAACAATGAAAATATATGTCAGTCATAATTTGACTAGGAACAGGTATCAACATCAGGAACTCTCAAAATGTACATGACAACTAAGTTTGTTGCCCCTACACCCTACATATACCTTGGTGCTTTGAGTGACTATGCACATACCTAGCATATCTGATGTTGATGGGCATTATTGCAAAGGTAACCCATTTGTGAGACTGTGCAATACCAACACCGTTAACAGATCTGATTATGATCATTTCAGTACAGAGTATATTTGGAAACAGACATTTTTAGTACCCATAGAATGGTACACATTTTCACATTCACTGTGTATAAGTGTACCATGGGCATCCGGCAATTGCCTTTATAGCATATGTATTTATCACATTCAGAAGTGTTTTGCCTCACAACGTTTTGTAATTGATATGGCAAGGAACATATCAGGACACATTGCTACTTATACAGTTAACTTGGTAGGTTTGACATGTAACAATGGATACAGGGAAAGAACCCCACATCATACACTGGCATATGAACGTTATCATGTTTGACCTGTAGCAATTCTACGGGAGACCATGCAACTACTGAATATATGCACACCATATAATGGCACGTGCAAATGACATGCATACTGTAGCATACATACATAATTAATGATCTATTGTGCATCTACTACCACATACATTAGCATTGTCTGACACTGTGATTATGGCTCCTTTCACAGACAACTTTCATGTTGTCATTTCAAGATAGGCAATATGTACTCCTCGACACTGGTCTGAGGCTGATAGACATGCAACACGTACCCACAACTTTTCATGGCTTATTCCTCACCTTCAAGAAGTTCAATTGTGAGAAGGATGCACAATGAATCTGGCAATTCCCAACACATCTGACATGAAGCTCACTCCTTGTACTACACTTATTGCACAGATGAAGGCACTCACCTGTGAAGTCAGGGTTGCTGAAGTTGGCAATCTCAGTATCTGTGTAGGCGGGTGGTCCAGCTACAAGACAGAACAAGTAAAACACATCACTAAACCTTTTTACACATATATGATTAGCAACAACAGCACAGTACAATGCAAGGATATTGGCAATGTAGCCTTTCAGGTTGTAAATGTTCAGATGGCACACTTAACATGACTGGATCATACACTGGCTGGCTGAGTCAAACATACATGCGAATCTCTTACACATGTACCTGTTGGCCATTGAGCACACCTACGTGCTGAGCGGCATCACTACCTAACTACACAAAGGTAGCTGATTTGGATGATGCTGTGCACCTACACAATTCACATTATATACTCAGTGATGTGATGGTATCCAGGGTCCCTCTGTAAAACATACACCAGTAAATAAGTATGCTACACACATCTCAATTTATGTGTACAGGTCCACTAAGAAGCTTGTGTACTCTACTTGTCAGTGATGCTGAGTACATGCCATTGTAAACTTATATTCCATGCATCTCTAAGCCAATTTCAACATATTACACAGTTAGAGGTGAGCTAAACAGTGTAAGCCATGTCAGACATCATAGATGCTAGCCAAGTCATGACAGGTATGCCAAGGAGTGTCAGCGGCACATCACTATGGTACTCCTTCACAAGGCATTAGTGCAACCGCAGCATATATTAGTAAGCTGTAAGAAGGGAAATGACAGCTGTGCAAGGGCCATTGTAAATAGGCCCCTATATGTATGAAATAGGTACTGTATTTCACCATCAGAACTGGACATGACAAATGTCAGCAGAGGAAAGAGCAGCCTTGGAGCACATCTGCACTACCAGCCATGTAATCACATGAATTTTCTAGACAGACTACGGCAATGCACATTAATTCCATGCTTCCCACAGACTCATTTCTCTTACCTACGGTAATAGTGACAATAGTGTGGGCCACACTGTGTCACAAAAGGCACTGGCGCACATATTGTTCCTGCACTATAGGCATGGCATTTGCCCATTTTGCATGTGTCAAAGAAACATTTGGACTAAACATCATTGTGAGCCAATCGTAATGGTCCTTAAGAGAAACAATGGTCACATGAAAAAATTAGATAGTAGAATCTATATGTGTACTTACATGTTCGTCCACCAACTTCAATGCCCACGTACTGCAGGAGATCGGCCTCCCTTCCCACCGCGTTTGCCCAGTGATGCTTCAGTTGCGGGATCTCACCGCCCATGCAATGGATTCGCAGCATCTGTTGCCTGCTGCTCTCCCACCTCTGTTTCTGGTCCTTGACACGGTAGCCCTGCATCACCCAGCACCGATATTTCAGCATTTTTGCAGACTAGCCAGAGAAATGTACCCAACTCCTGGGAATCTGTAGACCTAGTATGTCTCTGCCCCGGCATGATCCCATTCACTAACAACTATCTTAACTCTAAAATAAAACACAAAAAACACCCTAATTCCCCAATTACAATAATCCCCCAAAAGACAAACACCCTACACTTGACAGGACACATTAACGACAAAATACACCAAATGCACACAAAATAGGACAAAAGCCACACAACAGGGATAGCAGACACAACGCACAAACTCCTAAAACTCCAAAACATTCCCAGTCTCAATCCACACGCCACCACTCCCAAGCACAGACAGAAAAACTGTGACTGAATGTGAAAGTAATTTAGCAGGTCTTTGTTTCCAGCATACAGGATCTATTACATCACTTCCCTTATTCCATTACTTCATTTCCTGGGAGGATGCGAGACTTTTTCTGCCTATACATAATTTTCTTTTACACTAACGCACATTGCCTCTATTTCACTTGAGGCCTTACAATGGAAACAATGGCGATATCGCATGTCCACGACAGAACATCATTTTTGATGTACGCGGTGCCCAAAAAAATCAATTCTCTGGTAGCACAATGGCACTCTTTCCCATGGGTGCTACATGTGCTAATTTGTTGTGGTCAACCAATGACATTGTAAGTGCCTCCACCTGGGATGCAAGACACTACCTATGCAATAGGGTCAGTGAAACACACCTACGACTAGTCTGTGCAAGAGCAAATAGCACCATGTCTAAAAGTGGAGGCATCAGGTTGTAGTCCAAATATGAAAGTGTGCAACTTCTGTCTGCACACACATACAAAGGGGGAGTATGGACAGGGCTATTTCATTGTTTGCATGAGTGTCGTTTGCATTCAAGGGCCATATCCCACAGTACATTGACAGTGACATCATTTGTGGCCACCATGACCCTTATTCATGGTGATTGTGGTAAGGTAGGTCACTATGGATGCCTTGGTGTGTCCTTCAACAGATAGCTGACAGTATGGTTAGGTATATGACTCCATATCTACACTACGCAACAAGACGGTGTTGTTTGTGCATTGAAGCGGGTGAAAACATGCAACACTGACAATGGTAACATATGACATGTACATTTTGTATGTTAATTGAGGCAACTTTCTGGATGTTGCATGTGGGTACAGAATATTTTTGCAACATATGCAGACTGTAGTTTTGGGAGTTTGTTCCCATGCACGTCTTATGTGGAATACTGCAAAGTAATTATACAAAGAGTGGTCTCTACTGTTAAGTACAAGTATGAGGAATAACACATGGGTAGCATCAGGAGACACACACACATTTGTTGGCCACCATCTACATTACAACACCATGATCAATCTGGCTCACAATGGAGAACCATTTGGTACAGGTAGTTGGCATGCACAGTATTTCACTTGTAGCAAATGATGTGCTAGGATGTTTTGTACACTGTCCTAGATAACTAGTCTGTGTGACAGGCATCAGTGGTAAAAAGTTAGAATGTCAGTAGTTTAGTGTGAGTATGATATACAAATGCTTACACAGTGTTAGTTCTCTGAGATTTTATTTTTAAACAGATGTACACATTGCAAATAAACACATTTTTCCTTTAACTTCTGAAAATCAATCTTTTGTAAAGAAATTGTTTATGATATTCTCCCTCCACCTTATTGCTGCAATTGATGCTTCAGGTTGCATAGGCTCCTCATATCCTTCCTCTCCATCATCCAGCATGTCCTCATCCACATTGTCGTCTGGCCATGGCACATTGGTAATGATGCAAATGTTAGGTAAAATACAGCAGACCAAGATAATCTTACAGATCATGGGTAAGGAGTAAAGCAATCTGCCCCCAGATACGTCAAGGCAGTGGAAGCATGATTTGAGGACTCCGACTGTCCGCTCAACGATTGATGAGTTGCAGCATAGGGTTTGTTTGTACGTCGGCTGGGCTTTGTTGTGTGGGATCTTCACAAGTGTCATGACCCACGGCATCAATGCCATTTAGGTGATGATTTGTCCCCAATGAGGTTATTCTCTTTGCCATTGAGTAGGCAAATGTACTATGTCAAATCCTAACTCAATACCTTTCTGACTGAATGACGAGTAACAGTACCTGATGATGTGTCTTCCTTCAGGCACACATATTTTGTAATTATATATTTATTTTATATTGGTCTATGTGTCAGGCATGGTAGGTGTGGTATCCTCCGCTGTAGGGTAATCTTGTTCATGTCACCCCCTCCCCTGCTATTGTATTGGTTTGTACCTCTGTGACATGCTGTAGAATGTCACAGGGGCTAACGTTCTATGTTGAGCTCCCTGCGTGGAGTGTGACAGAGTCTGCGCAGGACAATGGCTGTGGCTGGGGTTTTCTCTTGTACTTCTGAATTCAACCTCGTCTTTCTTATCCCTGCGTTTCCTGTGACTCTATTTAGAGGGAGAAGTTATCCCTACAAATCTACAGTAGGCTAGTGGGTGTACATGAATGTGTGACCTATTAGTATACACATGGCAGTGCACAGAATCCAATGTGGTGACAGTACACAAGAGTTAGAAGATATATATTAATGTTAAACTGTACATTGCAAAATGTAGACTTTGTACACTACAGTGCAACACAATTTTTTATACAAATGGAGGTGCACTTAACGTGAGACACAAAGTACAAAATGTTTCTTTTCTTTTTTTTGACTTTTATTTTATTCTGGATTGACGACCAACTAGGAACCATTCTATCCTGATATGTTAGTGTAATAAAGCTGATGGTATTAATACGGTGGATGCGATTGGTATGACCTGCATAAGCCGCAGATATAGTTTTAAAAGAATAAATTGAGGTCCATATTATATCATATATATAGATTTTATAAATTTCTCTCTGGAAGATACGTTGCTGTGGGAACTTGGCTCTATATTTTTTTGAAGGAATACTTGTGTTGAATTTAAATCTGATGGGACAGATAGTTTGTCTTATTAGATTTTAATCATAAATCATTTACCTATTGAATTATATGGCAATAAGGATACCTCCTTTTTCGTGAAAATATCCTTTTTTGAATTTGAATAGCTCTGCGGCTTATCTTTAGAGTCAGATAAATCTGCATACTGGCACAAGAAGACTTCCATACTACACTTAGGAAATACTAAATGGAAATTAGAAATTGTTCTGCTAAAAAGTTAAGCCCTGAAGAAGTTCCCTCAATTGTTTACACAGGAACGAAACGCGTTCTGGACTTTGTGTCTCACGTTTAGCGCACCTCCATTTGTATAAAATTGTTTGAATCTGTTCACAGAGGCACCATTAGGTGACGGGTGCTGGAGTTTTTTGTGCAATAACGGCCTGATAAGGCAGCAGTTAAAGGGTGAGGTGCCACCAATTATGTCCGTCACCTTGTAGCTTCTTTGTTGTTACACTACAGTGCAACACATCTTGGGGACATGTAGGCCATGCTTTCCACATGATTCAATGTCCATTGGTTGTGTGTCTGCACAGGCAGATGGAGTGCAGCATATCTCCATGATAGTCACAATACAACGGTATTGTTGACTGTCATGGGGGATGTCATTTGTGTATGATGGGACACCCTGCTGCACAGTCTGGCACCCTGAATGACTGCTGTGGTGGTTAGTGCAGCACTTTTGCAGACATATTGTGTACATTCGATGTGATGTGTGGATATGATTTTTGATGTGATGCAGCATTGTTTAGGGTAACCAGTGTGGTTCATAAATGACCATATTTTTCAGTTTCACAGATGTGTGATATATCTTAATAATGCTTCTTGCCCATGGGGCTGACATGTGATACACAGACTTCACATAGGGATTGCCTTGCTTTAGCTATGTTTTTAGCTGTCTCGTGTTACTTCTTTCTTCATATGTGAGAGTCTTAACTAGGGCATCATGACTGATGATGATGATCCATCAGCCCATTTGACTTGAACATGTGGGCCACAGTGACTTAGTCAGTGTCAACATGTGCGACTTGTAGATAAGGTGTTTCACATTTGCCATGTAGTATGGGACAAGAATATGGGACCACACCAACAACGTATGCACAGCCAAATCAACCCAAGACTGATATGTCAATGTATTCCTACACAATTGAGTGCCTTGTGGTCTGTCTTGTGCTTGAGATGTACTTACCGACCAGGGGCCGTATTACACAGACTGCCAGGGAGACACAGCAAGCAAGTGTGCCCGCTTTACTTGCCCCGGGGCACTTTGGTATTACCGAAAGGGCCCCAGACGCTTGTGCGGCCCCTTCCGTAATACCGATAGTGCTAGTGCACATAAAGTGCCAGCGCTATCTTCAGGGGGCATTCCCTCATTTGTATGGGAGTGTTCCCTATGCAAATGAGGGAATCCCTATGTCTTTGCGCCCACGCAGTATTACAGACGTGGGCGCAGAGGCAAAGAAGCTCTCAGCAGGCACAAGGACAGTGCACCACCTAGAAGGTAGCACACTGTCATTGTGCTCCCTGAGAGCAGCCCTCGGTGGGTAAAAGGGGTCCTATGAACCTAACACAGAGCTGCGAGTCCTGACTCGGAAATGAGCATCCAAGGCAGCCTGGGGAGGCTATATAATTGCCTACTGTCTGAAATAGAAGGCATAATAATGTTCAAGAGGCATAGCATTGTACAAAAGCCACCAGGTGACCGAACTGGCATATATCGGTTACGTGGAAAGGGAACTCGAGGCTGAAGAGACGATGTGGGAATCCAATGGTGGCCTGCGGGATGGAGCCAAACAGAAAATGAGTCGGGATGCTCAGGGAGAGATGGGCCTGCGGGACCGGAGCCTGAGGGATTAGAGTATATCCGCACGGACCTGCGGGGGCAATTATAGCAGGTATCGGAGTGAAATGCATTTCTCTCCCTGAGCATCCCGACTCATTTTATTATGCCTTCTCTTTCAGGAAGTAGGCAAATATATATCCTCCCCAGGCTGCCTAGGATGCTCATTTCTGAGTCAGGACTCTCAGCTCTGTGTTAGATTCGTCCTGGTCCGTTGATCCACGAGGCCCATGATGCCTTTATGGAAGACCCTTACACCCCTTGGGTATCCATACACCGTTATTCCTAAATTATCAGGTCGGTATTTGGATATTTCAGTGTACCACCTGGCATGCTCACTTACTCCCTGGTACACTTACTAGCTAAATCATCACAGCACTAGTGAATTCTATTTCCACTTGACTACTCTCACTGTAGACACTGCCCTAGCATGCCGTGCACTCCGGTTCTCACTTGTATTAACTTATCCTCTGTCCCGATCCTAATGGTTTCCCCTTTTCTTCCCTTCTCCTTTTTGTCTCTCTCTCCCCTCCCTTGTCGATTTCTTACAGCAGGTAAAATAATTTCAGGCCACACATCTGGTTTTTCCTCATGATGATCCCACCATTTTCTTAGGGATCGTAACACCGTCGACGCTAGAACCTTGACACAAAATTGTTGCATATAAATTACTCTGGATTTGTGCAATGGTGCTCTCATTATTCTGTTTGACCTATCAAATTGATTAAGTATTAGCCATTCTTGGTTGTTCATGCCTGAGCATTTGTTTCTAATTTACCTTTACGTTGCTGTTTTTTGTGACACTACCCCACATACCTTGTATTATATTCTTGTTCTCAATGATGAATATTAAATTGCTAATTTTTCTATAAAATTTGATGGACACAGTAGTTATTATATTTCTGTGCTAATTTGGTTTCATTTTTAATTGTTGATGGGGACCTCTGTCTCTTTAAATTACCCACACCCCAAGGCCCCCCTCTGACCCTTTGGGTTCCCTTGTCCTTTTACAATCTATTTAAGCCACCACTAGGCACCTTACTTTTCTGTGATAAGGCTGCATCTGCTGCTGTGGCTTCAGTCTGCTTTCAGAAAGTTCTGCACTTTATGGTTATCCTAGTCATTGTTAAGCACGTTATATGACGGATGCTAACCCCAGGGGTTATTTAAGTATCAAATGTAGTCCTCAATGCACATTTTTTAAAGGCTCTTTTATGTATTTTATTCCCTCATGAGCATTTTTGTGAATCCATTTATAACTTAACACATTCTATTGTTTGTACTTAATGCTTTCTTATTGCTCAGATTACCTATTTATTGGAAATGCTTCTATTTTCCTTTTATCCAGAAACATTTTAAAGATTTTAATTAACCATACAATAAAGGCATACCCACCACTACCATACATAGTCCATTTTCCTATTCAATTACTCTGTAAAGCCACTGAGAGGCTGCAGGGCATCATTAACCCCTTCGGTGCTCATGACGGAACGGTTCCATCATGAGCCACGGTTGAGCTGTGCTCATGACGGAACCGTTCCGTCATGACCACGCCCGCGCAAGATTCCGTCAGCACAGCGGCGGAATTTGCGCAGCATGGAAGGGGTTAATATGTAATTGGAAGCCTGCTCAGTTCTGCCCTCTATTCTTTTTCCAAATCAATAGATCAATAGCTGGTGATCCACTGGGTAATTTTGTTTTTGTAAATTCAGATTTCCTGTATTATCTTCTGTGGTAGTTGTGAATTGGTTCTCCTGTCCAGTACATAGGAAGTTTCTAGTGATGTTGCTGATTTTTTGTCAGAAGCTATAACTTGGAATTGCATTTGCTGGTTCTGCTGTAGTGATCATCGGCCTCTGCAGTGGATGTTTAAGAGAGCACTTGGGTTCTCCTTTGCTCTAAATATCAACTTTCACCTTCATGTAAAACCAATTTCTTGTTGTTTAAACTCTCAGAAATAGAAATATCCAGTGCTGAATAAAGAAAGTAGACAACACAAGTTAGTCCCAAAGAACCAGTATAGTGGGAAAGATGTGTCAACTGTGTCTAACAATATACCTTTGTCACTTGTATCCCCTCTACTTTATGGACCATAATGATTTATAGGCTTGCACTGCCCAAACACGCTTCACAGCATGCAAAAGGTGAAGTTTTATTGTATCAAAGTTCCCACTGTGAGAGCTTTATTGTGATTTCAAATCACTAAATGATCAGCAGGCTCTTCTGAGCTTGAAATGAATGGCTAAAATGTGTACAAACCATGTGACAGATGAACAGTATGTTGTGACGGCCTCCATTTTGAAGGAAGCATGCACTCTCAAGTGTATGGAATAGGATAAACAGAGCACTGATATGTATCCCCCATGTGCCGTGACTTTGACAATGTTACTGTCAGTGACAAAGGTACCAATGCTAAGACCTCTGGTTACAAGTCTTTTGCAGACTTTGGCTTTGAATTCTTCCAAGGATGTTGGCAGCTGTGTGTACTTTTATCCATGCAGAATATTTAAACTATTGTAAGCCAACGAATGCCTTGAAAATCAGCAGTACTGGTGGTGTTAAGCAATACGGTGGAGCTAGTCTGAGTTTGGTTTTGGTTAGGGTGAGATTACAGTGGGCGTTGCTGCTGTTTTATTTAAATTGGAAGGAGATTGTGGCAGATGGAGTAAGCTGAAAAAAGATGATTTGAACTTCTTCACTGCCACTTCTGTAAGAAATACATTTTAAAAGCAAATTTGGACTTGCATACTAAATTAGAATAACACTTGAGAATGCTTTTAGACCTTTGCGAAATAATCTTGCATAGAAAATCACACGTAGGAAAATGTGCTTGCTTTAAAACGTGCAAGAATCATTTTAGAATGCATTTAAACTCTGCAAAAAGAATTCATAAGTAAATCAAACATAGGGAAAATGTGCTTCCTTTAAACGTGTAGGAAAACTTGGCCCAATCCATATTTCTTTCAACTTTTGCTCACAGCCAAATGGACATTTATTTAGAATATTTGCCTCACACCTGTATCCTATTAAAAAATGTCCTGACTTCAAGATTATGGTTTTATGCTTCATCATACTATATTAGCTCACCTTGCTTGAACAATGAGCTTTGCTGTGGCGTTATAATGAATAGACTGTTGGATTAAAGACTAATTTAGAGATATTTTATGTGTGCATAACCAGGACATTGTCGATAGATTTATTTAATTGCATTTGACTAGCCTTTTGTATTTGTATTTGTAACAAGACATTGCAAGCAGCTAATAGCTTAGGTAAGAAGGTTCTCATTTTGTAACTTTGTTTAACTATGTACTGGCATGAATGTTTACCATGGGAATCAGGAGGAGAAGCAACGGATGAGCGATTTCCATTGGATGAAAGCACCGTCCACCCACTAATTTTTGTTACATTATTGTGCAGTTTTTTATTATAATTGAGTGTTCCTAGTTAGAGAAGAGACACCCCTTTTCTACTCTTCTTTGAGAGAGTCGCTCTATGAAGAACCTTCTACCTAGCTCCTCATTGCTGAAAGCTAATGCTGATGGTGGCTTTACTCTCCTTTATCCTGATTTTCTTGATTAATGCTACTGCCATGATCATTCCTCTATCAGTAATATTTTAACGGTTGCTACTTCAGCTGTGGGGAACTCAGCTGAGTTTCCAGAACTACTCTTTATGGGAAGCTCAAGACTCTATCTAGGCTTCGAAAATCTTGCTCTTCTTGGAGGGAGTCTTCACGGATCCTCTGTTAGGGTTGGTTAGGCTCTTTTAGCTAGTTTACTGACAACTTCTTTTATGGAACACTGTATTGATTTATGCTGTCACTAATCAACCTTTCTCTTAATATTTCAGTAAATTTCACTAATCCGAATGAAGATGACAAAATTATACTTATTCCTAAAACATAAATAAAGGTTTTGGAAACTTGTTCAACCTCTCATCATTGACTGAAAATTAAGGACCTGGCAGTTGATGATCTATGCATGACCTGAACTTCTGTTCTAGCTCCATTCGCAAAACGGTGGCAAAGTCCCATCCGACCTGTCAAGCACCATGGATTTCAGGGGTCCAAGCTGTAACTTGGGGACGATGATTTAAAATCCTATTTTTACCAATCCTTGGGAACTAACACTTCAAACCAGGAACATAACAGCTTAATATTCCTCTCTGTGAGCTGGGCTTTCCAGAACCAGCCATTTACCTTGTGTCTGCAGGGATCAGGGGTCCACTCCATGTTCCCTTCCTCTGAATGGGAACGTGAAGAAGATGGGAGAGACAGACTTCGTTTTCTTGAAGGAGGAGATGATGATGACGATGACTATCACAGAAGATCAAGTAAAATATCCTGCTCTCTAACAAACAACATGTAGTGCTGTTCTTCTACCTTAGAAGAATTAGGTGTAGCAGTGTTTTGCTGTATTATTTATTGGGAATATTTTGTTTACTGGGACACAGTGATTTCTGACTCTCTGAACTGAACCATGATGGTAGTCATTGCAGTACTGGCTTTGGTGTTGATTGTGTGGATCTAGAAATGAAAGTTCATTTTTTTTTCTGTGAACAATCAGCTATTATAGTAGGAAGCTTGGATTAGGGTGTGCTGAGGGGTGTTCCCTGGGGAGTGGAAGAATGATTGTCATTGGGAAGGTGATGGAAAAGCACAAAAATGTAACTGTGTTGTACATATTGACAACGTTTTCCAATGATTTTAAACCCAATGTGCTCCCGTACTCCTAGTGTTAATAAATGGCTAGAATAAGGGCTAAACTGTGAATAAACACAAAACAAAACATTTGGTGGTGAACAAAAAGAAATTAGTTTTCTGACAGGGATAAAGATTTTCCTGAGTGAGAGGAAATAAAAAATATTTGAACTTGAAAAAACACGATAATCACGTTGCTTTTCAGCTGATGTAAATTCTGCCAGTTTATTATCAAGCTAACTCATTAGAAAGCTATCATTTTGAAGAGTTTCCATGAATAGGTCCTGGTTTTTGTGACTCACCAACAAAAAAGTACCTTTAGGAACTACATTGGCATTTGCCTCAATCCTTTTCGGCGTGCTGTAGGGACAGGTTTGGCTGATTTGTCAGCCTCATATAATCAAAAAAATAACAAGTAAACAAATATGTGCACATATACATACTTCGAGAGGGCTTGGTTCAGACCTTTTCATCCATTGGACAGTTCAGCTGTCATTCATATTTTCCTACACCCACCACAATATTCACCATCGGGCAGTGGGTCATCCCACTTCTATTATTGGCTCTCTTACACTGAGTGACTGACTGCATTTTTCATATCTGCTTCAAAAGAAGTGCTTTAAAGTGCTAGGGCTGGTGGGCAAGTACATTACTTTGCCAAAGCTTTTATTCTTTTCATTCGTAATCATTGTACTTTTTTAGTTAACCATGTGTGTTTAAACTATGTCTTAATTCAACCCTTTATTTTCTCCAATAAGATTCACATTTTCCTGAGATATGCTTAGACCTAGTGATTTTGTCAGTGCTTGTTCTGTTTTGTTTATTCCATTGTATGAGTACATTTAGAAGAAATTAAGACTTTTACTACTCTTCTGGGTGTACCAACACCTTATATGAATCAGTTCCTGAAGATTAGCAACATACATGCACTGTTCACATAGATTTAAATAAAATCAACTTAACATCATGTATTGAACGTCTGTTACTGCAATGCTAATGTTTTAGTTAATGTCATTTTATATGTAAAAATAACACTGCCGTCTGTCTGAAAGTAACAACGCTTTTTGCCCTTTCGAATATATAAATATTCAAGATTTACATCATTAATCATAATAAAGAATTAATTCTGACACTCTCCTTTGACTCAGTCAGTATATAAAGTTATTATTTTAACACATAACCACATTATGGACAAAGTAACAACTCATATCGCCATCACATTTATTTAAAAAGAGGTGACAAAATACCATCCTACACACCCTTATTTTTATCATTCGCATATGGCAGTCTTCTGAAATATCAGCTCCAACTACGTTCCCAAAAGACAAAATAACATCTTGTAGAGAACAATTTATAATTCTCTTTATATCAAAATGTCACTGGGGAGCACATATCTTCTAAAAAATAAATTCATTTTGTCTCCTGTTGCTCTGACAATATATACAATCACTTCTGCACCTCGCCCTAAGAGCTTGGAAAGAAAACATAGGGGTTTCCAAATGAATGGAAAACGATATTTGGAATATTAAGGTTAATCTCGCAACAAAAACGCTGTGATTTGGAGTGTTCAAGAAAATATGCTGAGTATGTAGCTAAATACGTAGGGCCTAATTACGAGTTAGACGGTCCATCGGACTACCAAACTCACAGTGGAGGTGCAGTGTCGTTCGGGGACGGCTGCACCAGCAGGCTGACCGCTGTATTACAACTACAGCAGTCAGAGTGGTATAGCACCGCCAGAAAAGGCAGGGATACGCAATCCTTGGCAGTGCTGCAGCAGTCAGAGGCTCCAAGCCACTGCGGCACCGCCAAGCATATTTGGAGTTTACTCACCACCACAGTTATCAAACGGTGGTGGTGATGAAACAAAGGGGGGGCCCTGCAGGGCTCCCTTGTTGCCTCAGAGCCATGGGATGCATGCAGGGAGGGCACATGGTGTTTCCCCTGTCTGCATGCACCCCCTTTCCTGCACGGCATGGACTGCATAGTCCATGCCATGCAGGAATGGGCTTTGGTGCTCCCATTGAGGTGCTTTTTTAATAGGCAACATTGTGGGCATGCCATAGGACCACCTGCCAGACCACAATGTAACTTGTATTCTGGTGGGCGGCCAGCGGTGAAGTCTCCCTGTGTGGGAGCTGGGCGGTGGCATGGCGGCCCGCCCCCACACTGCCAAACTCATAATCGGGCCCTTAGTAATTGCTTGTGGTGCTAAAACTAAAATGATCTTCAATAGTTTCATCACTGTATACAATGCTGTGAAAGAACAAATAGGATGTGAAAAAGCAGTAGATGGCAGTAGATGGCAGAAAAGGCGCACACAGGTGCCTTTAGTTCATATGCACCACAAGTAGATGAGAGGGAAGGTGAGTATAACAGCCAACTGCTGCTTTGTTCTCCAACTGCCGATTCTAGCAGTAAGAATGCAGTGAAAACCTGCCCAGTTAAACAGTGTGCATGCAAGGGTAATGCACGCATATAGCAAACTGAACAAGATGATAGACGGAGTGCTGAAACATTTTGACCTATCACCCCCAGGCAAGAGATTGGGGTTGAATCTATTGTTCTTTTGCTCACCATGCCACCCCAGTTGAGAGCCAGCCAGCTGGTCCCATGTTGCTTATTTGTGTTAGCTCTTTTCGACCTAAGTGGCCATGGGTATACCCAGACATGCGTCCCCTGCTCGCTGTGTCACTGGGTTTGAAATAGCCTGGCTGATTAGGGGTGATACCCCGAAGCCAGTCCCAGGATGTCTATTTCGTTCCAGGGAGGATCTGGCCTGGCAGTTGGGGTTGGACTGATCCTAGGGGGAGCAGGATCAAGACTGATTTGCATATGACTGGGTCCGAACTGGGGTGGCATGGTGAGCAAAAGAACAATGGATTTAACCCAGATTTCTTGACTGGGGGTGAGTGTTTTAAAAGTTTCAGCATTGCCATCAACGTTTTGTGTTTGCTAATGCACACATATGCCCCATGTGCATCTCTGTGTTTTTGCCAAAGCAGAATCCCTGCCAAGGTTCAGGTAAGAAGATTACTTCCTGTGGAATTCTGACAAGAGATTAGTTTCTGCACCAAGATCTCCTGCTCTTTCTCTCATTGCCTGAAATTTACAGAGTCTCATCTAAGAAGTGGAAGAGAGAAAGACTGACAGGCACACACTGTTAAAGGGGTATGTGTGGCTGCTTTCTTGCAAGAAAATTCCTTGCCTTGGAGTTTTAACAGGAGAAAATGCCTCAAAACTGGTTCCTTCCTCTTCCTCACATTGCCTCAGGCAATTGCTACTTGTACCTTTTGGCGCACTCACTGCTGTGTGCCAGGCTTCCAACGTTGGGCCTCCTCAGGCCTTAGTAGGTGCATGTTGCGTTCATAGGTCACTGTTTCAGGAGATGTGGTCAAAGAGAGCTTCAAATTGATTGCAGACTGAGAGCGCACTCTTCAAGTCAGTGTCTGCTATCAGCAATGTGCATCAGAAAAGCATCACATATCCATGATCATATATATGTATTTAGCGAGGTAGTCATATTTCTTTATTTTTATTAGCTTTTACGAAATTCCAATAACATGGCAAAGCATAGAGAGATGTAAAAAAATAGAGAGTTGATTTTACTGCTACGGTATTTCACTTCACAATTACAAGATATGTTCAGTAATCCAACGAAAGGTTACTAAAGGAATGTTTTGTATTCTAGAGATCCACACCAACTTTTTTCTGATATACACATGCCTCACTTTCCTCATTTGTTAGCAGAACACATTTCTCATTTAGCGATTGATCATGCTAAAATCCTGGTAATTGGGGATTTCAATTACTGGGCTAATGAAGAGATATGCGGTCAAGGATCCTTTGAATTTGCTGAAGTGTTAAGTAGCATGAATTTTGAACAGCATGTGATGTCTCTTACTCATATAAAAGGGCATACCCTAGATCAGGTATGGACTGTTAACCTCTCGGTGGCCAACTTGAAGGTCATACCCTGTGACTAGTCTGAACATTTTCTAATTAAATTCACTCTTGATGATCTGGTCACTACTAAACTCCAGTCCAAGTCTGTGATATTAGCTAGGAATTGGACTCATGTCAACACCAATGCTTTTTATAATTCCCTGGCCTTGACTTTACCTACAAAACAGATTAACATTGATCAACAAGAGGAAAATATTATAGCATGGCTAGCAGATGCCTGCAATATACATGCTCCCCTTTGGAAAGTCAGGCTTGCCAGGTGCCCCAATGCCAATAAATGGGTCTCCGATGTTCTCAAACTTGCCAAATTAGCTCTTCACTGGACTGAATGTAACAGGCAAAGAATGTATTCACTGGATAAAAGCGAAGACCATCAGGCCAAGCTTAAACAAAATAAAAATTATATTCTACGAGCCCAAGCTGCCTTATTTTATGGAAACATTTTAAACTCAATTAACAAATCAAAGGATATATTTGCTATTGTGTCCGAACTATCAAACCCATATAGATTGACTATAAAAATACCTTCCACTCATTTCTTTTGTGGAGCTCTCAATTCATTTTTTGTTGAAAAAATGTAATGAAAGATAGCATCCCTTTAAGCGCTTCTTCTTGTAATTTACGTACTATCGCTAGGAATCCAAAATCACTGGCTGATCGGCCTATAATCAGTAAGGCAAATTTCACTGACCTCTTGGCTAAAGTAAAATCAGGCATTCCCTCTGATATCTGTCCTCCACTAGTGCTAAAAGAAGTGTTTTCTCTGTTCCCTAACTTCGCTTTATCCTTATTTAATGGCTCACTAATTTAAAGTAGAGTTCCTAGTTCCTTCAAGGAAGCAATAGTGATCCCACTGTTAAAACAAATGGTACTGATCCACACTTATTGAATATTTACAGTCCCAGTTCATTGTTTCTCTACTTGGCTAAATTTCTGGAAGCACATGGCATCTTTCTTGATGAAAGCTACTTTCTCGATTCCCATCAAGCGGGCTTTCGTACGGCACATTCAACCAAAGCAGTGATCTTGTCTGTGTTGGACGACATGAGGGAAGAGGCTGATAAAGGTACCACACAGGTGCTGGTGTTTCTCAGCCTATCTGCAGCATTCCACATGGTTGACCATGAGCTTCTGGTGGACTGTGGATGAACTTAAAACAGGGCAATCCAAATGTATTGACTTTTATTACTACATTTAATTGAATGGTAGTTGAGGCATGTGGGACAGAAGTGAAAATGTCATGTTCACTTTAATAAGGTCTTAATAGTGAATTGAAAGATGTCTCAGTGTAGGTGCTTAATCATTGCACCAAATGTGATGAGCTTATGAAGTCATTGGTACAGTTGGATCATTATCTATTTGAAAGTCAATCAGAAAAGGCATGAGCATTAGTAGTATGGCCTAAGACAGACCGGAGAAAAATAATGGATTTTTTAGAGCCCATAAAGTTTGGCCATATCAAACAAAGAGAGAGAGACAAAAGACATATAAATATTTGTGTTAGTATTGTGGAAGGTCAGGACATTTTGCAAACGATTCCAAATGTAAATCTAGTTCTTTTAAAATTCAGTGGGCAGCATTGTTGCCAATGACATGAGTTGCAGCAGGCAAAAAAAATGTAAACCCTCAACAATTAAAGGAGTTCCCTTTCTCAGCAAATAACTAAAGTCAGTTTTCAAATTGGCTGTAAATACTATGCACTCAGCTATGGGGCACATGATAATTCCTATGAAGATGATTTTTCAAAGATCAGAAATAAGTGGGTTTAGGATGATTGTGTTCTGGAGATTCTAAGAATTGCATGGATAATATATTTGCCCAATCCTTCCAAATTCCAGCCCCTAAGAAATAGAACCCAAAGAATTTTAAGCCTGTGGATAATTCTGATCTGTCATCAGGCTTAATTAAATATCCTTTGCAGATTCTACCTATGGTGTGTTTGGAAATCATCTAGAGAAATGTGTTTTGATCTCATAGATGCTCTCTATTGAAAGGTGGTATTGGTTATGCCCTAGTTAACCTTACCTAATCCTTTTATTGCTTGGGCTGCCAAGACAGTTCAGTTGAATTCTTATCATTGTTAGACTAGCTGTTTAGTCTAATAGTCATCGACAGAAAATCACCCTTCAGTAGGCCTTTTTAACACCTGCTGGGTGTATTATTTCTTTACCTCTTTGTTACCAAAATTAAGGTGATGTTATTGATAAGAAAAAGGCAGATGTATTAACTCCGCTCAGAACTTGTGATTGCAAGATCGATGTAGTGCTGGGTACTAGTAGTTGAGTATGCGCACTCAAGGTTTTCAGAGACAAATTATCACAGACTACATTATATGAAAATGAGGCTACTAGTTGTATTAGGTGTTTACAGTCATCAGCGTTTACACCATTGTCCATTTGTACTTAAAAAGATGCTTTGTAGAAGATGTACATTGATTACAGAGCTCTCAAAAGAATTATTTGTACCACTTGCCTCTGCGTTCTGTTATATTAAATCTGATTTTAAAGGTAAAATATTCATTACATTGTATTTACAAATACCTTATCATCTAGTGAGGGCCAAGAGGGTAATGAATGAAAGACAGCTTTTTGTTGGGATGTTTGAACACCAGGCCATGCCTTTGGAATCCATAGTGCCCCTGCAGCATTTCAGTATCATATTGATATTTTGATACTGTGACTCTCTTGTGTTTTGCATTTTATCATCATATTATTTTGATATACTTTGACACTTTGAAAACTCATATTACACATGATAAAGCAGTGTTGCAATGCTTAAGGGAGCCTCACATTGTTGCTAAGACAGAGAACTAAATGTTTCATACCACAACTATGGGTTTCCATTATAATACCTGAAGGTATCAAGATGGATGAAATGAAAGTAGCATTCATAATGCAATGGCATACACCAACTTCAGTTAAGACAATTCAGAGCTTTTGGCATTTACCAATTGTATAGGAGGTTTATTCATTCAGTCTTCTGAGATTTAAAGGTTCTTTACTATGTTATTTGAGAAAGGAGTTTTGTTTGATCAATCTAAGCAGGCATTTTTTGGAGGACCTTTTTCTAATTCTCCAACTTTGCAACACCACAATATAAATGTTCTCTCATTTTGTAGACATGTGCTTCCTATAATGCAATGGGAGATGCTTTATCTCAGAGACATTGATATACTGGTCAGGTTCATCTGGCTGCCTTTATATCTAAGAAGATTTGACCAGCAGAGTTAAATAATATCCTTCACAGTCAATACACCATTGGGTGTTAAAAGTTCTTTTGAAGAATTATGAAATTCACTTTTAGAAGCCAAAGTGTCTGACTATGATGTCGTGATTAGCCCTAAGAATGGGAAGCCTGATGCCCTGTAATGAAAAGATCATTTGGAGCGTGACTGAGAATCCACCATTGATTTTGTCTCCAGAGGGGCTGTGTGATCATTCTGTTACATTGATTAATGTAGCTTCATTTTTGGCTTAGTATATCTAGAAAGTAATTCCTTAGAAAATTAGGTTTGCTTACATGGAAAGAAACATAGGTGCACATGCATCAACCAAACAAAAAGCGATTCCTTAATAGCGAGAAATAAGGAATCGTTATTAAGGAATCGCTTTTGGGCATGCATCAACAGATTCGGTAAATATTAGCGATTCCTTAAAAATCGCTATTTTTACCGAATAATCAATAGCGGGGCATGCAAACTCCGATTAGCTAATAGCGAGTTCGGTAATACCGAATTAGCTAATAGCGAATTCGGTATTAGCGAAATCGCAAATGACCGCGTCGCTCCGGGAACGTGTAGATGACATCACCAACCAGGAAATACTGCAGCCCCACCCTCATTGCCTCGACAGAGGAGCAAACAGGAGCTGTGAGTGAAGACTGCCTGTGCAGAGTGAAGCCACACCGACTGAGCTATCCGGCAAACCAAAGAACCAAGGAGAAGGAAGCACCATCCAGCGCTGAGGCTGCACGCAAGCGCAAGCGCAAGTTCTCCGACAGGGAGCTGGAGCACCTGATAGAGGGAGTCAGCAGCAAGCACGATCGCCTTTTTGGTAAGCTGTCCCTCAAGGTGCCTGAGGGGGAGAAACGGCGCATATGGCAGCGCATCCGGGAGAGGGTGAATGCTGTTGGTGTGACGCCCCGCAGCATTGCCGACCTCAAGAAAAGTTGGTACGACCTGCGGAAGCGTGCTAAGGAGAGGATTGCGGAGAGGCTCCGGGAGGTGACCAGAACCGGAGGCGGCCCTTCGACGGTCCAAGCCAACACTGCCCTGGAGGAGCTGGTGGAAGAGACAATCGAGCGTGAAGCCGACGTGGGAGTGACCCAGATGGACACCTCCGGCGCAGCCACAAGTGCCCAAGGTAAGATGCATGCCTGTGCCCATACCCAGCATAGCGTAAATCCATTCCCATGCCCCCTGCAGGATC
Source organism: Triturus cristatus (assembly GCF_964204655.1). NCBI lineage: Eukaryota > Metazoa > Chordata > Amphibia > Caudata > Salamandridae > Triturus > Triturus cristatus. The sequence goes on from NC_140582.1 coordinate 560,107,224, forward strand.
TGAGTGTGCATGCAGCTTTGGCCCACACAGCTTTACTGTTAACACTAGTGCATCATGGGAGTTGTAGTCTAGTCAGCCCAGTGTGCATATACAGGCGTAAATACAATTACGAATCACCACATAAGTTGAACATGGATAGAGACTGTTTATTTAGTGGATCACAGAGGGACATGTATGTGTACGACACTACGTAGGTGTAACTATCCCACTAACCATGCACTGTTTCACACACAGATGCATCTCCTGGGGAATCGGACGACAGCGGGCAGCTGATTATATCCGAGACACCTGTGGATTCCGACATGGAGACAGCGCAGGATGCGCATACATCACCTCCACCTGCCACCCCACCACCACCACCAGCACCACCAGCACCACCAGCATCAGCCACACCAGCTGCAGCTACAACAGCCACTAAAGCGCTGAGGTGCAGGTCCCAAGTTGCGCACTTGCAGGTGATGGGAACACCCTCCACACAATTGGGACAAAGTCTGTGCACCATCACACCGCCTGCTGCACCACCTGGACGCAGCAGACTGCCACAGCGGCGCAGGGCTCGGCCAAGTTCTGTCTCCTCAGGCGACCTTGATCTCCCACAAACTTCTGCCATCGAGGAGAGGATGCTGCGTGTACAGCGCCTGCAGGGACGACACATGGCAACAATAAGCTCAAATATCGTGCGCCTTGCAAGGGAAATGCGTGCCATGACTGCTGCGGTTAGGGACATGACCACTGTGGTGGCAGAGGGCAATGGGCTCCTCAGGGAGGACATCCATGAGCTCACCCGTGCCATGAGGGAGGGCCATGAGTGCGAGAGGAGGAGGCACCGTCAGCAATTGGTGCGGTCCGCGGCCTGTACCAAGGCCATCACACGTCTCAGCAACAGCACCGCAGTGTTGGCACGCCGCTCGGTGTCCTTGCAGGTGGACCTTGGGCACTTTTGCGGGGATGTTGCCAAGGCACTAGGGCAGATGACCGCTGCTGTCGAACACCTACAGAGCGGCACATTCAGTGCTGGTGCATTGGGAGGGGAAGACGGCAGTGAGGCTGCCTCGAGTGTCAGCAGTGTTTCAGTGGCAGAGGCCAGCACCAGGCGCCGCGGTTCGCGGGCCTCCACGGGGACAGGCCGTGGTGAGGCGTCGGAGACACCTGAGCGGAGGCTTGGTGCACGTGGCAAGTGCCACTAGACAGATTTACAGCCATACCTGACCGTGGTGGGCCAACCATGGTCCTCCCCTCCCTGAGGCTGCACAGCCATGACTTTAACGCACATTTGTAATAACTTTTGTCATGTGGAGCATTATTTACATCGCTTGTTTGGTTGCACATACCGCAATGCTACTGTGCATTAAACAGTTGCACCCCCAACAAAATAGTAATGTATAATTCTCACCTGATTCAGAAATGATGTTGCATGATGTATGTCCGCCTCCTATGGCCCTCTGCTGTGTTAGGGACGTGTGCCTGTCAGTGTTGGGCGGGTGGTTGGTCATCCCGGTGGTCGTCATTCCTGTCCACCTCTATGGGTATCCCCCTTCTGGTCGCAATGTTGTGCAGCATTGCACATACAGAAATAATCCTGCAGCAGGTTTCAGGTTTGTATAGCAAGGCGCCGCCAGTCTTATGTAGGATTCTAAAGCGACTCTTCAGAATCCCAAATGTCCTCTCTATGACATTCCTAGTGCTTATGTGTGCTGCGTTGTAGCGTTGTTCTTGTGGGGTTGCTGGATTGATGTTTGGGGTGAGTATATATTCACGCAGGGCGTAAGCACTGTCACCTAGAAGATAGAAGCAAAGACTTAGCAATGGTGATGTTCATACATGTGTGGTGTTCATGTGGGGAAGCGGAATTTGTACGTACCAAGCAGGAGTCCCTCTCCAAATTCTCCGTTGAGTAGACGCCTGTGGATTCCACTGTGGCGGAATATGTAGGAGTCGTGTGTGCTCCCCGGAAATTGTGCCACTAGGTCCGTTATGATGTGATTGGCATCGCACACAACCTGCACGTTGATTGAGTGGTATGACTTGCCGTTACGGAATATGTACTCATTTGCTGCGGGTGGACATATGGGGATATGCGTACAGTCGATGCATCCAATTACATGGGGGAATTGTGCCACCTGGTAGAATGCCTGTTTGTTGCGGTCCAACTTCTGTGGGGTTGTGGGGAAGCTGATGTGGGTGTGTAGCATTGTCAGCATGGCATCTAGGAATTTCTTGAAGAAGCGTGAGAGTGCGCTTTGCGATACGCCTCCGGCTACCACAATTACCCTCTGGAAACTTCCTGAGGCCAGTAGGTGCAGGCTGCATAGGACCTGGACGTGCGCAGGGATTGCATTGGTCTGGTGTGTCTGGTGCTGCAGTAATGGTTCCAGGTCTGCATTGAGGCGCATGATCATGGCACGATTCAGTCGATACTTCTCGTACACCTCGTCCTCATTCTGCCCGAGCAAGGTGATGCGCAGTCTGAAAACTCTCTCCTGGACCCTTCTACTGCGCTGTCCTGCCGCATTGATACGCATCCTCCTTGCAAGCACGTAGAGGGCTGCCATTTTGTGGTAGCCAACAGGGTCTCCTTGGCCACATTTAAGGGTTTGGTGATTAACACAATCAGTTGCACATGTTTAATTTTTATTTTTTATTCACATGACTTTTTTTAACTTTAACTCCAGGTTCTGATTTCCCTTATTTAGCTCATGCTAAATAGCGATTTTTGGGATTTTCGGTATTTGCGACTGTTGTTGAATTGGGTTGCGATTCGTTATTAGCCATTGGCACTTGCCGGGAGCTATTAGTGATTTCGGTGATTGCTAATTCGGTATTTAGGGATTCGGTATTTTTGCATGTTGGTTATTTGCGATTCGGTATTTTACCGGATTTCATTTAGTGATTCGTTATTTGCTCACATTTTGGGTTGATGCATTGGGATTCGGTTTATTTTACTCGCTAACGGGTGATTTTAGCGATTCGGTATTTTACAGACTGGATTTTGGCTTGATGCATGTGCCAGATAGTCATTTAAAGGATATATTGTTGAATCATAACAAAGTTATGGATTTACCATCACATCAGTGAAGATTACAGGCTATGAATTAAATTAATGTTTCAAAAGTTTCTGAACATCCTAGATTTACTAAATATATGTCAGAAGTCAGAAGGCACTTTTGATGGCCAAGGTTATATGCTGTTATTAAAAATCATGTAACACTTTTGCCCAAATCAAGATGTCACAATGTAAACCTGTGATATTGTTGACACTTTTGTCTATTCCACCGAGACCTTGGTATAAAGTGTCAATGTATTTTACTGTAGGGCTGCTCGAGTTAATGTTATATGGTGAAGCTAGTGGTAGTGGACTCTTGGACTTGGCCCTTCTGGCAGGTTCACCCCTGAAACTTTTTGCTTTTTATTGTGACCTGGTGTTAGTGATTTTTGGCTTCTGCGCACTTTACCACTGTGTCCCAGGGTAAAGTGCGTGCGTGTAGTGAGGTTGGCCTGCCCTCCCATAGGAATGCATTGGGGAATGTATGTGTCCCTGGTAGTTCCTGATGCGTGGGGAGTGCAGGTGCGAGTTTGGTATGTGCGGACTCGTGTGATGAAATGCTGCGCGATGATGTGTGCGGCGTCAATGTACCTAGTGTGGAAGTGCCACTTCTAGAAGTTGGCATTTCTGTGTGCAGTGTGAGATGAGTGCCTTGTCTGGCGATTAGCTGGCTGAGGTCATGTGATGGGCTAGGGAATCCCCAGAGTCAGGAGGAGTCACCCAGTGGTGAATGGGGAGATCAGCAGCCAGATGGGTGGGAGGAGTACACCTAGGACCTGAATAGGGATGAGCTTTCCCCACACAATGCTGGCTCCGCCCCCTGTGGTGCGACTGATGACCCTGGCCTGTTCTGTGAATAGGGAGAGGGGCTGAGCAAAACAAAGTGCTCAGGAACCAGTTGTAACTGGTTCGCCCCTTCCCTGCACCTTGAGACAAAGGACACCTGTGTATAAAAAGGGGCTGTGGCCCCTTACAAAATGTTCTCACTTGTTCCTAACTTCAGGGGGACACCCTGCCAGGAGGAACCGCCGCGGGACCCAGCTGCTGCTTCCTGAGGGTCCCTGCGTGCTGGCCTGCCTGGCTGTGCTTTGCTGGGGTCCCCCAGCCCAAGGACTTGCTGGGCTCTGCCCTTTCTCTAGGAGGGTGCTTCAGGGGGTGTTGGCAGCACAGGGAAGCTGCCTGGACCCCCCCCTGCTCGGCTGCTCGAGCGGGAGCCTACCTCGCTTAATTAATTATTATTCTAAAAGCAGGTGCCCACCCTGCGTCTGTGCCATTGTTGGCAAGTTTATAATTCGAGGGAACCTACCCCTCATTTGCCCCGCTTCACCGCCGCCGGCCCGAGCCACCACGAACGCAGAAAACCCGGAAGTCAGGCATCCTCTGGAGGCGGGCTGCGGGACGGAAGCCTCGTCCCGGAACCAGGAAGCGGACGGGAGCCTACCCAGCGCTCCTGTGCCGGGAGGAATAGCCGGAAGCCGACGGGAGGCCACCCCGCGCTCCGGTGCAGCCAGAGGAAGAGTCCAGGCGGGAGCCCACCCCGCCCTGGACTGCGATCAAGGAAGGTGTGGTGCCCGGCGGAAGCGGAGTCCGTCCGGGGCAGGGCTGCCACGGCGCGACCAAGAAGGACGATAGAAGCGCCGTGTCTGCCCCCAGCCCCGCCACGAGAGAAGTGCCCACGAAACCGACGAGTGCTGCCGGTGAGTAGGGGCTTCTCTTCTTCCTTACTGAGCGGCCCCGCACCTGGTAGCGGGCTGCTCCGACGGAGGGGCTTTATTATCCTAGAGCGCTAGTGCGCTCCAACCAAGGCCATAAGTATTATTAAAGCGTCCCCCGAGTGGGACTCCAACGAAGGGGGCAGACGTAATCAAGAGCCAGTTGAGGCTCCAACATAGGGGGACATTCTTTGCTTTGATGAGAAGAGCGGCCCCGGGAAGGCAGCGGGCCGCTCCAACGTTGTCCCACGCTGTTTTGGACATATTGGTGTTTTCGAGCCCACGAGGCTCCCACGCTTTTTGGGGCATATTTTGTTTTATTAATCTAGAGCCCACGAGGCTCCCACGCTGTTCTGGGCATTCCAGAACCCAGAGAGGGCTCAAAAGGCACAGTGGTGCCCAGGCTCATTTCCACAGCTGCCCAGCACTTAGTGGGCAGCTGCAACGTTTAGGTTGTGGCCTTTACGCTTTGGCTTGCGCAGCCTGCGCAGTCTAGCCCTGACTCTGCTGGACAAAGGGCGTTTGAGCCCCTGAGAGGCCAAGTTGGCCTGGGGACAGTTTTCCTGTGTTGTGCCCTCACCTAGGGTACATGGTTGTTTTTACCTGTGTACGTTTGCGCAATGTGCATTGCCTTTATGCTATTGTCACTCCTAAACTGTGTTTATGCCTAGGAGATTGTTTTGCTAGTAGAAATTATGCTAGTGTGTTCATGGTTCCCTGCGTAATATTTTCCTAAGGTAGTTAGGGTTGCGTAGGTGGTACTTACCTGTTACCAGTGGTTACTGGTTGTGCGCTACATTTATCATTTGTTCTACATTTCTACATTTACAATTTGGTGATTTGTGCTAATTCTGACAGTGGTCCATGTGGCCCTGTCTTGTGTAAATAGTCCCCTGTAAATTCCGCCCAGTGCCAGTTGGCACAGTGTAAATTGTGTGAATATTATCTAATGTGTTTTGATATAATACAAAGGCTATTTTTTATATAATACCTTGTGTGGAGTTTCTTTTGTGGTGAGCCTTGGGTGTTGTTGCTGGGTGCGCGCGCAAACGCTTTACACATTGCCTCCGGGATAAGCCTGACTGCTCGTGCCAAGCTACCAAGGGGGTGAGCAGGGGTTATCTTTGGCGTGTATCTCCCCAGCCCTGACTAGAGTGGTGGTTCCTGCCTGCCAACCAGAAATCCCATTTCTAACATTGGTGATCAGCGGTGGGATAGGACTTGTGTTTGTGATGTACCGCAGCAGCAACTGGCTGCACTATAAAACTCTGCATTTAGATAATCACGTATTTGGGGATTATTGTTTTGAGTTCCATTATTTCTTCTCCTAAAAGTGTCATTTTTGAATTGTGTACTCTTGCTTCAGCTCAGACACTTAGGTCCCTTGTGTTGCACGTGTCCCTGAGCGTCCTGCCAAAATGGAGTCTGCTTTTAATTTCTGTGGTCTGTTTAGATACAGTATGGGGGAGTTGGTTGAGTTTTGTGAGGAGAGAGACATAGCAGTGAGTGTGTCAGACTCCCAGTCCAAACTCAGGGAGAACCTGATCCATTGGCAGAAGGATGAATGGGAACGTGAGCGCAGTGAGGAGGAGAGGGCCCGGGCCGCACGCCAAGAGGGTGGTGGGTCTGAGGGGAGCCCTGAGGAGTCTGAAGAGGAGGAAGAAAGTGACAGGACAGGGACGCCAGTAGATAGTGAAGACCCCATAGATAGGGAGTCCCTTGCTGGGTCCAGTGTCAGGGGCAGCGCCCCATCCCTTTTCCTCTCCCCAGAGGAGTGGGTAGATAGGAGGGAAGAAAGGGAGCATCAGCTGGCTTTGGAGAAGCTCAGGTTAGAGCATGCCAAGGAATTAGCGCAGCTGAATGTGGAGGAGAAGAAGTTTGAAACCGAGAGGGTCTTAGCTCAGAAGCAGTTGGTGGAGGCTGAGAGGGCCTTTGCCAGAGAGAAACTAGCTCTGGAGGGTAAGTTGTCCCCTGAGCGCAGTGGCAGTTTTCTGGATTCCCCAGGGAGGGTAGGGTCCAGTGGTGGCAGCGATAGAGAGTCCAGTGCAGAGAGTCCCAGTTCCCAGAGTATGGTACCTGTTTCCCAAGAGGAGGAGTATAGGTTGAAGTTCAGGGACAGTAGGAAACTGTCTCACCAGTCTTGGGAGGATTTTTTGGATGAATGTAATGATGCACTGGATGATTGGGTAAAGGTTAACACAAAACAGGATTTTGGATGACTGTATAGTCTGGTTATCAAAGAGCAGATGATCAGTAGTTGTTATCCCAAGTTGCTCCAACACCTGTTGAGGTATAACTCCTTTTGTCCTTGGGACCTTGCAGAGGAAGCAGACTGTTTGGAAAGTGCCCGAGGTTCTTAGGAGGCATGGGAGAGCGAATCCAAAAGTAGTGGCTCAGGTATCTTCCCATCCTGTAATGGGGAAGAGGCTCAGAGTAGCCCAGCTAGGTCCCAGAGTAGTGAGAGGGGTGTAGGGGCTCACGTCCTGTCTCAGTGGAGTAGGAGTGAGTGTGTGACTGAGTTTCCCTAAGTGCCCGAAACCCAGTCTCAGAACCTGGATTGTTTCTTCTGGGAACACCAGGTTGGGGGCCTAGGCTGTCCTGTTAGTCCATTTGAGGAAGATCACCAAGTGTATGGAGAACCTCGAGCATCTGTAAGTAGAGCTCCAGTGGTTCTGGTGTCTGGCAGTGCCGCTCCAGTAGGGAGGGTACAGAAGTCCAGCGAGAGGGGTGGCATGGGGCTGTGTTACCCAGTGGAGGAGCCAGTGGGTCAGGGACCAGCCGGGAGGGCTGAGTCTCCTAGAGGTGACCATGGTGACCACACGTCTGTCCTGGGGGATCTTCACGCACTGTCAGGTGGACAGGGGATGGGAGATCTGCGCCAGGCAAACTGTCACGCAACATATGAGGCATATGTTACTCTCGGGGCGATGGTGTGTAAGTCCCCAGAAGTCCTGGAGTGCCAGGCAAGTACTCAGCCAAAGGGTTTAGACCCCTGGTTGGGAGGCCAGGTTCAGGATCAGCCTGACCTGGAGGGAAGTACGACTGTAAGCAGTGTCCTGACCGATGTAGCTGCTAGGGGCACCACTCCAGTTGGGAGGGTGCCGGACTCTGGAAGGGGGTGCAGAGGGAGGGAGTCCTCGCCTCTGACCCCGGTGCAACCTGAGGGGTTAAACCCTAGGTTGGGAGACCACTTCTCAGGGAGAGGTCCTGAGCTGGTGGGTGAATTGCGTTACGAGGTCGCCTCTCAGAGGAAGAGAGGGCGGAACCCTAGAAGAAGAGGTAGGGGGAGGAGAGCCTCGCCCGTGACTGTTGATCAGCAGCTTGAGGGTACAGACCCTGGGCTGGAGGATCAGTAGCAGTTTAGAACTGCCCTGATGAGGGGTAGAGTGGAGAATGGTTGCTATGTGCCAGGGGTTACTACCCCCCACTCTGTGGTTAGGCAAAGACCAGTGGCACATGGATGGCCTAGGGCCTGGTCCTGGCCACGGACAGCTGAGGAGTACCAGTGGGGTAGCCCAGTTGGTCCGCCGAGTTTTTTCAGAGGGAACCACGTGGGTTCAGAGTGGCGTAAGACTGGAGAGTGTCCCTGCCGTTGCGGGCCTGCGTCCGTGTTTTATCACCCCAAGCAGAGAAGACCATCACGGTGGTGATTGGTCTACCCTGCATTTTGGCTGGAATGGGGTTGTGTTGGACTTGGCCCTTCTGGCAGGTTCACCCCTGAAACTTTTTGCTTTTTATTGTGACCTGGTGTTAGTGATTTTTGGCTTCTGCGCACTTTACCACTGTGTCCCAGGGTAAAGTGCGTGCGTGTAGTGAGGTTGGCCTGTCCTCCCATAGGAATGCATGGGGGAATGTATGTGTCCCTGGTAGTTCCTGATGCGTGGGGAGTGCAGGTGCGAGTTTGGTATGTGCGGACTCGTGTGATGAAATGCTGCGCGATGATGTGTGCGGCGTCAATGTAGCTAGTGTGGAAGTGCCACTTCTAGAAGTTGGCATTTCTGTGTGCAGTGTGAGATGAGTGCCTTGTCTGGCGATTGGCTGGCTGAGGTCATGTGATGGGCTAGGGAATCCCCAGAGTCAGGAGGAGTCACCCAGTGGTGAATGGGGAGATCAGCAGCCAGATGGGTGGGAGGAGTACACCTAGGACCTGAATAGGGCTGGGCTTTCCCCACACAATGCTGGCTCCGCCCCCTGTGGTGCGACTGATGACCCTGGCCTATTCTGTGAATAGGGAGAGGGGCTGAGCAAAACAAAGTGCTCAGGAACCAGTTGTAACTGGTTCGCCCCTTCCCTGCACCTTGAGACAAAGAACACCTGTGTATAAAAAGGGGCTGTGACCCCTTACAAAATGTTCTCACTTGTTCCTAACTTCAGGGGGACACCCTGCCAGGAGGAACCGCCGCGGGACCCAGCTGCTGCTTCCTGAGGGTCCCTGCGTGCTGGCCTGCCTGGCTGTGCTTTGCTGGGGTCCCCCCAGCCCAACGACTTGCTGGGCTCTGCCCTTTCTCTAGGAGGGCGCTTCAGGGGGTGTTGGCAGCGCAGGGAAGCTGCCTGGGCCCCCCCCTGCTCGGCTGCTCGGGCGGGAGCCTACCTCGCTTAATTAATTATTATTCTAAAAGCAGGTGCCCACCCTGCGTCTGTTCCGTTGTTGGCAAGTTTATAATTCGAGAGAGCCTACCCCTCATTTGCCCCACTTCACCGCCGCCGGCCCAAGCCACCACGAACGCAGAAAACCCGGAAGTCAGGTATCCTCTGGAGGCGGGCCGCGGGACAGAAGCCTCGTCCCGGAACCAGGAAGCGGACGGGAGCCTACCCCGCGCTCCTGTGCCGGGAGGAATAGCCGGAAGCTGACGGGAGGCCACCCCGCGCTCCGGTGCAGCCAGAAGAAGAGTCCAGGCGGGAGCCCACCCCGCCCTGGACTGCGATCAAGGAAGGTGTGGTGCCCGGCGGAAGCGGAGTCCGTCTGGGGCAGGGCTGCCACGGCGCGACCAAGAAGGAAGATAGAAGCGCCGTGTCTGCCCCCAGCTCCGCCGCGAGAGAAGTGCCCACGAAACCGACGAGTGCTGCCGGTGAGTAGGGGCTTCTCTTCTTCCTTACTGAGCGGCCCCGCACCTGGTAGCGGGCCGCTCCGACGGAGGGGCTTTATTATCCTAGAGTGCTAGTGCGCTCCAACCAAGGCCATAAGTATTATTAAAGAGTCCCCCGAGTGGGACTCCGACGAAGGGGGCAGACGTAATCAAGAGCCAGTTAAGGCTCCAACATAGGGGGACATTCTTTGCTTTGATGAGAAGAGCGGCCCCGGAAGGCAGCGGGCCGCTCCAACATTGTCCCACGCTGTTTTGGACATATTGGTGTTTTCGAGCCCACGAGGCTCCCACGCTTTTGGGGCATATTTCGTTTTATTAATCTAGAGCCCACGAGGCTCCCACGCTGTTCTGGGCATTCCAGAGCCCAGAGAGGGCTCAAAAGGCACAGTGGTGCCCAGGCTCATTTCCACAGCTACCCAGCACTTAGTGGGCAGCTGCAACGTTTAGGTTGTGGCCTTTACGCTTTGGCTTGCGCAGCCTGCGCAGTCTAGCCCTGACTCTGCTGGACAAAGGGCGTTTGAGCCCCTGAGAGGCCAAGTTGGCCTGGAGACAGTTTTCCTGTGTTGTGCCCTCACCTAGGGTACATGGTTGTTTTTACCTGTGTACGTTTGCGCAATGTGCATTGCCTTTATGCTATTGTTACTCCTAAACTGTGTTTATGCCTAGGAGATTGTTTTGCTAGTAGAAATTATGCTAGTGTGTTCATGGTTCCCTGCGTAATATTTTCCTAAGGTAGTTAGGGTTGCGTAGGTGGTACTTACCTGTTACCAGGCGTTACTGGTTGTGCGCTACATTTATCATTTGTTCTACATTTCTACATTTACAATTTGGTGATTTGTGCTAATTCTGACAGTGGTCCATGTTGCCCTGTCTTGTGTAAATAGTCCCCTGTAAATTCCGCCCAGTGCCAGTTGGCACAGTGTAAATTGTGTGAATATTATCTAATGTGTTTTGGTATAATGCAAAGGCTATTTTTTATATAATACCTTGTGTGGAGTTTCTTTTGTGGTGGGCCTTGGGTGTTGTTGCTGGGTGCGCGCGCAAACGCTTTACACATTGCCTCCGGGATAAGCCTGACTGCTCGTGCCAAGCTACCAAGGGGGTGAGCAGGGGTTATCTTTGGCGTGTAACTCCCCAGCTCTGACTAGAGTGGTGGTTCCTGCCTGGCTTTGGCGCAAGCCCTAGCCAACCAGAAATCCCATTTCTAACATGGACCATTCGACTAAGATGTGTTATTTCATATCACTGCATGGTCTTATTACATCTAATAAAGTAGTGCAGTTTTTACTTAACATGTTCCCCATTACATAGTGTCCCACATGCAGTGTATTGACCAGTATCTGTGACATGCCTTGGCCAAGAGGACGGTTGGTGTAAGAAGCTGTTGTTGGCAAAGTTAGCATATCATTACACATAGCAGTCATCTATTGAAATGTCATATTTCTTTTCTGTGTATGGTCATCACCACTTCACATCAGTCTTTGTCAACCTCAGTTTCCTCTGTGGAAGGACATTTAACTGAGTTAATAGAGAGTCAGAGGTCTCCACAAAAGTCCTTGAAAAAAGCAAAAGGCATGTTTTATACATATCAAAACAAAAGTAATTATTCTCATTTTGTTTCATAGGTGAAAAATTGTGGTTGCTTACAAAGAACTAAGATTCCTAGGCGCTGGGAGAGCAACTTGGTGGTGGGCTGGTCATTGGACCTCAGAGCCTGAGGAAGGGTGGTGCACATGGTCAGATCTTGATGTCAGATATCCTCACAGTGGTGGCAATGTATAATTGAAAAGAGGTATTCGTACCTGGGTGACAGGAGATGTGAAGTATATTTCACCTTTGGAGCCAGGGACAGCGGTTCGTCAGATGGCCCGTGACGCTGGTTGGGATGAGGAATTTTGGAGGAGAGTGGTATCAGCTTCGCTGCAGAACACTCACACTGCTGTGGCCCATATGTGCTTACGGGTCAGTCCCGCCAGAGCCAGCTCAGTTACAAGAGCATCGAGGGGAGAGAGCCTGATGGAAATGTAGGAGGCAAGAGAATCAGTAAGGGAGAAAAGGTGTCCAGTGTCTCGCCGCAGTGAAAGCTGGTTCTCGAGAACTCGACAAAAGAGGAAAGAGTCTCAAAGGGATGCCGCAAATGTCGGCAACCAGTGATTTCCCATGTACTTTCACATTTTTCTAGGGTGCTGACTAAAGCTGGGGGGAAAACAGGAGTCAAAAAAGTGCCATTGTGCCGCAAACGTCTGAAAGCATTGTAGTTAGCACCCTACTTCCAGCAGAGCCGACCCAACTTCCAGCTAACAATAGATATCAGTTGCCGTCTAGGCTGGACAAAAAGACTAGGAGCCCAAGGACCAAAGACCCATTGGGGAAAAACCTATTACTGTTAGCCCAATCAAAAAAGCAGCAACAAGCATTGGTAAGGCAAAACATTGTATTTCTGGAACAAAATAGAGGGAGCAGCTATTTAGAAATCAACACCTTCACTCAACTCCTCCTTTAGACTCATGGAGCAGTTTAAGACAGTACGTCCGATGCCCAGAGGTGAGATATCCGTAGAAAAGGGATGCAGTCTTTGAACACCACAGAATGGAATGAGATGATTCTTATTACCACTGGCAGTCGCTTTAACCCATTGGCAGAGTTATATGGGGAGGAGGAGCTCTCTGCAAACAGTGGTAGGGAATGTACTGTGGTGACATTTACTACTAAATCAATCGATGGTAATAGCCACCGAGGTCTGGAAGATAACTTACAAACAAATCAGGAGACAAGCGATAGAGAACAGGGTTCTTTAGAAGGAATCTTGTGGAATTTGAGAACTGATATGATGAAGACATTTAAGAGATCAGAACCAAACTTGAAAGGAATTCAAGTAAAAATGTGCTGTCTTAGAGAAAAAAATCAGACGATCTGGCGGAACGCACCACAACCTTGGAGAAGAATATGAAATAAATATCCTTGGCGGTAAACACCAATTCTCAGGAAACTGAAGTACTGAAGCAACAGAATAAAACCTTGAGCAATGATTTTGCAAGGCTGGAAATTCATTCAAGGCGCAATAATTTAAGCTTATTGAATATCCCAGAAGGATAAGAGGATGAAGACATGAAAGCGTTTGTGATCAAATTATCAAGAGAGGGGATCTGGTCAGATAGATCACATATAGATCTTGATAAGGAGATCCAAAGGGTGTACAGGGACCCATTTAAGCCAACCGCTACCAGAAGATCTCCCAGGAAAAGTATTGACAATTTTCTCACCTATTCAGGCAAGGAGAAAAAGGACAACACAGAAGTAATGGAAGCTGGGCTCCAGGATGGATGAATTACAGATGTTAGGGGCTAAGGTACAGATGAAATTCCCTGCGATGCTAAGGAACATGTGGAGGAACAAGATGCATAATCTTCAGGATGCCGATGAGGTCAATGTCCTAATAACAAAGATGAAAGAGGCTTCTAGAGACAGCCCAAATTTATAGTATCTGCTTTAAGTTGCAGGGTACATCTGGGGAAGGATAGAAAAGGTGCACATTTATACACACTAAGCACACATAAATGAGATAGGGACCTCATTCTTCAGGTAGGAGCTTGCGAAGGGCAGACAAAACGCCGAAGGATAGAGGGGCGTCCTGCATGGGGTGGCAGAGCACCGGGTGTAGGGAGCATAGAGGGAAAAATTAAAATAATAAATTCTCATCTTACAATGTAGTAATAACAGGAAACACAGCAATTCCAGACACAGTTCATTATATGAGTTTAAGTAAGAGACCATATGGAGAGGATAGTAGGGAACCAGGCAATTTGAGTTTGGATATGGAGGTAAAAATAATCACCTGGAGCCCGATTCACAAAAGTAATCTGAGACAAAATCCTAACTTTACTACTTTCGGTATTCACAAAAGGGATTTAGTAGTAGTAAAGTTAGGATTCCTAACTTTACTACTACTAAATGTCTTTTGTGAATACCTAAAGTCGTAAAGTTAGGATTTTGTCTCAGATTACTTTTGTGAATCGGGCCCCTGGAATGTAAATGGTTTGAGGGCGAGGAGGAAGGAGGACACAATGGCAGAATATTTTAGGGACAGTGGGGCCCTTGTTATATTGCTCCAAAAGACTCACTTGGAGAACAAAGAGTGCAGATCTTGTTTCTGTAAGTTTCTATGGTTTCATGCAGTAGTGTGTTTAGAGCAATGGAGAAGCACTAGAGGGGTGTCCTTAGTTATAAGGAAACATTCTGGAATAAAATTACTGAAATTTGATACGGATATCTCAAGTAGATGGTTGATGGCAAATCTGTCTGTTAGGGATACACAGATCACTCGTGCAACATATTATGGCCCAAACAGTGATGACCCAAAAGCGCTTGACAGGTTGCAACCAGACCTTCTTGAAGTACCCACTCCTATTGTGATATGGGGAGATTTTAATCAAGTATAAAATAAGGACCTAGATAGAACATCTAAAACTAAATATATAAATACCCGTAAAATCTTTTGGACGTTAAGGAATATGATGGCAGAACTGAGCTTGGCGTAGGAAGATGGAATCCACTAAGGTTTCGACTTCTATAGAAAAAATATGGACATCATTCAAGGATAGATTACTTTTTGTTGGATTATACTCGATATGATGTAGTGGAGTCAATGGCCCATGGTCCAGCCATACTCTCAGATCACTCCCCAATATGTTTAAACCTAGAATTCCAGGAAAGGTAGAGTCCGAGAAGATGGATCCTCGATACAGCCATACTGTCAGGGCCCTCTCCATAACATTGAACCGAACCCCGAGAGATATTTGCACCATATCAGTACATCAGATTTTAGTCCCTGTAGTAACAGCAGGCAGATTTAGCAGGCATACCTGGAGTCGAAAGGACTCTGTAAGAGATAGAATTATCAGGCGGTGATTCCTTTGAGCAAAGGCACTCTCACGAGAGGTCTTGAGTAGCGGGGAAGGTGCGTTTAACCCTTAAGTGCGCACTTCACCTCAACTCCTTCAAGGAAGAAATGCTTTCTCCCGCACGTGCGTGGGTAGTTAGTTAGAGGTAGGGTAGTGTCTCTGTGGTGCCCGGGTTAATTTTACCTCTAGAATAGGGTTCTCCCTACGCCGCAAGTATAGTCAGTTAGTCTTTTGAAGCTCCAGTACTTCGTGAATCAGAAATGCAAAAATCGTCTGGAATTCTCCACAGTCCTGAAAGAAAACACCTGACAAGATAAGAGAACAAGATTTAAGAGCTTACCTGAGTCTGGAGGTCATTGGGCATGCAAGTAGTTTAAAATTTGAAAAAGATAAAAGTGATTAAGATTTGTTCACATTAAAAAGATAACATAAAAAAGATGTATCATAATACATAGTTATGAGTATTAAGGGCCAGATGTAGGTAATTCAGAAATACCGAGTCCTTAATAGCGAATTTTACCAAATCGCTATTAAGGACTCGGTATTTCCGATGTAAGTAAAAAATCGATAAAAAATACCGATTCGGTAATATTCGCGAAAAATTACCAATATCCTACAAATCGTGAAATAA
This sequence comes from Triturus cristatus, assembly GCF_964204655.1. Taxonomy (NCBI): domain Eukaryota; kingdom Metazoa; phylum Chordata; class Amphibia; order Caudata; family Salamandridae; genus Triturus; species Triturus cristatus. The sequence continues at coordinate 560,122,598 of NC_140582.1, forward strand.
ATTACCGATTAGCCGTTACCGAATCGGTATCACTGATTCTGTAATACCGATTCGGTAATTAGCGAATCGGTATTTCAAAAAATCTGTAATTGTCGATTCAGCCAATCCTGTGCTTCCACATGACCTCACAACCAGGAAGTGGCCACACCCATGCAGGTGCTCTGATTCTATAGCTGTTGGAGAGACAGGGAGCAGGAGCAAGAGCAGAGGAGCTGCACAGCCACCACCCAGCTACCACAGAGGAACTGCACTATGGCCTCGCAGGAGAAGGGGAAGGATGCTGGCAGAAGGAAAAGGAAGCACAAGTTTAGTGAGAGGGAGTTGGAGGTCCTCATAGAGGAAGTTGTCAAAGACCACGACCAGTTCTTTGGCAAGAGATCTCTGAACGTCCCTGAGTCTCAAAAAAGGAGTATTTGACTGGCAATCCAGCAGAAGATCAATGCGATTGGTGTCACACATCGCACAACTGAGGACTTGAAAAAGCGATGGTACGACCTGAGGGCACGTGCGAAGGAGAGGGTGGCTGACTGGCAGAAACTAGAGGGGAAGACAGGCGGGGGAAGCTCCACAGCACCTGCTCCAACTGCCCCAGAGCAAATGGTTGAGTCCACCCTCCAGCCAGAGAGAGTCAGTGGCATCTGGGACATGGATAGCTCAGCAACAGCATCCAACAGACAAGGTAAGAAGCATGCACAGCATGCTGTCTCCCCTCCCTAACCCCAATCCCCCTGCAAGAATCCCACTCCAGAACATGTTTTGTGTAAGATCAGCAATGATTCATGGGAAATGTAGTCTCTATCAACTAGTAGCAAATCAGCCAGTCCCCATTAAGCATAGGCATGTCACACACATCAATAGATGAGATAGCGGAGGACAGACAGCTAGAATGTCAGTTGTGAAATTTATTTGCAGACAAATGCTGGCAGAAAAGTGAGTAATAGTACATTCTGTATCCACAGACGGAACAGCGCCCCAGGCTGCAGAAGGGGAGACTGGCGAGGCCTCCAGGGAGGAAAACCCAATTGAGGAGGAAGTCATCTCACCTGCAAACACCACACCAACATCCCCACCGCCACCACCACCAGCACGATCAAGGAGGCCTACAGTGGCTAGCCTCCAGGAGATAGATGCCACAGAGGAGGACAGCCAGGAAGTTCAACAGACCACGCCGAGCGATGACACACATGCATCTGTGACACAGTCCCCCGTGGAGGATACCAATAGAGGTGCCCGTAGACGGCGACAGAGGGCACAGAGTCCGGACGCTGATGAATCTAGTGTCTTCTCTGGACTGGAAGGGCAGATGCTCAAAGTGCAGCGCCTGCAGGGAAAGACAATGAGGGCCATTCAACAACAGATGGTGGATAACAACCGAAAGGTGGACAACATGAAGGAGGCCATCTACTGCCTCAACAATACTGTGGCAGAGGGAATTAAGGAAATGTCAGAAGCAGTGAGGCTATTATGCGGCAGAATGGATAGTGAGCTTGCTGCAAGGCGGAGAGACAGGCAGGTACTTGCAGACTACACCAAGTCTGTCAACAGGCTGTGCAATGCAACCCGTGTGCTTAGTCGTAGATCAGTGGCCATGCAATTGGAAATGGCAAAGTGCAGCCGTGAGGTCACTCAGGGCCTGGTCACAGTCACCAGTGCCTTAGAGGTCATGCAGACAAACCAAATTGTTGCGACCGGAACAGGGGATGTGGATGAGAGTGAGGAGGCAAGCAGTCGCAGCACTGTAACCCCCCCTTGCCAGAGAGCAGGAGGCGCAGTGTGAGGCATGGTTCTGCTGCAGGACACAGCACTGGTGAGGACAGTGTGGCTGCTGAACGCAGCAGTGGTGTGCATGGGTGCAGGAGAGAGGCACTGCCCTCAATTCCATTGTGTGGTGGGTGACGTAATCCATTGGACACATAGCTGGTGTTACGGTGTGCTGGACATTTGCCTGTTGTAAGGTCTATTAAACACCCTGACACAAATGCATTAACTGGCTTTGTCTCATTGCTTACTCAGAAATAATTTTGTGTGATCTCTGACCGTCTCTGTCTCCCGCCTGCTGCGCTGTGCTGTGGTTGTGTACCTTCCTCATCATCATCCTCCTCTTCAGATTCACACATTTCCACAGGTGTCCCCCTCTTAGTGGCAAGGTTATGCAGCATGGCACATACAGCTATGATTTTGCAGCAGACCAGGGGCTGGTACAGCCGTGCACCTCCACTTTTGTGGAGGCAGCGGAACCAACTTTTGAGGAGTCCAAATGTTCGCTCAACCACATTGTGCATCGATCTATGTGCAACATTGTATCGCCTTTCACTTGGGGTGGATGGGTGCAGGTACGGAGTCAGGATGAAAGAACGCACCGCATAGGCACTGTCACCTGTGTGTGAGAAGAAAGTAAGTAATTCACAGTCAACAATCTCAGCAACAGGTGTATACTTCAGGGGCTGTCACATGTACTTACCTAGCAGGTAGCCTTCGCCAAATTCACCTGCAAGGAGACGGGTATAGATCCCACTGTTCCTGAATATGTATGAATCATGCGTGCTTCCAGAGAATTTTGCAACTATGTCGGTGATGATGGAAGACGCATCACATATGACCTGGACATTTATAGAATGTGTGGATTTGCGATTGCGGTAGATGTTCTCAGTCGCAGCAGGGGGGCAGATTGGTATATGTGTCCCGTCAATGCAACCAATGACGTGTAGGAACTGGGCCTTCTGGTAAAAGTCCATATTGGTCTTCAGCAGTTCTGCCTGTGTGCTGGGGAATTTGATGTAGTGTGGCATCCTTTGCAACATGGCGTCCAGGAATTTATTGAGAAAACGCGACACTCAACTCTGTGAGACTCCACCTGCCACAGCTATTAACCCTTGGTAACTGCCAGATGCCAGGAGGTGCAGGCAACAGAGTACCTGTACATGAGTGGGTATTGCATGCGCCCTTGGTGTCTGGTGCTCCAGGAGTGGGTGCAGGTCCCGTCTCAGGTCCAGGATGGTGTTTGGGTGTAGCCTGTACCTCTCATGGATTTCAGCCTCAGTCAGTTGGAACAGTGTAACGCGCAGTCTGTACACGCGCTCCTCCCGTCTCCAGATCCTCAGTCCTGCTCGCAAATGTGCCGCCTTGCTATAACGTAGAGGGCCGAAATTGTGTTCACACTGTTGCATTTTGGGGCTGTTTTTATGCAGTGCACCTGATTACCACCTGCTTGGAGTCAGTGGTAATTACCGATTCTTAAATAACGATTTTTGGCAAATTCGGTATTACCGATTTTTGGAACATCGCATTTGCGATTATTTACCGATTTCTTATTTACCGATTTGGTATTTTAGTGTTTCGGTGTCTGCCAATCGCTAAATAAGGATTCGGTAACTGGTTTCCCTTATTCTTACCGATTCCTTATTAGCGATGGCGTTCGGTAATACCTACATCGCACATGGGTAAGTAGCGGTCGGTAACACAGAAATTTAACGAATTTTGGCATTACCGACCGGGATTTAACCACCTACATCTGGCCCAAAGTGTATATAAAATATGGCATTTGAGGTACAGATGAGGAAGTAGAAAGAAGGAGAAAAGATTCAGAGGTGAATATTTCAAAACAAAACAATAACATTACAGAAGAGAAGCAAAGGCCTTAGTCTAATGGGTAAGAACAATTTTGAGGAAAAAGGGCAAAATAAGGTATAGGTTTATTTGGCTAGAGTAGGAGAAAATTAACAGTGTGTTTTATAATTGAGGTAAACCATTATCTCTGCTTAAAACAGCAAAGAAACTGAAACAAGACAGAGGAGGTTACATGGTGAACCAGAAATACTAGACGAGTCAGTCTCTTCTTTGTCCCCTTCCCTTTTCCCCACGTGGAATTCACTCAATCTCTGTTTATGTGGAGGCTGGCAGAAGTATAGGTGGGGAATTGGGTTTTAGGCGTCATATTCTGCTGCTGTGAGACTTAGAAGAATTAAATCTGTGAGGAAGCATCCGTGACACATATTGTTGGATGAGGTGGTCGCAGCAGACTTGACAGGTAAGACCACCGAGTTTTTCATATTTAATAATGATTCTGCTAGTCTGCCCATAGTATGGGATGGATATAAGGTATACTTAAGGGCCACAATGAGTACTATTATGATTAGAAGGCGGCGTGAAACAAAAAGCAAAGAAGAGGCTCTTCAAGCCAAAATAAAGGTAAAAGAGAAGGTACTCCAAGGTGCCTCATTGGAAGAGCCAGATAGGATACCTTCCCCCGTGAGTGGAATTGGAGGGTATGCAGAAGAGTATGAAAGTGAGCTTGCTAGGAAAATGTAGGTCAGATGGAGAGCTAGTAAGCTGCAACACTCCACATAGGGTGAAAATTGTAGCTCTCTCTTGTCAAGAGTAGACAAAACTAGGAATACGACTTGTGTGTTTGTTGATTCAGAAACAGGTCAGCCCTTAGATACCAATAAGGAGATTAGAGGGGAAGCCTGGAAATATATGAGTAAGCTGTATAAAGAGGACTTACACCGCGGAAGAGAGAAGACTAAGATCTGGCTACTAGATAAAGGTCTACCAAGCATAACAAGGGCACATGTGAACACACTGAGTTTAGAGATTACAGAGGAGGAGATCAAGGCCCAGTTTACAAGAATAAAAGGGGGTATGGCTGCTAGTACGGATGGACTTCCATTTGAGATATATAAGGCAAACATAGGGTAAGAAATTCCTACACTGAAGACGTTGTTCAATGCAATATATGTGAAAGGAAGAAAAGCTCCAGACTCTTGGTCAGAGGCTACTATAGTCTGAGTTTTAAAACCAGATAAAGATACCTCTAAAATAGAATCTTATAGACCAATATCTTTATTAAATGTAGATAATAAGATTTTGTCAGGGATACTGGCTTCCAAGAGGGCTAGAGTAATCAAGAATCTCATACATCCGGATCAGAGGGGGTTTGTTCCAGGGCGGCAGCTGAATGAGCTTACTTATTTCTTGATGGGTGCCATAGATATGGTTGACACCCAGAAATATCCACTAACGGTGGTGGCTTTAGAGCGGGCCAAACCTTTGGGCAGGGTGTACTGCCATTATCTCTGGGAAGCCCTTAGGTGCTTTGGATTCCCCCAAAACATGATGAGGACAATACAATATTTGTTCAAGGACCCAGCTGCCAGAGTTCTAGTAAATGGCGAACTATCAGACTGTTTTCAAATTACTAGGGTCACAAGGCATTGTTGTACTCATTATATCATTCCCTTCTCCTTTTTAATCTTCATATCAAACCATTTGTAAATCAGATTAGATCAAATCCTTCTATTGTTCCATTCAGGACTGCCATGCTGGTGGTTAAACTAGCATTGTATGTGCATGATATGTCAATATATACAAATACCTTGCATCTTACAATGCCTAGAATAATCAAGGGGCTGAAGAATTTAGTAAAATATCAGGATATTTGATTAATGTGGACAAAACTGAGGTAATGTTGTGGAACACAGCCTTGACTAGCTAGGGGGTGAAACTGCAGATGAGATATTTAGGACTTTTAATAATTCAGAAATTGGAGGACATCCCCCGGGTCAACAGAAAAAAAGTAAGCCAAGAGGTAGAGAAACTCTTAGGGAGATGGAGTAACCTGCCACTAACCATCTATGGTAGAGTTAATCTGGTTAAGATGATCATCCTCCCAAAACTTACTTTTCTGTTCAATTCTATACCTCTTTTCCAAAAAGTCTATTGGTAAACTGCAGGGGAAAAGTGGGTGCTTCATATGGGCCTCAAAAGGGATTATGATAGCATGGAACACATTTAGGAGGAAGTTGGCAGTGGGAGGGCGGTCTTTACATTATCTTCAATGGGTAAACTATATGAGGCAATGCTAATTGAACTCCGGGAGAGACAATTCCAGTATAAATATGGAGATCCAAAATATTTTTGAAAAATCAGGCTAAAGGTTTTAAAGGCATCACTAAGAATGTGGGTTTATTTCAGAAAGAGTTTTTGTATTACATACTACACGTCTTCAGCCCCAATCTGGGATTTTCTGGGTACACCAGATTGTTTGCAGGACCAGTTAGTCCGTGTCCTCAAGCAAGCAGGTCTGAACTATTGGGCAGATATGAAAGTAGGCTCTAGATTATAGGAATGGTAAGATTTGCTAATATGTCTCAACAGCCAGCTTACGAGATTCAAGTACTATGAGGTACAATCATGGTGGGCAATTCAGGAGTGATTAGATGAAGAAGAGAATGAATGGATTGAACGGGTAATGAACATCGGTCCATTAAAAAAAGAAGGTGATGAAATGGTACTGAGATTTTCTCAAAGCCAAAGACAAGAAATACTCTGAACTATCTTCAATATGGGAAGATGGCTTTATAGAGAGAATCATGAGTCAGTTATGGCAAGTATATTTTACAACATTATATTCGGTGGTGAAAGCAGCGCCACTTAAGAGAAATCATTTGTTTATGAACCACAGGGCCTACTGGAGCCCGAGCAAGCTGTCAAGAATCGCTGGGCAAGATATTGGATGTCCAAAATACAAGGCTATATTGGCGGACGATACACGCATGTTCATTCAATGTCCAGCGTTGGCCTCTTATTGGGATGCCATAAGTGAGCTCATCAGTGATATAATAGACATCATACGGAAGTAACACCCCAACTTGTATTCTTTTGGATTGGCCCTGATTTGTATATTGGGTCTAATTCTGCCAAGGTGAAGCTTGTCTTTTATGTTGTATTATTGGCGAGGAGAGAGATATGCAGGCTCTTGAAAACATCAAACTCACCTCTTTTCAAAGTCTTCTCAAAAGCATCAACTTGATAAGTCAGATGGGGATAGCTTGTGACCCCTGGAGCTAGTAGAGGGGCTGGCAACATTATATTGATTGGCAAACAACTGTGGGGTCCGATGATTAAGCCTTACAAGCTGTGTTTCAAATGCTAGCTCGGCCAAAATCAAAATGCAATAATCTTTGGTGGGAAAGGTTCCCTACTGGTGAGGGAGTCTACACTAGTAAGAAAGATATAGCGTGATGAGGACTACAAAAAAAGAAATAATATGTGAAAAGACCTTCAAAATCATAACCAAGCTTTGTGTGGGCATTTTTGATAAACCAATTATGATTACTAAAAGCTTGAAACTGCATTAGGCCATAAAACTCCACACAGTTATTCATGTACACCTTGGTAAAGTAAGCCTTTTGGTTCAAAATCATGTACTTTTTCAATCTTCATGTTCTGCAACAGTTGCAAGACTTTTATGCAATACATCCTTATAAAGCACGAGACCCACCACTGAGACACCCGCCTTGGTGAAAGGGTACTGCCAGGACGTGGGGCTGTAGGTGCCACTTATTATAAAGTCTGGTTCAAGTCAGAAGATGCAGTATCTTTTGAGGCCATCTGCACAGAGTGCCTTCCAACAAAGGAAAGGCTGCCAGTCATTACAGATTGTTAGGGATGAGTGGATTCAGGCTGCATGCACATTGGAAACACACAGCAGGGTAGATCACTAGCAGTGAACTGCATTTCCCAATGGTCCACAAACTCTTTCATGTCTTGTGAGACAGTGGTGTTTCTGTATTTTCAGGTGTAACTTTCCTCATGGTACTTGGTGTCATTGCTAAGCAGTTGTACAAACATGTTGGTGCAGTAGGGTCTCACTATATTAATGATATTTTCAAGCATCAAGATCTAAATCCAGATGGCTCGTACTATAGAGATTTTTTAAAAGAAGTATCTCAAATTTGTGTGTGATTTAAAATTACCTTTGAATTATTCTCTTCTGTACTAGTTTGAACATGAAACCCTGTGGTTGTATGCTTGCTAGAGTTGCTGTAATAGATTAGGACAGATTATTAAGAGAACCTTTCATATGTATATTAAAGTTAAAGTGAACATAATATAAAAGGTATTAGATTTCCAGTCTCCATATAGATTGCTGAGTGTAGTGAACCACTGGATGTTAATAATGTCCCTTATTTTCCAGTTCTACAGAAGTCAAGTAGAAACTATACTCGTCTTCCAAAAAAGGAAGAATAGTGACATAGATGAGGTAGTAAGTCTGCATGTAACAAGATGTGTAAGTGTGTATGCATCTAACAAGATATTCATGTTTCTTTATGTTTAGCTTTCAGGAAATTCCAGTTACCTGTCGAAGGTCAGTGACTTGTTTCAACAGAGTTATTGCTAAGGTATATCACTTTGCAATTACTAGTTATGTCCAGTGTTCCAATGAAAGTTACTAAAAAGGCACCTCTTTGTCTTGTAGACATCATTACAACCTACAGATCACCTTTGACCTACAACTGATGAGACAACGTGTGGGCTAATGTATCTCTATTTTCTCTGATACTCCATTCCCCTTTCCCCAGTTTACTAATGGCCTCATGTTTTTACGATATGTCGTCATTAGTTAGATGATGAGAGATGAAAATGAACATCTCTTCTATTGGATTTGGGAACAAGGTTAGTGCAAACCTGGCATCCAATGAGTGTACCATCGTGGACAAATGGTGGCAGAAGATTATCTCAAAGTGTAATATGATCTGCATCTATTGAATGGTCAATGTTTCCGAACTGAAGGAGTCAAAGAATCTTAAAATACACTAACTAATTAAGTCATCTATTGTCCGGACTTGAGAGAAATTGTCTTGGCTACATGAGTGAGGTACTAGGTGGTTATTTAGGGTCTGAATGAGTGTGAGTTGCACCATACATTGATGGGGGTTCTGCCCTGCTAAACCTGTGGTTCTGCCACTTTATTTAGAGTTGAAGATCCACCAAGTTCCTGACAGCAGTGTCTCAAATGGCTCAACCTGCAATGAACTGACCCTTCACATCAACTGACCTGTCCTGCTGTGTTTTGTCCAAAATACCTCTTGTTTCAGAACTGTTATTCCTATGTCACTGATTGCTAACTAGGGATTATTCTTGCCTATTTAGATGTGTGTTGCAATGTACCTTTTCTATATGACCCTGGACTTTGTTCCTGATATTGCTGTTTAACTTTCAGTATGGTAGTCAAAACTGAGCTTTGCAATATTATTTACTTACTTGACGTCTTAGTATTTGACGGGCTTGCCATCTGTCACAAAGCCTTTGATCAATGAACATCAGAAGACCTGCTCTATTTAGGAGAGACCTTTGAATGTTTCTTCCCGGATCAGTATGTGAGGCATGGTGGATATTTCTTTCTTATATTTCAGAACAAAATCCTGCTTTCAGGGTGTTACTGTTATACTAGATGTGCAGGGACTACCATAACATGATGGCTTGCTTGCATTACTTTTTTGCCGAAAAACCTCACTGTGTTGATGGAAGCACTTTTAATACATTTATGAAATGTGACGCATCGCTGTGTGAAAACAGAGATGCGTCACTTTTCATTGCGCCCTCCTTGCGACATGCTGGATGCGTCATATTTACAGTATGACGCATCATGTCGCAAGGAGTTACAGATACAGTATTTCTGACGTATCTGTAGGCGCAAAAATGAAGCATTGCTGGAGTGTGTCACGGAAGTGCCGTAACTCCATCAATGGGTCATTTCACATGGGCAAGTCCCATTTCAAATGTGCCTGCATCAGTCTTACGCCTGCTGTGAGGTAGACGTAAGATATTGACGCATTTGCGTCCTAGAAGTGACACGGTGAAATCTCATAGATTTCCCTGCTTCACTTCTACGAGGCTTACCTGCGTCAAAACGCCCACCCTGCATCCATTATACCTGGCGCAGCCATCTTCCCTGGGAGGGTGTTTGTGGGTGGGAGGCCTGCACTCCCACTCCCACCATGCCCCCTGTCCCACAGCCTAGAAAGATGGAACCCTTCCCCCACCCCACCCATAAGCAGTTGGATGCCATTGCAGTACACCAAACACACTTACAGGTAGGTAGCCATCTTTCATGGGAGGGAATTTGTGGGTGGGAGGCCTGTATCACTACTTCCACCATGCACCCTGTCCCACACCTGAGCAGGATGGAGCACTCCCCCACCCAGAAGCAGTTGGAAGCCATTGCAGTACACCAAACAAGCTTACAGGTAGGTAGCCATCTTCCATGGGAGGGTTTTTGTGGGTGGGAGGCCTGTACCACTACTTTCACCATGCCCCCTGCCCCCTACCTCAGCAGGATGGATCCCTCCCCCACCCCACCCAGAAGCATGTGTCAGCCATTACATTACCCTCATCAAACTTACAGGTAGATAACCATCTTCCTTGGGAGGGTGTTTGTGGGTGGGAGGCCTGTACCACTACTCCCACCATGCACCCTGTCCCACACCTGAGCAGGATGGAGCACTCCCCCACCCAGAAGCAGTTGGAAGCCATTGCATTACACCACACAAACTTAGAGGTAGGAAGCCATCTTCCATGGGAGGGTGTTTGTGGGTGGGAGGCCTGCACTACTACTCCCACCATGCCCCCTGTCCCACAGCCTAGCAAGATGGAACCCTCCCCCACCCCACCCAGAAGCAGTTGGAAGCCATTGCAGTACACCTAACAAACTCACAGGTAGGTAGACATATCATTCCGTATTATGACACCACTGAGCAGGATATAAGCCTCCACCTCACACACACAGATGTGTCACATCACAAAGCCAAATGCGAGCACGTAACAGGCAAGTAGCCAGTACGTGCACCCACACATTTGTCACAAACGAAATGGTGCCATAAGACAACACCAGCCCTCCCTTTGCACAAATATGCACACCGACCCCAGTGCGCACAGGTAAGCTAAGGAAACTGTCACAGCTACCAAAGTGTGACACACCAATGCACATGTAGAAGAAAGTCTGGGCACAAGCATGCACAGCACCTATTGAAATGTGTATCACCATGGGGCCAGAGCAACAAGGACCATTCGAGAAATAAGAAAGCATGTGTGGTGGTATGAATCAAGATATTCACTTGACAGGACAAAGGTATTCAGGAGATGACAATAGCCAGTCCATGGCCAGATGTGACGTCTACCAGGTCAGACAAATTAACAAAGAGTCCTCAATGAAAAACATGTTGTGCCAGTCACTAGATGCCAACAGGTCCCTGTGAACATAAATTATGCACGGGTCGCCTTGGTTCCTCATCATCATTCAGGAGCAGGGAAATCTCCTTGCGAATGGCTAGGTTGTGGAGCATGCAGCATGCCACTACAAAATGACACACCTTCCCAGGCGAGTATGCCAGTGCACCTCCGGTCTTGTCCAGGCAGTGGAAATGTCACTTGAGCAGACCAAAAGTATGCTCCACCACACGACGTGTCCTCCCATGGGCCTCATTGTAGCGGACTTCAGCCGGGGTCCTGGGATTCCGCAGTGGGCTCAGCAACCAGGGACGATTGGGATATGCAGAGTCACCTAGGTATGACAAACACAAATAGACATTGCAATGTCGCTGAGGCAGAGGGCAGCAGGTCACACACCCAGCACGCCATACGACTAGGCATACTCACCCACAATCCATGCACGCTCGGCAAGCAGATTAGCCATCAGCTGGGGCACAATGCTGTTCCACAGGATGTAGGAGTCGTGGGCCGAGCCTGGGAATTTGGCACACACGTGGGAGATGATCACATCTGTCAGGCACACCGCTTTCACATTTATGGAGTGGTAATGTTTGCGATTCCTGTAAATGTGCTCACTTGCCTGTGGTGGCACAAGCCCGACATGGGTTCAATCAATGGCACCAACAAAATGGGGGCTGTGTCCAAGGGGATAGAAGTCTCCCTTCACGGCTGGCAAATCAGCACCCCTGGGGAAATGGATTTATCTGTCCTTGTATATCATCATGGCGGACAGAACATCACGCAGCATCATGCTGAACATCGGTTGAGACATCCCACCAGCGCTGGCCACTGTCTCTTGGAACGATCCAGTGGCAAAAAAATGCAGGGCCGCCATCACCTTATAGGTTGGGGTGAAAACTGTTGGATATGTCCGGCAAGGCTGCAGGTGGGGCTTCAACATATCACAAAGGGTTTTTAGGGTGGCTCTATCCAGACAGCATTTCTGGATGATCGCCACATTCTCCATGTCCTCCAGCACTGTCAAGTAACGAATCAGATTTGGCCTCCTCCTAGTTGAGATGAAAGTGGACACATTTCAATGCAATATATCATGAGATGGGCACAGCATCTCATGTTCTGGATGACACAACGACAACAATGACTGCCATCAAAATTGAGTTACAGACCAGCTTACATGTAGGGACACCTTCAGCTACACAAAGGGCACACCTGTCAACTTACACAAAACAAGTACCTCAAACACCACCTTGGTCAATGTGAATGCACATAGGGATATGGCCACATTTCACATGGGCACTCCTGGGAGTATAACATCCAGCATATGTGTAACAAATCAACCACACTGTCTCCTACCTAGCTGCTGTACCTGACACACCTTCATGCGTAATTTCAACCTGGCACACATCCCCAACACAATGACCACAGTCGGCGCAGAAATGACGAATGTGTGCATGAGTAGACATAAGAGGCCATGCAAAAAAGATAATCATTCATTGAAACGAGCATTGCTGTGATTGTCACTGCACCTCAACACATTGACATGTGTACACATTGTAGAGTCCAGAACAACACTGTCCTGCCTACACAACCATCAAATTCATAAGTGACATGTGAGGGAGTACAGGCCAATCTATGACATCACATACACAAACATGGCATGTGTAGTCACCAGTGGAGTAAATGGAACATTGGCATCGTGTGCACAATGATGTGCCATTGAACATGTGGGCACTGTGCACTGTTGATGTTTGCCAGATGGCTATTGCCATTGTATGGCACCCATATCGCGGTAGCTACCGCCTGGCCCCAGCGGTGTGTCACCGGCACCCCCATTCACACAAGTGCGGTAGTGATAGGCATGGAGACATGCCCAAATGGCAGTGGGCATGTGCCACCATCCATATCGTGGTAGCTACCACCTGGCCCCAGCGGTGTGTCACCAGCACCCCCATCTACACAAGTGCAGTAGTGATAGGCATGGAGACATGCCCAAATGGCGTTGGGGATGCTCCGCCATCCATATCGCGGTAGCTACCGCCTGGCCCCAGCCATGTGTCGCCAGCACCCCCATTCACACAAGTGCGGTAGTGATAGGAATGGAGTCATGCCCAAATGGCGGTAGGCATGCTCTGCCATCCATATCGCGGTAGCTACCTCCTGGCCCCAGCGATGTGTCACCAGTACCCCCATTCACACAAGTGCGGTAGTGATAGGCATGGAGACATGCCCAAATGGTGGTGGGCATGCTCCACCATCCATATCGCGGTAGCTACCGCCTGGCCCCAGCTGTGTGTCACCAGCACCCCCATTCACACAAGTGCGGTAGTGATAGGCATGGAGACATGGGAAAATGGCGGTGGGCATGCCCTGCCGCCAAAATCACAGTAGCGCACACGGGGCCCCTGCGGTGTGTCACCGCCATGGAGCTTGCCCTAGAGCCAATGGGAACCTTGATTGTGGTGGCATGATGAAATTTTGAAGATCGCGGTAGGCGTGCTCCGCCACTGCAGAGGCGGTCATTGGATGCATTTGAAAGAGGCAGACCTGGACCACCAATTGCTGCAGCTTGGTACCTTTGAAACGACCCCAGGGGGCTATATATGTGTGGGAGTGAGCCTCACATTTACACTGCTACCTAGAGCCTGCTGCCTGAGACCCCTTACCTGCTGCTGCCTCCAGGGACTGCTGCCTGAGACCCCACACCGGCTGCTGCCTCCAGGGACTGCTGCCAGAGACCCCTCACCTGCTGCTGCCTCCCTGGACTGCTGCCAGAGACCCCTCACCTGCTGCTGCCTCCAGGGACTGCTGCCAGAGACCCCTCACCTGCTGCTGCCTCCAGGGACTGCTGCCTGAGACCCCTCACCTGCTGCTGCCTCCAGGGACTGCTGCCAGAGACCCCTCACCTGCTGCTGCTGCCTCCAGGGACTGCTGCCTGAGACCCCTCACCACCCAAATCCGACACTGTTGTCTCATGTCCACAGTGATGGCAAGGACAGAGAAGATCCGTGCCAGTCCCTTCACGAGCGAGGAGCTGGAGGTCCTGGTGGACGAGGTGCTCACAAACTACCCAAGGCTATATGGTGCCCCAAATTTCATGGTAAGTCCTCAACAGGTGGGGCAGGGGGGGCACACATGTAGTTGGACTGATGCAGTATGTGCCTGGGAGTATGGGGTTGTGTCATGCACTGCCTGCACATGTATGTATGAATGACCTGTGTTGTGTTATCAGCCATACATTGATGCAGAAGGTTGTTCGTGCAGGAGTCAGGACAGTGATTGCTTGGCTGAATGGCTGTGTGTGCCCCTGTAGTCCATCTCAGTGTGAGCCCACCTGGCCAGCACAGTCCCCACCCACAAATACAAGGACACATCACTTCACTTACAGAGATTTACATCAGTCTTCTCTCATTGCACTCCAGCTATGGGCCATCTCAGCACTGTAGATTGCACACGACTGACCTTGTGAAGAGGATTTTGGATTTGTGAGATCATGTCCCTCAATGTGACATCCATGACACAGTTATCTATTCACAGGGCAGGGACATTGGGGGCTGAGCAGTCTTGGACACAGTGAGTCCACCCCCAGACAGAGGTTGATATATGATGTATGTATTGCTTAACCCAACAATGGACTGGAGATGTGGGCTGGCTACATAGGTGTTTCAGTGCTGACATCCTGCATGTGTATGAGATGTGCAGGGACTGTGTTCCCCCTCACACCTGCATGCATTTACATCAGCTTTTCCCATGCACATGTACCATGTGAAATGTACTCTAGTCTCTGATAGACATATTGTTGGATTTGTGATGAGTTTGTATCTTGCGGCTATACTGATAGATGTCGGGACATAACACTGTGTCACTGATCATTTCCCCCTCTTGTCTCCCATGCCTCTCATGCCTGCAGCTCAAGGTACACCAGCGTAAGGCCGTGTGGAGGGCCATTGCAGCCAAGGTGCGAGATCTGGGGGTCTTAAACCAACGGCGCACCCACTGCCACAAGAGGTGGGACGACATAAGCCAGCTGGCAAAGAACGTGGCGGAGATGACCTCGGGGCTTCTTCCTCGCACTGGGCGTTTGGCACAGCGCAGCATGACACCACTAATGGGGCGCATCTTGGCGGTGACACAACCTGAGCTGGATGCACGTTTGAAGGGGCATCAGCAGCAAGCCAGGGGTGAGCATTTGGGGAGGGTGACTTTGGCTGGGGGTGGCTGCATGTGTACAGAGCCTGTGCCAGCGCTGGCCTATGTGATGTTGGTAGTGTGATGCAGTGGCATACAAGTGGCTGCTGGGCTGGGTGCCGGTGTCATGCATTGGCCATGCCTGTACTTACAAAGGTGATTTGAATGCTGTGCATTCCCATTGCATTCTGAGTTGTGCTCTTCAGGTTTCTTCTGCATTGGGGTAGTCTTGGGAATCCCATGGGAGGGAACGGCAGTGTTCCCAATTTGACTGTGCCTTCATCAATGTGTCCATTGCATGCACCCATATTGAGGAGGCCTAGACATCTGACAACAATGTGCACCAGTCTTCGGGCCCCAAAGTACGACATGGTGGGTGGCATGGGCTAATGGCCATTGTGGACTGTCATGTTGTAGTCTTTGTCTGTGTTGCCCCCTCCTGTTCCATCGAGATCTGTCAGTGGCAACAAGTAGTGTGCCCCTAGCATGTCCCTAGGTGTGCTCAGAGATAGTTGTGTGTCTGGTTGAACAGAGCCACAAGCAGGGTGTTGTGCTGTGTGGTCATCACATGGCTCACTCATGCCTGAATT
Source organism: Triturus cristatus (assembly GCF_964204655.1). Lineage (NCBI taxonomy): Eukaryota > Metazoa > Chordata > Amphibia > Caudata > Salamandridae > Triturus > Triturus cristatus. The sequence goes on from NC_140582.1 coordinate 560,138,386, forward strand.
TCCAGTTTTCACGCACTGTTTGAGTGTATAACGAGTGAGTTGGCACAATGTGATTGCACAGGGTGGTCTGCAACATGTGGATTTGGTCATCTTTTGTTATGCATTGCTTGCATATGTTTGTTCTGTTGCTGCCACTGACCTGACCCTACATCTCTCTCTCTCATGCAGCATCTCCTGTGGTCACGGAGGGACAAGAGACGGACACCAGTGGGGGTGAAACTAGCACAACAGCTGCACAGGAGTCCAGTGACACAGATGTCACCAGCGCCTCAGAGGGGGACAGGAGTCTGCTGGAGGAATCCCAGCCTGAGACGCAAAGCACCACATCATCTGATTCCAGCGGGGATGCATCCATGTTGGCGGGCACGGGGAACGGGGACTCTGCATCATCTTCCACCACACAGCGGCCAGTGCCCACCCTCCCAGCCACTTCCTCTGGTGCTGCCGGTGTCCTCCTCTGTAAGAGGGGAAGAGTGTCCTTCAACCCTGGCACCCTGCCCCTGTCCCCCTTGCTGCCATCAGTGCTGAGTCTGTGGACCGTTTGCGCCAGCTGTGTGTAGGTCAGACAGCTCTCCTCAATGCCTTCATTGACCACGACAAAAAAATTGGGCCAGGTGGTTGCTTTCATTGAGGGCATACATTCAGACGTGGGTGGGCTGCACCGGACTGTCCAGGCTATGTCCTCAACAGTGACATCTGCCCTTCAACAGGCACATACTCACAGTCCAGCTCCGGTTCCTTTGTCCACCCCACTGTCAGTGGCCACGTCTGACGATAGTGACCATGGTCCACATACATCAAAAAGTTACGATACGGCACACGAAGCACACAGCAGCAGCAACCCAAGCGGTCCCGGGTGCAAACACCATCCCCACAGAAGACACCCCAGAGCGCAGAGAGAAAAGTCTGTCAGGCGACACCAGTGGACAAAATGCAAAGCAGCAGACCTCAGGCACACATGCCTCAGAGGCATCCCCATCCAAGGACTCTCCTGTCCCTAAAGCATCTCGCAAAGAGAAGCATACAGTTTCTGTGCCCACCAAGGAGGTGGTGCATGCCAAGGATAAACCTAGGAAGGGCTCCAAGGAAGATTCACCCACCACCTCCACTCTCATTCCAAGCCCAGTGAAGCAGGGGAAGGAGGGCACTGTAGGGGTGACACCTAGTAAACAGGGGAAGGTGGGGCAGAGGCGAAGCCAGGCAAAGCGTTCCGGTAGGTCCAGCACATCACCAGAGGGGGTGCCAGCATCTGCACCTGATGCAGCTTTGGTGGTGAGTGTTCCTGTTGTGTCCACACCACTTCCCTAGAGTCTGGCAGGCCATTTAGGATCCCCATGAAGTGGAAAGGCACCCCTCCACAATCTCCCAGCCACACCGTGTCTCCCGTCTGGATGACTCTGCCTCCACGTGCCACTACACCACCTGGTCCAAGGAGCCCTCCGGCTTGCCTAGCCACTGATAGCTCTACCTCAGCTGGTCCGCTCTCTCCCCGATCAAGTGCCCCGACAGTCCCCGAGACACCACCAGCTCCCAGTCCGCCTGACAGCCAAGTCTGAGTGGTAGTCACCCTCACACACCTGTCTCTCACACAGGTGGGCCTGTACTGCACATTGTTACCCACTGACTGTGTTGCTGACCATGGAAAGGTACAGTCACACACATTCCCTGTGCAGCCTCTCCTGGACATACCCTGCACTTCGTTTTTGCCAATGGGCTTGTTGCTCTTTGCTGTGTTCAAGTATTCCCTGTGCAGCTTCTCATGGACATACTCTGCACTTAGCCCTGGCCACTGGCCTTGTTGTTCCCTTCTGTTTTGCCCTTGCCTGTGCAGCTTCTCATGGACATGCTCTGCACTTAGCCCTGGCCACTGGCCTTGTTGTTCACTGCTGTTTTGTCCTTGCCTGTGCAGCTTCTCATGGACATACTCTGCACTTAGCCCTCGCCACTGGCCTTGTTGTTCACTGCTGTTTTGCCCTTGCCTGTGCAGCTTCTCATGGACATACTCTACACCCTGGACTGGCCACTGGCCTTGCTGATTTTCCCTTGCCTGTGCAGCTTCTCATGGACATACTCTGCACTTAGCCCTGGCCACTGGTCTTGTTGTTCACTGCTGTTTTCCCCTTGCCTGTGCAGCTTCTCGTGGACATGCTCTGTACTTAGCCCTGGCCACTGGCCTTGTTGTTCACTGCTGTTTTGCCCTTGCCTGTGCAGCTTCTCATGGACATGCTCTGTACTTAGCCCTGGCCACTGGCCTTGTTGTTCACTGCTGTTTTGCCCTTGCCTGTGCAGCTTCTCATGGACATGCTCTGCATTTTGTGCCTTGCTCTTCTCTTCTCATGGTTCCTATCTGTGCAATATGTGAATAAAGACAGTTGCTCCTGTTGTCTATTTTGTCAGTGTCCTTACTGAATAAAGTTCTTTTGCTGTGTGTATATGGTTTACTGTGCCACATGGTCTGTGTGCCACGTCAACATAGTCAATGTTTGGGCTCACTTACTCTATTTTTTACAGGGGTGACAGGGTCTTCAGTTCTTCCTGACCCAGATACTTGTGGGGTCAATGGTGTCAGTTTTCAATGGAAAGCAGTTGTCATTTTCTCAATTAGTTCATGTTGGCTATATTGTACACATGTCAGGTTGGGGAGCACTGCCAGCACAGAGTGGGTTTCTGAACACAGTATTGCAGGCAGGCTGGCCAGGGTCATCATATATGTGTATTTTTCCTTTATGTATGCCCAGTGGTGTATGTGTGTGGTCATCTTGTGATGGCCAGTCATCCTAGTCCCATGGCTTACTTTCCATGTGTGCTCTTGGATGGTCAGGAAGTGTGCAGTGTGAAGGGGGCGAGTTTGTCAGGACTGTTGATGTGTGCATGCCCCTGCGTTGTCGACTACACATGTGTCACCCAGGAGTTGTATGCCTGTTGTTTTGATTGTTCAGCCCTGTGGATGTGGTTGTATGCACATGTGTGAGTTGTATGTTGTGCACTGTGCAGTGTGTTGGTGTGTCCTTGCAATTCTGTCTGACTCCTGCTTGTTGATTTTGTCACTTGTGAGTATGCGGAGTGTGTGACTGGCAAGTCAGTGTTGTGTTTTGTTGCACATCCATGTGTCTTGTTACTGTTTGTGGAGACTGTGCAGACCTGCTGTTCCACACTGCCATTGTGGTTGTGTTTTCTCATGCATTGCTGTCACATGGTGCCTTCTTGCCTCCAGTATGGCATGTTGTATGTGCTGTCATACCATCCCCTATCTGTGCTTCAGATGCATACCCATTGTGGGTCTGCACTCCCTCTCTTTGCGTATGGTACACCCCTGCTATGTCCCCTACTGACATGCAGTACACTTCACTTTGGTGTCAGCTTTCCCCTTGGTTTACATGTGTGTGTGCCTCCCCACACTTCATTTGTGACACTGGGCTTTGTGGTGCGGTTCTTTGGCTAGGATCAATGTGTCACTGAGGGCATTTCACCAATGGGTTGTATGTGATGTTCTTGTGCTGTTTGGCAGTCATGGTTGCTCCTATGCAGTTCAACTATGTGTGCTACCCAGTCCTCTGGTCAAGTTGTTTCCACCTTTGTGTCCCAGACTGGTGCATCTGTTGGTGTTGTGTTGGATGTATGTGTGTTGGCTGTGGTACTGCTTCAGTTCCTGGGTGTGGTGTTGTCTTTGTGCTGTGCTGATTGGTGTTGTGTGGGTTGATGTTCTGTCACTCATGTCTGTGTGGGGCTGGTATGCTTGGTGTGCACACACTGCTTGTTGTGCATGCAGTGCTGTGTGTGTATGTTGCCTTGTTATTGCCTGGTGTCCTTCCGCTGAAGTCCAGCTGTGTTTGCTATGTGATTTTTCTGCCTGTGCATCTGTTGTTTGTTTGATGTGGCTGTGTTCTTCTGTGATGGTATACTTATTGTGTGTGTTGTGGTATGTTGTCTGTGCATTGCTCCTGAGTGATGAGGTTGTGCACTCCTGTTGTGTCTGTGCTCCCATTGCCTGTACACAGTTTAGCTGCACAGGGCATGTCTGTTCTTGTTGTGGTTCTGTGTGTGTTTCTGTTGAGTTATGTGTGTTTGTCTGTTGTTTTCGTGCAGACATTTGGTCTGGCATCCCTGTGTATGTGTGATGTTTGTGGCTACCCCCAGGTGTGTGATTGTTTGTGTGTGTATTGACTGGCAAGTATTGCCAGCCTTCAGTGTGTTTGACACTGGTATTGTGTGCTGCTAGTGTGAGGGGGGGTATGTGTATAGATACTACTGGTGTTTGGCAGTCATGGAGTGTGTCAGTGGGCCTTGTGTGTAGTGCTGCTGGTGTACTCCTGTGAAGTAGTTGTATAGATGTGTGGCTGCTCACAGTTTGACTTCAGGGCCTTCCTTTCATCCTTGTGCCTATACATGGTTTGCCTTGCTGTCTCCCTGTGTTGTTGCACTGTGGTGCCTGTGGTTTGACCTCACTGACTGTACCAGCCATGTGTGCTTTGATGGTCTGAGGGTGTTGTTCTCTGTTCCTTGTCTTGCATGTGATGTACACATGCTTGTTGTGCGTCACCATGGCCTTCCATTTGTGTGCAGCCCACTTTGGCTTTCCTATTTGTTGTGCTCTATTGCTGTTGGCATGTGGGGTGTGTATGTGTCTGTGTGTCAGTCTGTGGTATGTATGTGTGACTATGCAGGCTGTGTGTCCATTTGGATGTTTGTTCCTTGTATGTGTTCATTTGGTGTTTGTACTCATTTTTGTTTCTCTGAGTGTGGTGTTGTGGTGGTGTGTGTGTTTCCCTGCTCCTGTGCCACTGTGCTGTGTGTTGTGTGTTCCTGTGCAGCCACTCCTGCAGAGGCTGTCTCCCTGGTTGGTTGTTGTGTGGTGCAGGGTGTGTATTCACCTGACTTGTTGTTGTGCATGCGGGTGCACAGGATTGGCACATGGCATGTGCCTTCATGGGGTGTGCTAGTGTGTGGTGGGAGGGGGTGTGGCCCTGTGGTCTTTGTGCCCTACCCATGCCTGGTACTGTCCCTGCCTTCTGCATTGAGCGCATGTATTTCCTTGTGTTCACCGCTGCGGTGACGTGACCGGGACATTGCTGCATGGTCGCGGAAGATGTGTGTCCAGGATGCAGAGGGGTGACTTGGTGGCAGGTGGGTGATGTGTGGGTGGCCTTGTGGATGTGTTCCTGTCCCCACCAGGGTGTCTGATGTGGATTTGGACCCTGTGTTAGCCCATGTGGTGTGTGTTGTGTTAGTGTTATTGCGTACCTGTGGCGGCGTCCGCAGCAGTCCATGAGATGCTGGTGATGCAGGCACGTACAGCACCGGGGAAAACGTGTAGAGCTGGATCCATGGCGGTCGTGACCGGGTGGTGTGGACCGGGACTCTGGTTTCGCTCTCTGCTGTCGAGCTTCCACTGTCTCTGGTTGGGCGGTTTCTCCGCTGCGGTGCGTCTGCTTGTTTGGGGCATCCTAATTTGTGGAGCGGGCGGACGTCATTCCACACAGCGGTGAGTCTCCATTGGCTCCCACCACCGCGGTGGTGGGCGCACTTTGATGGCGATGAGCGTCGCACCACGATGGACGGGAAATGGGCTATGTTTGGCTATACTAATATGGCGGACGTGAGGAACACTGCTCGCAGGCGGAAAAAGGCATTTTTCCGCACCACGGGGGTGCCACTGCCCGACATCCTAATGAACCCCTTAAAGTCATCTGACATTTAACTGAACCTCAATCAAAAGGGGCAGATTGTAATGGGTCGGAATAGTGTGTTATTTCATGGAACGTAGCTCATTTGGTTGGCAAGCTGGTGGTTAATCATTAGTTTCTTTTTACTTTGGAAGTGCAGATATGCTGGTTCATAGATATCTGGCTTCCCCACCCTTATTGATAGTCTGCCTATCACGTCCCTTCTAGAAAGGATTCTTGTGATCATCTGAAGGGGTTTAATGATATTAGTCTCAATTATATTCAATATAAAAATTACTGAAGTTGTTACATGTAGTCCCAATTAATTATATATATGTTACCATGGAACAGTTGGGTTTATTTCAAATATTGTAAAAGCATATAATACAGTTTTAATGATTGTCTCTCTAACAGTCTGGACAAACTGATGAGGATGCTTGATTAACAACAGATGAATGAATTTGACATGTAAATATATTTTCTTTTGATTCTAGGGGATTTAAAAGGAAATCTGTCTTACCACAGGAAGCACTGAGGGACAAATGAATACATTGAAGTAAAAACTAAATAAATTACACTTATATCGTCTTAATCTTTTAAATGTGATTGATAAGCAGTGGTCTTTTAAGAAAAGCATGCACTACTTCCTATTAGCGAATCCAGTTTGAGTTAAAAAAAATTATCGGATGACAGTGGGCCTTCTGACATAACACTTGTCCATGAAATGATTGGCAGTGGAGTTAGTAGACATCACAACATTGTAGTATCACCCACCAATTACACCTTTTAGGAGCAGATCTGAAATCGTACTGCCAATTAAGTTTTTCAGGGTGCCCTACTAGGCGTCTAAGCTTCAGGGATCTATTTCATAAAGGCACAGAACAAAATGTTGGACTTATCAGTGAGGTGTTCTAACTTGACAATACCTGTTTTAAACAAAGTAAACATTGTTAGGATGTTTTTGTACTTGTCGTTATCTTAGGAATTGCTGTGAATGTTCCAATCTTAATTACACTGAATTCCTAAATTCTGGACAGATTAATAGATGTTTTGGGTGTTTTGCTTTACATATTCTACAATTTCAAGGTTTGTCACCAATAATCAAAGGGCAGAAACATTTTTGAATTAAATATCTCTGTATGAGAGTCTTCATATAGGAATCTCTTACCTTCATTTGTATATTACTATACTGGCTAACTGTTAATTATTTTGCATATGAAGCATAATCATGGATCTGATGTTTTTTCTCTTGTGGGTGTCTGAAGACGGCACTTCTTAGGGACATTATTATTTATAGTGTTACCAACCTCTCAGCATTTGCCATCTGGCAACTGTCCTTGAGCAAGGTGACAGGAATGGCTGGCCATGGTGTTGAAATAACAAAATACAAGGACAGCTGGGAATGTCATTATTAGAAACAGAGGGGACAGATTAAAAGGCGTAAATGAGTGACAGAACCTGTAAGAAAGAAAAACAAGTGTTCATTAGAGGTGGAGGTGAAAACAAATTGGAAACTGCTAAGTTGAAGGTTATAGAAGGCAGTGATGGAGATGGACACCAACAGTGATAGAGATGTGAGCATACCTCGGGTTTAACACAAAGATTGGGAATAATTATGAAAAGATGGCAGAGATAAAGGAAAAGGGGATAAGGGAGTGTAGAAGATGTGGATGTGGGAGAATTAGAGATGCATAAATGAACTGTGAGAATGAGAGACAGAAGCTCGACAGAGGGACAGAGGTAGAGATAGGCATGAGAGGCCAGATAAATGTAGAGATACAAACGAAAGATTAAAAATGTATTGGTAAAGCTCTTAGGTCTGTCTTGGCAATTTAGTTTAATGTTTATTTCTTATCTTGTTATTGCAAGCCTATGCCACAAAAAACAATATGCCACCACATAAACTTGCCCATATGTTTGTGATCTAAAATGTAAATGCAAAATACTTTCACTGGTAGAGATGTTATAGTTATGTTTATTTTTAACTAAAACTCCCTTTAGTTGTGTCAAGTGTTTTATCCTTAATATTGTTTGTGAAGGAGACAAGATTAAGCCATGACCTAACCAAGCACTCATATTGCAGGCAGCTACAATGTCATCGAAATGTTATATAACAGCAAATATAAAAGAAGATGGAAACAAATCACCATCAAACTGATCGCAAGAAGTGTGGGTACAATTTATAACTGGTATTTAAAGTTACCATAGAAAAGAATAATATAAAATAGCAAACTTTGAACCAGCCAGCTTTGTCACTATGGGAGAATCAATTATTAGTTGGGAGGGTGGTCGGCCCTCATAAGTAATAAGGACACTATTGATGGTAGGTGTAATAAAGGTTTCAGTAATTTAAACCTGAGCTCAATCACTGGTAGCTATGTCACAAGGCAGACATGCTTAACTTACGTAAATGTGTATAGCATTTAGAAGTACTTATAACAGTTAAAAAAGACAAAAACACAAGGCTATGAAAACCCCTCTCCAATTCATATAAATAGAGAAATATTTAATAAACTAAATGACATTAAAATGACATCCATCCAATAAGAGGAACCGCAGATTGAATTTGAGATATTTAGTTGAAAATAGCACAAAAAAGCATTAAGTGCCAACCGCGGTCCTCTGGTTGCACTTAACTGCTACCTAGTGGCTATTATACTTGTCAGCCTTAGGGTGGTCTTCCCCAAACATTTTGCCTTCATCCCTCCTATTGTTACTAATCTTGTTTTTGTACGCCTTAGGACTCTGTGCACTTTACCACTGCTATCCAGTGCTAAAGTTCTTGTGCTTTCTACCCTAAACATAGTAGAACTGGCCTATACCCTATTGGCACAAATAATTTACTTATAAGTCCCTAGGAAAGTATTACCTCCATGTGCTCAGGGCGTTTAAATATAATTCGACAGGTAAGGCTGTGGCATTTCTTGTACCATCCACTTAAGTAGTCCTGTAAAACATGACTCAGGCCTGCCATTGTGGTCTATGTGTTCAGTTTTAATCTGTCATTTTGACTTGGCAAAGTAACCTTTTACCAGGCCTAGTCCTTCCTTTTTGATGCATATGTCACCCCTAGGGTAATCTCTATACAGCCCGAGGACATGGTGTAGTGTATTCAAAAAGTTGAAAATTTACTTTTAAGTTTTATATTTCCTGGTAGTAAAAAACTCTTGCATTTGTTTTTCTCTGCTTCAAGGCCTACCTCTCCTATAAGATAACATTGGTTTACCTTAATACATTTATTAAGTGATAACATTCAATTGGGAGCCTGTAGGAAGGTTGAATTTTAATTTAAAGCCCTCTTTAATGGTGAAGCCAGTTTTAAGTTACAATTTTGAAAATGACACTTTTAGAAAGTTGGCATTTTTTTGTCTCCACCAGCCTGTATCCTGAACTAACTTAAGACAAAATCCTAAACTTACTACCATTTTGGTATTCACAGAAGGCACTTACTCATTTTGGTATTCACAGAAGGCACTTACTCATTTCGGTATTCACACAAGTTAGGAGTCGTAACTTTAGGACTCCTAAATGCCTTCTGTGAATACCGAAAGTCTTAAAATTAGGATTTTTCTCAGTTTAGTAGTAGTAAGGTTAGGACTCCTAACTTTAGGACTCCTAAATGCCTTCTGTGAATACTGAAAGTCTTAAAATGTGGATTTTTCTCACTTTAGTAGAAGTAAAGTTAGGACTCCTAACTTTAGGACTCCTAAATGCCTTCTGTGTATACCGAAAGTCTTAAAATTTGGATTTTTCTCAGTTTAGGAGTAGTAAAGTTAGGACTCCTAACTTTACTACTACTAAACTGGGAAAAATCCTAATTTTAAGACTTTCGGTATTCACAGAAGGCATTTAGGAATCCTAAAATTAGGAGTCCTAACTTTACTACTACTAAACTGAGAAAAATCCTAATTTTAAGACTTTCGGTATTCACAGAAGGCATTTAGGAGTCCTAAAGTTAGGACTCCTAACTTCTGTGAACATCGAAATGAGTAAGTGCCTTCTGTGAATACCAAAATGAGTAAGGTGCCTTCTGTGAATACCAAAATGGTAGTAAGTTTAGGATTTTGTCTTAAGTTAGTTCTGTGAATCGGGCCCTAGGTATTTGTGAATAGCGCCCAGACAGTAAGACAAAGGGAGGCTAGGTATTGGCAGCATGGGCCACTCTGACTTAACGAGGGAGAGGAGGTATCACCTACCCAACCTGCACATCACTAAGTCTCAGCCTGAACCCACTCACAAAGGGTTTATCACTAGTCTTTTGTATCCCCAGATGAGCTGTGGCCAGGGCAGGGAGGAAGGGGTATCTTGACACCTCAGGGGGTGGAAACCTTCAGAACCTTCTCCTACTTCAAAGTGGGCACCAGGTATAAATGATGAACACTCTTTAGTACACTTCTGGACCTGTGGAAGAGTCAGAAGACGGACTGCTGTGCTGCAAGATGGACTGCCACTCTGCTGCCCTGCTACATGTGTGAAGACTGGACCTGCATCTTAAACCCAGGATCACCAGAGTGACTACAAGGGCTAGTTGGCTTGCCTCCTGATCAGACCTGCTCAGACCCTCAGGGACAAAGAGGCACCAACTGCCTTGCACCCAGCATCAGGACTCTGCCAGTTGTGAGTCCTGCCCTCTTGAGTCGTGTCACCGTAGTCCTGGACCCTTAGAAGTGGGCCTGAAAGTGTTCTGCCAGCCCAGCTGTGGTCCCAGCAGAACCAACTCAGTGTGGCACATCACCTACCGATATTCTGCATCACAACTGCAGCACAGCACATCGCCTCACAAAATTCTTCATCAGAACTGCTGTGCGACGCATCCCAGAGGCAGGACTTTCCAGCGCAGTCCTCGGTCACCTGAAAACCACTGCTGTGCAAGGCATCCTACATACAGGTCTTTTCATTGCAAGCCATGCAACTTCTTTAGAACCAACCAATGCGCAACATATTTCAACACAGGACTTCCCATCGTAAGCCCATAGTAAGGCCTGTGTGGGAGCAACCTGAACCTTTGCCTCAGCAGCAATACACCTTTGTCAGACTGACTTGTCAGGTTTTTCCCAGTCCTCTGGAGGTCTTTGAAGCCAAAATGTTTCCAAGTCCCTGCTTTTTCAGAATGACATTGCACAGCCAAGGTTCCCGGTTCTTTAGGAATAAGGAGCAAAGTCCAGCCTTTCAGGTACCCCGCACAGGTCTCATGAGAAGTTGCAGTGCTTATTCTTTCTATTACATGCCCGATAATGTTTTGAGGAGGGTGCCCAGGAGAGCCTCATTTATGCTTGGCACAAGTCTGTGGATGGGTTGACTCCTAACCCCTCCCTAACCAATAGGGAAAAAGTTCCCTGGGGTAACCCTACCTACTTTTACAGCAGTTCCTGTGTCCCCTACTACAAACAATCCCTCAGTGTCCCTCTCTACCTGAACCAAGATAGACAAATGTTTCTTCCTCTGGGAAGAGCTCCTGAGCCCACCTTAGAAGTGAGGCCCAGGAAATGAGCAACCACTCCTCTGTGGTCACTGAAAACCAATTCTGGTAGCAGGTGATCTCCCACTGGGATTTGTTCCTTCCAGGAAAAAGGAGGGGACCTTTCTTCCCCCGTGCCCACCCTAGAGTTCTGAGGGCAGCTCTTTTTCTACTGGAATTGGTATCTGGCTTAGTAGAGGGTCAAAGGAAGCAGCAGACTCTTGTGTCAGCTAACATTTGCCTGTGACAAGGAAGCCCTCTTTGAAGTTAATCAAGTTCCTGGGTACATACCAGATGGTCCATTTGCCAGAGGACCACCACACTTCCCCACACCTGATGCCTTTGTGTCAGATCTGGGACAAGTTAACACCTCATCAAGGGGTCTATTCCACTCCTGGGTGACAGTTCAAACTCATAAATATGCACTTATAGATGCTCCAGGCAGGAAAAGGTAACTTTCTAAAAGTACCTTTCCCGAATATGTATTATAAATTTGACTTTTCCAGTGAATTGGGAATGTGATACAATTTTGAAAAAGTCCAAGAATTAACTTTTAATCTGTTTGGGAGGAGGAAATAGCATAATTAAAGTATTGCATCAAAATGCTTTCCTATGAAACAGCTACATAAAAATAGCTTTTGGGGAATAGTCACTCTAAGGACATGATTCACATTAAATAATGACATGCCTTACTTTTAAATAACATGCACCCTTCCGTATGGGCATTGAGACCTATGATGGATGACGTGTACATTTTTAAAAGGAGGATTTAGGCTTGTAAATAGGGATTATTTTGATAGGTCAAATTTGCAGTTTTACAACTGCACAGACAGGATACACTGGTAGACTTGCAGTCATGTTTGTACTGTCCTTGTAGTAGGTGGGACAATGGACACTGCAGTCCACAAGTGACATTTGACATCCAGGCCCTGGGTACACTTTGTACCATACATTAGGGACTCATAGGCAAGTTAAATATGCCAGATTAGGAGTATATTCAATTTTGACACATTGCAGGGATCAGACCACATGGCCTAGTTGACAGAGTCTCAGTACACAGAGTCAAAAATTCAGCAGGATCAGTCCAAAAAAAGTATTGGGTGATCATTCAAAAAGAGGCATTTCCTAACATCAGAGAAAAGTTCTTTTTTTATGCAAATGTGAACAATGTGCTCAAGAATCGTGCAGTTACTCAAAGTGAAGGGAGCTAATGGGGCTGTCCCATTGCCCCATGATAAACCATGTGGTATCCTGTTGATCTTCCTCTGCTGCATCCTCCAAAAAACATGTGTTGCTGGTGGTGGAAAAAAAGGCCCCTGAAATGGAAGTGGAGGATAACCCCATGTCTCGGAAGAGTAGAGGAGCTTTGAAATACTGATTACAAATCATAACTGCTGCTTCTACAATCCTCAGAGTTGGCAGTCCAATACTGAGTGCTCTGTTGCCATCCATTGCTTCCCTGATTTCCTCCAGATGTTTCATATATACAATTAATTGGTCTAGATGTTATTCTCATGAGCCTGTATTTCAACAAAACAGGTATATGAGAGGTGCTTGGCTCTGTTAATCATTAAGATAAACCAGTCTTGTGTACAACTCCATGAGATCAGTGACCAGTTCTTCCTAAAGGATTTGTCCTCCATGAAAAACCTTGGTTCATTGTTTAAGATGTAGCCTTGGCGGCAGCATTGCTGTGGAATTACTCCTTCATGATGGCTCTATGCAGAGCAATGAGTACTTGTAATTTCTTAAAGTTGGACAGCTTGTCCCAGTCATCATTCTGTGGCAGATCCTGAGTAATTGAAATATCTAGAAGGCTAGGTGTACTAAGAATAATGTGTACTGCATTTCATTCAAACCTAAACCAGATGTTCCGCCATTTCCTCATGATAAGTGAAAAAAATTCTACAATGTTCAGGATACAGCGACTCTGAGCTGTATTTAAATAACTATATTTTGAGTAGCTATCCATCTCTGAATGAATTATGGTTTAAGATACATGTATTTGTTGGGTGGATTTACCCATTACCAATGATCGCTATTCAATGAATTGTGATAATATCCTGTGATTATTTGGTGATGTTTGTGCTTTTATGAGTCTTCACAATCAGCCAGTGAGTTTTGATATAAATGTGCTTTTATTGTGTATATTGTATTGAATCATTTTGAGAAAGAGCCTACTATTGCCAGCAATTTACCTTGCGAAGTGGCTTCACCGCAGACAGCTCGGAGAACGTCCCGAATGCAGAACAGGGACGAAAGAGTAAAAAAATTCCCCACCTTTAACATGCAGGAAGAAGGAGGGGTCTTGTCAGGAGAGCACCAATCCCTGAGCTCACCGGAAAGAGAAAAGCACTGTGTCATCGGAGCTGAAGGTCGAGAGGTGGGACCAGGAAGCACAGGAAGATGCCGAAGAAGACTGCAGTGGGACGGCCGTGAGAGAAGAAGCGGTACGGGAAGAAAATCCCAAAACTGAAGAGGAGCTGGCCGAAGAGCTGCCCGAGGAGTGGAGCGAGGACTGGTGGGTCCGCCCCAGCAGGAGTGCAACTGCCGCCACAACTCTGGAGAGTTGCGTCATGGTCGTATCCTGGGGCCCCCAGTTTGGAAAGAGAGAACCTGTGAAGAAGACAGAAGAGGAGAGAGTGAACAAGCTGAAGAATCTTGGAACCCAGAGAGAGAGAGAGAGAGAGAGAGAGTAACGGACAGCAAGTTAAAAACACAGATCCTGTAAAAAACTTTGGGCCATAAATAAAAGGCAAAATTTGCGGAACACAGAAAGCCTCCTAGTTTCTATTTCCTCCCATCCCTCCGACAATCGTGTTTTACATTGTATAAATATATTTTTCATAATCTACTTAGAGTACACCTTATTATACTGATTCATTTGGTGGACTTATTGCAAGATTGTTAGTGGTTGAATTGATTTAATACCTACCACATAGATACATTTTATAAAGTTTTAAAAAATCACCGTGAATTAATCCTTCAGGAGCTTCTTGTTTGGCCACTTTAAGTTTCTACCAAGTCTCCTGGGGAATCATTGGGTAGCCCTAATATATTAACTACTTAAAAAGATAGTGAGATAAATGAATTGTAGCCTTTTTATATAAGGTGGATGATAGGTAATTTGCTTTAGAATTTGTGAGTTTGCATACTGCTTTAGTAGATTGCCTTATCCAGGATTCTCCTTTTACATTCAACATTAATACCATCTGAGATTTAGTCAAAGGTCTCACCAAAAGAAAATCCAAACTTGAAAATAGAGAAATTATTACATACTTCAGGATCCAAGAAAAAAAGAAAAACAATAAACAGATACCCCTAGGGCCTTGGCAAATACTGGCCACAGAACCAAAGTGTGAGTGCAGTAAACAGAAGATCCAACATTAGTGTTTGATGTTCCCAAACGACTTGATCAACGAATTAAGTTTATGAGCATACGCACAGCACACTTCCTTTCTAAGTTCCTGCCTCACTTCCTGGCTCCCCTCTCTGACATCACTGCAGAACACGTCCTGTATTGAACCGAGGACTGCATGATTGGACCCACACAGGAGTGATTTTGTGGCTTTGGCAGCAGAGGTATGACTGTATATCCCTTCTAAATGGCCCCTCACAGGTTTGTGTTTGAAGGTATATTCCAGATGAAATTGAAGTATAGGTCTATGAGGATGAATATTGCAACTTTCGAGGACAAAAACTAAAATAATTTTCCTCTTATTCTTTTGGGGTCCGAGACTGTTTTGACTCCATACTCCACTTTCTTGTCTACAATCACGGGAAGACATACAGGAGAACTTCGAGTTCCAACTGAGACTGGTTTCATTAAGGACACATGAAAAACAGGATGCACCTTCAAACTAGAAGGGAGATAAAGCTTCAGTGCCACAGTATTAATGACATATTGATTGCACTACCTACATGGGATGTCTCCCCCTTGGGCACTACTCTGATCCTATGAAAATAGGCTTCTAAGTTTATGATGAAGAAAAAGACGAGTTTGATAGGATATTTATTCATGCATTTTCATTTTCATACATTATATCTTCGTTTCCAATTTCTTTGGTATCTCATAGTATATGGACTGTTTTATCCATCCAATTCATTTCGGGTTTTACATATACCCTTCATCAGGGATCAGTCCTAGGACAAACGTCAGAAATAATCGTGAGGAATATTCTTTGTGTTTGATTTAATGCACTGAACATGTTAATAAGTTATTGTGTGGCTTTAAATGGTCGAGATTAATGTGAGATTTATACATGCATTCACAGGCTTGATGGTACGGGCGATTGTGCATTGTGTTTGTTTTTAATAAAGTTTTAGGCGTGTGGGGTTTGTTGTGTCGTTAGGTTACGTGCAAATGCGGGTATAAATAAATATACGGGTCAGGGAGTGATTGTTATTGGTGTGAGTGATTCTAAACTGACTGTCATTAGTGCAAACGTTGGTGAGCCGTTCCGAAATCAAAAATACGCTGGCTGTTGCTTCCGTGTTTTACGGGGAAGTTAAACAAAGTAGTTGAATGCGGGTATAAATCAATATACGGGTCGGCAAGTGATTGTTGTTAATGTGAGGGTACGTGGATGATTCTAAAATGATTATCATTAGTGCAAACGTTAGTGAGCCATTCCGAGGTTAAAAATGCGCTTGCTATTGCTTCTGTGCTTTACGGGGGAGTTAATCTGATGGAGGTTGTTTGTGGACTAGACACAATTCGTTTGGCTCGTAACATCTGTGAGTAAGGTAGATGTTGTTTTAACGATTCCTGATGGAAACTAGCGTAATGTAGTGTATTATTTCGGTCAGTGGATTTCCAGTAGAGATCAGTTGTGAAGGTGTTGTTGGTCAAAAATGTTAGCACATCCAAAAATGTGATTTGTCTCTTTTGTACATCGTAGGTGAATTGTATCCTTTCATTAATGAGGTTTAGGTTGTTTAATGCGTCTGTTAGTGTGGTTTCTTGACTGTTCCATATGACGAATATGTCGTCGATGTACCTCAAAAATAGTTTGCTATATCTATTCCAAGGACTCTTAGTTAAGATATGTTCTTGCTCAAATTTATCCATGAACAAATTCGCGTACGCCGGTGCGGCGCAATTGCCCATGGAAGTGCCTGTTGTTTGTAAAAACCATTGATTTTTCCAAGTGAAATAGCTTTGACACAAGGTGAAGTGTAATAGTTCCATTAAAAAGACTTGCAGGGGGCGTGGCCAAGATGGCGGGGTGAGCGGACGCTTCCTCCCGTAGCTCCTCCGGCCCGGCCAAGCTAAAGCCTTTTTGTTATGCTTTTCTCCCCCCGCTGAGGCTCAGCGCGGGAGAGGAGCGTGGCGGAACATCAGGGGCACACATCGGTGCTGTTTTGGTCCGGATCGCCCCGGGGGAACCCCCCCAAAAGTTCGTCTGAGATCAGGGGACGACGGCGGTGAGCCCGAGGGGCGGAGCGTATTGGAGAGCTGTCCGGGCGCCTCGGTTGGGCCTGGTGCTGAAAGCTGCGGTCTGGAGGGGATCTGGCCCGCCGCTCGACGGTGACTGAAGGAGCCTGGCGGGAAGGGGCCCGACGGTGTGGAGGGCTTGGGACGGGTGCCCCGGCACTCGGACTGGTGACGGCGACACCTGGCACTGCGGAGGCCCTGACCCCTAGCCGAGGTACGGCGGACTCCTTGTTGGGGTCGGATCATCTGGCCCCCTGTGCGTGACTAACGGGGGCCGGTGGTGGAACTTATTTCACGGCGGGGCACCTCGGAGGCCCCGGGGGGGTCGCCGGGCCTAGTCGGTGTGGCTTGCTCCGCCCGGCCGCCATTTTGTCCCCGAAGGAGCAGTGGTGGCGACCTCCGCTGAGCCCTGGATGCTGGCTGCACACGACCTCCCGATATTGCTGTCTTGACTACCGGAGGGATGAGCTGTTGGGACCCCCTCGCTGCGGCCCCCTTGGTTGTCTCACGCTAGCTCTTGCGGCTGACGGTGACCGGGCTCGGCCGCCATTTTGTCACCTGTGACGCAGCGACCTCACTTGTGGGGGATCCCCCGGCCCGAGTGCTTGCCGGCGGCTGAGCATCTCTGGGGCGCCTGGATCGGGGCCCGACTGCGGAGCTGACGATGGCTGGGAAAGGAGGCCCGAAGAAAGGGGACCGTACTCTGCCGGACATGCTTGGCAGGGCCCAGCACTTGCGGGACAGGACACAGCCCTCGCCGGGGCCCTCCCGGGCTCCGGCGGATGTGACTGGAGGGGAGCCACCCGTCACGAGGGCCTTCATGGAGGAACTGTTTAGCTCCCTCAGGGAGGACTTCCAGACACTGAAGCGGGAGGTGGCCAGCGAGGTCCGAGAAGTGCGCAGAGAGGTGGAGGGCCTAGGTGAGCGTGTGGAGGCGGTGGAGACGGAGGGCCAACAGCGAGCGGAGGAGATAGTCCACCTCCAGCAGGACGTTCTTCGCCTCCGGGAACAGTGTGTGGAGCTCCAGGCCCACTCTGAGGACCTCGAGAACAGATCTCGGAGGAACAACATCCGAGTGCGTGGCGTGCCGACTGCGGATGAGGGGTCCGATCTGGGGGGCTATCTGCGGGCCCTGTTCCGAGAAATCCTGGGGGAGGCCGCGGACTTTCCCATCAGCATCGACAGGGCGCATAGGGTTGGCCGCCAGCGCCAGCCATCGGCACCCCCACCGGACATTCTGGCCTTCCTGCCCGACTTTCCACTAAAGGAGCGTATCATGGCTGAAGCCCGCAGGAAACAGCCCCTGACCTTTCGGGATCGGCCGGTGGCGCTGTACCAGGACCTCTCTGCCATCACTCTACAGAAACGCAGGTCCTTTAGGATTGCCACTGACTTTTTGCGCGAGCATGAGACGCCGTACTCTTGGGGTCACCCCTTCCGCTTGATTTTTCGGTGGAACGGGGTATTGCATCAGCTACGCTCCTTGCAAGACATTTGTGGTGTCCTGGGGCTCACGGCAGCGGAGGAAGAGGGAGCTACGCCGTCGTGGAGGTCCTCGGAGGGACGGAATCGGCGGAGGTCATCGAGGCGGCGCTCAGCGACCAGTGCAGGGCGCCCGGACTCCCCTACCATTAGGGCGGACATGGCAGACGCCCTGAGGGCGGCGGCCGGGGACTCGATCGGCTCCTCTAGCGTGGCCTTGACGGCCTAACATACACTCCGGGGGGAGATGTCTTTAGCTTCTTAACATGCTTGGCACGGGGCGGGGGGGTTGGGGGGGAGCGGGCGAAGGTGAGTGGCTGGACGTCCACTTTGCTATTTTCTACGGACTTGCCCGTTTTGGGGCTTGACTGAGACTATGGGGTGTTTGAGTTTGGGGATGGCTAGTTGCCAAGGTTGTGTTTTGGGTGGGGGAGGGGGTTGTTTTGGGGTTGGGAAGGTCCCGTCCGATGTTGTCTTTGCCCGCTTTGTCTTGGCTTGCCCCGCGCTGCGGCCCCGCGCGCCCCACCCGCTGATTCCCTACCCATTGCATGGCGCTCCCGATCCCTGCGAGGAATGCCGGGCCTAAAGGTAGTGACCCTTAATGTTCAGGGTCTGAATAACCCGGTGAAGCGCAGGGCGATCCTGTCGTTGCTGGAGGGGACGCAGGCGGACATTTGCCTTTTGCAGGAGACACACTTATTGCCCCGAGACTGCCACAGGATGCGCTCTGCTAAGTTCCCCACCCAGTTCTTTTCCTCGGCAGCGAACAAGACGGCAGGGGTAGCCATTCTCCTAGCGAGCTCCTTTCGGGGGGAGGTGTTGCATAAGTGTGCTGAACAGAAGGGGAGGCTCCTTGCGTATCGCATGAGCCTGGGAGGCATAGCATTTACGGTTGGCTCCGTTTATAGCCCAAACGAGCACCAGGAGCGCTTCCTAGACTCCGCGCTGGTGGATGTCACTGCTTCCCCGGACCGACACGTTATCTTGGGCGGAGACCTCAACATTGTCTTTGACTCTGGGATGGACAGATCGGCGCAGCGCTTCCCGCAGACGGGGGAACTGTCCCAGGCTGGGAAGGCCCGAATTGCGGACATGGACTTGCATGATCTCTGGCGCTCCCTGCACCCCACGGATAGGGACTACTCTTTCTTCTCGCACGCACACCGCACTTACTCACGGCTGGACTACCTCCTGGTGAGTGGACCGATGCGTGCCGCTGCCACGGCGGCGGACATCGGGGTCCTGACCCTGTCTGACCACTCTCCAGTTATCGGCGTTTTCCAGTGGCCGGCGGCCTCCCCCTCTCGGGGGGTGTGGCGCCTCCGGGACACACTTCTACACAAAAAATCGGTGGTGCAACGCATCGGGGAGGTCATACAGGACTATCTCACTCACAATAGCAACACTGACACCTCGCAGGCGACACAGTGGGCGGCATTGAAGGCCGTCCTACGGGGGGAATTCATCTCTATCTCTGCAGCCGAGAATAAGGAGCGACAACTGAAGAGGGATGAGTTGACGGCTCAAGTTCGGGAGCTTGAGCAGGTCCACCGCCGTACGGGAGCGCCGAGGGTCTGGAGGCAGTTGAAGGCAGCGAGGAAGCTCCTCTCGGCTCTGGATCTTGATAGGGCGGAGTACGCCGCCTTACGTTTGAAACATGCCTACTACACTGGGGGGGACAGATGTGGCAAGCTCCTAGCACACCGGCTCCGGGTCGCGCAACAGCGCAGCGTCGTGAAAGAATTGGTGGGCGCGGACGGGGGGGTTGTCTCCGGGGACGCGGAGGTAGCGGAGTCTTTCCGCGGCTTCTACGAGGCGCTGTATGCTGAGGAGCCCTCCCCGCCACGGGAGACCGATAGCTATTTGGAGTCGGTGACCCTCCCGGTACTGGACCCGGCTCAGGCTGACCACCTGGAGCGGGACATCCATGTGGAGGAAGTGATTTCAGCTATTGCGCGGCTGAAACATGGCAAGGCCCCGGGCCCGGACGGGTTCACGTCGCTATTCTACAAGACTTTTTGCACGGCCGTGGCCCCTGTCCTTACGCGGCTGTTTAACTCTTTCTCCGCACCGGGAGCCATCCCTCCGGATCTCCTGAGGGCGACGGTCGCGGTAATCCCGAAGCCTGGGAAGGACCGGGCCCTTTGCGGCTCATACCGGCCCATCTCTCTCCTAAATGTCGACCTCAAGTTGTACACGGGGATTCTCGCAGCCAGGCTGGGTCCACACCTCCCCGACCTGGTGGAGGCGGACCAGGCTGGTTTTGTGCCCGGTAGACAGACGGTTGACAACACCAAGAGGGTGACACATGTTCTGGAGAAGGCCTCAAGGATCTCGGGGGAGCGGATGTTGTTGTCCGTTGATGCAGAGAAGGCCTTCGACAGAGTTCACTGGCCGTATCTTGAGCGGGTCCTTAAGAAACTGGGAATCGGCGATAAGTTCCGCACCATGGTATTTAATTGCTATAAGCATCCTTCAGCGTCGGTGCGGGTAAACGGGTGTAGCTCTGGTAGCTTTGCCATCGAGCGCGGCACGCGGCAGGGCTGCCCTCTCTCGCCGCTCCTGTTTGCCCTCTACATGGAGCCGTTTGCTCAGAGGATTCGTGACAATCCGGATGCTGTCGGGGTCCGGATGGGCCAGTACGTCCACACCGTCAGTCTCTATGCGGACGATGTCCTGCTGACTTTGGACGACCCTAGGAGGTCGCTGCCTACTTGCCTCCGAGAGCTGGACGCCTTCGCGGGGGTGGCCGGCTTCAAAATGAATATGAGCAAGTCGATGGCACTGGACGTGTCCCTGGCTGCGGAAACCAGGAGGGATCTTCAACGGCTCTTCCCCATGCAGTGGTCCTCGTCCACGGTGCCGTATCTGGGGATTCTGCTGGCGCCTACACTGTCGGAGATGGTTACGGCCAATTATGCCTCCCTCAGCAGGAAGATCAAGGACGAGCTTGGCCGCTGGAACAAGGGCCTGCTGTCCTGGCTGGGGCGAATCGCGGCGGTCAAAATGACGGTGCTGCCCCAGATACTATATCTTTTCCGGGCCCTTCCACTCCAACCCCCGGTGGGATGGATACGACAAATGCAGGCTGACATCTCCCGCTTTGTCTGGCAGGGCCGCAGGCCACGCATGAAGAGGGTCCTCTCCACGCTTGCTCCGGAAGCGGGGGGTCTCGGCATTCCGGACCTCCGTAAGTACTTTCAGGCGGCACAGCTCCGCTATCTGGTGGAGTGGAGCAGGTGGGAGTCCGACAAACATTGGCTCTTCCAAGACCAGGCAGTGGCGGGCCGCACCTTACAAGAGGTTCCATTCCTGCGCCGCGCGCACCGCCCCGCTAATCTTTACGCTTCCTTTGTTACGCGGGTCCCCCTGCGTGTGTGGGACGCGGTCTGTGAGGCCCGGGGCCTTACCACCTTCCCTTCGCCGCTCGCGCCCATTGCGGGCAACCCGGACTTCTCCCCTGGGATGGAGCCGGGGGTTTTCTCCCACTGGGTGCAGGCGGGCTGCAGGGCACTCTTCCAGATCTATGGCCCGGAAGGAGTGGTTCCTTTTCAGCAACTCCGCCAGGAGTTCGGCCTGACGGAGCTGGACAGATTGCGCTACATGCAAGTTCGGCATTGGGCCCTCCAGCCTCAGGTGCGTGCCGCCGCTGCCCGTCCAATTACACCGTATGAGCGGTGGTTGGCTACTCGGACCTCCGACGCTAAACTGATCACTGATCTGTACAAACACCTACAACCCCCGCCGTTTCACTACTACAATCCGGGGAGGGAGCGTTGGCACAGGGAATTGGGTAGGACACTCAGCCACAAGGAATGGGACAAAATTGCGTATCGGGCGCGGCACTCTGCATACCACACGGGCCTTACGGAAACCTTCACTAAAGTGTCCACATACTGGTACTACACCCCGGAGAGACTGTATGAAATGCATAGACACACTGACAAGGGGTGCTGGCGGAGCTGCGGGCAGGAAGGTACCCTTACACACATCCTATGGGATTGCCCAGTGCTGACCGCCTACTGGAAGGAAGTTCTGGACGAGGTGGATGAGCACTTTGGCATAGAGCTGCCGCGCCTCCCGGCGTATGTCCTGCTGGGCCTCCCCAATGACCTAATGTACCCACTGAAGTCCCGCAGGGGTAGGCAGATTGCGATAGCGCTGGGGTCTGCGGTTCAGAACATTCTGATCCACTGGCGCACATCCACCGCCCCCTCCATCACCGGTTGGTTGCACAGACTCTGGCATGTGCTGGGGATGGAGAAGCTGTCGCTTACGGTTGCGGGGGAGATAGACCAATTTGAGGAGCTATGGCAACCCTTTCTAGCGCTGCTGTCCACTGAATTCCGGGAGCTCACCTGCCCGAGGTATCTTAGGCTTCTCAGGCTGCGGCCGCCGGTGACCCCGGCGGACTAGCTTACATGTGAGATGGGGACCCCCGGCGGGGGGGGGGGGGGCTGGGCGGGGCTTCCTGGTTAGGGCTACTTTGCTGCGGGACCATAGGACGGGGGGAGGGGGGAGTGTTGTTGTTTTTGTACTGGGAGGATGGGGGATGGGAGGGGGGGGACTGTGTTCTGTTGAGGGGTTGATTGGGGGGGGTTTTATTGCTCTGCTTTTGGGTGTCGGATACGCGCGTGGGATTCCACAGCTTGTAATTCTAGCGTTCATTTACTGTGTTCTTCCCTCTGAGCCAACGCTTCACCTATTGCCAACCCTCTGGAGATGCATCCCTTCTTCTTTGACTGTATTCCACGTATCCTGCCTCCTGTCCCCCTCCCCCATGGTTTGTTTTGTCTCAATAAAAACGTTTTAAACATAAAAAGACTTGCATTTCTAGATTAATCCAGCCCCATCTTTCCACTCATTGTCCCTCTTTTATTTTTCCTAACAAACTTAGTCCTATTTCCCTCACTAACACACATACTTAAACCCATATCGAAAATGCCGCACAACCAACACAGACCGGTGAAGCAATACACGACATGACCGCAACATAGTGAGGTATGGGAATTACATTACCGATAAGAACTTTGCCTGCAATAACTGCTCTTTTCCTCACCGTTAATCTAAACACGCGAGCACAATTCTCCGTTTCAATACCTTGTTTAACTCCCCCGTGAAGCACGGAAGCAATAGCAAGTGCATTTTTAACCTCGGAATGGCTCACTAACATTCGCACTAATGATAATCATTTTAGAATCATCCACGTACCCTCACATTAACAACAATCACTTGCCGACCCGTATATATTTATTTATACCCGCATTCAACTACTTTGTTTAACTTCCCCGTAGAACACGGAAGCAACAGCAAGCGTATTTTTGATTTCGGAACGGCTCACCAACGTTTGCACTAATGACAATCAGTTTAGCATCACTCACACCAATAACAATCACTCACTGACCCGTACATTTATTGATACCCGCATTTGCACGTAACCTAACGACACAACAAATCACACATGCCTAAAACTTTATTAAAAACAAACACAATGCACAATCTCTCGTACCATCAAGCCTGTGAATGCATGTATAAATCTCACATTAATCTCGACCATTTAAAGCCAGACAATAACTTATTAACATGTTCAGCGCATTAAATCAAACACAAAGAATATTCCTTACGATTATTTCTGACGTTTGTCCTAGGACTGATCCCTGATGAAGGGTATATGTAAAACCCAAAAAGCATTGGATGGATAAAACAGTCCATATACTATGAGATACCAAAGAAATTGGAAACGAATATATAATGTATGAAAATGAAAATACATAAATAAATATCCTATCAAACTCGTCTTTTTCTTCATCATTAACTTAGAAGCCTATTTTCATAGGATCAGATTAGTGCCCAAGGGGGACACATCCCATGTAGGAAGTGCAATCAATACTTGTTTAACTGACGTCAAGAATGAAGACGCCACCCCTGGTGCACACATAAGCACTCACAATCAAATAAGGACCCTTGACAAATCAGCGCTATAGCGCGTATTCTAGCCCAATTAATATACAGTATTAATGACCTCACTAATTACATTCAGACCAGTGAATTGTGGTTGAAACTTGTTTATCTTTATTTTCTTGGTCGACAACCAAACCTGGTCCCCACCCGGTAATCTGGAGCATCTTTTCTAGTTTTGCCTGCACACGTTTTACACTGTAATTTAAGTTTGCAATCTTTAAATTGTGCTGTTCTTTCTTATGAATCTCTTGGAAATTATATGCAATTTCTTGTAGCACAATTACATTTTGTTGACGTTCAATGATTTCCTCATCCATACGAGGAATAAAAACAAAAAAAACAAAAGAATTGTAAAAACCCAATGAAGAATGATATCCTTTATACACAAATTCTGCCAACCTGGGGTCAGCCCAATTCTCAGTTTCAGAAGCGTCTGTGAGTGGTGACTAGATGACAATCATATTTAAATGCCTAAAAGACTACATAAATCCTCCCAGAAATGAGAAACAACTACCACTAACTATGCAATTGAATGAAATTCTGTAAAAACTGCAAAAACAGTGTGGGTTGCTGAGCTGAATGAACTCTCTTCAAAGGTACAAAGTGAGTTGCTTTGAAAAACTGAACCACCACCACGAAAACAGTGTCAAGCTTTATCTTTGCTTTTGGCAACTCCACTAGAAAATCCATACACCAGGGAACATACAATTTTTGTTCATCCAACCAATATTCATCAGTTTCCCACATTGACCTTTTATCCACTCAGCATTTTCAGATTGACAGGACTTCTGTAATTCTTGAAAAAAATATTCAGAAAAACATCCAATAGTTATGTCTGAAGGGATCATTAATGAAAGTGAAGAGGACGTCTCCTCCACATTATATCCACAATGGGACAATGGGCCCCATTAGGATGCCACACTAGCGGTGTTGGGACTGGCCGCCAGCGGGCAACAGTACCGCACCACACTGCAAATTAGGATGCAACCGCCAACGTGGTGGTCGCAGTCCGTATCTTTGACATTGCAGCGGGTGCTGCTGTAAGCAGCACCCGCCGCAATGCCAAAGAGGCACTTCGTGCATTGCCATGCACAACATGGCAGGCACCGCACAGTGCTTGCCACCTTGAGCATGGCAATGTAGGGGGTACCATAGGTACACCCAAGTGCAGCCCCCCACCCCTCCGGGGACCCGCAATGGGCCCCCAAATCAATTCCCGACAGCCTTTCTATGTTGGCATCGCCGTCATGGAAAGGCGCTGAAAACCCGGCATCATAATATGGATGGCGGTGCCTTCCAGGCACCGCCACCATATCATGCCCCAGTTCTGCCCAGCTGGCAATTGTAACGATTGCCAACTGGCGGAAAAGCAGCGGATGGACTTTCCGTCCGCCGCGGTACCCCCGCCATGGTAATGTGGCGGGGGTAAATGATGTTGTGATAGCAGGCGGATCGCCACCGCCGGCCTGGCGGTGGCAATCCTCCCGCCATCATAATGGGCCTCAATAGTTCTGCCTTCCTATTCGTATGTCCTGAACTAAACTGAATGAAAAAATCATAATCACTATACAATTGAGTCCACTGTAACTGATGTGCTAAAAGTGCTCTGCTAGATTTCAAAAACTGTAAATGATGATCATCAGTAAGTATGGTGACAGTGGGACGTGCCCCTAACAAATAGTGCCTCCACTCTTTAAAAGCAACCTTCATAGCCAGCATTTCCCTTTTGCAACTGTATGGTTGATCTCTGCTGGAGATAATATCCTTGAAAAATAGGCTTCTGGATTAAACTGTTCTGTTTTTCCATCGCTCTGTGATAAAACTCCCCTATAGCTATCAACAAGGTATCGGCTTCTATCAAAAATGTCCTATTCATGCCTGGGTGTAACAACATGGAAACAGTACAAAAACCTTTCTTTAATTTAAGAAATGCTTCCTCAGCTTCAGCTAACCGACTAAATGGCACTCTCTTTTTTCACACCTTGGTAAAGGGTGCAGCTATGACTAAAAGTAGATTGATGAAACAAAGTATAGAAGTTTGCAAAACCCAAAAAACACTGCACCTCCTTAACAGATTTCAGGGATTTCTAATACATTATAGCTTAAACTTGCTCAGGGTCCATTTTGACTCCCATTGGTGAAATTCCAAACCTCAGAAATGTAACAATTGTTACATAAAGATCACACTTTTCCAATTTAACAAACAATTTTTATGTAGCGCTTGGAGGATGGTGGTTACATGTTCAATATGCCCTTCCTCATTCTTCAAGTAAATCAAGATATCATTGATATACATTATAGCACAGACATCAATGTATTCTCTTAGAACTTGAGCTATAGAAAAACTGATCAGCTACTGGGGGATTGCACAGGGCATAATCAAGTACTCCAATAATCTAATCTCTGTGTGGAAATCAGTCTTCCATTCATCTTCCTCTTTTACTTGGATGAAATGATATGTGCCCTGCAAATCTAATTTAGAAAAAATTGTGGCAGATCGTACTCGATCCAGCAATTCGAATATTAGTGGCAATAGATAACAGTTTATGACAGCGATACGGTACAAGGCTGGCTAATCAATGGAAGTTCGCAATTCCTCATTCTTTTTTCGGATACAAAAAGAGGAGAAGAGGCAGGAGACTTAGAAAGATGGATGAAACCTATGGCTAATAATTCATCAAAGTATTATTGAAGATATTCCTTCTCTTTTTTAGTGAGGGCATTTATGTGGCTAGAGGGATTGATGAACCATTTAAAAAATCAATCCAACAATGTTTATGATGAAGCAGAACTTCAGCTTTCCCCTTATTAAATGCATCTCTGAACTAAGCATAATACTCAGGTAAACAATTCTCAATGTTAGTTTCAAGAGCCAAAATATCTTATGAGGGGATCTGGATTTCAGGGCAGCAAAAGTTGTTTGTACAAAAATCTGAAACAAATTGAATCGACTGATTCACTCAATCAATTTTTGGATAGTTTTTTTGCAGCCCAGAAAATCTTCAAATAATTCAAGTTTTAGGGGCTACAATTAAATCTATCTGGATTTCTTCTTTATGTTAAATGTGAACATTCATCCTTAAGTATGTTTTTTATTCATCAGGAGTTCTGAAGCAGCAATTCATTCTGAACCAACTATAGTTCTGACTACCTAAAGGTATTGTTAACCCACAGTTGGCATCTGTATGGACAGCGCAAAAGCGAGATCCATGAAGTTTCAAATGGTACCTGAATCAATCAAAGCATTGAACTGTTTATTTCTTAAATTTGCCCCATGTTGTTACAGGGATAGATATCATCAATTGCATGTAAGAATGCAATCTAGGTTCAACAAATCATGTGAAATCGGTAATGATATTGCACTCGGAAGAGTGGCCTCATTCACAACCGAGCATTTTCTTTTCTCTGTCCTTCTTGAACTTGTTTCTTTGGCTTAACAATATACTTTTTTAAGTAATGATCAGATTTCCTGCGGTACAAATACAGGTTTAGTTCTCTTCCCTGCCCCTGTTCCTCTTGAGACAGGGATCCTCTAATCCCTCAAATCTGCATTTGGTTACTATCATCCTCTCTAGGTACAGGTTCTGGTATCTTTTCCCTGACTACAATTAAACTGGGTACTCTTTTTTCCTTTTCCTGTCACCTCCGTTCTGTTCATCTGAGCTATAGCTTGACAAACAGATTATTGAAATCCACACAATATATAACGTGACAATCTAGGATAATAAATCTTTTAACTTGTCACAGAAGCCTCTATTGAAAAAGGGAATTTCTTTCATTTTCTGCTCAACCTGACTCAGCAAACAGTCTATTGAATTCAGTAAGGTAAGGTATTACATTGTTATTACCTTGTTTAAAGTTTAATAGTTCCAAATCTGCTGATTCAACAATAGTATGTTTTAGGAGCACTTTTTTAATTCTCCTTTAAAAGACTTATGATTATATAGCACAATATCATTTGTTTTGATTAAGGTAACTACCCAATTCCATACACATAGGAGAGCACAAATGCCACTTTACAATGTTCTATGGGAAAACTAATCAGGTAACACAAAATGTAAATGGCATTGAAAGAGGAAAATATCATGGGGCAGATTTATCATTATTCCGAGCATGCTGAAGGCCCCCTTGATGCGCTGACTGAAAGGGCGGGAACGCACCGTATTTAATATGATACTGTTCAATCCTGTCCTTTCCTTGCACTGGTACACAATGTGTTGCCTAGCCCCAATGGGGACCAAGTAAGCCCTGCGGTTGGTCCTCTTAGCCATTTTAAAGAGCTCTGTGTTTTAACTGTTTTATCTTTTCAGCCCTCAATTACCACATTACATTGCCTTTGTTTTATTACTCACTTACTGCACAATCCTTTTTTTAGATCTTTTAATTATTATTATTATTCTTAGGAGCTTATAAAGCGCACTTATACCCAAGGGTGTCCTGGCGCTGCACACTGAACTCCCTGGAGAACGAGGGCTCAATCCCTAAATAACCAAGTCTTCAACCCCCTCCTAAAAGAGAGGAGCTCCTCAGCTTTCCTAATGTGCGCCGGCAGGCTGTTCCAAGCTATCGCTGCACCATAGGAAAACGTATTCCCTCCCCAGGTGGCCTTTTTTATCCGGGGCACAGCCACTAGTTTGCTTTCAGCGGAGCGCAGTGCTCTCCCTGGCACATACCACTTAAAGCACTCATTCAAAAAACTCTGGGCCACTGCCCTTCAATGCTTTGAATACCGTGCACAGCACCTTAAATTGAGCTCGTCTGAATATCGGCAGCCAGTGCAGTTGCCGTATTCCCTCTCGGACAGAGGCAAACCTTGGAGTGCCTGTTAGCAGTCTCGCCACCGCGTTTTGTACCATCTGTAGTCTGTGCAGATGTTTTTTTTTTCAGATTTAGGTACAGACTGTTACAGTAGTCCAAACGCGACAGAATCAGTGCTGAGACTGCTAACCTGAAACCATCCGTAGGAAGAGACAATTTTATTTTTCTCAATATCCTAAGGATATGGAAGCATTTTGAAACCACTCCACTAACCTGCTCCCCAAAATCCAGTTTCTGGTCCATGATCACGCCCAAATTCCTTACCTTGCGCATGAGGACTGGTGGCTTCCCCAGTGCATCAGGCCACATATACGGAGTCCAGATGTTAGGATTATTCCCGAATATCATGACCTCGTTCTTCCCTGCATTCAATTTGAGGCAGTTTGAGGCCATCCAGCCCGCAATGTCTTTCAGACAATGATGGCACATCGCAGTCATATCCACTTGTGACCCTCTTTGTATAGATAACACATTGTAAAATTGTAAAAACACTATATTGCATATTTGCACATTGCCCTACCTGATCTTGCTGCCTTCATCGATCACGCCCTGGTCCGTCGCGGCTGAGTGCTGATTGAGCTGAGGGGAGCTGTGATCATTAGGAGATTTCAGATAGGCTTGCAGAATTATTTCACCACTTCTGGTGGTGAGCGGACTAGTCTTTCCTCCATCACACTATTTAAAACCACATGAAGCAGATGCGCAGCAGACCAAGTAAGCCCTGCGGTCGGTCCTCTTAGCCATTTTAAAGTGCTCTGTGTTTTAACTTTTTTATCTTTTCAGTCCTCAGTTACCAAGTTATGTTGCCCTTATTTTATTACTCAGTTACTGCACAATCCGTTTATTAGATCTTTCAATCATTGTAAAATTGATAAACACTGTATTGCTCATTTGCACATCGCCCTTCCTGATCTCTCTACATTTGTCGATCAAGCCCTGGTCCGTCGTGGCTGAGTGCCGATTGAGCGGAGGGTAGCTATGATCATTAGGAGATTTCTGATAGGCTTGCAGAATTATTTCACCACTTCCAATGGTGAGCGGGCTAGTCTTTCCGCCATAACACTATTTAAAACCACATGAAGCGGACATTCAGCAGACCAAGTAAGCCCTGCGGTCGGTCCTCTTAGCCATTTTAAAGTGCTATGTGTTTTAACTGTTTTATCTTTTCAGCCCCCAGTTACCACGATACGTTGCCTTTGTTTGAATCACTGACAAAATATCGACCTCAAAAATATCCAGGTACAAAAATATTGTGACAAAAATATCGAAGTCAAGAATATCGGCATCCTATCTACATCAGGGTAAGTACAAACACATTGAGAAAAAAATACTGATGTCAAAAATATTGTTTTTTTAAAAAAAGAATGTGAAATAAAGAAAAAAATACATGTAATTAAAAGAAACATAGTTAAAAATATTTAAAAATGTTTAAAAATAAATCTGATACCTATAGGGGTCGATTCCGATGTTGCTAAAAATGCCTTCCCAATGCTATTCGTAGGCTTACCTGACGACAGACTCGTATCCGGAGCTTTTCCCTACAAACCAGCAAGTACGATGCGTATAACAGGCAAATTTCCGAGCGAATCGTGCACTATGTTAGTATCGACCAGGCTCTGGAAACACAGAAATCGAGTCGTACGGAGGCTCATCCTGACCAATTTCAGGATACGCAAGTACAATGCGTACACAATACGCGTCGTACAGGGTGCCGCTTCCAGCACGTCACAGCATTCGGACGAGGCGTATGAAAGTGAATCGCACCAGAACACGATCAATGGGGATGAGATGGAGCAGCCATGTATCCAATCATGCATGTCTTCCCTATACTGTACGCACATCGTCACCGATGCGCACAATGCAGAAGGTAAGTCAGACACCTACCACAAATCATATTTTCACAAGTGCATGAAAGGAAACACCACCATAGTGCCGTGGATGCCCATCACCCCCAGTATTGTCCACCCCATAGGGGGGTGGATGCCCATCACCCCCAGTATTGTCCACCCCATAGGGGTGTGGATGCCTATCACCCACAGCATATCCCACCCTTAGGGGGGTGGATGCCCATCACCCCCAGTATTGTCCACCCCATAGGGGGGAGGATGCCTATCACCCACAGCATATCCCACCTAAAGGGGGGTGGATGCCCATCACTCCCAGTATTGTCCACCCCATAGGGGGGTGGATGCCTATCACCCACAACATATCCCACCCATAGGGGGAGTGGATGCCCATCACCCCCAGTATTGTCCACCCTATGGGGGTGGATGCCCATCACTCCCAGTATTGTCCACCCCATAGGGGGTTGGATGTCCATCACCCCCAGTATTGTCTACCCCATAGGGGAGTGGATGCCTATCACTCCCAGTATTGTCCACACCATAGGGGGGAGGATGCCTATCACCCACAGCATATCCCACCCATAGGGGGGTAGATGCCCATCACACCCAGTATTGTCCACCCCATAGGGGGTGGATGCTTATCACCCACAGCATATCCCACCCATAGGCGGGTGGATGCCCATCACCCCCAGTATTGTCCACCCCATAGGGGGTTGGATGTCCATCACCCCCGGTATTGTCCACCCTATAGGGGGGTGGATGCCTATCACTCCCAGTATTGTCCACCCCATAGGGGGGAGGATGCCTATCACCCACAGCATATCCCACCCATAGGTGGTGGATGCCCATCAAAATGGCCATCACCAGTCATAGGTGGCAGGATACACACACATCGGGTGACTCAGCAAACCACCCCCCCACCACCTCAGCAACATTGCATGTTTGCATGTAATAAATGCTCACAACACAGATTGTGGCAGTGAACATACAATCTGACTCACAACACATGTGTGCCCAAAATGCCAATGTGTGTCACTAATATCCTGCATCTGATGACCATTGCTTTAATGGGCTCTAAACCCACCCTCACCACAGTGACCAAAAGCTGATTGTGAGGTTCACAAATCATGCATTTTAGGGCCATTGTGGTAATGGGGTCTAAACCCCCCATGACCACAGTGACCAAAATGTGATTGTGGGGTTCACAAATCATGCATTGTAGGGCCATTGTGGTAATGGGTCTAAACCCCCCATCACCACAGTGACCAAAATGTGATTGTGGGGGGCACACATCATGCATTGTAGGGCCATTGTGGTAATGGGGTCTAAACCCCCCATCACCACAGTGAGCAAAAGATGATTGTGTACATGAAAATAGTAGCATCTTCAAAGCAGCATGCATGATACGGTGTCCAAATTGCACAAGCAATGTAGTTGCAATGTAGTTGATGTGTCACATACACACATATAAACATTAGATGCAAATATTGCTGTGTATCACAAGAACACCCTCTGCCATGTGCAGACAAGCAATGGCCCTGATCCCTGACAATGACTCCAGTGTACAGTTAAACAATGCGCAAAGTGAGCACCATGATGTATACGCACATATATACACCAACAGACACACATACTAAGGAATCCTGTGGAGACTGTAGATGTCCGATGACCAAGTGCCATACCATGTCAGCAATGGGAGACCCAAAACATGATGAATGTGCAGGCTGATGATCCAGGAGACGCAGGGACCATAGGCTAAAAGCCAAACGAAACATATTGCCAATGGCCCTGGAAAATACATAACATTGCAGTGTTGCAGATGCACAAATACAGACACCATCGCAACAGCGAGTTCATGAAACACTTCATCAATATCATGTACATTAGATGCAACACCACTGGATAACAAAAATTGGCTTTATTCAGCACTTAATTTTAATAGATATTTACATGCCACGAGGCAAGAAGGCCAATGGCCAGTGCTCCAAAAAGTCATTGCAGGGTGAGGTGTGACAACCAGTCACCCGTTGATTACCTGCACTGTTATTGACCAGGGACATCTCAGCACTTGGAGGGGCATACATACTGGCAGGCCAGGCACCGCATGGACAGGATCACGGGACAGGAGAATGGAGCAGGGGAGATGAGGTGGGTGCAGGAGTGACACCAGCAACTGCAGTGGAGGGGTCTGATACAGTGGGCCCCATCACCACTGCTGGGCACAAGTTCGATGTGCTTTCCTGCACCACTGCAGGGTGCCGGACAGATGTGGTGGATGGGCTCTCAACTGCAGTGCCCAAGTCAGACGGGGGGATGTGCCTCCTACTGCAGTGCCAACATCAAGGGGAGTGAAATGGGGTTCAGATGAGGTGGGCAGAACAGAGGGGTGAGACACGGCCTCCACACCAGTGGCACAAACAGGCTGAGCATGTGAGGTGGGGGTGGAAGTGCATGTGGACGGGCCTAAGCATCTTGGGGATGTGGTATGGGTGTGTGGGTGAACCGGGTGCAGGGAATGGCTGTAGAACCTGTGTTTGTGTGTCTGGGGGGCTGCCGGATGGAGAGTGTGAGGTGGAAGTATGACCTTTTGGTGGTGTCTTCCCCTTCCTGGTCCGGGGAGACTTGCGGGTGGGGGCCTCAGTGTCCGTGCGCCTGGGGGAGGGTGTCCGCTTAGCAGGGGAAGTCCCCTCCATCTGTGGAGACTTCCTCTTCCCCTTCTAAGTTGGAGCAGATGGGTCTATGGGGAACAGGCCAAGGTCACAGAGGAAGAGCTTTTTGGGAGTGGGAGTAGTAGGTGAGGCAAGGGAAGGTGTTTTGGAGGGAGAGGCATCTGAGGAATGTGGAGTGCTTGTGCATGCCTGTATGTGTGTCTGTGACCCATCCCTTGTTTGTGTCTCATCAGTACCCGGAGTGTGCGTGCTTGTGGTTCTCGACTTTGGCTTGCGTGTTTGTGTGCTGCTATTTGCTGATGTGGTGCATGCATGTGCGGGTATGTGTGTCTGTTGGACAGTCAGGGGAGTGGGGACTGTGAATGTGGCAGAGGTAAGGGGACTGAGGGCCTGTTGGAGGAGCGACACTGCTGCAGTCTGTGTGGAGGCCATGGACTGAATGGTCCGATGTAGGACAGACATGTTAGCTCAGATGCCCTCCATGTAGGACACCAGTTGGGTCAACAGACTGGTGTGAGAATGGAGGACACTCAGCATTGATGTCTGCCCTACATGGATCTGTGTGAGTAAGTCCACAGACTCCACACTCAGGGCAGCAGTGGAGACAGGGGCAGGGGGTGCGGTGCCTGGCACAAAGGAGACATGCTCCCTTACACTGGAGCCTCCACGGACATCTGGGGTGGGAGCAGATGGGAGGGTGGAGATGGTGCTGGTGCTGGGTCCAGACTTGACAGCTCCTGCAATGGGTCTGCTGACACCCGCATCCACAAGGGAGTCAACACCGGTGCTGCTGTGTTCCTTATCCGAGGTGGTGGTAGCTGCGGTCTCCTCAGTGTGGCTCCTCTCACCCTCCGTGCTACTGGGTCCCTCCAAATACTCAGAAGCGGACCCTGTCTGGCTCTGCTGATCCTCATGGTCCTTGGAGCTGTCTCCTCCAGTGTCCGTAGATGTTCTGAACAGGTCCTGCGCACACGTTTCTCAGAGTCTGAGTTCTCAGTGTAAAACCATCATTTTGAATTATTGTTTGTACAAAATATAAAAGTCAACATCAGGAATGTCTTTCAAATAGAGGTTTATGACACGTTTCTTCAAATAGATACAGAAAGCAAAACCAGCCGACACGTGTTTCGTCATACGGGAATCATCCCATGACTCTTCAGGGCTGGGAAGGACACAAGGAATAAGGTATAATATACAGAGTATAAAACAAAAGTGAAGGTGATGACGACGAAAAAGAGCACCCAGTAAAAAGGAGACCTTAAGAGAGTAGTGCAGAAAAATTCAAATTGTGACAAACTGCCAGGGCACTAGAGTAGCGTCTCGTGACAAGTGATTTGGTTTCACATAATTATTAAAGAGGGCAAAGTCATAATTATTTACCAAAACCGGTCACATGCGAGATGTTAAGAGGGTGTTAATAGGGTGAAAAATATCTAAGTGATCAAAGAATTTTTTTCAAAGTTAATTTCAACATAAGCAGGCTGCCAAAGATAAAGAAAATGGAATCTGGGTTGGATGCAGCACGGTTACCTAAAAGATTGTTATTAACGCTTGTTAGAATCTAAATTTTGAATGCATAAAAATGACATAGGGATGTTCAAATAATGACAACAACATAATAGTAAAGGACAAAAGAATCAATCACTTAAATGATAAGGAAACCACTTTTGGTAAAATTCTAAATCTAAACGTAAACGAGCGTGATCAATTATTGTGTATCATAGCACGGCGATTGTGGTGAAAAAGTCTCGTGTTGGTGGGTGCAGCATGAGTGATAATTTAAAACAAACAATAGCCAAACTTATTGCACCAATCACGTTATAGCTAAAATTCAGTAGCATGAAGGTGAGTAGAAAAGGGGAGCAAGTGCAGGCGCACGAGGGAAATTGTAAAAGGATAAGACGTTAGAAAGAGTCTAAAAATCATGCCATGGAGCGCGCTAAGAGTAAAGGGGAGTAAGGTAAAAATCTACCTGTTAGGGATGAGAACGCGGCTGTGCGTACAATCTGGGGAGAAAGGTGAAAAATATAAGAAAAAGCAAAAAGGGGGAATCGGCAGGAAGATAGGACGAGTACGGTAAGCGTAATCATGTTATTGACGGAATGAGCAACTCACCGCTGGACCGGTGAAAGTTCAATTCCGGTCGGTGAGATGAATGTGTATCATAGCACGGCGATTGTGGTGAAAAAGTCTCGTGTTGGTGGGTGCAGCATGAGTGATAATTTAAAACATACAATAGCCAAACTTAGCAATGCGTCTGGTCCAGCCACGTAGGTCCTGCCACCTCTTCTGGCAGTTGCGGATGCGACGCCTGTGGACCCCCACAGATCGAACTGCCCAGGCAATGGTCAGCCAGATCTCCTGTTTCTAATGGGCATCAACCTCTGAGGATGACAAAGTAAAAGGGCCCTTAACACATGCGACATGTTTGTGCATCACTCAGTTGGATGAACATGTTCTTTTCATAAGGGCATCTGCTGAACAGATGTAGTGCAACTATGGGGAGGGGCACTTGTCCTGCATCACCTACATGGAAACATTCCCTGGGTAGTATGACTGTCTCAAAAAGCACTCTCACAGCACAGTACCTGTTCACTGCAGTCCTCTACACACTTTGGGTATGACAACTACTGAGTGAACATGCTAGCCAGAGCTTAATACAATATCATTAGTGCTAGTCAGACAAGATGCACAATGAGAGAGGATGTAGACTGCACACTTACCTGCTCCCCTGGTTTCCCATACAGCTTGCTGTACTGTGGTAGGAGGCTGTCCAGCAGGGCCTGGTTCTCCTCCTCTGTGAAGGCTGAGGCCCTCTCCTCAGTACGTGCCATTCTTGGAGCCAGAGGATACGGAGACAGCAGCAGTGGTAGCAGAGATGTCAATAATGATCATTTAGTGCAGGCAAGTGAGCTCTTAGGACAAGACAGCCTTATATCTGTGCTGCAGAGGCAGATTCGGTCCCATGCGTCCAAAGGGATAGATCCGACTCGTTCGCATCCTATGAATTAGTCCAATCCATGCGATAGTACGCATGGGTCACACCTACCGCCACGTTCAAAATCTCTGCATCATGACAGTTTATAGTTTGATACATTTGTGTAAAAAAAAACGAACCGAATCCTACGTGAATCGTGCACGATGCAAAATGCGCGTCTGTCACCATGACGACCAACTGGAAATCAGTGCGTTCGATCGATCAGTATGTAGCAGACGCGTATTTTGAAAAATCCCACGCGTCGAACTGCATTGAATCCAGCATGCAATCTGTCAATCTGGCTCGGTCGGGATGTGTCAGACGCGTATATTGAAAAATCACACACGTCGATCTGCATTGAATCCAGCATGCAATCTCTTAGTCCGGCTCGGTCGGGATGTGCCAGACGCGTATATTGAAAAATCCCATGCGTCGAACTGCATTGAAAACAGCATGCAATCTGTCAGTCTGGCTTGGTCGGGATGTGTCAGACACGTATAATGAAAAATCCCACGCGTCGAACTGCATTGAATCCAGCATGCAATCTGTCAGTCCGTCTCGGTTGGGATGTGTCAGACGCGTATAACGAAAAATCCCACGCGTCGAACTGCATTGAATCCAGCATGCAATCTGTCATTCCGGCTCCATCATGATTTGGCACATGCGTAAATGCACTGCCCAATCATCAACTCAGACAATGTGTGTATGAATGATGGCATGCAGCATGCCCTGTGTGGATGGACTTCAGCACATGTCATATGGTACATACACAAAAGATAAAACTACTCACATTAGGATCCTACCTTACAGTGCAACTATAGCAGTGTTTGTGATGTACATGACTAGTGTGAGTGTACACTTCACAAATCATCCTCCTATGCTTTGACATTGTCCCAGGGGATCATTGTGTTTACGCAGTAAACATTCACACGTATTCACAGCATCATCTGATCATGATAAAGGTACAAAGTGTAAACTCCTTTCTACTGTGTCCACAGTATGTGAGACTTGTATGACGCAAGATCTTACTGCTGATACTTATCACAGTAAGGTTGAATTATCTCATCTTGTATTTGGCATGTGAGTTGCTGTAGGGTCCATGTGTCATTGAATTGCATGTATGCATGTCAAATACATATGTGCTACACATCATCAATGTCCTGTTTCTGTGATAGGACATGTAGGTCATAGATCATATCCTGACAATGTCCACACCATGACAGTGTCGTGCATGTTGACAAGCTGTCTGTATGTAGTGTTGTTGCTAGGTTGTTGTACCTTGTCCATGTCTGTGCACATTACATTCATGTGCTAGTTGACCTTTAAATCTATGGATGAGACTTAATTGTGTGTGTGTTGTGTATGTTACAATGGATCACATGGAGAGTGATAGACAACAGTGAGTAGTCACAGTACAACACTGTATTATTTGGTGATACATGACATAATTGTGTGTTTGTTCATGCTCACATTCCCGTCATTTAGGTATTAGATGAACCTCAGACATCTGACTTCACTGTGTCATCATTGTAAGCGTAAAGCATTCTGCAGAGTCGTTATTAATTGATGTTTAAACAGCGACTGATATGTGTACTTACTTTGACATGTTTTCCGCAGGGCACCAAATGTCCACAGACCATTCCCTGATCTTACAACCATGGTGGAGTGTGAGAGCATGAGGAAGTACCGGTTCATGAGGGCATTAATTGTGGAATTGGCAGGCCAGTTGACACCACACTTGCTACCTGGATGCACATATCCCTCTGCCCTGACCCTCAGGGTGAAGGTGATGGCAGCACTGCATTTGTTTGCCACTGGTTTGTTCCAGTTTACTGTGGCTAATGCTGGTGGGATGTCCCAGACGATGTTCAGTCGAGTGGTCCGGGATGTGTGTGAGGCCATGTCGAGGTTCCTCGACCTGTATATATATTTTCCAACACCACCACAGTTCCGTGGCATTAAGGATGACTTTTATGCCCTGGGACACATGCCACATGTGATAGGTTCGATTGATGGGACACATGTGGGTTTGGTAGCACCACGAGCCCACGAACAGGTTTACCTTAACCGTAAACACTATCATTCTATCAATGCCCTTGTGGTATGTCTGGCGGACCAGACTATCTCACATGTATGTGTACGTTTCCCTGGATCCACCCATGACGCATACATTATGAGGATGAGTCGGATACCCCAGCTGATGTCCCAGCTCAGGAATGAGCGTGCCTGGCTTGTTGGTGAGTCATGTTGTCAGTGTCAGTTGTGTGTTCACTTTCTGTCATGTTGGACCCTGTTTTTGCTCTAATGCTCATTTATATTTGGTAAATGTAGGGGACTCTGGATACCCTACCCTGCTGACACCACTCAGGAACCTGGTCACACCTGCTGATCACCGTTACAACATGGCACATGGGCGGACCAGGCGTGTGATTGAACACACATTTGGCCTGCTGAAGACCAAATTCTGCTGCCTGGATCGGACAGGAGGTGCCCTGCAATATTCCCCAGAGAAGGTGTGCAAAATCATTATAGTGTGCTGCATGCTTCACAACAAGGCAGTGAGGAATAGGCTACCACACATCCAAGATGACAGGGATCAACGGCCTCTATCCTGGGAGGATCCTGGCCTGGGGCACGTTGCCAGTGAGCCAGTGAGGTGGAGGATGAGGAAGAGGAGGTGGATGTCAGGAGACAGCTCATTAACAACTTTTTTACTTGAGTGTAAGTATGCAAAGACGTTTGATGACGCCTTTCCTAAGTGTGGTGTGGGTATGTAGCACAATCAGTTGTGATCCGTGTGTGGCTATGCTAATTTAATGCTCACATTTATTTGTCCAGGGTATGTGAAGTTTGGATGGTCACCACTACATTGTTGAAACTACTCCTAGCTTGTGCTCATAATTTACAATGGACGATAGTGATTCAATTATTGGATATGTTTTCATTCAAGTTGTATTTAAGACTGTCCTATGTCTCTCCTTCACAGGCTCCTTTGGCTGTTGTGTGGTTACACACAATGCTGTTCCATGATGGATTTTCAATTTGGAGCAGTACTCTCAGACAGACAATCTTTTTGATCAGACCTTTCATTTTTTTTTATTTGTTTGGATACTTTGAACAGTGATCTGTTTGCTTTTGTTTGGAGCAGAACGTCTGCCTGTGTAATACGCCTGTAACACATTGATGTTTACCTTTTCCCTTTTGAGAAATGCTACAGTCATTTATATCATGTATTTATTCCATGGTGTACATTTCATTGGCCAATGCTCTTTGTTTGTGCAGTTCCATGGTTGAATTTGACAACAGTGTGTGCAATGTTTAAATGTTGCATGTGCCATGTGTGTTGTGGTGAACTTGCCTGTCTATCTCTGGTATGTGTCATGTGACATTTCCGCATGAG
Organism: Triturus cristatus; assembly: GCF_964204655.1. Classification (NCBI taxonomy): domain Eukaryota; kingdom Metazoa; phylum Chordata; class Amphibia; order Caudata; family Salamandridae; genus Triturus; species Triturus cristatus. The sequence continues at coordinate 560,178,095 of NC_140582.1, forward strand.
ACGGTATATGAAAATTAATCTTATCCCTAGGATCATGCTGTACCATGCTGAACTGACTGGAGCCAAGGTTACATCATATCTTTGTGTGTGACATGTTGGCACACATTCTTTCTATGATTGTTGTGCAAGATGCCTTTGAGTCCACATTAGATCATTTTTGTACTGTTGAAGCTCTGTGCCACAAGGTTGAAAACCAAGACTCTTTGTATATGTCAGCACGTATAGTTTAGCCATGAAATGCTACACTTTTTAACACATAAGTGGAATACTTGCATTACATTGATGCACAGGGTAATAATCTACACAGATGGAAGATTTACATCCACGCACCAGTGCTTGCTGTGCATATGCTGTAACCAGTACTCCTACTTTCTGAGGTGAGCGGTTAACCCATATTGCCACAGAGTTTTTCAATGGTTAGATGGATATGTCACCATCATAGGGTGGGTGGTGCTTTCCATGCTGAGAATGTAAACACATGTCACCTATAGTATTATCTGTCTTTTGGGTAAATGTATGTAGTTTGAGATTCATGTATTCTGCTGCTGGAGCTAGCTTGTATACTGCATTGTAGAATAACAGTCAGAGATTGTTCATCCACAAACATAAATTTAAGAAATTTACACACACTCTGATTCCTGATGTGGTGGACAAGCATGGTTGAGTGAGCGTGAATGTGTGCATTGCTACCTTGACTCAGAGATGTTGTTGGTACTGGCTCGTGGGTGGTAAAATCATTGTGTATCTCCTGTATGATATGCTGAGCTAATGAGACATTAGAGACTTGATTTCTTGAGTGGGTACAGTGTATAATTCACAGATGACACATACATTTTGAGAATATTATTTTATTAAGGTGCATGTGAAGAAATCTTATAGTGAAAGGTGATAGCATTCCCTAATTTGAATACCACAGTTCATAGGGGAGTTGTAATTGTTGTCCGATGAAAAATCTTCCGAGCAAAGTCCACAGTAAATTTGGCATATATCTCAACTCAAGTGCTCCATCCCATGTGGAAGAGTCCAGGGACTGTCAACAAAGTGAATGATTTGCACACAATGGAGGATATCTCAAGCATTTCTTTAGTTCCGGGGGGGGTGCAGGTCCATAGGTCTCTCACTTGCCATCCTTCCTTGGACGGCCCCTCCTCTTCTTTGGTGGGGGGACCCTCGGTATCAGGCTGCTGTGGTACAGGGGACTCATCGCCAGACTCCTCATCCCTCCCTGTGGCAGTTGCAGATGTTGAGGCAACAGGTGTGGAGTGCACACAGGGAGGTGGGGTGATGTTGGCTGTTAACTGGCATAGGCATATGAGTATGTCCCTATGCACCGCAATCAGATCGTCAATTTTCAACCGATTGGTTTGCATGCAGTCCATGTTTCGCTCCACACGGTCCATGTGTTGCTCCACACGGTCCATGTGTTGCTCCACACGGTCCGTGTGTTGCTCCACACGGTCCATGTGTTGCTCACCACGGTCCACATGGTCGTCCATCCAGTTGAAATGTGCAGCCTGATGATGTTTCATGTCCCTGACGATCCCGACAACCTGTCCAAAGTCTCCGGTTCATTCCCGATACACAATAAAAATGTGTTGTAACTGTGGGTCTGCTTGATCTCCGACACCAGCTGTGTGACGTGGCCTACCACCACGTACCCTCACACCACTCCTTACCCTACCCGCACGGACATTGCCTGGCGTTGCCCGCATTGGCAGCTCCTGTCCTCCTTCATCATTGTCAGGGCTGGTATCTCCTGCCACATCCAGATTTGTCTGTCTGGGTGTGCTACCAGGGGTTTGTTGGCTGGGTGTGTCCGTGGGTATCCTGGGCGTCTGGGTGTTTAAGGATGTTGCAGGAGTCGTTGCAGGGGCTGCTGGTCGTACTGGTGCCGCATGCTCACCCACACCGGAGGTGCAAGGTTTGTTCCCATCACCAGAGGAGGTGTGAGAGTCATCCCCACTGGAGCTCTCAGTGTCCGATGTTGTGCTGGAGCTGCTGCTGGACTATGAATTTTCTCCAGAATCTGCCCTCTGTTCCAGAGTGCCTGTGGGTAGTAGAGAGACACAATGCTATTTGTGTATTTTCAGAACTTCTGGTGTCATACACAGACAAATGTGTATATGTTGTGGATAAAGTAGCGTTCACTTCTTAATTCTACTCATCAATCGTCACAGACACTGAGATATTAGCTTATCGGACATTGTGATTTTGGAGACATGTCCAGCTCTGTGCATCAATGTGCATGCATTATAATCCTTGTCTGTTCGTATTTATACTTTGTCAATTGTCACATTGTGCATGAGCCAGGTGAATTGTTGTTGCACACATCTGTGTTTTCACAATGACAAACATACTGTGACAATTCTGATGTTTAGCAGGAATTGTGCATCTGTGCTTGGCTTTGTGGATGTGTGTCACTCTTATATTGCTGAGATTACATGCAAATTCACTCTCCTGAATATTAATTTGCTTGGATGTATGTGTTGTGGAGAACAATCGATGACATCACATGTGTAACATCAGATGCTATAGCAATGCGTTTCTTCTTACAAAAACATTGTTACATGTCAATCCTTGGAACACCGGACATTACATTGATATGCAGTGGGGGAGTCACAAACGTGAGTTGTTGTATTATGTGATAGTGGGATGATCTCACATACCATGATTTTGGCCACAATGGACTTGTGATGATGAATAGTATGAGTTTGTACTCCTGCCCAGAGCATACAGCAAATTTGTGTGATGTTGGGCATTGTGCTGTTCTGCTATGTCACAACATGGTTATTGTCATGCCTGTGTTGTTTTTGCATTGTTTGTGAACATGTGCAATGTGACAAGACATATCTCTGTAGTAATTTCTCATTAGTTTGCACACATGGTTATATCTTGCTGTGGTACATTTTGTGGCAACATACTTTGGCACATGATCATTTCATGTACATTCTACTTGTTCTACATGTACAGATAAGTAATACATGGATGGTCTTTTGCCTTTACATGGTCAGGGCTGTGAGGTGCAGTGTGTTTGGTGCTTGAGTTAGGCTGTGTTGACTTCTAGCCCACTTTCCAATTGTGAACAGACCAGCTCACTCATCATTGTCATAGGATAAATGAGAGGGAGGGTGGTAGTTTTCAAGTATGCTGACACCGCTGACTGATGTTGAATTACAATGCTGAACAGAAGTATAGCTTGTGCACATTAAAAAACACATGAGTGTCAGCCATCTTGCATTACACCTCACATCTACTGTCTGCGGGAATTGTCCCGGATGTGTGTTCATCTGTGTGTGGTTTTTTTTGTTATGTGGTGTGATAGCTGATTTAAGTGTATCCTGTCCTCCACACACATTTCTAGCATTCATAGCATACACATTGTAAGCACGTGACTGATCTTGACCTGTCAGTGTGTGTCATGTACAGTTGAGGTGTGGTCTGTAGTTGTGTGAGTAGGCCTCAAACTGGCAAAGTATCTTTAGAATTTAGTACATATGTGCCTGTGTAGCCATCTTTATTTATTTATTTATTTATTTAAGCTTGTACCGCGCACAGCTACCCACAATGGGTTTCCCGGCGCCAGGGATAGACTGTAGAAGAAAAGAGAATGTCACCTTGACTTAAGGCCTCTGCCGACTATTGGTCACGCTTAGTAAAGAGCAGGGTCTTCAAAGCCTTACGGAAGCGGAGTAAGTTGGTCTCGGATTTTAATGCCAGTGGGAACGAGTTCCAGTATTTAGGACCAAGAGTGGAAAAGGAGCGGCCTCCCATTTTTGCCAGCTTCCATCTTGGTACTGTGAAATTGCCAATGTCCGATGACCTTAATGAGCGCAGGGGTCTATAGGGTTTTACCAGCCCCTGAACATATACTGGGGCGCTACCCTGCTTAGCCTTGAACATATAGCAGAGTGCCTTGAAATTAACGCGTTCTGGGATGCTCAACCAATGGAGGTCACGCAAAGCGGCAGTGGCTGAGGTGCGTCTGGGGACATTCTTTAGCAGGCGCGCGGCCGCATTTTGCACCACCTGCAGCACATGTATAGTAGCTTTATCTGCGCCCAAATAGAGAATGTTGCCATAGTCCAGGCGTGATGTTACAAGTGCCTGGACTACAGTTCTGCGAGAAGAGAGGGGGAGCATCCACAAAATCTTGTGAAGCCATCGCAAGGTTGAAAAGCAGATGGCTGAGACCTTAGTAGCCTGTTGTCTCATAGTTAGCCTGTCGTCAATAATGACGCCCAGGTTGCGAACTGCAGTAGATGGTATAGGCGCATTTCCCAGTTCGATGGGCCAATGGCGAGGACCCCAAAGATGTTTGTTCTGTCCCAGAATGACCACCTCGGTCTTCTCCCCATTCAGCTTGAGACAATTTCTCCGCATCCAGTCGGCCACAAGAGTGAGGCCCGACTTGAGTGCGGAGATGTTGTTTACGTCTCTCCCTGACAAGGAGAAGACAATCTGGGTGTCATCTGCGTAGGAAAACAGGGTTAGCCCAGCTTGTTCGACTATGGTTGCCAAGGGTTTAACATAAATGTTAAATAATAAAGGGCTAAGAATTGAGCCCTGGGGGACGCCGCGGGTGGATGGACAAATGGCGGAGGCAGCTTTAGAAGAAAACACTTGGAAGCTTCGGTCTTGACAAGGTATTTGCGTTCACTCTCAGGGACAGCATAGTGAGAGGTGTGTTCTTGTGGGACTGGTGGGGGGTGTGTGACTAGTGTGTGCTGGTGGCAGTAGTCATTGCTTCCACTCCTCCTCCCAACTCTGACAAATGGGCCTGCATATTCCAGGGTTCATGACAGTGAGTACAAAGTTACATCCAAGATATTTTGCTGAGATGTCTGTGGATGTGTATTTGAGCTACTTTTAGACTATTTGTACATGTACTCACCAGGTTCTGGAACTCCAGTTAATCCAGTAAGGACTCCTGTGGGAGGAGGTCCCGCACCTTCACCTCCCAGGTTGTGAAATGCACCAGTTTATGACGTCCAACGCCAGTTTTCTTACTCAGGACATGTTCTCTGGCATGCGCTTCTTTCCCTCCTGCGAACGTCATAATACCGGTTCCGGATATCCTCCAATGTGCGCAAGATAGGTGAATGGGCATTCACCTTGTTGACAATCCGATCCCACAATTTGGTTTTCTGGGCCTGTGAGATCTGTTGGGCCAAGGTGCCAAATAACTGTGGCTCGACTCGGATGATTTTATCTACCAACACTTCCAACTCATCAGCTAAGAACTTAGGATTCTTCCTTAGGGGCATGGTGATGGGTGGTGGGAGAGATGTATATGTGTGGGAAGGTGAGGGTGAGTGTGTGTGTGTGTGTGTGTAGGTGTGTTTCAGTGGTGCTAGTTGTGTGGAGGTTGTGTGGTCGATGAGTTATGTGTGTTTGTAGTGGATGGATGAGTTGTCTGTGTAATGGTGTGGTCTGCTTGCATGTGTGTTGGATTCGCAAATGCTGTAGGTAAATTTCTGCTCGCTTTATGTAGGTAGTTTTGTGGGTGGAATTTAATATTTAAATGTATTATTTGATTGGGATGACAATGCTTTTTGGTGTAGTCCTTTTTCCGTTTAAATGTTTTTTTTTAAATTATGTAAGTTGTTTTGTCAGCAGATGATGCTTGTTCTCGTGTAATTTGTTTTGGACCCCTCTGTTCAATTCATGCTAGGTTATGTGGCGTCGTTCGTGTCCGAGTCGGTCGGGTCGTGTTGATGCTTGCCTATGTTTGTGCTTGTGTATGTGGCTTCGGTAGCGTCCGAGTCGGTGGGCTCGTGTTGATGCTTGCCTATGTTTGTGCTTGTGTATGTGGTGTTGTTCGCGTTCGAGTCGGTCGGGTCGTATTGATGCTTGCCTATGTTTGTGCTTGTGTATGTGGCTTCGGTCGCGTCCGAGTCGGTGGGCTTGTGATGATGCTTGCCTATGTTTGTGCTTGTGTATGTGGCATCGTTCGCGTCCGAGTCGGTCGGGCCTTGTTGATGCTTGCCTATATTTGTGCTTGTGTATGTGGCTTCGGTCGCGTCTGAGTCGGTGGACTCGTGTTGATGCTTGCCTATGTTTGTGCTTGTGTATGTGGCGTCCTTCGCGTCAGAGTCAGTCGGGTCGTGTTGATGCTTGCCTATGTTTGTGCTTGTCTATGTGGCATCATTCGCGGCCGAGTCGGTCAGGTCGTGTTGATGTTTGGCTATGTTCATGCTTGTCGTGTTAATGTTTGGCTATGTGGCATCGTTCGCATCCGACTCAGCCGTGTTCTGTTAATGTTTGGCTATGTGGCATCGTTCGCGTCCGACTCAGGAGGTTCGTGTTAATGTTTGGCTATGTGGCATCGTTCGCGTCCGACTCGGTCGGGTCGTGTTGATGCTTGCCTATGTTTGTGCTTGTGTATGTGGCTTCGATCGCTTCTGAGTCGGGGGGCACGTGTTGATGCTTGCCTATGTTTGTGCTTGTGTATGTGGCATTGTTCGCGTTCGAGTCAGTCGGGTCGTGTTAATGCTTGCCTATGTTTGTGATTGTGTATGTGGCTTCGGTCGCGTCTGAGTCGGTGGGCTCGTGTTGATGCTTGCCTATGTTTGTGCTTGTGTACGTGGCGTCGTTCGCGTCCGAGTCGGTCGGGTCGTGTTGATGCTTGCCTATGTTTGTGCTTGTGTATGTGGCTTCGGTCACGTCCGAGTTGGTGGGCTCGTGTTGATGCTTGCCTATGTTTGTGCTTGTGTATGTAGCGTCCTTCGCGTCCGAGTCAGTCGGGTCGTGTTGATGCTTGCCTATGTTTGTGCTTGTCTATGTGGCGTCGTTCGCGGCCGAGTCGGTCGGGTTGTGTTAAAGTTTGGCTATGTGGCATCGTTCGCATCCGACTCGGGCGGTTCGTGTTAATCTTTGGCTATGTGGCATCATTCGCGTCCGACTCGGTCGGGTCGTGTTTCCGGACGAATCGGTCGTAAATTTCAGGCATCGCATTGTTGATGTTTGGCTATGTTCATGCTTGTCGTGTTAATGTTTGGCTATGTGGCATCATTCGCGTCCGACTCGGCTGTGTCCTGTTAATGTTTGGCTATGTAGCATCGTTCGCGTCCGACTTGGTCGGGTTGTGTTAAAGTTTGGCTATGTGGCATCGTTCGCATCCGACTCGGGCGGTTCGTGTTAATCTTTGGCTATGTGGCATCATTCGCGTCCGACTCGGTCGGGTCGTGTTTCCGGACGAATCGGTCGTAAATTTCAGGCATCGCATTGTACTCAGCTATTCGGAAGGCGTGTGTACAGTTCGGTCGGAAATATTGACGGGTCCGTGTTGGGTATTACGTTTTCCGGCCGAAATCGGAATCGACCCCTTAATGGTAAAATAAATTAAACCTATACATATAAAATATAATATATATACTTACTTAATAATATTAATAAATAATTATTTTAATAACTTATAAATTGTTAAAAATATTTCATAAATTATAAATAAAGACATACACATACAAAAATAATATTATTAAACATTTTTAAAATATATTTAACATATTAAAAAATTTACAATATTTTTATTTTTTTTAAATAAATTATACACAAGATTAACTAAAACAATACAAAAAAATATTGGATAGCGGAGGGAAAGAAATTACTATTCCCACTCCAAAGAGTTCAACAGTAGGAGAAATGTTGGTTAGCGTAGGGGTAAAAATTACTATTCCAACTCCAGAGAGTGCAACAATAGGAAAAGTGTTGGATAGCATAGGGGTAAAAATTGCTATTCCCACTCCAGAGAGTTCAGCAGTAGGGAAAGTGATGGATAGCGTAGGGGTAATAATTACTCTTCCCACTCCAGAGAGTGCAACAGTAGGGAACGTGTTGGATAGCGAAAGGTCTAAAATTACTATTCCCACTCCAGTGAGAGCAACAATATGGAAAGAGTTGGATAGCGTGAGGGTAAAAATTACTATTCCCACTCCAGTGAGTGCAACAGTAGGGAAAGTGTTGGATAGCGTAGGGGTAAACATTACTTTTCCAACTCCAGAGAGTGCAACAGTAGGGAAAGTGTTGGATAGCAAAAGGGTTAAAATTACTATTCCCACTCCAGTGAGTGCAACAGTACGGAAAGTGTTGGATAACGTAGGGGTTATAATTGCTATTCTAGCTCCAGAAAGTGCAACAGTAGGGAAAGTGTTGGATAGAGTAGTGGTAAAAGTTACTATTGCAACTCCAGAGAGTGGAACAGTGGGGAAAGTGTTGGCTAGCATAGGGGTAAAAATTACTATTCCAACTCCAGAGAGTGCAAAAGTAGGGAAAGTGTTGGATAGCGTAGGGGTAAAAATTACTATTCCCCCTGCAGAGAGTGCAACAGTAGGGAAAGTGTTGGATAGCGTAGGGGTAAAAATTACTATTCCAACTCCAGAGAGTGCAACAGTAGGGAAAGTGTTGGATAGCGTAGGGGTAAAAATTATTATTTCCACTCCAGAGAGTGCAGCAGTATGGAAAGTGTTGGATAGCGTAGGGGTTAAAAATAACATACTTATCAATAAAAACTTTTTTAAATTAAATAATGATTTATTAATAAATTAGCAATAAATTAATTATAAATACCAATAAATGAAAATTACTAATTAGTTTAATAACATTAAAGTACTACCCACCCTATTCCCCAATAAACACAAAGCCCACTCCGCATAAAATGTAACACAATTAATATAATTAGCAATTAATCAATTAATAAAAATTAATTAACAATTAATAATTACTTAACAATAAAATAATTATCAATACCAATAAAAAAAAAATAGAAATTAACTACCAATTAATAGACAATACATTAATTATCATTACCAAAAAATAAAAATGATTAAATACTTTATTATAATTAATTTACTTCCCACTCTATTCCCCTATGAACCCCCAACCCGCTCCAATACATTTTTACAATCAATATACTTATCAATTATTCAATTAATACAATTAATTACCAATTAATGATTAACAATAAATTAAATATCAATAAATAAAAATTAATTATTACTTAATTACAATTACATTACTTCCCACCCTATTCCCCTATAAACCCACAACCCGCTACAGAACTATAATGCAATTTTTCATTAAAAATAATTCATATTTCAAAAATTTATGAATGAATTTACTATAATTAAATTACTTCCCGCCCTATTCCCCTATAAACTCACGACCCGCTACGGTACTAAAACGCAAAATTTACTTTAAGAAAATTACTAACTTCTAAACAATTAATGCATATATTTAAAAAAAGAATACAAAACATAACATAAACATAGATATTGTTATCATCGATATTTTTACTATCGATATTAATAACTTCGATATTAACAGAAACTATGAGGTCCATTAGGATGGCGGGCGGAAAAGCACCCCAACTGCCATGGAAGAGGAAAACAACCGCCCGCCGGCACCGTGGGAAAACCGGCGGCCAAATTAGGATCAACCGCCCCAAAAAAACGACCGGTCGGATTCGCGGCGGAAAAACACCAACCCACCGCAAGTATAGCAGAGACACCGCACTGGAAATTAGGATATCCCTGACGGTCCCGCGGTACGTACCGCTGTCTCCGACCGCCGCGGTCGGACAATTGGTATGAATGGGAGAGCCAGCAGAAGAGCTGAAGCACAGCCACCGCGGAAGACGATCCGTAAAACATATGGCGGACGAAGCAAAAAACCCACAATAAGGCGAAAAAGTGCACACAGAAAACTAGCCATGCCCCCCAAATACACAAAACACACCCCAATGACACAACTACATGGCAAAAAGATCAATACAAATCCCAGGACAACACACCTGTTAGCAACACCCCAATTGGACACACCCATATAGCTGACTATAAAACCAGCCCCTTTCCTGACCACAATTCCTTGCAATACTCCAGGAGAGAAGGGACACATACCCCAGATGACAGGAGAGGCAAAGGACACAAAATCACTAGCCACACCACACACAGCACCAGCACCACCTCCACACCTGCACAACTAACCCCCTGCACAAAACACACCATACCCAGCACAACCACAACCACCACAAACACTCCTGCACCCACAACCACTTTGCACACCACACACCATGGCCACACAGAAAATGCCCAAATTCGCTCAGAGTGAGTTGAAGGTTATGGTAAATGAGATAGTCAGAGTGGAACCACAGCTTTTTGGTACCCTGGTCCAACAGACACCATTAGCCACAAGGACACAAATGTGGGCAAGGATAGTCCAAAGGGTTAATGCAGTGGGGACCATCCCAAAATCAAAAAAGGAGATCATGAAGCGGTGGCATGATCTGAAGAGGGTGGTCAAGGAGAGGAGGAGCAAAAACCGTGAGATGGCTCAGAGGACTGGCGGTGGCCCTCCCATTCCACCAAAACCATTCACACAATGGGAGGAGAAGGTGCTTGTCATACTGTATCCAGAGAGTCTCACAGGAGTAGCCGGGAGAGTGGAGGCTGGTAAGTACAAACAAATGACTACCGCCACTCTGCTATGTACTGTCTTGCACATCTACAAAGCCACACCACCTAGGACACATACCATCCATCTGCACCACACACTCACAAAAACATGGCTTACAGATCCAACATTCACCCACTCCCATTCACCTCAAACATAGCTACCAACATAACCCTGGGGCCTGCACCACTACTCCCACCATGGCCCCTGTCCCACACCTGAGCAGGAGCCCTCCCCCCCAGCAGTTGGAAGACATCACATTACCCTCATCAAACTTACAGGTAGGTAGCCATCTTCACAGTGAGGGTGTTCCTGGGATGGAAGCCAGCACCACTACTCCCACCGTGCCCCCTGCCCCACAGCTGAGCAGGATGGAGCCCTCCCCCCAGCAGTTGGAAGCCATTACATCACCCTCCTCAAACTTACAGGTAGGTAGCCATCTTCACAGTGAGGGTGTTTCTGGGTGGTAGCCCTGCACTACTACTCCCAACATTCCCTCTGTCCCACACCTGAGCAGGATGGAGCACTCCTCCACCCAGAAGTAGTTGGAAGCCATTGCAGTACACCAAACAAACTTACAGGTAGGTAGCCATCTTCACAGTGAGGGTGTTTCTGGGTGGGAGGCCTGCACCACTACTCCCATCATGCCCCCTGTCCCACACCTGAGCAGGATGTAGCACTCCCCCACCCAGAAGCAGTTGGAAACCATTGCAGTACACCAAACAGACTTACAGGTAGGTAGCCATTTTCACAGTGAGTGTGTTTCTGGGTAGGAGGCCTGCACCACTACTCTACCATGCCCCCTGTCCCACAGCTGAGCAGGATGGAGCCCTCCCCCCCAGCAGTTGAAAGCCATTACATCACCCTTATCAAACTTACAGGTAGGTAGCCATCTTCACAGTGAGGGTGTTTCTGGGTGGGAACATCTTCACAGCGAGGGTGTTTCTGGGTGGGAGGCCTGCACCACTACTCCCACCATGCCCCCTGTCCCACACCTGAGCAGGATGGAGCTCCCCCCAGAAGTTGGAAGCCATTACATCGCCCTCATCAAACTTACAGGTAGGTAGTCATCTTCACAGTGAGGGTGTTTCTGGGTGGAAGGCATGCACTACTACTCCCAACATTCCCTCTGTCCCACACCTGAGCAGGATGGAGCACTCCCACACCCAGAAGCAGTTGGAAGCCATTGCAGTACACCAAACAAACTTACAGGTAGGTAGCCATCTTCACAGTGAGGGTGTTTCTGGGTGGGAGGCCTGCCCTACTACTCCCAACATTTCCTCTGTCCCACACCTGAGCAGGATGGAGCACTCCCACACCCAGAAGCAGTTGGAAGCCATTGCAGTTCACCAAACAAACTTACAGGTAGGTAGCCATCTTCACAGTGACGGTGTTTCTGGGTGGGAAAACCTGCACCACTACTCTAACCATCCCCCCTGTCCCACACCTGAGCAGGATGTAGCACTCCCCCACCCCAAAGCAGTTGGACGCCATTGCAGTACACCAAACAAACTTACAGGTAGGTAGCCATCTTCACAGTGAGGGTGTTTCTGGGTGGGAGGCCTGCACCACTACTCCCACTATGCCCCTGTCCCACACCTGAGCAGGATGTAGCACTCCCCCACCCAGAAGCAGTTGGAAGCCATTGTAGTACACCACAAAAACTAACAGGTAAGTAGCCAGGACGTGCACCCACCCATTTGTCACAAATGAAATGGTGCCATATGACAACACCAGCCCTCTCATTGCACAAAGAGGCATACCTACCCCATTGCCAAGCACAATGTGCACACAGGTAAGCCAAGGAAGCTGTCACAGCTACCAAAGTGTGACACACCAATGCACAAGTAGAAGAAAGTCAGGGCACAATCATGCACAGCACCTAGTTACATGTGCATCGCCATGGGGCAAGTGCAACAAGGACCATTCGAAAAAATAGGAAAGCGTGTGTGGTGGTACAAATCAAGGGATGCACATGACAGGACAAAAGGATGCAGGAGATGGCAATGGCCAGTCCATGGCCAGATGTGACGTCTGCCAGGTCAGACAAATAAACAATGAGTTCTCAATTAAACACATGTTGTGCCAGGCCCTAGATGGCAACAAGTCCCTGTAATCCTTAATTGTGCATGGGTCGCATGGTATGCCTTGACACCTCACACAATGGACAAGTAATGCCTGTACCATTGCATCATGTCAGGAAGCACAGTAGTGCACATAGTCAACAATGTGATGATCTGTCAATTGTGCAGTGTACAAAAAGTGAATGACACACAGCTAACACAAAGCTTGCCGGGTGCACTACAATGACCATTTCCCATCTGACCCACAGGTGACCAAGAACTCACTGCAGAGGACAACACCAGCAACCTGCAGAGCCAGTCTCCCTCCCCTCCGGTACATGGACTCTCGGATTTCATGGACGATGAGCTCGAGGCCAGACCATCTTGTGTGCCAGGGAGCAACAGGTCCCAGGACTCCATCGTCCCCCCCACCACAACTGCGCCAACAACAACTTTGCAGCAGACCCCTGCTTTCACGGCCTGTGCGGCCACCACCACTACCACCATTGCTGCCGGCAACACCCTCCCTGTCGCAGAGGATGACCAGCACACACCACCAACGGAGGAGGGCAGGGAGAGGATGCGGGCCCCCACAGTGGTGAGGCAACAGGTCTGTGGCAGTAGAGCAGGTGGGAGGGGCAGGGTCACCCACGGACACCAGGGGGCTGGGACCCAATCCCTGGAACACATCACCAGAGTCCTGGGGGCATACGAACAGGCCCAGGGACGAACGGGCCGGTCGGACGAACTGTTGCACGAGCTCATACTGATGATGAGGTCCATCTACACCTGCATGGGCCAAATCGTGGACCTCTTGGGCCAGCAAGTGGTGGTACTGAGGGACAGGCATGCGCCACAGACAACACCTCCACCTCCCTCTGGTGGGCTGCACAATGACAGTTCACCATCCACCCTGCGCCCACAGAGAGGGTGAGTCCTCAGACCCCACTGGCCATGCAGCAGGGCCCCCCCCTGCCAAACAATGAAGGGGCCCTCCCAAGAAGACCCTGGGAGTATCTGGAGGCCAAGCACCTGCCAGACGCCAGTCATGGAGCCAGCCATGATGGCAACCCTCTCCACCACTGCATTGACTGTTTTGGACTGTCCTTCCCCACACTGCCTTGTGAATGGCATCTGTCTGTTGGACTGGGTCACCACAGCTATGTGGTGACTTCTCGATTATCTCATCTACCACAACTGTCAACTCACTGCTCCACCCCACCCCCCAATGGAAATGTACAACACCCTCGCATCTCACCATTGCAAATAAAATATCCTTACACACATGTTGTCGTGCCTGCTCCGTCTTTATTGCAGGATGTACAGTCTTCAACATGATCACAGTGTACCAGGAGCATGGGCTGTATGTAGGCAAGGAGAAGTCGAAGGCACCTAGGGAAACACAACAGAAATACTTTCACTGGTCTGGGTGTGGCATCACAGACATCACACAACCCCTACCATCAGGATAACCCAACATGCACATGTCACAATGGCCAACAAGTGTCAACATACACGCCCTGTTGATGTTCCCAAATGACATGTCCCAGAAACATTTCCAAACACCACTGAGTCTACAACTGGCTACTGCTACAATTCTCACATGCCCCTTCACAACAACAGCAACATCAGCAGACAATGGGTAGGTTGCACATTGAAAACCACCTTCAAGTGAAGTAGCGGGTGATGAGCTGTTCACGCAGGTCAACACCTTCCTCCTCTCCACTGTCCTCATCACTGGACACGGCTTGGTTTGCAGGCTAGAGCCTTGGGTCCTCAAAATCATCCAGGTGCAGGGGAATCTCCTTGCGAATGGCTAGGTTGTGGAGCATGCAGCATGCCACCACAATCTGACACACCTTCCTGGGCGAGTATGCCAGTGCACCTCCGGTCCTGTCCAGGCAGCAGAAACGTGACTTGAGCAGACTAAAGTACGCTCCACCACTCGACATGTCCTCCCATGGGCCTCATTGTAGCGGACTTCAGCCGGGGACCTGGGATTCTGCAGTGGACTCAGCAAACAGGGACGGTTGGGATATGCAGAGTCACCTAGGTATGACAAACACAAATAGACATTGCAATGTCGCAGAGGCTGAGGGCAGCAGGTCACACACCTAGCACGCCACACGACTAGGAATACTCACCCACAATCCATGTATGCTCGGGAAGAAGATTAGCCATCAGCGGGGGGCACAATGCTGTTCCACAGGATGTAGGAGTCATGAGCCATGCCTGGGAATTTGGCACACATGTGCGAGATGGTCATATCTGACAGGCACACCACCTGCACATTGATTGAGTGGTAATGCTTGCGATTGCGGTAAATGTGCTCACTTACCTGTGGTCATATATAAAACAAACAATGGTTCTGTCGGGTGTGTACTATTTCTTAAAACATTGAATCAATCAAAGGTTAATTTTCATCAAGGACAAATTCTCATAAGCAACACACATAGAGACCAAAAGAGGGGGTATTTGAAAAGTTTTATAAATTACGTCATTTATAAATCCCCACATTCAATTTGTATGGCTGTCACTATAAAAAGTAAACTGTAATTTGTGACAAAGTGAAGAGTGGTGCTCAGTGCTATAGTGAGGTGCGTAATATATACAAAGTGACTTTCGTGATATTGACGTTTAAAAGGCCAGAATACAACGGCTGTTTGAATAGTTCTGTAGACTGAATAAATGAGTCTTTATACAGAGTCTTTCAGCTGGTCCAGGGGATATGTCGACGTTTCAACCCAGGAGGGCATTACTGTCTTAGTCAATGCGGGTCTTCATCAGGACAAGGAAAATGGGGACAGCCTGGGGAATAGTAATGTATGGTCAGGTGTGTTGAGGTGAAAGACTGAATAAATCAAGGTTAGTAGGGTAAAGGACTCACCTACTGGGGCCCGTGGTGATTCAGAGGGCGGGTGTGTATGCAGTAACAATGGTGTACTGCAAGGGTTCTTCCAAAGTGGGTATCCTAATTGAGAAAGTTAGCGTTGTTTAGATCTCTAATTGTTTAAAAAATCTGTGATTTACTAAAACTTTATATCGATGTGGCGGCCGACTTACCCAGTGAAGGGAATCGACCCCTGTCTTCTGAATTGTAAAGAACTCGATGTGGTGAAGGATTACAGGCAATCGTCCTGTCTCTTAGGATAATGAAGATCACTCTACGATTCTGTGAAAAAGGGGTTGGAAGGGGATTAGTCACCTAGTGTGAGAATCGCATCTGAGTGATTGCGCCACCAGACGTTGTTTTACAACGCTTACCTCAATGAAAATGGTGCCGGGAAAAAACGAATTAATTCCGGTCCGTGGGTGCAGGCTAACGTCTTATCTACTCGAGCTCTGACAACAAGTGTGCCGCTGGGCGTCTATTTCATGGTTGGGCAGAGCGCGTGTACGTGGCGTGTGTGAGAGCCTCCAGGGCTCGTTGCTAGGCAACACGCTAAGCGTATGACGTCCCACCGTCATGCGAGTCAGGGGAGGGAAAGCAAAAGCGTCACGGTCTCGTTGCTAGGCAACCGGCTACGTGGTGGACGCGACTCAATATGCGCTAACCGCCGGAGGCGTGATCGGTTAATAGGTAGACTGGGCGCATTCAAGTATGCGAGGGGCTCTGGGAGAAATTGTACGAAGCGATCGGATTTCTTCAAAGAAGCAGACAACCTCGTGAGTCGTCTGAAGGAAAGAGGCTACCCAACAGGACTCCTCAAAAGAGCAAAAAAACGAGCATGGTATTGCCCACGTGAGGAACTCTTGGAGGTAAAGGACAAAGACACACAATCGGACAACATCGTCTGTGTAACGACTTTTAACACCAAGAGTAATAACATCAAAAAGATTGTGAAGAAATATGGGAACCTGGTTGCGAGTGAACTCGACACCAAGCAAGACCCGATCTTTGCCTTCAAGAGAGGTAAAAATATCAAGAACACGGTTGTCAGAGCATTCTTAGAACCACCGAAGCAACAAGGATTAAGAAACTACTTTGGACTCTCACCACTCAGTGGGCACTACAAATGTGGACAGTGTAAGGCCTGTGACCAATGTCAAGAAGGCACGACCTTCACGTATAACAACAAAACATACAAGCAACCTCTCTTTACCAATTTCAATAGCTCCCACGTTATATATGCCATCCTCTGCCCCTGTGGTCTGATATATGTAGGGCAAACTATTCAGAAAGCTAAGGCCAGAATTCTTCAACACATGAGCAGAATAAAATGCAAGGTACAGGGAGCACCCATGGTTGAGCATTTTACGACACATAACCATTCTCCCAACAGCATAAAATGGTGGATTATAGAAAAGATCAGTCCCAATGCGAGAGGTGGCTCAGTGTCTGGGGTCCTAAATTACAAAGAATGCAAATGGATTCATTCACTCAACTCTGTTCATAACGGGTTGAACGAGATTGAAGAGACCGCTAGACAAATGGGACAACTCTAATACTCTGAGTCTCCCATGTCCCATTACCTGCATGCACCATACATACGCCAAATGAGCCTGCGGGTCCCTCGACCCTCCCCCCGCTTTAGAGTCACCTAGTTATTCAGGTCTTGACCTCAAACATGAATACAGTAGCATTAATCACAATGTGTAGCTAACTCACTTTATCACGCATTGTCAGCGATTTAATGCATTGATTCTTAATTGTTTAAATCCAAGAAAGTTTGTTCTTACTTCTATACATTTTGTATGGTGTTGTTTAAATGTATGATTTGTTCACTTCGAGTATGCTGGCTCTAAACTGTTGACCCGACCTTCATTCCATCGGGTGTGATTCTATTGAAATGAGTCTACACCTCCCAGAGCCCCTCGCATACTTGAATGCGCCCAGTCTACCTATTAACCGATCACGCCTCCGGCGGTTAGCGCATATTGAGTCGCGTCCACCACGTAGCCGGTTGCCTAGCAACGAGACCGTGACGCTTTTGCTTTCCCTCCCCTGACTCGCATGACGGTGGGACGTCATACGCTTAGCGTGTTGCCTAGCAATGAGCCCTGGAGGCTCTCACACACGCCACGTACACGCGCTCTGCCCAACCATGAAATAGACGCCCAGCGGCACACTTGTTGTCAGAGCTCGAGTAGATAGGACGTTAGCCTGCACCCACGGACCGGAATTAATTCGTTTTTTCCCGGCACCATTTTCATTGAGGTAAGCGTTGTAAAACAACAGCAGGTGGCGCAATCACTCAGATGCGATTCTCACACTAGGTGATTAATCCCCTTCCAACCCCTTTTTCACAGAATCGTAGAGTGATCTTCATTATCCTAAGAGACAGGACGATTGCCTGTAATCCTTCACCACATCGAGTTCTTTACAATTCAGAAGACAGGGGTCGATTCCCTTCACTGGGTAAGTCGGCCGCCACATCGATATAAAGTTTTAGTAAATCACAGATTTTTTAAACAATTAGAGATCTAAACAACGCTAACTTTCTCAATTAGGATACCCACTTTGGAAGAACCCTTGCAGTACACCATTGTTACTGCATACACACCCGCCCTCTGAATCACCACGGGCCCCAGTAGGTGAGTCCTTTACCCTACTAACCTTGATTTATTCAGTCTTTCACCTCAACACACCTGACCATACATTACTATTCCCCAGGCTGTCCCCATTTTCCTTGTCCTGATGAAGACCCGCATTGACTAAGACAGTAATGCCCTCCTGGGTTGAAACGTCGACATATCCCCTGGACCAGCTGAAAGACTCTGTATAAAGACTCATTTATTCAGTCTACAGAACTATTCAAACAGCCGTTGTATTCTGGCCTTTTAAACGTCAATATCACGAAAGTCACTTTGTATATATTACGCACCTCACTATAGCACTGAGCACCACTCTTCACTTTGTCACAAATTACAGTTTACTTTTTATAGTGACAGCCATACAAATTGAATGTGGGGATTTATAAATGACGTAATTTATAAAACTTTTCAAATACCCCCTCTTTTGGTCTCTATGTGTGTTGCTTATGAGAATTTGTCCTTGATGAAAATTAACCTTTGATTGATTCAATGTTTTAAGAAATAGTACACACCCGACAGAACCATTGTTTGTTTTATATATGATCGCCCAGGTTCTGAGGGATACTGGGTTACCCCATTGTTACTATAATTCACTTACCTGTGGTGGCACAAGCCCGACATGGGTGCAATCAATGGCACAAACAACATTGGGGATGTGTCCAAGGGAGTAGAAGTCTCCCTTCACAGCTGGCAATTCAGCACCCCTGGGGAAATGGATGTATCTGTCCTTGTATAGCATCATGGCGGACAATACATCAAGCAGCACCATGCTAAACATCGGTTGTGACATCCCACCAGCGCTGGCCACTGTCTCTTGGAACGATCCAGTGGCAAAAAAATGCATGGCTGCCATCAGCTTATAAGTAGGGATGAAGGCTGTTGGATATGTCCTGCGGGGCTGCAGGTGGGGCTCCAACAGATCACAAAGGGTTTTCAGGGTGGCTCTGTCCAGGCATTTCCATATGATCACAACATCCTCCATGTCCTCCATCACCGTCAAGTGACGAATCAAATTTGGCCTCCTCCTAGTGGAGATGATAGTGAACACATGTCAATGCAATACATCATGAGATGTGCACAGCACATCACGTTCTGGATGACTCAACAAACACAATGACTTACATCAACCTTGACTAACAGACCAGCTCACGTGTAGGGACACCTTCATGTGTACAAAGGCCACACCTGTCAACTTACACAAGAAAAGTACCTCAAACACCACCTTGGTGAATGTGAATGCACATAGGGATACGGCCACATTTCAAATGGGCACGCCTGGGAGTATCGCATCCATCAAATGTGTAACTAATCTAACCCACTGTCTCATACCTAGCTGCTGTACCTGTCACACCTCAATGCGTCATTACAACTGGGCACACATCCACCACACAATGCCCACAGTCGGCGCTGGAATGACGAATGTGTGCATGAGCAGACATGAGAGGCAATGCAACATAGTTCAACATTCATTGGGGCGAGCATCGCTATGATTGTCACTGCACCTCAACACATTGACATGTGTACACATTGTAGAGTGCAGAACAGCACTATCCTGCCTACACCAACATCACATCCATAAATGACATGTGAGCGGGTACAGGCCAATGTACGAAACACACACACAAACATGGCATGTGTAGCCATCAGTGGAGTAAATGGGAGATTGGCCTCATGTGCACGGTGATGTTCCATTGACCATCTTGGCACTGCGCTAAGTTGATGTTTGACAGATAGGCATTGCGATTGTATGTCACCCATATCATGCTAGCTACCTCCTAGCCCCGGCGGAGTGTCACCAGCACCCCATTCACACAAGTGCGGTAGTCATAGGCATGGAAACATGTCCATATGGTGATGGGTATACTCCGCCACCCAAATCGCGGTGCCTCGTGTCAATGCATGGCACCCATATTGCGGTAGCTACCGCCTGACCCTGGCGGTGTGTCACCAGCACCCCCATTCACACAAGTGAGGTAGTCATAGGCAGGATGACATGCCCATATGGCGGTGGGCATGCTCCGCCATCCATATCGCGGTAGCTACCGCCTGGCCCCGGCGGTGTGTCACCAGCACCCCCATTCTCAAAAGTGCGGTAGTCATAGGCATGGAGACATGCCCATATGATGGTGGGCATGCTCCGCTATCCAAATCGCGGTACCTCGTGTCAATGCATGGCACCCATATCGCGGTAGCTACTGCCTGGCCCCGGCGGTGTGTCACCAGCCCCCCCATTCACACAAGTGCGGCAGTCATAGGCATGGAGACATGCCCATATGGCGGTGGGCGTGCTCTGCCTTCCATATCGCGGTAGCTACCGCCTGGCCCCTGCGGTGTGTCACCCGCACCCCCCATTCACACAAGTGCGGTAGTGATAGGCATGGAGACATGGGGAAATGGTGGATGGCATGCTCTGCCACTAAAATCGCGGTACCTCACACTGGGACCCTGCAGTGTGTCACCGCCATGGAGCTTGCCCTCCATGGCGGTGACACAACGCTGGGGCCCGGGGTGCACTACCGCAATGGTGCATCTTTAAAATGCAGCCAATTTCTGTCCCCGCGGTGGTGGAGCACGCCTACCTCGATCTTCAAAATTGCATCATGCCCCCACTATCAAGCTTCGCATTGGCTCTAGGGCAAGTTCCATGGTGGTGACACACCGCAGGGGCCCGGGGTGCACTACTGTGATTTTAGCGGCGGAGCATGCCGACCGCCATTTCCACATGTCTCCATGCCTATCAGTACCGCACTTGTGTGAATGGGGGTGCTGGTGACACACCGCCGGGGCCAGGCGGTAGCTACCGTGATATGGGTGGCGGAGCATGCCAACCGCCATATGGGCATGTCTCCATGCCTATGACTACCACACTTGTGTGAAAGGGGGTACTGGTGACACACCGCCAGGGCCAGGCGGTAGCTACCATGATATGGGTGCATACAATCGCAATGCCCATCTGTCAAACATCAACAGGGCACAGTGCCAAGATGGCCAATGGAACATCACCGTGCACATGAGGTCAATGTTCCATTTACTCCACTGATGGCTACACATGCCATGTTTGTGTGTGTGTTTCGTAGATTGGCCTGTACCCACTCACATGTCACTTGTGGATTTGATTGGTGTAGGCGGGACAGTGCTGTTCTGGACTCCACAATATGTACACATGTCCATGTGTTGAGGTGCAGGGACAATCACAGTGATGCTCGTCACAATGAATGATGAACTATGTTGCATTGCCTCCCATGTCTGCTCATGCACACATTCGTCATTCCTGCGCTGGCGGTGGTCATTGTGTGGTGGATGTGTACCAGGTTGTAATGACGCATTGAGGTGTGACAGGTACAGCAGCGAGGTATGAGACAGTGGGTTAGATTAGTTACACATTTGATGGATGCTATACTCCCAGGCGTGCCCATTTGAAATGTGGTCGTATCCCTATGTGCATTCACATTGACCAAGGTGGTGTTTGAGGTACTTGTCTTGTGTAAGTTGACAGGTGTGGCCTTTGTGTACATGAAGGTGTCCCTACATGTGAGCTGGTCTGTTAGTCAAGATTGATGTCAGTCATTATTGTCGTTGTGTCATCCAGAACATGATGTGCTGTGCACATCTCATGATGTATTGCATTGACATGTATTCACTATCATCTCCAATAGGAGGAGGCCAAATTTGATTCGTCACTTGACGGTGCTGGAGGACATGGAGGATGTTGTGATCATATGGATATGCCGCCTGGACAGAGACACCCTGAAAAAACTTTGTGATCTGTTGGACCCCCACCTGCAGCCCCGCAGGACATATCCAACAGCTTTCACCCCTACTTATAAGGTGATGGCAGCCCTGCATTTTTTTGCCACTGGATTGTTCCAAGAGACAGTGGCCAGCGCTGGTAGGATGTCACAACCGATGTCCGCCATGATGCTATACAAGGACAGATACATCCATTTCCCCGGGAGTGCTGAATTGCCAGCTGGGAAGGGAGACTTCTATCCCCTTGGACACATCCCCAATTTTGTTGGTGCCATTGATTGCACCCATGTTGGGCTTGTGCCACCACAGGCAAATGAGCACATTTACCGCAATCGCAAGCATTTCCATTCCATCAATGTGCAGGTGGTGTGCCTGGCAGATATGACCATCTCGCACATGTGTGCCAAATTCCCATGCTCGACCCATGACTCCTACATCCTGCGGAACAGCATTGTGCTCCAGCTGATGGCTAATCTGCTTCCCGAGCGTCCATGGATTGTGGGTGAGTATGCCTAGTCGTGTGGCGTGCTGGGTGCGTGACCTGCTGCCCTCAGCCTCTGCGACATTGCAATGTCTATTTGTGTATGTCATTCCTAGGTGACTCTGCATATCCCAACCGTCCCTGGTTGCTGAGCCCACTGAGGAATCCCAGGTCCTCGGCTGAAGTCCACTACAATGAGGCTCATGGGAGGACATGTTGTGTGGTGGAGCGTACTTTTGGTCTCCTCAAGTCACATTTCAGATGCCTGGACAAGACCGGAGGTGCACTGGCATACTCGCCCAGGAAGGTGTGTCAGATTGTAGTGGCATGCTGCATGCTCCACAACTTAGCCATTCGCAAGGAGATTCCCCTGCTCCTGGATGATGGTGAGGACCCAAGGCCCCAGCCTGCAAACCAACCTGTGTCCAGTGATGAGGACACTGGAGAGGAGGAAGGTGTTGACCTGCGTGAACAGCTCATCACCCGCTACTTGACTTGAAGGTGGTTGTCAATGTGCAACATACCCATTGTCTGCTGATATTGCTGTTGTTGTGAAGGGGCATGTGAGAATTGTAGCAGCAGCCAGTTTTAGACTCAGTGGTGGTTAGCAATGTTTCTGGGACAGGTCATTTGGGAACATCTACAGGACGTGTATGTTGACACTTGTTGCCCATTGTGACATGTGCATGTTGAATTATCTTGATGGTAGGGGTTGTGTGATGTCTGTGATGCCACACCCAGACCAGTGAAAGTAGTTCTGTTGTGTTTCCCTAGGTGCCTTCGACTTCTTCTTGCCTACATACAGCCCATGCTCCTGGTACATTGTGATCATGTTGAAGACTGTGCATCCTGCAATAAAGACAGAGCAGACACGACAACACGTGTGTGAAGATATTTTATTTGCAATGGTGAGATGCGAGGGGGTGTACATTTCCATTGGGGGGTGGGGTCCAGCAGTGAGTTGACAGTTGTGGTAGATGAGATAATCGAGTAGTCACCACATTGCTGTGGTGACCCAGTCCAACAGACAGATGCCATTCACAAGACAGTGTGGGGAAGGACAGTCCATAAAGTCAATGCAGTGGTGGAGAGGGTTGCCATCATGGCTGGCTTCGTGACTGGCGCCTGGCAGGTGCTTTGCCTCCAGATACTCCCAGGGTCTTCTTGGGACGGCCCCTTCGTCGTTTGGCGGGGGCCTGCTGCAGGGCCAGTGGGGTCTGAGGACTCACCCCTCTCTGTGGGTGCAGGGGGGGATGGTGAACTGTCATCGTGCGGCCCACCAGAGAGAGGTGGAGGTGTTGTCTGTGGTGCATGCCTGTCACTCAGTACAGCCACTTGCTGGCTCAAGAGGTCCATGATTTGTCCCATGCGGGTGTCGATGGACCTCATCAGCAGGATGAGCTCATGCAACAGTTCGTCCGACCTGCCCGTTCGTCCCTGGGCCTGTTCGTATGCACCCAGGACTCTGGTAATGTGTTCCAGGGATTGGGTCCCAGCTTCCTGGTGTCTGTGGGTGACCCTGCCCCTCCCACCTGCCCTGCTGCCATGGACCTGTTGCCTCACCACTCTGGGCACCTGCATCCTCTTCCTGCCCTCCTCCGTCGGTGGTGTGTGCTGGTCATCCTCTGGGACAGGGAGGGTGTTGCAGGTAGCACTGGTGGTGGGGGTGGTAGTGGTGGCTGCACAGGCCGTGACAGCAGTGGTCTGCTGTGAAGTTGTTGTTGGCGCAGATGTGGTGGGGGGGGCCATGGGGTCCTGGGACCTGTTGCTCCCTGGCACACCAGATGGACCGGCCTCGAGCTCATCATCCATGGAATCCTGGGAGTGAAGATCCGAGAGTCCATGTACCAGGGGTTGAGACTGGCTCTGCAGGTTGCTGGTGTTGTCCTCTGCAGTGAGTTCTTGGTCACCTGTGGGTGAGATGGGAAATGGTCATTGTAGTGCACCCGGCAAGCTTTGTGTTAGCTGTGTTTCATTCACTTTTTGTACACTGCACAATTGACAGATCATCACATTGTTTACTATGTGCACTACTGTGCTTCCTGACATGATGCAGTGGTACAGGCATTACTTGTCCATGGTGTGAGGTGTCATGGCATACCATGCGACCCGTGCACAATTAAGGATTACAGGGTCTTGTTGCCATCTAGGGCCTGTCACAATATGTGTTTAATTGAGAACTCATTGCTTATTTGTCTGACCTGGCAGGCATCACATCTGGCCATGGACTGGCCATTGTGATCTCCTGCATACCTTTGTCCTGTCATGTGCATATCTTTATTTGTACCACCACACATGCTTTCATATTTTTCGAATGGTCCTTGTTGCACTTGCCCCATGGCGATGCACATGTAACTAGGTGCTGTGCATGATTGTGCCCTGACTTTCCTCTACTAATGCATTGGTATGTCACACTTTGGTAGCTGTGACAGTTTCCTTAGCTTACCCGTGTGCACACTGTGCTTGGCAATGGGGTAGGTATGCCTCTTTGTGCAATGAGAGGGCTGGTGTTGTCATATGGCGCCATTTAATTTGTGACAAATGGGTGGGTGCACATACTGGCTACTTTCCTGTAAGTTTGTTTGGTGTACTGTGCTGGCCTCCAACTGCTTCTGGGTGTGGGAGTGCTCCATCCTGCTCAGTTGTGGGACAGAGGTAATGTTGGGAGTAGTAGTGCCGGCCTCCCACCCCAGACACCCTCACTGTGAAGATGGCTACCTACCTGTAAGTTTGTGTGGTGTACTGCAATGGGTTCCAACTGCTTCTGGGTGGGGGAGTGCTCCATCCTGCTGAGGGGGGCAGGGTGCATGGTGGGAGTAGTGGTACAGACCTCCCACCCCTAGACACCTTCACTGTGAAGATGGCTACCTACCTGTAAGTTTGATGAGGGTGATGTAATGGATTCCAACTGCGGGGGGGATGGTTCCATCCTGCTGAGGGGTGGCAGGGTTCATGGTGGGAGTAGTGGTACAGACCTCCCACCCCAGACACCCTCACTGTGAAGATGGCTAACTACCTGTAAGTTGGATGAGGGTGATGTAATGGTTTCCAACTGCTGGGGGGGCTCCATCCTGCTGAGGGGGGCAGGGTGCATGGTGGGAGTAGTGGTACAGACCTCCCACCCCCAGACACCCTCACTGTGAAGATGGCTATCTACCTGTAAGTTTGTTTGGTGTACTCTGCTGGCTTCCAACTGCTTCTTGGTGGGGGAGTGTTCCATCCTGCTCAGGTGTGGGACAGGAGGCATAGTGGGAGTAGTAGTGCAAGCCTCCCACCCCCAGACACCCTCACCGTGAAGATGGCTACCTACCTGTAAGTTTGTTTGGTGTACTATGCTGGCTTCCAACTGCTTCTGGGCGGGGGAGTGCTCCATCCTGCTCAGGTGTGGGCCAGGGGGCATGGTGGGAGTAGTAGTACAGGCCTCCCACCCCCAGACACCCTCACTGTGAAGATGGCTACCTACCTGTAAGTTTGTTTGGTGTACTGTGCTGGCCTCCAAATGCTTCTGGGTGGGGGAGTGCTCCATCCTGCTCAGGTGTGGGTAATGTAATGGCTGACACATGCTTCTGGGTAGGGTGGAGGGAGGGATCCATCTTGCTAGGCTGTGGGACAGGGTGCATGGTGGGAGTTGTGGTGCAGGCCCCCCACCCCCAGACACCCTCCCAGGGAAGATGGCTACCTACCTGTGAGTTTGATGTGGGTTGTGTAATGGCTGACACATGCTTCTGGGTGAGGTAGGGGGAGGGATCCATTTTGCTTATGCTGTGGGACAGGGGGCCTGGTGGGAGTTGTAGTGCTGTCTGCCTGTATACATGCCCCCATGGTAATGTTGGCAGCTATGTTTGGGGTGAATGGGAGTGGGTGAATGTTGGATCTGTGAGACATGTTTTTGTGAGTGTGTGGTGCAGATGGATGGGATTTGTCCTAGGTGGTGTAGCTTTGTAGTTGTGCAAGACAGTGCATAGCAGAGTGGCGGTAGTCATTTGTTTGAACTTACCAGCCTCCACTCCCCCTCCTACTCCTGTGAGACTCTCTGGATGCAGTATGGCAAGCACCTTCTCCTCCCATTGTGTGAATGGTTTGGGTGGAATGGGAGGGCCACCGCCAGTCCTCTGAGCCAGCTCACGGTTCTTGCTCCTCCTCCTTGACCACCCTCTTCAGATCATGCCACCGCTTCATGATCTCCTTTTTTGACCTTGGGGTGGTCCCTACTGCATTGACCCTTTGGACTATCCTTGCCCACATTTGTGTCCTTGTGGCTAATGGTGTCTGTTGGACCAGGGTACCAAAAAGCTGTGGTTCCACTCTGACTATCTCATCTACCATGAGTGTCAACTAACTCTCATTGAATTTGGGCATTTTCTGTGTGGCCATGGTGTGTGGTGTGCAAAGTGGTTGTGGGTGCAGGAGTGTGAGCGGTGGTTGTGGTTGTGCTGTGTATGGTGTGTGTTGTGTAGAGGGGTTAGTTGTGCAGGTGTGGAGGTGGTGGTGGTGCTGTGTGTGGTGTCACTAGTGATGTTGTGTCCTTTGCCTCTCCTGTCAGCTGGGGTATGTGTCCCTTCTCTCCTGGAGTATTGCAAAGGATTGTGGTCAGGGAAGGGGCTGGTTTTATACTCAGCTATGTGGGTGTGTTCAATTGGGGTGTTGCTGTCAGGTGTGTTGTCCTGGGATTTGTATGTTTCTTTTTGCCATGTGGTTGTGTCATTGGGGTGTGTTTTGTGTATTTGGAGGGCATGGCTAGTTTTCTGTGTGCACTTTTTGGCCTTCTTGTGGGTTTTTATGCTTCATCCGCCATATTTTTTATGGATCGTCCACCGCGGTGACTGTGCTTCAGCTCTTCCGCTAGCTCTCGCATTCATCCCATTATGCGACCGCGGCGGTCGGAGACAGCGGTACGTACCGCGGGACCGTCAGGGATTTCCTAATTTCTGGTGCGGTGTCTCCGCTATACTTACGGCGTGTTGGTATGTTTTCTGCCGTGAATACGACCGACGCGGACAGATTTTGTCCATCTCCGCCCGCTACGGGTGGTTTTTCTTGGAGGTTGATCCTAATTTGGCTGCCGGTTTTGCAACGGTGCCGGCGGGCGGTTGTTTTCCGCTTCCATGACGGTCGGGGTGCTCTTCCGGCTGCCATCCTAATTGACCCCTTAGATTGTGATAGCG
Source organism: Triturus cristatus (assembly GCF_964204655.1). Lineage (NCBI taxonomy): Eukaryota > Metazoa > Chordata > Amphibia > Caudata > Salamandridae > Triturus > Triturus cristatus. The sequence goes on from NC_140582.1 coordinate 560,205,535, forward strand.
CCTCATAAAAGTGAAGCTTCTCCTGCTATGCCGTTTCACAACTGTATGAGGGAAATCAGTAGTTGGATGGGAAGGCACTGCCTCAAATTGAATTTGGATAAAACCGAAGTAGTGATCTTTGGCAACCTTCATCCAAGATGGGATGGACTATGGTGGCCGGCTGAAATTGGAGAGCTTCTGAAACCGGTGAAAAAGGCAAAGAACCTCTGGGGTTCTGATTGACAATAAACTCTCCTTCTCCCAGCAAACCAATGCCACAGTTTCTGCTACATCTTACTTAATAAGGAAACTGAAGAAGATGTTGCCCTATATCCCCACAGATTCCAGGAGGACGGTTATAACTACATTAGTACTATCAAAACTAGACTATTGCAACAGACTTTATCTCGAATTACAGAAACAACATCTGAAAAAACTTCAAATGCTGCAAAATGCAGCTGCCAGGCTTATATTCAACTTACCAAAATATCAATCAGTTGCGGAAGACATTAGGAAACTTCATTGGGCCTGCATCTCTGGAAAGCCTTTTCTCCTGGTACCACCCTTGCAGACATCTAAGGTCTACTAATGCCACATTGATGTCGATACCAAGGATTCGAACCTCAAGATGGGGAGGTTGAAGCATAGTCCACGGCACAGCTAAACTGTGGAATACGCTCCCGGTGAATATAAGAGCTGCCAATTCCCTAGCCTCTTTTAGAAAAGATTTGAAAATCTGGTTATTTGTAAATTAAATTGATTCCCCCTCCTTCCCTCAGGGCTTATGGTCAGGTTCAGCGCCAAGACACCCCAGGGTAATCATGAGTTTTGTAAGTTATATTATCATAACATAACAATGGAGGCACTCTTGCGCTGTGTTGCAAGGGTGCCTACGTTAAAGACAGGATTGCATTTTCCTATTTCTATGTGTACTGCAGAATGGAGCACACATAGAAAGAGGAAACATCAAAGAGAAATAAAGATATAACGTTAAGCCTCACCTCAGGAGGCATAGCCTTTTGATGCATTCCTAGTTCTACCAGTAATGGCAAATATGGGACTGCGTCTAAATCTATGGGTGGATGCAAGGGAACACCCACGCTCTACCTTTCACATACACTGCACCCTGCCCACAGGGGTACCTTGGGCCTACCTTAGGGGTGACTAACATGTAAGAAAAGGAAAGAGTAGGGCCTGGTAGGCGAGTACATTTGCCAAGTCGTCATGCAGTACTAGAATGGCAGGCCTGACTTACCTTTATAGGCTGCTTATGTAGGTGGCACAATGCGTGCTGCAAGCCTACTAACAGCATTTGATTTACACACCCTGGGCACACACAGTGCACTGTACTAGGGACTGACAAGTAAATCAAATATGCAAATCATGGAAACACCAATCCATAACAATCATTTACAAAGGGAGCACTTCCACTTGAGTACTGAACAGTGGTGGCAAAGTGACCAGAGCATCTAGAACAGCAAAATAGAGTCCAACACACAGCAAAAAAACAGGAGATCAAGGCAAAAAATACAGGGGAAACCCATGCCAATGTTGCCAGGTTTAATTTGTGTCCCCTCCACCTGAAATGTGTGAAGGAACTACCCACCCTCTTGGGAGTTCTCTTTACTAAGGCGGGAAAATCTGGACAGACCATCTGCATTCACATGTTCTGTACCAGAGCGGTGTTCCACTGTGAAGTCTATCCCCTGTAGGGAAATGGACGACCTCAACAGCTTTGGATTCTCACCCCTCATTTGCATCAACCATCAGAGGGGCCTGTGGTCGGTCTGAACCCGGAAGTGAGTCCCAAACAAGTAAGGCCTCAGCTTCTTCAGTGCCCAGACCACAGCAAATTCCTCACGCTCAATCACACTCCACCTCTGTTCCCGTGGAAGTGACCTCCTACTAATGAAGGCTATGGGTTGGTCTAGGCCATCCTCATTTAGCTGCGAGAGCGCAGCCCCCACACCATGCTCTGAAGCATCTGTCTGTACAATGAATTCCCTTGAGAAGTTGGGTGCCTTAAGCACGGGTGCCGTGCACATGGCAGATTTAAGGGCATCAAAAGCTTTCTGGCAGGTGCCAGTCCAGTTCACCTTCCTGGGCTGCTTCCTGAAAGTCAGCTCTGCAAAGGGGGTAACAATGGTGCCATACCCCTTGACAAATCTCCGGTATTACCCGTTAAGTCTTAAGAAGGCTCTCACCTCTGTCTGGGTCGTGGGGTGTTCCCAAGCCAGAATGGTATCAATCTTGGGCTGTAGGTGTCCCAAGCACACCACAGAACCCTGCCCGATCTGGTACTTTCTTGCCTGGATCATGAGGCCTACTCTCTGCAGAGTCTACAACACTTCCCAGAGGTGGCACAGATGTTCCACCCAAGTGGCACTAAGCACTGCTATGTCATCCAGGTAGGCGGCACTGAAGTCCTCCAGTCCAGCCAATAACTGGATGACCAACCTCTGGAAGGTGGCAGGGGCGTTCATCAACCAATAGGGCATCACCCGGAATTGGTAGTGCCCCTCTGTGGGTGTGAATGCTGACCTCTCCTTTGCCCTATCTGTTAAGGCAATCCGCCAGTACCCAGACATGAAGTCAAACGTACTGAGGTACCCGGCAGCTCTTAACCGATCCATGAGCTCTTCAGCTCTGGGGATGGGGTGTGCATCAGTCATAGTGACCGAATTGAACCCTTTGTAGTCCACACAGAACAGGAGTTCTGGCGTGGCACCGGGTGCATCAGCCTTTGGGACCAAGACCACTGGGCTGGCCCAAGGGCTGGTTGAGGGCTCAATCACCCCTAGCGCTAACATCTTGGACACCTCCTCCTTGATGCAAGTCTTGACCCTGTCAGTCACTTTGTAAATTTTAGGCTTCACCAGTGGGCTGTCCCCAGTGTCCACATCATGGACACACCATTGAGTGACACCAGGGGTCAGGGAGAACAGAGCAGCAAACTGCCCCAACAGTTGGCAGCAGTCACTCTGCTGTTCAAGAGTCAGGGCGGGAGAAAGGGTTACAACGTCCACTGACCGATCGTGTTCCTTCGCAGACAGGAGGTCGGGGAGAGGCTCAGTCTCCTCCTCCATTCCAGCATTTGTTGCTAGAAGCATGCCCAATGTGGACCTCTCCAAATGGGGCTTAAGACCGTTCACATGCAGGACCCGCAAAGGGTTCCTTGGAGACTGCAAGTCCACCAAGTAGATGACTTTATTCTTGCGCTCCACCACCTCAAATGGTCCGATCCACTTACCCTGGGGCACATAAGGCTTCACTGGGGCCATGACCCACATTTTCTGTCCAGGCTGAAACTCGATCAGAGTGGCATTCTGATCATACCAATGTTTCATCTCCTCCAAGATGGCTTGCAGATTCACCTGAGCGGGATGTCTGAAGCGCTTAGTCTGGTTCCTGAAGGCCAGCATGTAGCTATACACATCCTGGGGAGGTTTACTGGGTGCTTTCTCCCAGCCTTCTTTGGCAAGACTTAAAGGTCCTCTCAAAGGGTGCCCATACAAGAGTTCAACGGGACTAAACCCTAAGGACTTTTGCGGTACCTCCCTGTAAGTAAACAACAGGCAGGGTAAGAGGACATCACACTTAAGCCTCATGGGTTTACCAAGACCCATAATCATGCCTTTCAGGGACCGGTTGAATCTCTCAACCAGCCCATTACCTTTGGGGCGGTAAAGAGTGGTGAACTTGTAGGGAACACCACACTCCTGCCACAGGGAATTCTTATACTTAGATATGAAGTTGGTACCCCGGTCGGACACCACCTCTCTGGGGAACCCCACACAGGAGAAAATCCCCATCAATGCACGACCCACCACAAGGGCCGTCACAGTCTGGAGAGGGATAGCTTCCTGGTACCGGGTGGCATGGTCCACCAAGACCAGGATAAACCTGTTGCCCATGGCTGTGTTGGGATCCAGAGTGCCCACAATGTCAATATCCACCTTCTTAAAGGGGGTGCTGACCTCAGGGAAAGGCTGGAGAGGAGCCTTATACTTCCTCCCACTCTTACCATGTGCCTGGCAAGTCTGGCAAGTCCTACAATGAGTACCAGAACTCTTACGCATTTGGGGCCAGTACCAGTGGGTGACAAGCCTTTCAAAGGTCTTGTCTTGCCCCAAAAGTCCTGCCAAAGGCACATCATGAGCCAGAACCAGTGGGAAGGCTCTGATGTGCTGGGGTACCACCAGCACACGGGCTGACCCAGGCTCAGTAACCTTAAGCTCGCTATATAGGAGACCATTCTCCCAGTAAATCCAATGTGATCCAGACTGATCACCTGCTGCCTGGTTTGCAGCCTGCTGCAGCAAACCAACAAGAAAAGTCAACATGGCAGTACTAGACTGCCCACAGGCACTGCAATGGCAGGCCTGAGTTACATTTACAGGCTGCTTATGTAGGTGGCACAATGCGTGCTGCAAGCCTACTAGCAGCATTCTATTTACAGTCTCTGGGCACACACACTGCACTGTGCTAGGGACTGACTTGTACCTCAAATATGCCAATCATGGAAACACCAATCCATAACAATAATTTACAAAAGGAGCCCTTGTACTTGGGCACTGAACAGTAGTGGCAAAGTGCCCAAAGCATTTAGACCAGCAAAACGGAGTCCAACACACAGCAAAAACACAGGAGGTCAAGGCAAAAAATACAGGGGAAACCCACGCCAATGTTGCCAGGTCTAACAGACACCAGTGTTTTGAAACTGAGCACGGAAAAAAATGAAATTCTCTTTTTCATTCAGATGGCTCCCCCTCTATCTAGCCTCTGGTGGCCCTCTGTTTTGAATCCCCCACTGACAGCGGTTACTACAGCTAGAAACTTAGGGATTATATTTGACTCTGACCTCTCCTTCACGTCCCAAATTCAGCAGATTTCATCGTCCTGCTTTTCGAAGTTAAAATCTGTCAGAAAGCTATTGCATTTTCTTCCATAAGAGACCCGAAAGATCATAATCCATGTGTTGGTGACATCGCATTTGGATTACGCTAACAATTTATGTCTGGGTCTTCCAGCTTTCTTGACCCATTGACTCCAAATGATACAGACTGCGTCAGCCAGGCTGATTCGACGGGTCCTTTTTGCCATCAATTCTCCCCTCATTTGAAGTGGCTTCATTGGCTTCCGGTTGCCGAGAGGGGTGAGTTAAAAGCCCGGACATTGGCATTAAGAGCCATTAGGGGCAAAAGTCCACAATACCTTGGGAAAATGCTTAGCCTGTACCATCAGGAGAGAGCGTTGTGATCTAACCTCCTACAACTCCTGCGCATCCCGAGGTTTGCCAAGGTCCGTTGAGGCAGCAGATCTTTCTATCTACTGATGGCCTAGCTTTGGAACACCCTGCCCATTGATGTCCGAACACTGTTTCAGGAAAGATTTAAAAACCTGGCTCTTCAATTAAGTTTAGATAGTAAGGGACGATCCTGTTCATCAGTCTTGCTTTGAGCGCTGGGACACCTCTGCTGAGGTAGCTGTGCACTATACAAATGACTTTGATTGATTTCCTTTCACTTCTGAACTGCTTGTGATTTATATGCAACTTATAAGAACTATCTCACAATGAACAAACACAATGCTTGCAATCTGAAAAAAAGAATAAAGACATGTTTTATAAACATCTTCTAATGTGCCTTCAATGAGTTACCAAAATGCATCTTTGTTTTGTGCAAAATAGTTACCTCTTTTACCAAACATGTTACTTTGAGAATTCAGTTTTTTTTTAGGATAATTCAAAATGCATAAAAGTTTCTTAAGAGGATAGAGAGTTTAATTAGTTACAGCCTTTTCACACCATGTTTATGATAAATCGTTTATTTTAGAATTTGACAGTTTACATACAGTTTTAGTATATGGTCTTATCCGGTGTTCTCTTTTAACGTTTAATGTCAGTATCATCCGTATCTTAGTGACATGTTTCTTTGAAACGAAAATCCAACTTTGAAAATAGAGATATTTGTCCTTACTTCGAGATCCAAGAAGAAAACGAAAACCAACGAAATGATACTCGTATGAGATTTGCGAAAACCAGGCAAAGAGGACCAAAGTGTGAGTGCAGCAAACATTTCCACAATCTAAAATATATAAACAGAGTAGGATACGTGTACAATTTGTGAATTTGTTCCTCAGGTGGTTATTGAAAGTAAGAGGGAGTAAGTGAGGATTGTGGAGCTTGATCTCCGGTGACAACACGGTAAGACCAGGTCGCTGTAATGGCCTACAGGGGGTGCATGCAATAACGGGACACAACATGCCAGTTATATGTAGTGCCGACAACCTCGAGCGGTTGGCGCTCGCTTTAGTTATAACCTCCCGTCCGCGCCTGGCTGGGAGGGTTAAACTTCAACAAAGTGTGGCAGTGGCCGGATGGCTTACTACATCCCTCATAACCTTCAGCAAGAAAAACATTAAAACAGGAATGTTCCACATAATTACAAAGTCCCCTTTACTGCTGTTCCGTGGGGCACACATAGTCTCTCAGCCTCTGGCTGGGTCGAGGGTTGTCTCTCAGCCTGTACGGATGTTCACTCTGTGATCTCCTCTCACCCTCTGTTTCACTGCATTCGGCATCCTCCTCTTGTTCTTGTTCCTCTTGCTCCTCCATCAGCTCCCTTTCCTTTTCCTCCCTCGACGTTGAACTCACTTCCATACTTCCAGTTCCAAGCCTTGACTCCTCCGGTGACTCTCTCCTTTCATCCCCTTCACTCTCTCTTGCCGGGGCCCAAACTTTCTGAAACCATGATACATTTCCTGTCACTGGCCCATCCTGGCTGTGATCATTGTTCCTTTGATCCCCACAACTGTCCAGATATCTTGTTCAAACGGAGTATTAAACTTGGACCCAGGATTGCGGTTCTTCACTACCACTTGGTCTCCCATTTCAAGGGTCCTGGTCTGTGTTCTCTGCCAACAGTTGGCCCTTTCATTGTTGCTTTTCCTCTTGGCTTGGGCCACTTCGACATTCGCTGTCTTTGGTGCCCACTGATTACTCTCCTGTTTGACTGGGGGAGAATGTCTGCATTGTCAGCATTCCGTCCATCATTTGTTTGTTGTAACGCTTTTCGCCCTAGGTGGGATGGTTATTCCCAGACGTGGGACCCGTGCTCACTACGCCACTGGAGTCAAGCTATCCTGGCTGATGACGGCTGATAGCCAGAAACCGGTCCTAGGATGCTTGATTCCGGTCCAGGGAAGACATGGCTTGGCAGTTCGGGCTGGACTGTTCCCATGAGGCACAGGGTCAAGACTGATTTGCATATGGCCATGTCTGAACTGGGGTGGCGTAGTGGGCAAAAGAACGATGGATTTAACCCAGATCTCTTGACTGGGGGAGAATGTCTGCATTGTCAGCATTCCGTCCATCATTTGTTTGTTGTAACGCTTTTCGCCCTAAGTGGGATGGGCATTCCCAGACGTGGGACCCGTGCTCACTACGCCACTGGAGTCAAGCTATCCTGGCTGATGACGGCTGATAGCCAGAAACCGGTCCTAGGATGCTTGATTCCGGTCCAGGGAAGACATGGCTTGGCAGTTCGGGCTGGACTGTTCCCATGAGGCACAGGGTCAAGACTGATTTGCATATGGCCATGTCTGAACTGGGGTGGCGTAGTGGGCAAAAGAACGATGGATTTAACCCAGATCTCTTGACTGGGGGAGAATGTCTGCATTGTCAGCATTCCGTCCATCATTTGTTTGTTGTAACACTGATTACTCTCCGGCACCACCTCTCTTACTGCCCTTCTCATCATGAGCTCACTGGGGGAGCATCCGGTAGTGCTATGGGTAGTTTGCCTGTACGCTCTCAGGAATTGATGCAGACACGCCTCCATCTCCACCTGCTGATCGACACCGATTCTCAGTGTTTTAATGAGTGTCTGCATAAACCGTTCCACCTCTCCATTCGCCTGCGGCCATTGAGGAGCCACTTTCCGGTGCCGTATGTTACGGTGGTGCAGAAATTCTCGGAATTCCTCTCCCTGAAAGGCCAGCCGATTGTCTGTCCGTATCTCCTGTGGCAGACCCAACATCGCATAGGTTTTCTCCAGAGCAGGTTTGATATTTTCAAACGCCATCAATGGTACCACCTCCACCACTGGCAATTTGGGATACTAGTCCATTAGTACTAGCGTAGCTCGGCTGTCTGGGAACTTGTCAAAGTCCATACTAACCGCTGTCCATGACCCTGTACTCGCTTCCTCTGTTATAATGTGGTGCACAGACGGTTCGCTTCCTGTTATAAGACATGAATGACATGATCTTACTATGTCCTCAATCAGCCTGTCCACACCTGGAAACCAAACTTTGGTCCTGATTTGTGCCTTTGTTTTCACTATTCTTTGGTGGCCCCGGTGCGCAATCTCAGCTGTCCTTCTCCACAGAGTCCTGGGAATCACTATTAGCGGTGCTCTCAGTACCAACCCTTCTGCATTCTCTCTCAGTTCATCCCTGCACCGCCACAAGCACGTTCTTGTCTCTCTTTCCTCATCAGTCATTCTCCCCACACTGTCCAGGAAGGTCCTACAGTTGTGTCCTCTGAGGGCTTCCTTGACATCCACCAGGCAGCTATCCTCCTTGGTGGTGTTCACCAGCTCTTCTACCGACAGGGCCTTAGGGCACGCAAGTTCAGTGATGAGCCGTACAAAGCTTTCCGAACCACCACCGACCTCCGTCAGCAATGAGGGTCAACGGCCACTGGGTGCCTCGACAGGTAGTCCGCCGGGTTGTTCACTCCTTGCCGGTACTGCACTTCAAAGTCGTACTGCTTAAGCTGCATCGCCCACCATTCAATCCTCGGGGGTCCGTTCTTCGCTGTTCCTCCGAAGAGTGGCACCAACAGCTTGTGGTCGGTTATGACTCGGAACCTATGGCAGCAGAGATAGCTATCAAAGTGCTGGCACGCCCACCTGATTGCCAGTGCGTCTATTTTCACTTGAGCATACCGAGTTTCCATGGGTGTAAGAGCTTTGCTGGTGCTGGCAATTGGTACTCAATCCCATTGGTCCATTTGTTGGAGGAGCACTGCCCCTAACACCACAGGGCTAGCGTCGACTATGAGTTCCGTGGGACTACCCGGTTTGAAGTAGGCCACCGTTGCCCCTTTCAGGAGCGCCCCTATTATATCCTGGAATGCCTGTGCCACCATGCTTGTCCAGACCCACTTGGTGTACTTCTTCGTGAGTGCCCTCAGCGGTTCCGGCTGAGTCAACAGATGCGGGATAAATCGGCCTCAATAATTTGCCATCCTCAAGAAGCTCCTCATTTCCGTCGGTTTCTGAGGAATGGCCCCCTCTCTGATTTCTTCCACTTTTGCTGGGTCAACCTGAAGCCCATCCTTCAAAAACTTATATCAAAAGAACTCAACTTCCGTGGAATAGAACTTGCACTTGTCCTTATGCAGAGTGAGGCCTTGTTCCACTAGCCATGTCAATGTTGCTCGCAGTCTCTCGTGATGTTCCTCCAGTGTTTGCGAGTATATCAGCTCGTCGTCACTGACATTCATCACACCAATCAACCCCGACAGCGCTTCTCGAATGGCATCCTGGAAGACCTCGGCCGCCGCCGACACCCCAAAACTCAGACGTCTTCACCTTCGCAACCACACATGGATAGAGAATGTTGTTATGTATTGGCTGGCTTCGTCCAATACCAACTGATGAGAGCCTGAGTTAAGGTCCACCTTCGAGAACCATCTCGCACCGTTGATGTCAGCCACTATCTCGTCAATCGTAGGTGTGATGTGTCTCTCCCTTTTGATGGCCTTATTAGGGAGACGCCCACACACAACCTGATTGCCCCTAGCTGTTTCGGTTTAGGAGCTATGACCAATAGGGACACCCATGGAGTTGGCCGTGACACCTTCTCAATCACACCGGCCTTTTCGAGTTTGTCCAACTCCGCCTCAACCAGAGGGTGCAGATGAAATGGCACCCTCTGGTGTCGCAGTAGCACTGGTCGAACTGCCTTATCAATGTGATGTTTCACCTTCACTCCTTTCAGGCACACCAGTCCTTGAAACAGAGACAGGAATTCCACCGTGATGCCGTCTGCATGTGATTGGTGAATTTGGCGCAAAAACATGACCAGCCCCAAGTCCTCCGCCGAACGGCAACTGATCAGAGTGCCGGCACTGTCCTTTGTCACATGGAATTTGGTCTGCGCTGTGATCTCTCCATTTCTGACTTACACCACAATCACCCCTTGCAGTGGGATGAGCATGTCCCCTCCATACGTGAAAATTCTCGCCTTAGTGGACATCAGGGGAAGTCGAGGTTCCAGTTGACCATACTGGGAGGCATCCAACACATTCACTGACGCCCCCGTGTCGATCAGTGCCATTACTTGATTATCGCCAATCACAACTTGGCACACTGGCGATGGTTGCTTCTTTCTGTTGTTCCTGCCTGTGAACGCGACCACCCACACTTCATCATCGTCGTTGTCATCCATGGTTTGGAACCATTGGCACAGGGCATCCAGCTCCTCTACCTCCCCTGTTGTCCCACTCATTTGTTTGAGTCTTTCGGTCCTTTTCCCCTTATTGCCTGCGCTTGCTGTTGACTTCACAACCATGCACACCTTCACAAAATGCCCAGTCTTCCCGCACTTCATGCACTCCTTCAAATACGCCGGGCAGCCTCTGGGTGGGTGGTTCTCAAATCCACAGTTGCCGCATCCTCGCTTTCCTTGACGTGTGCTTGGGTACACTCTGCCACATCTGCCACTCTTCTGTACAGCCTCCACCCATTCCACGCTGATCGCCACTGGGTATGGCTATTTGATGTCCCCCAACTTCCGGGCGATAGCTGACTGGCATCTGCCAGCTCATGAGACCGTCCTAGGAGTAGAATGTTATCCAGAGAGATCTCGGGATCTCCCTGGATGAGTTTCCGCAGGTCCGATGATCTGCAAGTTTGTATGAGCTGTGCCCTGATTTCAAGTTGCTTGTCAATGCAGGTGCACGAGCTTGCCAGTCATCTCAGTCTCGCAAAAAACATGTCCACCGTCTCCCCTTCCTGCTGCCTCGCCTGCCGCAGCTTGAAGTGTTTGAAATCGGGGTTTAGTTGTGGGTCAAAGTGGCGGCTGAGCGCTGCCACGGCAGCCTTGTAATCGACCTTATCCCCTGTGTTAGGCAAGTCCTGAAATAACTCAAATAGTTCATCACCTCCCATGTGGAGCATTGTTGATCGCTTGATGGCTCTGTTAGTTTCTCTTGCTGCCTCAAAGTAGTTCTCTAGGTGACCAATCCACTTTTGCCATTGGGGGGCTGCTATGGCAGGATCCGCCAGTTGGCTGAATGGGGGTAACGCTGACAGAGTGGGGTGTGAATGACGTTGTGCTTGTCCCCCACCAGCAGCACCTGCCCCATCTCCAGCCGGCACAGACATTATATCCTCCGTCACCTCCCTCCGTGGTACTCCTTTTGGGTATCCCTGGCACGCCCTGCTCAGCCTTTTTGTTTTTGTGCTCCTCTTCACCCCAACTTGACAGGCACTGTACCAGTGTATGGATTGTGCAGGAAGTGTCCACTTTTCCTTGCACTCCCTTTTGTCCCCTGAATCCTTATTTAAAATTATTATGGAAATTCCTCCTTTATTAGTTCGGGCGCACTCTGGAACTGTCCTGCCTGTATGTGCACTTAGCTGTTTATTATTTGTTTTTTCCCACATGCGCAACCTCGCATGCTCTTGCGCAGCCCCGGTGCACTGTGCGAGAACGCTCAACTCTTGCCACTCCCATCCAGCCCTGGCAGTACTTCTTCGTCTCCGACGTGCGCCACGCCTTGCTCTACCCCGCCTCGCGGTGCACACTGCGGCCGCTTCACACAGCTGCCGTCCCTCAGCAGCCTCTGCCGGTGTGCGTAGCGCTTGGCAGCACGGCCTTATGCGACCTCCTCACCTTGATCGTCGCTCTCCCCAGCTGGCGCCACCGCACTCTGCTGCCTCCACACTCGACCGGCAACATGGCCCAGGTGCAGCTTGCTGCCTGCTTGCCCACAGCAGCCCAGCACGTTGCGGATGCTGCTCCGCCTCGTCGCCAATATCGAGAGTGACCTCCAGTGACAACACAGTAAGACCAGGTCACTGTAGCGGTCTATAGGAAGTGCATGCAATAACGGGACACCACAGTCCTTTGGGGCAACTTGCTGGTGTGACGAGCAGTGTGCGACCAACCTTTGCACAATTTATTACGGCTCCCTTGAGCCAACGGGCTGACGAGCCTTAGATCTGCACCTGCGCGCCATGAGAGGTACTTGACCTGTTTTAATTACATTTTGGCAGTCCACACGGCACCCCTTTACACTGACCTGCTCCCTGCTGACGAGAGGCAACTACCTCGAAACACGTGTCCAGGGATGGCTAACGCAACACATACTGTTCTTTATACATCGTGGCATAGGCGTACCCGCCGTCGCCACTACATTCACCACAGTCCTTTGGGGCAACTTGCTGGTGTGACGAGCAGTGTGCGACCAACCTTTGCACAAAATAACGGGACACCACACGCCAGTTATACGTCGTGGCGACAACCTTGAGCGGGTGGTCCTTGCTTTATTTATAACCTCCCGTCCGTGCCCAGCTGGGAGGGTGAAACTGCAACAAAGTATGGCAGTGGCCAGATGGTTCACTACAAGGATGATGAGCTTCAAGGTCCAATCAAATGAATCCTTAAATGTCACGGAAGCCCTTTGAATTCCTCAGCCGCAACTTTGGGAAACATTCATCCCAATTAGAACAAAGGCTTTTAATTTTGATAGGTCTGTTAAACCACAGACTTGAACAATTCTGGATTTAGAGTCCCACGGGTCCTATCATGATGGGCTTTGCTGCATCATCATAGAGACCCACACGTGATTTATGCGCCTGCCGTGTTTCAAGTGAATTCATGTAAACAAATATTTCACTGAGTTAGTGCTTTATTTAAAGACTACATAGCTCTGACACAGAAAGAGGCAAACATCTCTCCGTTTCCGAGCAGTACTATCTAAAAATAAAGCACTAACTCAGAGAGTTTTCCGGTGTAATGAATTCACTTTATGAAGTTCAGTAGCACAAAACAGGAGCTCAGCTCTACACAAAGCTCCTGATGATAGGGCCCCTACACGCACTGTAACCTAAATGCATTTCAAGAATGATAAAAGATGGAAAAGTGACAGTGGGGCAGATTTACTGAATTAGCTGAAAGGGAAAGAGCAGAGCAACACTACATCTACTAGAATACGGCACTATTGCGCCCTTCCCCTGCTCTGACTCACTTTTGACTTCCTTGGACCAAACACACTCGACCATAGTTCAAGGGTATGTGTATGATATCTAACACATGTTTTGTACTGGAAGGGAACCCTTCCAGTACACAATTCTGAGCTTAGGCATAGATAAAAGCATTATATTCTTCGTAATGTATGCTGCACATTACAACACACATGCAACATTATAAAAGTTTTAAGAAAGAACATTTTTCTCAAATGTTACACTTGCCTTGAGGAGCTGTGCATTTTTGGTGCACAGTGTAACGAAGTAGCACAGTCAATATTCACAGATATGGAAGTCGAGAGGTAAGTCTTCTTCATGGTCACCCCAGCCATCAGCCTCTCATACCCTTAGTCTCCCAGTAGCTGTCACCACCTCAAGGTGCCAATCTTCGCAGAAGTGCCAGCACATCAGTTGGATTCCATCCTAGGTCATGTAGAATTGACATCACAAGACATGACACAACTCCCTTCTTTATAAGCAATACAATTTAAACTGCAACAATATAACCTCTATCAACTAAAAATAGGAGAATATAAAAACATGAAATAAACAACAACAATATCGAAACAGAATAATACATTAGCAATACTCTAAATTGTAATTTGCCCCAGAGCATATTATTTATCTAATGACGTATACAGCCAAATAAGCAGATCTCTTACTCACTCTGGTACTTCTCTTCATTGTCTCTGTTCCGTTTGCATGTGAACTTTGTTTTTCCTTAATCGCTTCAACTTTCTACTTAGGATTTTCACCTGTATTTTTAGATTAATCACTCTTAAGAACTACTGCACAGTTTTTGTTCCAAATCCTGCCATCATCTGTCTTAATGGCATTTTTAAACAGTTTATTCACTTTTTGCATTTTGGTATATCTAGACCATTGAGCATAGCCTATTGGAGCGCTTATCTTCACCCAATCCCCAACATGAATCACAACATCTTTAACACAATACTTAACATCAAAATAACATTTCTTCTTACACTTTAAGTCCATCTCTTGCTTTTTCCATCCATCCACATCATGATGCTTCACTCCTTTCCCCAATTCATCCAACCTGGACATACAACAGTATAAGGAGCTCTTCCTTTCAAAATTTCAAATAGATTCTTACTGGTACAAGAATGTATTGTTGTTCGATGTGCAGTCATTGTAGTTTATTCTTCTGATCAAGACCATTAGGCCTCTCTAATTCAAAAGACTCTTTCAACTTAGGGGCCGATTCCGATTTCGGCCGTAAAACGTACCGACCGACACGGACCGGGAACGGAGACCAACCGACACGGACCGGCGCCGTACGACCTGCGTAGTACCATGCAACGCGTGTGAATTACAACCCACTTGTACGGAACACAAGCAGCACAACTGAATCGTACGCAAATCAGTGATTTCGCCCGTAAAATGACCAGGAATCATACCAACCGACACACATCAGGAATTGACGGAACCGAAACGTACCTGCGATGCACGAGCCGTGCAGTACGATGCAATATGTGTGAAATGAGACCGACTCGCAAGGAGCACGATCATGAAAACCGAGACTGACAGCAAATTGTGACTAGCAATCAACAGACCCCTTTGCGTCCGACGCATACGCCAACGTCAACAGCAGAATGTCAGTGTGACAGACTCGGGTTACCCCGTACGAGCCACTGACAGCGTCCGACACGGTCAAACGAACATCTCTATCATGCACAACAAAAGCAAAGGAAATGACACAAAAAAAGCACCAAAAACCAATAACAAAGCCAATATATAAAAAAAATAATATAATAATATAATATTTGCCCCTGTCATGATTTATACTTGGTTTGTGCCATGGCAATGATGATCTGCTAAGGAACACTGTGCATGCAAACTACTACAGCTATGAGAACACTGTTATGTGAGTCATGGGAATGTGACACATATGACGGAGACACACCACAATGGCACCACAACACATACTCACCATGGTCAACAATGATATTAACAGGAAATACAGTGGAATGCACATACACAACACCCATCCAAGCAGCCCACAGGTACAGGATGCGAATGACTGTCGGATGTGTGAACACATATGTAGCACATCCCAAAGTGAAGCACAGGTTTATTAAATATTCACAATGTGATTATTTCACAACTGATGCAAGTTAACCTCACGTGACAGTAAGCAAAAATTAAACAAGTGGTGAATAATGAAAGTCCAGGGGTGTGTGGCACATCATGGGTTGGGACAATGAGTACTTGCACTCTAGAACAAGGATCTGGGTCTTGGGGTTCAGACCGCACCATACAGCAGCCAATGTACCCTGTGAAGGACAGACAGAAAACACAATCAAAAACACAGATTTACAGCATACAAGAACAATATACATGCCCAAAACAAAACACTAACTACCTAGACACAACCTAACAATCAGGTAAACACTGTTTGAGAGTACAGACTACCAGAAAGGACACATCACTGCAAGCATTTTGACAAGTAGCACACAGCCACACTCAATCAGCACCAGTGCACCATCTACATATGTCAGGCAAACACAATACTTTGACAACACATACCTGTATACTGACATTCATGTGAAGAAGTTCTGGATCAGCTGGCTCTGAACATCACCATCACCCTCATCATCACTGGCATCATGCCCCAGGCCAGGATCCTCCACGGCTGGCGGAGGTTGGTCATCGTCATCTTGGATGAGAGGCAACCTCCTCCTCACTGCCAGGTTGTGTAGCATGCAGCATACTATGATGATCCTGCACACCTTCGCAGGTGCAAATGGGAAGGACCCTCCTGTCTTGTCCAGGCAGAGGAATCTGCTTTTCAGGAGGCCAAATGTCCGCTCGATCACTCTCCTGGTCCAACCATGTGCCTCATTGTAGCGCATCTCCGCCGGTGTCACAGGGTTCCTGAGGGGTGTCAGCAACCACGGCATGTTGGGGTATCCGGAGTCACCTACATAGAGACAATTGCACATTAGTTGAGTGTGAAAATAGGGTGCTAATCAACTTTAGCAAACACACACAATGCTAAACAGTCAGTACACACCGGCAAGCTAGGACCGCTGGTACTGCAACAGTGACATAATCGTTGTGATGCAACTACTCCTCATTATGTAAGTGTCGTGCGCTGACCCCGGGAACCGTGCACACACATGGGAAATAGTCATGTCTGCCAAACAAACCACCAGAGCATTTATAGAGTGGAAATGCTTCCTGCTCCGGTATGTCTGCTCATGTGCCTGTGGTGGTATCAAAGCCACATGTGTCCCATTAATGGAGCCAATGACATGTGGCATCCTGCCCAGGGCATAGAAGTCCCTCTTGATGTCAGCGAGTCGTGGTTTGGGGAAATGGATGTACTGGTTGAGGAAATACATCGCCTCCAACACATCTCGAATCACACGGCTGAACATAGTCTGTGACATCCCACCAGCAGTAGCAACAGTGTGCTGGAAAGTACCAGTGGCAAAAAAGTGTAGGGCTGCCATCACCTTCACCTTGGGGGTCAGTGCTGTAGGGTATGTCAGGCCAGGTTGCAAGTGTGGGGCCAACTGCTCCACCAATTCTTCGATCAGTGGCCTGGTGAAGCGGTACTATTGCATGCAGTCACGTTCAAACATGGTTGCAAGGTCAGGGAACAGTCTGTGGACAGCAGGTCTCCTGCAGTACATAGATGAGCAAAGACAGTTTGTCATTCCCCCTATCTATGTGCCAGTGTACATGACAAATAGCACATGAAACAACATTACAGGACACAAGAACATGATGTGTGTGCGTTGGGTATGGGCACACATGTCAGATTCATGCCCATCATCTGACATCTCAGCTCTACAGGTCCACACAACAAGGTCCATGTTGTGCTGTGACCAATCAATGGGCTCTGTCACAGTACATCAGTACAAGTGTCACAAACCAGACACACACCACAGTGACTAGTGAGGACAGACGTTTACCCCACATCACAGGTTTTTGACAGACACACACAGGGACTTTGTGTCGCAACATGGACACCATCATGATGTAGCGTCTCATATGCACACCACAATGCACACATGACACACACATGTCGTGCCCCCTGATTTCTTGCCAGCTCACACATGGATGTCTGTGACACACAGACGCAACATCAACTCACATTGACAATATACATGGATGTTGTGACCATTTGACATTGAGCACATTAAGTCATCTCTGCATGGAAATGCACACATACTGTGGATGAACATCACATTTGTGGCACTGTGACACCCTATGAGACACATACCATTCCACCGAAGAGTCAGGGTGTATGTCACATGACATACACAATGTACACCGGGAACTGTGTACATGCCTCATGCACTGAAATGTACTGTTGTCAGCCACAGTGGTTATGTATCCAGGCCACAATGGTATCTGTCGCCATGACACCTTGCCCTGCCTGGGAGTGGGTGCCACTAAGTGAAACATACCAAATCACATCTTTACCCACATACACACACAGGTAATGCAGCCTGACATGCACTTTGATATACTGTGTCACAGACTGTATTGTTGTTGCCCATGGGTCCATGGCAAGCTATGGTGTGTGACCTGCCTTGCACATTGACTTCAATGGAGACTGACGCGGGTGACCAATTCAAAAGACGCATCGGACACCTAGGGTAGGAGTCGCACATATGCCTTGCACGTACGCCTTGCACATTGACTGCAATGGGGACTGACGTGGCTGACCAATTGAAAAGACGCACCGGACACCTAGGGAAGGAGTCGCATACACGCCTTGTACGCATGGGGACTGACGCATGTGACCAATTCGAAAGACGCGTCGGACACCTAGGGGAAGGAGTCGCACGCATGCCTTGCACGCACGCCTTGCACATTGAGTGCAATGGGGACTGACGCGTGTGACCAATTCGAAAGATGCATCGGACACCTAGAGAAGGAGTCGCACACATGCCTTGCACGCACGCCTTGCACATTGACTTCAATGGGGACTGACGCAGGTGACCAATTCGAAAGACGCGTTGGATACCTAGGGAAGGAGTCGCACGCACGCCTTGCACGCACGCCTTGCACATTGATTTCAATGGAGACTGACGCGGGTGACCAATTCGAAAGACGCGTCGGACACCTAGGAAAGGAGTCGCATGCACACCTTGCACGCACACCTTGCACATTGATTGCAATGTGGACTGACACGGATTCGAGCCTTATACGATCCGGGTTCTTGAAAATCCATTGGCTGCCTGCAACAATGTATCAGACTCATTAGTGCAATGCTTTTGAATTTTTCAAACGATGCGGAAGGCGTGCACGAGGTATGCAATGCGATGGATTGGCCAGATTCTTAGGATGCAAACGTGTCGGACCTTTCGCTTTTGACACATGGGACTGAATCTGCCTCTGTAGCACAGATATAAGGCTGTCTGTTCCCCTGGGAGCTCACTTGCCTGCACTACATGCTCAAGATTGACATCTCTGCTACCACTGCTGCTGTCTCTGCATCCTCTGGCTCCAAGAATGGCACATACTGTGGAGAGGGCCCCGGCCTTCACAGAGGAAGAGAACAAGGCCCTGCTGGACAGCCTCCTTCCACAGTACAGCAAGGTGTATGGGAAACCAGGGGAGCAGGTGAGTGTGCACTCCACATCCCTTTTTCATTGTGTATGTTGTCTTACTGGCACTAATGACATTGTGTACACCATTGTCTAGCATGCTCACTGAGTAGTTGTTATCCCCAAAGTGTGTAGGTACCTGTAGTGGACAGGTACTCTGCATGAAAACTGCATTTTCCCACGGTTGTAATACTCAGGCAATGTTTCCATGTCGTAAATGCCGGACAACTGTCAGTCACCATAGTTGCACTACCTGTGTACATCATATGCCCTTGCGAGAAAGACATGTATATCCAACTGTGTGATGCACAAACATGTGGCATGTGTGGTAATGGACTTTTATCCTTGTCATCCTCACAGGTTGATGACCATCAGAAGCAGGAGGTCTGGCTGGCCATTGCCCGGGCTGTTAGTTCTGTGGGGTTCTACAGACGCCACATCCGCAACTGCTAGAAGAGGTGGCAGGAGCTTCGTGGCTGGACTCGGAGGATTTCAAGAGTCCAGCTGAAGCTGTCGCCTCCTCGCAGAAGGGGTGGACAATGGACACTGACCCCCTCACATGCTCCGGATTCTGGCAGTGGTCTTCCCTGACCTGGATGGGCAGTTAAAGGCCAGACAGCAGAAAGAAGGGGGTAAGTGCATGCATTTTCTGTGTACTATGTCTCACATGCTCTTTGCACTCCTTCATCCTGGTTACTCTCCCACAGATCTCCTATCTACTTGTACAGGAGTCATGTGCCCAAATTAGGTCATGGACCATCCTCATCTGATACACAGGTGTGCCCCTTTCAGTCTGTGACTTGTGTAACTTGGGTTGTGTGTCCCTGCTGTTGTCCAAACTTAAGGTTGTAAACAGCATCTGCTACTGGTGCATTGTTTTGTCTTCATGAGTGAGGCTAATGATTTCCATGTGTCTGCACATTGCCAGAAATCAGACATGTACTCTGTGTGGGCAAATGATATGTGTTCCAATTGATGTTTTGGCACACCATATGTGCCAGGGGTATTTACCACACAGCCATGCAGCAGGTATGACAATGTAGGGGCATCAGAAGAATGTACATCATGTGTGTCACACATGCATGAACACATGCCTAGTGTCCAGGGTAATCCCATGTTGCACAGGTTCCTGGACAGGTATGCCTACTCCGGACATGAAGTACACTCTGTTCTTCTACTCCTGTGTGTCAGCCTACATTTAGTGCATTGTGAAATGTGCAATATGGTGTCTGCCTCGGTGTCATTGTGGAGTGGCCTAGCCTCTTAGACTCCTGTGGTGTTGGTCATTTTGGTTTGTGCAGCTAGCTGAGGTGTGCCTAATAGATCATCACAATGGGGTAATACATAGGTATGTAATCACTTGATGTGCATAATGTTGTATTATACATCACAGTGCAGGCAGCCTCAATTCGTTCTCATCATGCTGTGATGTTATCATGTTTACAGATTGGTGCTTGCAGCCACTCAAATGTCGCATTTGTATTACGTGTGATCATCAGATGCCTTAAGATGTGGGTAGAAGTGGGGGTACCTGTGCACTTGACAGCTGCAGGGCTTACATTCCCAAAAATGTTAATGATTGTGACACAGTGCAGACTGTTTATTTTTGGATGCACTGCCCCTGAGACTGAAGCCAGTGATGACTGATTAGCCATACTGGGCCGTTGCATGGTATCCCACTTGCTGATGTGTATCCTGCAGTAATGTCAGTTGTACAGCATGCACTCTATTGTGGCATTGACCACCAATACATGGGCACCTCATGGTGTCTTGTGAATGAAGCATATCCATTTTACTGACAATGATTTTGGCCATCCCTTATCCTGACACATATACTGAGTCAGTGGCAGGAGATGGGATATGTGTGTACTGGCACATTTCAATCACAATTTCTGCAGTTCTGAGATATGTCTATGTCGTGCATGTGCACACATATGAGAAGTGGCATAATACATGCACCAGACAGATAGGTCCAAGGAGGGGTAGGATATGAGGGGCATGGGTGACTGGCAGACTGACAGGTGTCATTTCCCCAAATTATCTGCACTTTTTGCAATATTTTGCAATTGATGCAAAGGCGTGCTCTGTAATGTGCTGTACTGACTGTGATGTGTCAGGTGAAACAGGTGACTGATGTGGATCTGTTTATCCTGATTGTTTGCAGATAGATCTACGGCTACTGGAGGAGACAGCTCCATGGACCAAGAGGAGCCGCAGAGCCAGACTGGGTCCGCTTCAGAGGAGTTGGAGGGACCCAGTGGCACAGAGGGTGAGGGGAGCCACACTGAGGAGGCCTCAGCTATGACCACCTCGGTTGAGGAACACAGCATCTCCAGTGAGGACTCCCTTGTGGAGGCAGGTGTCAGCTGACCCCAGACAACACCTAGCGAGTCTGTCCCTGCCACCACCACCATCTCCACCCTCCCATCTGCTCCCAACCCAGATGTCCGTGGAGGTCCCCGTGTAAGGGAACATGTCTCCTTTGGTCCAGGCACCGCACCCCCTGACCCTGTCTCCCCTGCTGCCCTGAGTGTGGAGTCTGTGGACTTACTGAAGCAACTCCATGTAGGGCAGACAGCAATGCTGAGTGTCCTCCATTCCCACACCACTCTGTTGACTCAACTGGTGTCCTTCATAGAGGGCATCTCATCAAACATGTCTTCCCTACATCGGACCATTCAGTCCATGGCCTCCACACAGACGGCAGCAGTGTCCCTCCTCCAACAGACCCTCACCCCTCCTACTTCTGCCACATCCACAGTCCCCACTACTCTACCTGTCCAATGCACACACACGCCGGCACCGGCACGCACCACAACAGACACAAGCAGCACACAGCCACGCAATTCAAAATCAAAAGCCACAGGCACGCACACTCAGGGGGCTGATGGCACACACACAGGGTATGGGTCACAGACGCACAAACAGGCATCCACAAGCACTCTGCAGACCTCAGATGCCTCTCCCTCCAAAACCCCTTCCCCTGCCTCACCTGCAACCCCCCCTTCCCAGCAGCTCTTCCTCTGTGACCTTGGCCTCTTTCCCACCGATCCATCTGCTCCGACACACAAGGGGAAGAGGAAGTAACCACGCACAGGGGGGAGTTCTCCTGCCACAGAGACACCCTCCCCCAGGCGCATGGTCTATGAGGCCCCCATCCGCAAGTCCCACCAGAGCAGGAAGAGCAAGACCCCCCCACAATCCCACAGCTCTAAGTCACAGTCTCCGTCCTGCAGCCCCAAGGCCACCACTCCACAGGTCCCCCCGCCAAACCCTGCCCTGGTTGCCCCAAACACCGATACCGCATCCCCAAAATGCTTAGGCCCTCCCACACTACCACATGCACTTCTACCCCCACCTCACATGCTCAGCCTGTTCCTGCCACTGATGTGGAGACCGTGTCCCCCCTCTGTCCTGCCCACCTCACCTGACCCCCATGACACTCCTTTGGAGTTTGTCACTGCAGTGAAGACCCCATCCCAACCATCTGACCCGTCCACTGCAGTGGTGCCGGTAACAACCTCGTTTGACTTGAGCCCTGCAGTGGTGACAGCACCCACCACATTGGACTTGGTCCCTCCCATGGTGACGGCACCCACTGTGTCAGACACCTCCACTGCAGTTGCCAGTGACACTCCTGCACCCACCAGCCCTCCCCTGCCCCATTCTGCTGTCCCCTGATCCTGTCCCTGCGGTGCCTGGCCTGCCCCTGTGTATGGCCCTCCAAGGGAAGATGTCCCCTGCCTGTAGCAGTGCAGGCAAGCAATGGGTGACAACTTGTCACATCTCACCCTGGGAGGACTCCTGAAATGGACTGGCCATTGACCTTTTGACATTGTGGACTAAACAGTTTCAAAGAGTTATGTGCCCAATAAAGCCAATTGTTGTTATCCAGTGTTGTTGCAGCAAATGTACATGAGGTTGCTGATGAGTGTCATAGACTTGCTGTTGTACAGGTGTTTTAAAGGTATAACAGAATTATTTGTTGATGTGATGTACTCCATATAGTTCATGGAATATGTGTACTTTTCTGATATGTATCCATGACATCCTTAGCTGCAATTTCAGGGTGTAATGATGGCAAATTGTTGTGACCAGGATTTTCTCTTTGGGTTTGCTACTTTTGCATACACTGTTGCACATATGTTGTGCTTACATTTGGGCACATAGTAAGATTCCCTGACTCAGACCATCTCCACTGGACAGGCATGTTTGTGCATCCATGTTACACAAGTCATCTGTTTCATCAGTCAAACTTGCTCTACATGTGTATTGCATATGTGCAGATGACTGAAGGAAGACTCCCGTACACAGGCTGCAGCGACCAGAGCTTTTATTGTGTTGTAATTGTTGGCTCACTGGGCAAGTGTTGTGCTGGCATGACAGAAGCCTGCACAGACAACGTTTGGCACAGCTGACCTTCCCCAGGAGTGGAGTCCCCTCATGGCATTGTGTCATTCCGTGATATTGCCTGGGCACATGGTGTGTGTTGTGTGAGCATGTCTGTGTGTGTTCACTTCCCTTTTTTGGACGCAGCCTGTGTTCCAGACAGATGTACCTGTTTTGTGGACTTGCTGAGTTGGCCTGTGTTCATCCAACATCTTTGCCCTGCCTTTTCTGGGATGTAGGTGCATGACAAACTACTGGTCATTAGGGTGTAATTCCTGGCTGTTTCAGTTGTAAATTCTAGGGATGTTGTCAAACGCACGTGGGACACATTCTGGATTCCCATTGGCACTTATGTGTTACCAACATCATGTTGTTTTCCCTATGTGGTATCTGTCAGTGAGAGGCTCACTTGTATGTGTGTGTGACTACTCCCTATCATCAGGGTCATTGCTGCTATGTTGGAAGGTGTCGACATTTGTTCGTTGTGGCTCTCCTTTGGTTCTACATTGGTGTAGGTGTGTGGCAGGGTTCCGAATGAATTGTGTAGTTTTCATGTTATGCCCATGTGCCGCATGCCGTGCAGTGTGGCAGACCTTCACAGGTGTTGTTGACAGGCCATGTGTGAGGATTTGTGGGTAACTTAGATCCCCCCACCACCCCTGGGATTGCCATGTGTGCCTGAGCAATATCACCAGTCCTAGCTGATGCACATTGTTGCAGATCAAGGTGTGTGGTGTTGAGGCTGGCCAAATGGGAGTTGTTTCATGTCTAGGCCCCTACCTACTTTTTGCCCATTGTTTGCAGGCCATGGCCAGTGATTTGTGTTTATGAAATTGTGATGTGAGTTTGTTGTTCAGGACACATGACCCAGGACACACATCTGACTGTGCTCTGCAGTATGGGGAAAACCTACCATTATCATCACAGTGGGATTGGCGTACAAGCTAATGTCACCACAAATTAGGGTACTAGAGGGTGGTGTTGTGTTGGGTCTGTCTCTTGCTGTGTTGGTTGCTGTTCCACCCAGCTTGTGTCACACGAATCCTTTGTGATCCCACTCATCTGACAATGCCTGCTTGCCCTCAAATGTGTGCCCAGTTAATGAGTTACTTTTGAATGGCACTGTGTACACGTGTGTCATTGTAGTTCAGCCCACTGTCATGTGTTGTGTACTAGCCTGGGGACACTGAGACACACACACGTGTTGTGTACGATATGCAGTGTGGGGCTGACTGTATGTGTTTGTGCATCAGCACCTCTGCATTGGGATGGCTTTAGCGTTACATTAGGTGGATGTTGTTTGGGGGTTTGTCCCTAGTGTCCATGTATCTTGTAGCTCCTCATCCTGCACATTGATCATGTTTGGTATGTCCCATTGCTGCCATGGTATTTGACTTTGTCACCTAACATCGACAGTCTCCACAGGATACTGCAGTTTGTGTGTCTATCGTAGAGATATATGTGTATGCATCATGATGCTTACTTTTCACATAGTCTAATTGGACACGGTCGGCATTGTCAGGGGTCATGGCCAATGCTTGTCTGCGCATGGCATGTAGGACTTTCCTGAGCCCTGGCATCACAAAATTGATGCCTCTGCCACAGACACCGGTCTGGCCTCCTGCTACTGACCGAAACTCCGGCAGGGGAGGCCTGGACAATAGGTTTCCTGTCGAAGGGAGGTGTAACTACCTCCCCAGACATGCAGATGTGTATTGGGGCTGGGCGGGAGCACTCTCTGGTGCTTTGAAGTCCTGCACTGGGGACACGTTTGCTGTCCCTGTGCATAGTCCAGTTAAAACCGGTTGCAGGGGCTACCTGCCCCTGCTCGGGCGTGAAACTGGACAAATGAAATGGGTGTAACCACCCCTCTTTCCAGGCCCACCCGTAGGTGGGGCCTTAGAGTTAGTCCATCCCCTAAACTTACTATAAGTATAGGAATCCAGTCCCTAGGACTTTAGATTACCCTGGACGAAACTCTGCAACATATATCCTGGACCTTCGATGTTCTATCCTGACTAGAAGCCTGAAGAAATCTCCCTTGGGGTCAAGGAGTGACTCCCCTGCTTGGCAGGCACCAAAGAAGCAACTGACTGGTCTGCATCGCTGAAGCTCCCGCCGGACGCGGAGAGGAGAGTGGAGAGAGAGACTGCTGAAGTATGAGCAAGACAAGTTCAACTTCAGAAAGCAGCAGATGGCCTTAGATAGGGAAGCCCTAGAGCTCTACAGAGCTAGTAAAAAGGAGGGACTAGAGTCTCTTGGTGGCAGCAATTTCCCTAGAGATAGGGAGAGGTCTTATGACCATAGAAACCTAAGTAAGATTGTCCCTCCCTGTGATAAGGTGGCCTGATATATGCTGTCCACTAGTTCTAGTGGGCACCTTGTATCAGTCCAAACAACCCCTTATGGTGAATGATTAAAGACAACCTTTATTGAAAGCTATCCTAGTGGCAGCTATGGAGAGCAGCCTCCAGGCTAAGTCTTCAAGGAATGTAAAGCAGCTTGTTTTACCAGTCTATAATCTCTTGAATGATCAAATGAAAGACAACCACACCAGGTATATATTAAAAATATATGTATTTAAGATAGAAAACACCCCTCTAGTCTCTTTATGAGACTGGAGTTCGAAGTACTTTGTTTACAAGTTAGCAATTATCAGTAATAGCACAAATACACGTTTGGGCCCAAGGGGCGTACCAAACCTTATACCAAAAAAGTGTTATAAGAACTACGACTGGAATAGACACAAGGCCTAGAGCCTGTAGAATCGCTGGGACCCCAATGAACCACCCAAGGTAGTGACACAGGGGACCCACGGGGACTGTATGCAGTGTGTAAACACAACCGCGGGTTCCCGTTAGCTTCTATGGGCAATGTCGCGGTTGGAAATTTAAAGATTAGGAACACTTAGAATCGAGACAGGACCAAACCCTTTTGGACTTAAGAAGTTCTAGGGCTAGCCCCCACGGGAGCACCGGAGTACTCGAATTACCTCACAGAGGGAAGCCGGGTGCATAGGTGTCTTTTGGTGTCGGGTCGCGTCATCGATTTCAATAGGAGCCTACAAAGAACGGCTGCTGCCGTCAGGAGGAGAAGTGTCCAAAGAGATCCAAGCCTGGATCTAGGATGGAAGGAACCTGAAAGCAGAGGGGATAGAGTCTGGGTCACTAGTCAGTGACCAAGGGCAGGATGGACCAATGCCCACAGATGTCAGGTGCTTCAGGTGAGTTGATGGGTGTCTTGACGCTTCAGCCACGAGGTCCAGGAGGCGTCGACGGAGTCCATGAGCTGGATTTGAGCTGTCCCATGAAGTCTGTCGAGTGCCACGGTATCGGCGACCAGAATGGGCCCAACAAGCCTTGGCAACAGCACGTCACTGGAATTCAGAGAAAGGACTTCAGTTCAGACCAGGAAGGTCTGAGGGACTCACCCAGCGAGGGTAAGTCAGGGCATGTCTCGAGCAACCAGGAACGCCCAATCAGAAAAGGAGTTGCATTCGTGGGGACCTGCTAGCCAAAGGACTAGTGATCGCGAAGGAACCTCGAGCATTCGCACTTGGAGCTGGCCCACGGGTCACTCGTCGAGTGGAAGCCAACATTTTTCAGTGCAAGAGGTGCTCAAGGCTGGGGCTACTAGGAGCCCAATGCAATCAAAAAATCGAAAAATGGCCAGGAGGAAAAAATATATATGAAAATGTTACTGTTCAATAGAAGACTGAATATTCCTCTATTAGTAGTGCATAGTCCTATTATTCATTAAAATACATTTCAACAAAGGAAACAATCACATACCAAAGAACAAATGATTACATAATTTAATTAACGTAATCCAGATTCACTTCATCATAACTTTGGGACTTCTCTCAATAAACCTAATACATCTATATACACACACATACAACACTTATATACAACTGGCAAAAAAATTAATAATAATGACAATAGTATTAGGTTCCTTCCACCCAAATCGACGAAAAAGGAGTGTTCACCTATTCCCTATAAGTAATACACTTAGAGGTAGTCTTATTCGCACAATTGGCTCTAAATGTCTACAGAACCTTAATCACAAAATTGTGCATAGAGTCTTTTTAAAGTAAATCAAACAGTATCTCATCAGACTCCTCTTATCAAAATCTGTCTACTAGGAGCCCAAAGCACATCTTTGAGGAGGACCAGGAAAATAGTGTTGCTGCAAAAGTTCACGGTGTCCAGGGGTCATGGTTTCACATCACCCACGATAGCCACGGGCCTCATATTTGCTGGGGACTCAGTGTAGCCTCGGGGAAGTCTAGAAATCTACCTCTGGTAATGCAAAGACTTCGGCGTCCGGCGGGGGCTTCAGCGATGCAGACCGGTCAGTTGCTTCTTTGGTGCCTGCCAAGCAGGGGAGTCACTCCTTGACCCCAAGGGAGATTTCTTCAGTCTTCAAGTCAGGATAGAACGTCGAAAGTCCAGGATATATGTTGCAGAGTTTCATCCAGGGTAATCTAAAGTCCTAGGGACTGGATTCCTATACTTATAGTAAGTTTAGGGGATGGTCTAACTCTAAGGCCCCACCTATGGGTCAACCTGGAAAGAGGGGTGGTTACACCCATTTCCTTTGTCTAGTTTCGCACCAGAGCAGGGGCAGGTAGCCCCTGCAACCGGTTTGAAGTGGACTATGCACAGGGATAGCAAACGTGCCCCCAGTGCAGGAATTCAAAGCACCAGAGAGTGCCCCCGCCCAGCCCCAATACACATCTGCCTGTCTGGGGACCTCCCTTCGACAGGAAACCTATTGTTCACGCCGCCCCTGCCGGAGTTTCGGTCAGCAGCCGGAGGCCAGACCCGTGTCTGTGGGAGAGGCATCCATCTCTCACTCTAGAAGGGTGGAATGCTTCCCCCGCCGCCAGAACTGGCGGGGGGGGGGGTAGTATTCCAAAGCGTTTGACACCAAACACGACATGTTTTGATGCAGCCGTCCCAAAGCTAGCATTTACCACGAGGTTATAATGCACTTAAGAGTATATGGTATGGCTGTATCACAGAACAGCCATAAGGAAGTTTTTCCGAAAGCTGCAGAGGGGCTCAGCTCATGCTTGGGCACCCTCTCACATAAAACCAAGCACTCTTCCTTCAGGATTGTCAAGGCCTGCCATAGGAGTGGCGTATAGGTTTATATGTGTCTGTATAATGGTAGTGATATAGGTAGCCTATACCACAGTAAGGATTGCAAGCACACCCTTACCCTGGCTGCAGTAGCAGACCTGTGGTGCCATTTTGGAGTGCTTCCCAGGGGTGGCATAATACATGCTTCAGCCCCTGATAGGCCTCTGAGGTACCTATGCCCTAGGTATATAGTATACCATATACTAGGGGCTTATAAGGCACTGCAGAATCCAATTAGTTATGTACCTAATGTACATGCAAACCATTGTAGAGAGGAAGCAGCTAGGCTCTGGTCCTGATTATGTCCTGAAAAACAGTGAAACACCAGCAAAAAGTGGGTATACCCATGTGAAGCAGATCCTACTCTCCTACACTCCCTACCAGAGTAGGGATGAAATCCACAAATGGATAACTGCCTTGGAGAGGGCCTGTAAAGTACAGAAGGTCCCTCAAGGTCAGTGGGCAGCAATCTTATGGCTCTCCTTTGCAGACAAAGGTAGAGACAAGCTCCTCACTGTAAGAGAAGAGGATGCTGATGATTACAAAGTCTTGAAAGGCCCACTACTAGATGGGTTTGGCCTAACCACTGAACAATACAGGTTAGAGTTCAGAGACACCCAAAAAGTAGAAAACCAAGACTGGGTTGACTTTGTTGACTGTGCTGCTAAGGCTCTGGAAGGTTGGTTATTGGGCAGTAAAGAGTGTGACTTCAAAGGATTTTACAATCTGATAATGACGGAGCAGATTCTTAATAACAGTCAAAATCAGCTGTTGCACCAGTACCTGGTAGACTCTGATCTGACCTCTCCCCAAGAATTGGGAAAGAAGGCAGACAAATGGGTGATAACCAGGGTGAGGCAGAAGGTACAGAACCAAGTTGGTGACCCAAAGAAGCAAGATTCCAAAAACTCTGACAAGGGTGGGGACAAGGGTAAGACCAGAAGTCTTCTCAAAGGCCCCAAAAATCTTCTTCAGGTGGGGATTCACAGGCTAACAAAGGGAAAGGCCAAAAGAAACCTTGGTGCAAAATCTGTAAACAGAAAACTCACTGGACCAGTGACTGCACCAAGGCCAAAGAAAATACTCCAGCCACCACCAATGCCCCTAAGGCACCTGCTCCCCCTAGTGCAGTTACAATTGGTGGTGGGAATACACAGAATAAGGGTGTAGTAGGGTTGACCCTGGGTTCTGAGATGGACTCTGGCCTAGTCAGAGTACCAACTCAGGCTGTGCTTGTCAGTCATGGGGCATGGATATGTCCCCCTTTGTGAGTCCCAGTAACTGGGGCAAATACAGACAGCAGTCTTTAATTAATGGAGTAGAAGCTTGGGCATTCAGGGACACAGGAGCAAGTGTCACAATGGTGACAAAAGACCTTGTGGATCCTGGGCAGATTATACTTGGTGAAATGTGCCAAGTGACCAAAGCTAGCAATGTCACAACAGACCATTCTCTGGCAGTTGTTAACTTCTCCTGGCGAGGGGTAACTGGTCTTAAGAAGGTTGTGCTAAGTGCAGACCTACCAGTACAGTGCTTGCTTGGCAATGATCTAGAGACTTCAGCTTGGGCTGAAGTGGAGCTCAGGACACATGCAGAAATGTTAGGGATCCCTGCACATGTCTTTGCTGTGACTAGGTCACAGGCTAAAATGTCTAAAACTGGACAGGCCCTGGATTCTGGAATAATGGACCAGGTGCCTCACAAGAGGAGGAGCAGTAGGGTTAAAGCAGAGCCTTCCCACCTGAGTCAGAATGCTGATCAGTCTCCTCAGGGACATGATCTTGAGCCTGAAGAAGGAACTATCCCAATAGAGCTTGAACCTGACCAGGTTGAGTTCTTGGGGATAGGGGGCCCGTCCAGGTCTGAGCTGAGCCAGGAGCAGAAAACCTGCCCCTCTCTTGAGCCCCTCAGAAAGCAAGCTGCTGATGAGGCTGCTGGGAATGCTAGTGTCACCCATAAAGTTTATTGGGATGATGGACTCCTTTACTCAGAGAGTTGAGACCCAAAGCCTGGTGCATCCAGGAGGTTGGTTATACATCTGAAGTTTAGGGGTTTCCTATTGACACTAGCCCATAATATTCCCCTAGCAGGACACCTAGGCCAGAACAAGACTTGGGACAGAATTGTCCCTCACTTTCACTGGCCCCACATGTCTGAAGACACAAAATAGATTTGTCGCTCCTGTGTAACCTGCCAAGCCAGTGGCAAAGCAGGTGGCACTTCAAAGGCCACCCTCCTACCACTACCTGTGGTGGGGGTGCCCTTTCAAAGGGTAGGGATTGACATTGTTGGTCCCATGGATCCCCAAACAGCATCTGGGCACAGATTTATACTACTGGTAGTGGATCATTACACCAGGTATACAGAAGCAATTCCCCTCAGGACCACTACAGCTCCTGTAGTGGCAAGAGCTCTCTTGAGTGTGTTCTCAAGAGTAGGCTGCCCTAAGGAGGTAGTATTTGATAGGGATGAAAACTTCATGTCTAGTTACTTGACTGCTATGTGGAAGGAGTGTGGAGTGAACTACAAGTTCACCACAACCTATCACCCACAATGCAATGGTTTAGTTGAGAGATTCAACAAAACCTTAAAGGGCATGATCCCAGAGAAGCTTAGGCGAAAATGGGACCTGCTCTTGCCCTGCCTTTTATTTGCATAGAGGGAAGTGCCTCAAAAGGGGGTTGGCTACAGCCCATTTGAACTTTTGTTTGGACACCCTGTCAGGGGTCCATTAACCCTGGGTGTAGTTCCACGCAAAGTGCAGTTCGCACTACGCGAGCTACGCGTAGCACTTCGCGAATTGCGTAGTACCTTGTTCGCACTGTGCAGATGTCGTTTTCAATGATTGCACAGTGCGGACAAGCAACCGGCACTGTGCAATCATTGAAAATGGCATCTTGCACAGTGCGAGCTGTAGTTTTCTGCTGCTCGAGTAGATTTTTACTCGAGCGGCAGCTTTCTCAACGCGAACTGGTAGTTTCTCATCACGAGTGGTCGCGAGCATACGCGA
Organism: Triturus cristatus; assembly: GCF_964204655.1. NCBI lineage: Eukaryota > Metazoa > Chordata > Amphibia > Caudata > Salamandridae > Triturus > Triturus cristatus. The sequence goes on from NC_140582.1 coordinate 560,236,907, forward strand.
CCACTCGCAATGAGAAACCTGACCTCCTCGCGTTGGGAGTCTCGCCGGGAGGTTTATTTTCCATGCTCGCGATCGCCAACTTGATGTTGCTGATCGCGAACAAGGAAAAAGTCTCGCTGGGATGTCATTTTGCTTGCTCGCAGTCGCCAACTTGACGTTGAGGACCGCGAGCAAGCAAAAAATGACCGCAGCACTACGCAACACTACGCTACGCGTGTTCGCACTGTGCTGCGTGCAATTCGCGCAGTGCGAAGTAGCGCGAACTTCGCAAACTACGCGAGCGTAGCGTAGTGCTTTTCCCAGGCTTAGGGTCCATTGTGTTTGGTGAAGGAAGGATGGGAGTTACCTCTCAAGCCCCCAAAGCAAGACATAGTGGACTATGTACTTGGTCTCCGCTCCAGGATGGCTGAGTACATGAAAAAGGCAAACAAAAAACTTGAGGCTAGCCAGGAACTTCAAAAAGCCTGGCATGAACAAAAGACTGTACTGACTGTTTACCTGCCAGGACAGAAAATGTGGGTGTTGGAGCCTGTGGCCCCAGCAGCTCTCCAGGACAAGTGGAGTGGACCCCACACTATTGTTGAACAGAAAGGGGAGGTTACCTACTTGGTAGACCTTGGAACCCCTAGGAGTCCCCACAGGGTACTCCATGTCAACAGACTGAAACCATATGTTGACAGGGCAGACATGGGCTTGCTCATGGCTACTGCTGAAGGACAGGAGGAAGAGAGTGACCCACTCCCTGACCTGCTTTCTCAGAACCCTGATGATTGGTCAGTTAATGGTGTAGCCTTGGCAGGCAGCCTCACTTCCCAGCAACAAACTGACTGCAGAAACCTTCTCAGCCAGTTTAGGCATATGTTTTATCTGACTCCAAGTCAGACCACCTGGTGCACTCATGAAGTGGACACTGGGGACAGTCTACCTGTGAAGAATAAGATCTACAGGCAACCTGACCATGTCAGGTACTGTATAAGGACAGAAGTCCAAAAGATGTTGGATCTGGGTGTGATTGAACCCTCAGTTAGCCCTTGGACTAGCCCAGTACCTAAACCTCACACCAGTGGTGGAAAAAGAGAGATGAGGTTTTGTGTAGACTACAGGGGTCTCAATGCAGTCACTAGGACTGATGCCCATACCATCCCCAGGGCAGATGAGCTAATAGATACTTTAGCCTCAGCCAAGTTTCTAAGCACATTTGACCTAACAGCTGGCTACTGGCAGATCAGACTAGCTGATGATGCAAAGCCAAACACAGCATTTTCTACCCCTAGTGGGCACTATCAATTTGTGGTAATGCCCTTTGCTTTGAAGAATGCACCTGCCACTTTCCAAAGGTTGGTGAATCAAGTCCTTAAAGGCCTGGAAGACTTTAGTGCAGCATACATAGATGATATTGCTGTCTTTAGCTCTACCTGGGAGGATCACCTGGTCCACCTGAGGAATGTTTTGGAGGCCCTGCAAAGGGCAGGCCTCACTTTCAAGGCTACTAAGTGCCAGATAGGGCAGAGTCAGGTTGTATACCTGGGCCACCTTGTAGGTGGAGGCCAGGTTCAACCATTGCAGAGCAAAATCCAAACCATAATGGAATGGATTGCTCCAACTACCCAGACTCAGGTGAGAGCCTTCTTAGGCCTGACTGGGTAATATAGGAGATTTGTCAAAGGGTATGGATCAATAGTGACACCCTTGAATGACTTAACTTCTAAAAAATGCCCAAAACGTTTCAGTGGACAGCTAGCTGTTAAAAGGCATTTGATGACCTGAAGCAGGCCATGTGCACTGCTCCCATTCTGCAGAGTCCTGACTACTCCAAGAAGTTCATTGTCCAAACAGATGCATCTGAATTGGGGGTAGGGGCTGTACTGTCAAAATTGAATGATGAAGGTCAGGATCAGCCAGTAGCTTTCATAAGCAGAAGGCTGACCCCTAGAGAGAAACGTTGGTCAGCCATTGAGAGGGAGGCCTTTGCTGTGGTTTGGGCTCTGAAGAAGTTGAGGCCATAGTTGTTTGGTACTCACTTCCTTGTTCAGACAGACCATAAGCCCCTCTTATGACTAAAACAAATGAAGGGTGAAAACCCCATACTGCTTAGGTAGTCCATTTCCCTACAGGGGATGGACTTTACAGTGGAACATAGACCTGGGAGTAACCATGCCAATGCAGATGAACTCTCTAGGTATTTCCACTTAGAACATGAAGACTCAACTGGTCAAGGTTAATTTAATGTCCCTGCTGTTGGGGGAAGGGGGTTTGTAGGAGAGTAGGATCTGCTTCACATGGGTACCCCCACTTTTTGCTGGTGTTTCACTGTTTTTCGACCTTAGTCTGGCTGTGGCCCTGCCAATCATGCCCACAGCCCAGCTGCTTCCTCTCTAAAATGGTTTGCATGTACATTAGGTACATATCTGATTGGATTCTGGAGTGCCTTTTAAGCCCCTAGTATATGGTATACTATGTACCTAGGGCATAGGTACCTCAGAGGCCTACCAGGGGCTGAAGCATGTATTATGCCACCCCTGGGAAGCACTCCAAAATGGCACCACAGGTCTGCTACTGCAGCCAGGGTAAGGGTGTGCTTGCACCCCTTACAGTGGTATAGGCTACCTATACCCACATATATACAGACACATATAAACCTATAAGACACTCCTATGTCAGGCCTTGACAATCCTGAGGGCAGAGTGCTTGGTTTTGTGTGAGAGGGTACCCAAGCATGATCTGAGCCCCTATGCAGCTTTCAGAAATACTTCCTTATAGCAGATCTGTGATACAGCCATACCATATACTCCTAAGTGCCTTATAACCTTGCGGTAAATGCTAATTTGGGGATGGCTGCATCAAAACATGTCGTGTTTGGTGTAAAACGCTTTGGAATACTACCCTTCTCCGCCAATTCTGGTGGCGGGGGTAGCATTCCACCCTTCTAGAGAGAGAGATACGGTAGGACTTTCCTGAGCCATTGCATCACAAAATGGATGCCTCTGCCACAGACACGGGTCTGGCCTCCTGCTGCTGACCGAAACTCCGGCAGGGGAGGTCTGGGCATAGGTTTCCTGTCGAAGGGAGGTGTAACCACCTCCCCAGACAGGCAGATGTGTATTGGGGCTGGGCAGGAGCACTCTCTGGTGCTTTGAAGTCCTGCACTGGGGGCACGTTTGCTGTCCCTGTGCATAGTCCAGTTCAAACCGGTTGCAGGGGATACCTGCCCCTGCTCTGGCACAAAACTGGACAAAGGAAATGGGTGTAACCACCCCTCTTTCCAAGCCCACCCATAGTTGGGGTCTTAGAGTTAGTCCATCCCCTAAACTTGGTATAAGTATAGGAATCCAGTCCCTAGGACTTTAGATTACCCTGGACAAAACTCTGCAACATATATCCTGGTCCTTCGGCATTCTATCCTGACTAGAAGACTGAAGAAATCTCCCTTGGGGTCAAGGAGTGACTCCCCTGCTTGGCAGGCACCAAAGAAGCAACTGACCAGTCTGCATCGCTGAAGCTCCCGCCGGACGCTGAAGTCTTTGCATCACCAGAGGTAGATTTCAAGAACTTCCCTGAGGCTACCCTGTGTCCCCAGCAAAGCTGAGGCCCGTGGCTATCGTGGGTGATGTGGAACTGTGAAACCTGGACAACATGGACCTCTGCAGCAACACTATCTTCTTGGTCCTCCTTGAAGTTGTGCTTTGGGCTCTGAGTAGCCCCAGCCTTGAGCACCCCTTGCACCGAAGATTGTTGGCCTCCACTCCACGAGTGATCCATGGGCCAGCTTCAAGTGCGACCGCTTGAGGCTCCTTCGCAATCACTATCCCGTTGGCTAGCAGGTCCCCACGAAGGCAACTCCTCTTCTACTTGGGCTTTCCTGGTTGCTCCAGATGTGCCCTGACTTACCCTTGCTGGGTGAGTCCCTCAGATCTTGCTGGTCTGCACCGCAGTCCTTTCTCTGAATTCTCGTGACTTGCCGTTGCCAAGGCTTCTTGGGTCCATTCTGGTCGCCGACACTGCAGCACTCGACAAACTTCGTGGGACAGCTCGAATCCAGCTCATGGACTTCGTCGACGCCTCCTGGACCTCGTGGCTGAAGAGTCAAGACACCCATCAACTCACCTGAAGCACCCGACATCTGTGGGATTGGTCCATCCTGCCCTTGGTCACTGGCTAGTGACCCAGACTCTGTCCCCTCTGCTTTCAGGTTCCTTCCATCCTAGATCCAGGCTTAGATCTCTTTGGACACTTCTCCTCTTCACAGCAGCAGCAGTTCTTTGCAGGCTTCCACTGAAATCGACGACGCGACCCGACACCAAAAGACACCCATGCACCCGGCTTCCCTGGGTGAGGTAACTCGAGTACTCCGGTGCTCCCATAGGTGCTAGCCCTAGAACTTCTTAAGTTCAAAAGGGTTTGGTCCTGACTCGATTCTAAGTGTCCCTAATCTTTAAATTTCCAACCGCGACATTGCCCATAGAAGCTAACGGGAACCCGCGGTTGTGTTTACACACTGCATACCGTCCCCGTGGGTCCCCTGTGTCACTACCTTGGGTGGTTCCTAGGAGTCCCAGCGATTCTACAGGCTCTAAGCCTTGTGTCTATTTCAGTCGTGGTTCTTATACCACTTTTTTGGTATATGGTTTGGTACGCCCCTAGGGCCCAAACGTGTATTTGTGCTATTACTGATAATTGCTAACTTTTAAACAAAGTACTTCGAACTCCAGTCTCATAAAGAGACTAGAGGGGTGTGTTCTATCTTAAATACCTATATTTGTACTATATACCAGGTGTGGTTGTCTTTCATTTGATCATTCAAGAGATTATAGACTGGTAAAACAAGCTGCTTTACATTCCTTCAAGACTTAGCCTGAAGGCTGCTCTCCATAGCTACCACTAGGATAGCTTTCAATAAAGGTTGTCTTTAACCATTCACCATAAGGGGTTGTTTGGAATGATACAAGGTGCCCACTAGAACTAGTGGACAGCATATATCAGGCCACCTTCTCACACTTTCCACTTTTAAACCTACCTCAGTGGAGGAACTATGCCCGTTATTGACAGCTGTTAAATAAGGGTCCTCTGTGGGCCTTGCTTCCCCAGCTATACTGGAACGAAGGTGATCGAGGGATGGCCGCAATACTACCTGTGCTCTGTCAGCTACTAATAGCTTTTTTGAGATGGGCCAGATCCCTCAGTGCTGGAAACATGCCACCATAGTCTCACTTCTTCAGAAACCATTATTAGATCCTACTCAACCTGAAAACTTAAGTCTCATTTCATTGCTCCCTTTATTCTCGAAAGTTGCAGAGAATTGTATATACTTTCAACTTCCGACTTTCATACCCACGGGAAAAGAACTCGTTCACAGGACCCAGTTGGGCCTTCACCCTCTTTCTAGTACAGAGTCTACATTGTTGTTTCCTCTGACTGTCAGGCTGTTGACAGAGGTGAAACTGCTGCAATCATCCTAATGTTGGGCCTTAGTGCAACATTCAACACCGTCTCCCACAGCCTTTAACTGGAACGACTGTGGAGTCGCGGTGTCGGTCATAAGCCTCTTCAGTTGTTTGCCTCTTTTTTACAGAATTGTACCTTTCATGTGGCATCATGTACGGTTTATCCGCTGAAGCAGGGGTTGCCTAAGGGCTCTTCTTTGAGCCCTACTTAATTCAATCTTTACCTATGCTCCCTGGCTGATCTCATCGAGCGTTACCATTTTAGCACTGTATTTTACTCTGATGATACACAATTTATTATTACTCTATCTCGGGGTGTAGCCAATATTGCGGCTCTCCTGAGGTCATGTCTGTCTGAAGTGGCTGAGTGGATGGATCTCAGTTGCCTAAAGCTGAATGCTGGGAGAACTGATGTCCTTTTCATTGGTAAGCAGCATTCGATTTGGTCCTCTGCTTGGTGGGCAGATGCGCTGGGGCTTTTGCTGGGCCCCAAGCCAAAAGTAAAGAATCTAGGCATCTGGTTCAATGCAAAGTTATCATTCAATAGCCAGATCATGATTCTACCAAGGAAGTGTTTTGGGATCGTAAAACCCCCAAAAAAGATCCTAAGACTTCCCCCCTCTATGTCTACAGGCCCTGTTCTTGCTAAGCTGCACTGGATGCCAGTGAGAAAAAAATCACTCTTTTAAAGCCAAGTGTTACGGCTAAAGAAATTTTAACAACAAAGGCCCACGCTATCTGCACTCTCTTGTTAAACCTTATGCCCCTAGAAGAACCTAAGATCCGCAAGAGCTCTCCAAACCTGTATTCCTGTGGTAAAAAGAGCATGAATTGGGAGTTGCTCTTTCAACATTTTAGCACCTAAGATGTAGAATTCTTTCTCCTGTTCCTTTCTCTCAGACAGGAAACAACTGAATCATCCTTCCGAGAACAAAAAAGCGTGGTTGTTCAGATCGATTTGATTGAGGCAGCTGGTCAGTCTTTGAATCTGTGTGTGGGAGTGAAACACTCACACCGGAGACACTTCGTTGAAGTAACCAGGTGCTTTATAAATACCTTTATTATTATTGTTATTATTATTATTATTATTATTATTGTCTTTCTTCTTAAAAAAGTTCCTCTAAAGGCTTGTGATCTGACCAGACCGTAAAGTTGGTACCCCAAATCAAATTCCTTAACTTCTTTAAAGTCCAGAATATTGCAAATGCTTCTTTTTCAATAACCAAGAAGTTAACTTCTGAACCTCACAAACATCTAGAAGCACAAGTATTCAGACACTCTAAAGCATCTCTTCTTTTTAAAAGCACCACTCCCAGACCTTTACAACCAACTTTTGTGACAAACATGGTCTCCTTTCTGGAACAAATGCCTGTAAATATGGGGAATTTCTTAATTCCATTTTAAGAGTTTCAAACTCTTCTTGACACATCTTACCCCACTTAAATTCCAATTTTTTTCCTACCAGAGACTGCAACAGTGTATATGTATCTGCATAGTTCTTGACAAATTTGTCATAAGTTTCAGCCATGCTGAGGAATTTAATTACTTCCTCCTATGAACAGGGCTCTTTTAAACCTACAATAGTCTTGATTAAATCTTCCTTTGCCATACCAACGTGTCCTGAGCTATTATGATCAATGTATTTAATCTCACACACACCACAATAGCACTTACCCCTTTATAGTGTCGAGCCAGCCTCTAGAAACCTTCTCCAAACCACACGTACTAATTCATTATGTTTTTTCTCAGTATTTCCATAAATCAGTACATCCTCCTGATAGCATTTCACACCACTTACCCCTTTCAGCACCTTCACCATCACACGTTGAAATACTGAAGTCACAGAAACAAGCCCAAAGGGTAACCCCTTAAATTTAAATGCCCTCGTGGGTGTTATAACTGCAGTTATTTCTTGTGACCCAAAATTTAACTCCACCAAGTGACATGCTGTTGTCAAATATAATGCTGAAAAATATTTTGCAACAGCCAGAGTAGATATCATTCCATCTATGTTAGTTAAAGGAAAATTAATCTACAACAATCGCTCTATTGAGTGCTCTTATATCCACACACAACCTAATTTCCCCACTTGGCTTCTGGCAATGACAATAGGGGCTAACCACTTCATGTCTTCTACAGGCTCAATGACAATGTGGAATTCACACTTCTGCGCTCTGGTTATCACCACTCTGTTCACTTACAATTAAAGTGCGCGGGTTGCAAGCAAAATGTCAAGACATTTATTATGTTAGCAGGAACAATGTACAACTCCGCACTCAGAATGCGTGTGTAGACTGGACAAAGATCAACACTTTGTCTGCGATATTTATACAAAACTCAAAGCAGCGCTTACGTGACTTCATACAAAATTGCTTAATAGTGGGAATTCCCTCTGCCAGCATGAGGCCAGTTCAAAAATTTGAATCTTACAAGATAAGAGTTCAGTATCAGTGATAAGACCTTCCAGTTCTGTGGTTTATCAGCTACATGTCATAAACAGATAAGTAGATTAAGGTTCATCGATCATCTTCCAGCGTGTTAGAGAGAGTTGCATTAATGAACAGAGTTACCTGCTGACATCACCTTCTGAAGTGAAAAATGTCAAGTTGCCTTGAGTCGAATAACATTTAGGCCAAATATCAGAATTAATGTTCTTTTAGTTGACTCTTTAATCCATTTCCTAAAGTTAATATTCACAACCCCACTGTCCAATAACTTTTCAAATTCCAATTCAACGCTGCCTTGAACACTTATCACAATACACCGGACTTTTGCCGCCACAGGTTTGACTCTTTTCTTTATCCTAATGTGGTGTTTGCACCCTTTCAGACATCCTAAATCATTGCTGAATAACTGTTCATGTTCCTTGATAAAGTCAGTAGGATGTAGAGCCACCTCCTGTACTTGAACCTGATGGTTTGCATTAGGATTCAACATAACTCTCAATAGCTTCTGAAGTGGACAACCTATTACGCCATCCCCTTTTTCCGAGATATACACCTTACCAACAACATACCTGCTGACTGATTCTATACATGGAACAAAGAATCCTAACATCTTGAAAGTTCACCACCATACCATCCCAGTTGCACATCCATGCTTCTTATTTGAACTTTTCTCTGAAACAGTTGATCATGGCCAAATGAGAACAAGAGTCAAATTTCATGAGTATCTCAACACTATCGATTCTCACCACTTTATTTGGATGATCATCCATTTGGCCATCAATTTGAAAAATTATCTGATGTGATACTTCTTTCACCTCCTTCTTCTTATCCCTTCTTCCTTTGTTCCTGAAGTACTTAATATAATGCCCTTCTTTCCAACAACCATTACAATAAGCATTAACTGCAGGACATTTTCATGCATTTGCGTTATGTCCACTCATCCCACACCTAAAACATTCACCAAGATATTTGCTTTGCATTTCCTTACAATCAACTATGACTTTGACTTCAAACACTAACTCTTCCACCTTCTCATTTCAAGATTGAATTTTATTCTTATCATTGCTTAACTATTGACACACTCTAACATGCGTTCAACCCTTTTTTCAATAACCAACACTTCCTCCAATGGTGGCTGATCTTTGTGCCACAATTCTGCTCTCATTTTATCTCTTTCAGTAGCAGCTCCAAATTTACAAAATGCTGCCCATCTTCCTTAAATACGTAATATAATATTCTACCAATTCCACAATCCCTTGTTCTCCTAGTCCAAAATGGTATCTCTCAATGATAGTGCTCACCTGGGGAAGATAATGTTGATCCAGTTGAAATTTAAAGATTTCATATTCATTAAGATCCCGCTTTTCCTGTAGGGTCCAGGTAAGGTAAAGACTCTAATACTTCTTGCCCATCTCCCACAGGGCAATGCATCAACAAAGAGTACCTCCTTTTAACACTAAGATTAGTTCCACAAAAAGTGGCATAGATGTACAAACATCTACTTCCACTTACTCCATCTAATCGGTGCATCTCCAGGGCTGCTTAAGTAAAACAGTGGAGGAGAAACATTTTACATCTTCCTTAGTCTTCTCAACTACAACCCCCCAACAATTATAAATTATTTCACAATTTTATTGTCAGTCATTCTGCTCAGAGGACATAGCTAAAAATCATATCACATTGGCTATCCTAACATTAACTATATCAACTAATAGTCTCTCATCACTGTAAGAATGTTTCCAATGACAGTATAAATACCCTTCTGTAACTACTAATTTCTAATAATAGTTGTGCCTGTCACCATTCAGACCAGGCTTTCCATGTACTTAGCTGAATAGATGTGATTCTTTTCCAAAATCCACTGTCACTTTTGTAAAACAATAACACGTAGGTGTGCGTGTCACTGCACAAAACAGGCTCTTGAATTGGTTTTAATGGTGTGCCTGTCCCCGGTCTGAACAGACACCAGTTACTTTAATAGGCCTCGACTGTTGGGTAAATAGTGAGTTTGTCAGCGCCCTCAAAGACACTTAAAACTCGATTTTTTACAACGTTGTGCAGATCATCAAATGCCATGTTGGTTCTCCCAACCAACTATGGTGGCCACCATTGCATGTCCAAACGTCGTTTTCTGTAGTGGATAGAGTTTGTATGCTAAAGCCTGTGGGGTGCGGATGCGTCAGCGTAGTTTTGCTCTGGACGCACCTCATTGTTGATGCATCAGTGTCTCTCCACCCAGTTTTCTTTCTGAACTTGTGAGCACCACGTCACTGAAATGTGGATGTGTTTCACCGAAGACTCTTTACCTTGAGCCCAAACTTCAACAATATCTCTTCTGGGTCCACCAGAAACACTTGTTAAAAGTAATATTCCTCTTTCAAAACTCCCCAAATGTCATCCATATGTTGTCCTTAGCGAATTCACCAAGTGTTTCACAAACCAAAGACTACAACAGGGGCATCTCCATGTTGAGGTATTATCTGTTTCCTCTGCACCTTTTTTTGCTCATCGCCAATTTAATGAATTAGCACAGGCAATAATCACAGGAATGGAAGTAGAGAGTTCAGTCTTCTTTATTCAACACCCCAGCGATCAGTATCTCATTTTCCTAGTCTCCCAGTAACTGCCACCACCTCAAGATTCCAGTCTTCAAAGCACATCTCTGGGTTTCCATCCTAGCCATGGTCATGTAGGATCGTCATCACAAGACACAACACACAGTCCTCTCTGCCTTTATGGTAGCTAGGGCTTGCGTCAAAGTCCATGGGTGGTTGAATCCGAGCTCCCGTGTACTCCCTGTGGCACTCGCCTTTCTAGCAAAGTAGTGCAAAGTGCTTTACTTTACCATGGAGCTATTTTCCAGTGCAAATAAAGATTTCCAATGAATAGTAAATTCCAATTCAAAAACTTTCACTGGTTAGAGTCACTTTTTGTGACACCTCACTTGTGAAAACCCTTGATAAATCTGCCACATTACGTTGAAATATTCACTGAAGAAAAATTATGCATGTGCAATATTTTGTAAAATGAATAGAGTGAGCTTCACATTAACAGCTGTGCAGTGTCAACTCATTTTTCTTAACAAATCGACTTTCCTGGTCATTAAATCTCTATTTGTGTAGAAAATATATGGAGCAATGTCGGGAACAGCCAATTAATCACCACATCTGCATTATCTCACAAGATAAATGGTTGGCTTGAACTATGCAGTACTAACCTGCCTATGTGCAGAAAGGAAGCTGGGTTAAGTGCAATAGCCTATGTAGGGATGACGATTACTTTCCACATTAGAGCAGCTTAACTAGGGGTTTTATTGTGGCTTTTAAAAAAAGTACTGAAATACTGCTGAGACAAATGTAATTTAAATCGGTGGTAGAGAGGGTGTGAAAAAAGAGTTGCGTTAAATGAAGCTTCCAGCAATGAGATCAGGTCAACGGATTAACCTTACAGTAAAAAAAATACTCTGAGTAAGATGAAATAATTACCATTTTGTTCAATTTTCAGAAAATTTAATGGAAATTCCTTTACATAGGGGGATTAGCGAGAATAGACCCACACGCATGGCTGCTATATATTTTCAGTGTAGCAGTTGCAAATTTGTAAAAAAAATCTAAATTAAATCATGGACCGAAAAGAAGAAAGCTGCCTAGATTAAATTCCACAATTTCCTTCTTCCTTCCGTCACACTTTGAAGGTTTCTTTTCGTCCCTACGTTTGCCACTGCTTTCCTGTCTTTTGTGCCTTTCTCTCTCGCTCTGGATGAAAATCTGATGAAGAATAATGAATGCTGGTGCCCGTCACCGGACCCATCATCACAAAATGCCCAAAATAATGCAAGGATGGACCCAACATCATTGTCACCATTATGCCTGGAATGCCTACAATACATCAGGGATGGCCAACATGATGCCTCTGCAACCACTATGCAGGGGATACCCATAATTATGTCAAGAATGACAAAAATATGTGAGAAGTAGGCAACGTTTTGCCAGGGATAGTCAGAGCTATGCCATAATGCCCACAATATTTCAAAGATGGGAGCCAATCAGTCAGAGCCACGGGTATGCCAGTGATAGCCAAATTATGTCTAGAATGGCCATAATATTGTAAAATTAGATACGGTTTGTCGAAGGCCACCATTGTGCCATGGGTAGCCACAACTATTACAGGATGCCTACATTATGTGAAAGATGGACAGCATGAACAAAGAAATGGACACAAATATATAATAAAAAATTGAAAGCTTCCATTTGTCCAAAACAGGTCCCTGCCTCCTCTGCTCATGAATGAAACAGAATGGTTGCCTCAGCCATGGAGAGAGAAGAGAGTGAGCCTTACGAGATCTTTGCCTTTGCATGCAATTCCCTTTGTACCGCAAAGTATACAACCCTCTTCTTATTAATAAGTACAATATATATGGTACGAGGATGAAGGGACACCCACATGCAGTGTGCATGTGCAAAGCAAACATTACCTACACTGATGGCATAAGCAGTTTAGCGAATAAAATCTCTTCTCACCACAAATTAAAAAAGCCAGCCACCAGCATAGGATCATCAATATTTTTGCCACTTGAACAATATATATATATATATATATATATATATATATATATATATATATATATGATGCAACTTCTATAATACCTCAATGTATGGCAAAATCAGCTTTATGTAATCACACTTATCACTTGAATACATTTTACAGCCTTGACCTGCACCTCTCCCCCTCCAGATTCCACCATCTATCATTGCATGTCGTGTTTATATCCCTGGACTATAGGTCAACTTTTATCTACATCTCTGAATTGTTTCTTGTAGCAAAAGACACACAGTTGATGGACGGAATGCAGAACAAATCAAAACATTAATCTCCAGTCAACAGATCTGGGTTAAATCCATCATTCCTTTGCTCTGCATGCCATCCCAGTTTAGACCTGGCCATATGCAAATCAGTCTTGACCCTGTGCCTTGTGGGAACAGTCCAGCCCGAACTGCCAAATCGGGTCTTCCCTGGACCAGAAACAAGCATCCTAGGACTGGTTTGGGGTTTCACCCCTCATCAGCCTGGATAGCTTGATTCCACTAGCACAGTGAGCCCGGGACACACGTCTGGGCATACCTAGGGCACTTAGGGCGTGAAAGCAAAAGACACACAATTGATGGATGGAATGCACAACAAATGAAAACATTCCCCCACAGTCAAGAGATCTGGGTTAAATCCATAATTATTTGGCTCACCATGCCACCACAGTTTAGACTTTCTTGTAGCTACATTCACATCAAAACAAAACATAAACGAAGGTAAGACATTTTAAGCAGTGAACTCACTGAGAGCAAGCCAAACTTACAAAAATTACCAAGCCCCTTCATGGAAGTATAAGTAGAACCTGGGGTCCACATATGGACAACCTGCAAGTGCACCCTGTTAGAACTGTGTAGTATTACATGTAATACATCAATCAAGCAACAAAGCAATCAAGAAATAAGGAACTAATGTTTTCATTTTGAGTTGGGGAACGTGTTACCTTTTCCCAGGCTCAGTCCTGCCACCACCACACTATTCTGTCTGCACTGGCCACCGTTGGTAATAAACTCCACACAGCGCATGTCTAAAGAAGATGCACAAGGGTGGTGGCAGATTGTGAGGTGTTGGGTGCGCAGGGCCAGCCCCACAATGCGTATGAACAAAGGTCATGCGTGGTGGGGGTTGGTGGTACGTGAGTGGGCTTGGGTGCATATATATATATATATATATATATATATATATATATTCACTGAAAAAACCATGGGTTTCACACACGTTATAGTTAAGAATTAGCATTTAAAAAACCTTAGAAATTCAATGAAAAAACCAAAGGTTTCACACATGTTATAGTTAGCTGGACATTTCACTCGTAAAAAACCATTGAAATTCCCCCGTTATAGTTAGTTCAGCTAACTATAACTCGCGCGCCCGCAATGCACTACTGATGACGTCACATATTACATCACTCATGACATGGTCAGTGACATCACTCATGACATCACTGATGACATCTCAAATGACATCACTGATGACATCATCCAGTGAATGTGTGTTTTTCTGAAAATTAAATATGTTTAATATATGTATATCTCAAGGTCGATGGAAGAATAAATGAGTATATAAGTGTCTAAATTGATGATTTGTTTTTTAAAAATTGATTGTGTAACTGACTGATTAAGTGTATCTTTATGAATACATGGCTAAGTGAGTAATGTTTAAATGTGTAAATACCTGTATCAGTCTCTCACTTTGTATATAAGTGGCTGCATGGGTTGGTGAGTAGCTACATGAGTGTCTATATAGGTTATTAGTTGTTTTTTTGAGTATCCGTATGAGTGTCTGAGTGTCTTCATGGTTCGGTGGGGGTTATTATGTAGTGCATAGGTGCATGAATGAGTGACTCACTGTTTGTATGTGTTGAAGACAGCATGTGTGTAGGACCGTATGGGTGGATGAGTGTGTGTATGGGTGTGTTAGTGAGTGAATGACTGTCTCAATAGTGTCTTTATGAGTAACTACATATTTTTTAAACTAGTATATATGACTATTGGTGTATATAAGTAAGTATATGTGCGAGTGAGAGATTGGAAGAGTGCCTGTATGAATAAGTATGTGTTTCTATAAGTGATTATTTAAAAGACTAAGTATGTGTAAGTTTCTGTAAAAGTAAGTGTGGTGGTGTGTGTATAACTGTATATGCAGGTAAATGGATGTTTGATTCTTTATTAGCATGAGTGACTATGTGTGAGTAACTCTATGAATGAGTGGCATTGTGTTACAGGATGTTTAGGTGTATGAGTACATATGATGTGTGAGTACATGTATGAGTGACTGTATAGGATTGTTGGTGGATGAGTCGATGTGTATGTGGATCTTAGAATTACTGAATAGGTTGTTGTAACTGTTATTTGTATGTCCATTTTTTTGAAAATTTCAGTCTCTATTTTTAAATGTGTGTATCAAAGGTTATATTAGGGTGAGAGGAGGTCTACCACTCTATCACAAGGATGATGTCATCAGTGATGTCATTTGAGATGTCATCAGTGATGTCATGAGTGATGTCACTGACCATGTCATGAGTGATGTAATATGTGACGTCATCAGTAGTGCATTGCGGGCGCGCGAGTTATAGTTAGCTGAACTAACTATAACGGGGGAATTTCAATGGTTTTTTACGAGTGAAATGTCCAGCTAACTATAACATGTGTGAAACCTTTGGTTTTTTCATTGAATTTCTAAGGTTTTTTAAATGCTAATTCCTAACTATAACGTGTGTGAAACCCATGGTTTTTTCAGTGAATTTCAAAGGTTTTTTAAATGCTAATTCCTAACTATAACGTGTGTGAAACCCATGGTTTTTTCAGTGAATTTGCAAGGTTTTTTAAATGCTAATTTTTTTTTTTTTCTTCTTTTTTTTTTACATATTTTAATTTTAATTTTCTATCCTTTTTTAAAGACTATGGTTAAATTTTTAAAATTCTACAATATGTTTTTATTTTACATTTTTTATAAAATAAACAGGTAAAATTTATTAGCAATACATTTTTTCCTTTTTTTTAAATTTTTTTTTAGTGCGCGTACGGTAAGCTTACGGTAAGCGTACGGTTTACGCAATGTCCGTAATTTATCTACGCTGTTTGCGTATTGTTACGCAATTTGCGTAGCCGCGCGTACTCCGCGTGGGGCGCGTTCGCGTGTACGCTACACGCGCACGTTACGCGGAAGTGTTGGGGAGTGACTGTTATGCGCATGCGCGCGAGCGCGTGTCTTTTTTACGCGCATGCGTACTTTTGCCGTAAGCGCACCGTAAGCGTACGGTGGGTCATGTGATCATGAAACACAACTTTTGATTGGTTGAAACTACTTTCAGTTCTAGAACTCTCCTACACCACACCCATTCCCCTCATTTCTGCTTGTGATCCCTTAGGAGAAGGAGCTGGGTTGTCTTTGTGATACGATGGCAGAACAGCAGAGCTCTTCTGAGAGTGAGGCTAGCAGCACTACCTTGAGGCAGAGAGCGAGGAAACAAAAGACCTCTTACGTATGGGAGTATTTTACTTTTCCAGAAGGCCAGCAAAAGGTAAATGCACCCTTAGTGACTTGTAAGCTGTGTGGCCGTGTACTTTCAAGAGGGAATCCCGACAGGAAGTATTCCTTTGGGAATCATACCATGATGAGACACCTTAAGGATGTACACAGAAGGACACATGCTCGACTTACTGAAGGTAACCCTTCAGTAAATCAACCAAGCACATCCACAGCAGCTCAGCCTGGACCATCATCTGCAGTGCCGAGTCCTTCTTCTGCAGGTCAGGTGAGCCCTTCATCTGTGGGGGGAGCATCTCCTTTTTCTGGTCCTCTGGAAATTAACCCTCGGTTTCTGAGGGTTGAAATACGGTGCGCCACTTGTCATGATCTAATTTGTCATAGGGAGACCAGTATTTCCCTAGTGAACAATAAAATAGATCAGCACATTTGTCGTAGAGACTAATATTCCCACTCTTTCTTTCCTCTGTCCCTGCATGAACACAACGGCTCTTTTAAGAGCCAACCTTACCTTTCATCTATTTTTTATATATGTTTTTATTTTTTTTTACCGTACGCGTACGGTACGCGTAATTTATTTATTTTTTTTTTTTAAAAAAACACTAAAAATCAATTATCACATTACAAGGTCCTTGAGAGACTACAATTAAAAACTGAAAATGTGATTGTAGAGAAGTGGAAAAAAGGGACCATGATATTATTGACTTACCATACCCACTCAAAAAAAGATTTATTCATTTAAATTTTTTTTTAATTGCTTTAAAAATGGTTCTAGTTTTCGAAAATGTTCTATCTCAATCTGAAAAAAAAGAAAAAAGGATTAATATTTAATAAAACATTTTATAATACAGTACACATATTTACATATTTTTCAAAAAATATTTTTGCCTTTTTTTTGCTGTTTTCAGAAAATATTGCATTTCACTATAAATTGTGAAAGCAATTGCATTCATCATTTAACAGCAGGCAAAAAAAAAAATTAACAATCTCAAAGATTGTTTTAAAAAAGCCCACAATCTCTTTTTGCATAAACATAACTTTATAGAAATGCATAATATTCTTAAAAAATATCATCTAATATCAATACTTATTTCTTTAAAATACCGTCTGATATTTTTGTTTCAGAAGTATAATCACAATAATATATCTCAAATAACTCCACAATACATCGGGTTCCATTTCCTTTAGGCCAAATAGTAATTTTAAAATTCTTTTTTGGTTAAATTTCCAATGGTAATCCAATAAAAATCTAAAGTTTAAATTGTACAGATCTCACCGATTCTCTGTAACATTTTGGTTTCCGAAAGATTAATTAATAATTAAATAAGTCCACAATAGAATTGTTTACCTTTCCGCATGGCCAAATAGTAATTTTAAAAATCTTTTTTGAAAAAATTTCAAATGGCAATCCAATAACATTCCAAAATTTAAATTGTGCAGATGTTACCGATTTTTTCTAAATTTTTGGTTTTCCAAAGTTTCCTTAAAAAATGGAAAAATTCCACATTACAATTGGTTACCTTTCCATTAGGCCAAATGATAATTTGTTAAATCTTTTTATTTGTAAATTCCAAATGGTAATCCAATAAAATGGTAACATTGTTTTGTCCAGATGTTGCCAAATCTCTCTAAAATTTAGGTTTCAGGAAGATTAGATAGGAATTTGCTAAATCAAAAGGCAAACGTTGCTTAAAAATCAATTGGGAATCATTACACAGTGTCCAGCCTTTTTCACATTTAAGATAAACTGTGTAATGACCAGAAGTTACAGTAGGTCCATCATGGAAAATTATTGCAACTGTTACAAAAGTTTTTCCTGAAATTGATAATTGCTGTCCTGTAAACTTCTTTATTAAAGTATCCAATTTTGAACCATCAGCTCTACATCGTTGCATCATTAAAATTACATACTGTCTGTATTCCTTTAAAATTAATGTTGAAAACATGTCAGATTTACACTCACCGCATTGCATGCTATGATTAGCATCTTTAACTAATTTAGCAAAAGTGACTGTTTTACTCTCTGGCAATGTTAAATAAATAAACCTTTCAGAATCAACATTAGAGCCACATATATTATAACAGTTTTCACAACTATGTTCCCATTTATAAGAGAGACCAAATAAATTTTCAATGGGAACCCCTTCTTCTTCCAGTACCTGAAGAAAATAAATCAAGAATTCCTGTGCGTCTTGCTGTACATTTTGAGAAAACTGTGTTCGTCCTGAACATACATCTAAAACTTTTCTAATTTCAGTAGCACTTTCTATTTGAGTTTTATCATTACTCAGCTTTTCAAAAAGGAGACTCAGCACAGAACAGAATCTTTTTCCCTGATTTACTATTATCTGCTCTTGCAAACTTTCCAGATAGAATGCAACATTCAGCACTACATTAGCGTAGCAGTTGACACCAGAGCTATTTTCAAAATAACATCCTACAACCTGTTCTTCATTTTCCTTATTCTATTTGCTTGCAATTACATCACTCCTCTTTTTTTTCCTCCTCTCTACATCTTCATTACAGATATTCTCATTTCTCCTTTTACGAGAAACTACACGTTTCTCCAACACAGGATACTGACCTAAATGAGGAGCATAGCTTCTTCTTAATCTATTATACTCCTTTACACAATTTGTATCAGCACTAACTTTAGAGTCATCAAAGTCTATCATGAATAAACCAGATAATGTTTTCACTCGTGACAAAGCAACATATGCCATACCTTCTTTGAACACAGTTGAACCAATGTTCACAAATGCACAATCTACAGTCAATCCTTGAGACTTGTGAATAGTTACAGCATATGCTAGCGAAAACGGAAACTGCTTCCTACGTACATATAAGTCTTTCACAAGCATGAAACGAAATGAACAACGACAAATGTCTTTAACTTCTTCTATCTGATCAAATTTTATTTTTAAACATTCAATTCCATCTTTTTTCTGATAATTAATAAAACCCACAACTCTTCCCATAGCTCCATTAACTAAACCTTTTTCAACATCCAAATTTCTCCTTAAAAATACTCTACAGTTCATGCAAACATATAGATTTTTTTCTAATCCAGCTGTTTTGGAAATGTTCTTCTCTAGTGAATCCAATTTATTTTTCAGTGTGCCTGTTAATGTGACAGTAATTCTTCCATCCTCAATTTTGTCCACTGCCTCCAATTTCCTGATATCTTCCTTTTCCAATTTCAAAAGCTCCTCATTGAATATTGAGCATTCACGTAGAGTTGGCATTAAGCAGATGATACTTTTGTTTTCTGCAATGTTCTTGTATATCTTCTCTGCAACTATTTCTTCCTTTGGAAATAAATTATGTAGCAGCCAACTCTGTAATGCTTTTTTGCCAGCTTCAGTGAGTCGTCCAATTCTGATATCTTTCAGAATACTTCCATATTCTTCATCGTTTGCTTGCCTCATATTAGTAGTAAGTTCCTTGTACTCAAAGAAGGACCAAATATTTGTATTACCGATGCTTCCCAATGACTTCTTCGTGTCTTCATGTGTCACAGTATTAAACACTGGTTGTCCTTTAACTGGAGTAAGTTGCAAAAGATCTCCAAAAACTATGACGTGTTTTCCTCCAAATAACACGTCATAGTCTGTTTCAGAATTTGCTGCATTCTTAAATGCACAAAGGCAAGCATTAAGTTTGATACCATGCTCGCCTCATCAATAATGAGAACTTGCATCTTCTTCAATACTCTTGAAACTTCCAAGCATGCTTCTCCAGTTAGCTTGTTGTATTGTATTTTGTTCTCATGCTCCACTGGTAACATTAGCAAACGATGTAAAGTGATTCCTTTTATGTTATATGCTGCTAACCCAGTTGGAGCAGTAAACACACAAGACAAAGTAGAATCCGTTTTTTGCTGTAGGTAGCTTCTGATGACTTTTATTTGGAAACTTTTTCCAGTTCCAGCTTGTCCGCTTACATACATCCTGATTGGATGAAATGATGTGCATGAGCACTCTTTTTTTTCATGTAGAAATCCGTGATCAATTTTTTTTCTGATCTCTTCATAAATTTGTTGCTGCTCTTCGTTCAGTTGTCTTTCCAAATTTTGTAAGTCTATAAATTCTCCTTGAGCTTGATTCATACCCGTTTCCACTTCATTCATGGCTATTGATGCTTCATTTTCAACAATTGGTTGTCCTAGGGGATCTTGACTGAGTGTTCCTGAACTTTGGCTGTCCTGAGAACTGTCTCTAGCTATTTCTGCTGCAATTGTAGTTTCCTGTTCAATTTCTTCATTTAACATTTGCAGATAAGTTGTGAATGTATTGCATTGTATGCTGTCTTTGCAAGCATTAAAAGAATCTTCATAGCTTTGAAATTCTCCCAGTAGTTCATCCTCTGTACGCCATGGTTTAAACAGCTGTAAAAGAGCCAAGTAGTAAAATTCCTTTTTGTCAGTAGTGTCGCAACTCAGCTTCCGGTGATTTATCAAACTTCCTTTTGTTTGCTTCACCAAACATCCTTCCTCACCAATGACTTTATATTTTCCATTGTTGATGTCTTCTGCGGCTTTCCGTGAATAAATGTAGTTCTGCAGCACTTCATAGAGACACATGTTCTCCAGATGATGACTTCTCTTGGGATAATATGTGTCCAACATGTTTGATTTCAAAATATCTGTACTTTCTGGGTCATTCTTGGCCAAATATTCAATTTCTCCAACAGATTTCAGTACCCGATTTCTCATTGCTGCAAGGCCTAAACTTGCCCAAATTATTCTTCTTGATTTCGAGTAGAGACTTGCAGAAGATAACCTATCTGAACATTCGTAGGATCCAATTTCTCGATGCGATAACATCTTCAAACTGAAACTGTACAGCTTCTTACTGACAGTTTTCTCGTGAGAAATCTCTTCCCACATTTCCTTCAATTCTGTTTTTTCTGATTTCGTAATGTAAGACGTTACATATCGAGCAACAGCAATGGAATTGTCAGCTACATACTGTATATCCATGTTAGCGTTCCACATGGATAAAATCACTGGGTTGTAGTCATTTATATTTTTTGATTCTTCTTTTCTTTTAAGGTTGTAGGTATTCTTAGGTGATTTTCTTGTGATAGTATGTCTCACAGATGACATAAAACTGTTAACTCTTCCATTTGAAAGAACAGGTCTAGGAAATCCAAATCGACATTTAGTGTAGTATTTATCTTTGCTCTTGTATTTCCGTCGACAGTATTTTCCACACCGATGACTTTGGAAACATAAAACTTGCTCCTTTAACTTTTTCTCTTCTGTGCTTTTTGGTATAGCACATGTTGCATATTCTTCAATGTAAGATAACACTGCTTCATCAGTATCTGTTCCAAACTTTGGGGCATCCTTGATCCACAACAGCATATGAATATGAGGAGCACCTCTTGCCTGGTACTCTTTTCTCCAAAAGAAATCCACTACTTCTCCTAGAGGTGGATTTTTTTTATTGCAGATGAAGGACATCATAGCCTCAAATCTATGATTGAAATATCTGCAAACATTAACCGGATCCAATGAGCACAGTTCTCCTGCTGTCTTGTATTCGATGTTTTTAATGTTTGAATTTGCCTCTCGTAGAAAATCCAGTAAATCATCCCAAGCGTACTCCGCACAGCTTAGGGTAACGAACCATGTTGGTGTTCCTAAATTCCGTAACATGCATTTTAATTCACCATGACGTCGGTACCAATATTCATTTGTCCCACGCTGACAAGCCATCAGATTGATCAGTTGTGTTTCCAAATGATCATCTCGGTGCTGCACATTCTCCATAAAATCCTTAGCAGACACATTTTGCAAATGTACTCCACTTTTTAAAATGTGATTTACTGCATAAGACAATGCAGACAAGTCGTTTTCAAATAAAAGATGGAACAAATAAGGAATACTTTGTCGAAATCTGGGATCTTCAGCATATAGTCTTGTAGTCCGATACTCAGAAGCTGGAATCTGTTCCGGACGTTCATCGTATCGTCCTCCTTTTCCTTTAGGAAACAGCTGGGGAAAACATCGAGCTTCCAAGCTCTCCTCCCATACACTCACGGGAGTTCCTTTTGCTTTCTTCATCTGAAATAGATCAATATTGTCTCCCATAACTTCTTTTGAATGAAGAGGATGTATGCTAAAATGTTCATAAATTTCTTCTTCCTTTGACTTGTCCACTTTTTCAATTTGTCCAGTTGGTGTTTCTGTGTCTTCTTGTAAATCTTCTTCTTCTTCTTCTTCTATATAAATTGATTCATACCATTTGTTATTCCTTTTCAAATACAAATTTGCTCTTTGTACTTTCCGTACATCTACCAGCTCCTGCCAAATCTTCTTATTCTTTGTAGTTACACCATTAACCAGAATAATTAATGGTTCAGTTTCCAAAGTATCCGCATCAATAGATTCCATATTTTTTTTCAAATCCAAGGGCAAATACACCACTCTACCTTTTAAACCTCTCAGTAAATCTGAAGGAGGTAATTTACCAGTTTTGGCCTCCATACGTACTATGGTCTGGAACGGATGAACACATTGAATGAGTATAGACTCATATGTATTTAATTCAGAAAGTTCAGCAGGAATAGCATCCAATTCTAAATTATTATGTACAGCTCTGGTCGGCATTCTATTTTCCTCTAACTTGTTGTAACAGTATTTACAAATACGCTGAACTTCACCCAATTCAAAACAATTTTCAAGAAATATATATGTGGCAAAATCCTTCCACTTATAATTATCTTCATTTTCACTCTTTCTGTAGAGATCAACATACCTGGTTTGTTTTCTATAATGAGTTCTGCGGCAACAAATACAAGTAATATTTGGTCTTTCATTAGAGATTATTGCAAATTTTGTTATGTGATCATTAAATGTCTTACTTACAGAGGGTTCTACATTCTCTTCCACTTCTTCCTCATTTACTGTGTCCTTCTCTGCACTGTTTTGTTCAGGACCAAAGTAACAAAACTGAATTTCATCAACAACCTTCTCTACATCTGATACCGTTCCACGGAACAGAGCCCTATTCAATTCATCTAACTTTATTGCTGGACTTTTAGCAAAATACAACCGTCTCACAAACTTTCTCATTTCAGTATGATGAACAGCCAGCATCCTAAAATGATGGAAAACACTATTACACACTTTTCTAGATAGACAAGCCAGAGAATGACCCTGCAAACCAGTATTCTCTCTCACTCTGCATGGATCCAAACTTTGAAGCACCTTAATCTTCTGTTTTACACTTTTTTTACTATATTCTCTTAGAAACTCACGAAATTTATCAATAGATTCCTGACGCACAGTGCAAATACTACTACAATTCCAAGTGTACACTGGGGCTTTAGGACGTCTCCCCATAGCCTCATCCGCCATCACTTGTACCTCATCTCTTGGAACCATTATCTCCTTCTCCATTATGCAACCATTTTTCACTTCATAAGCACGACCTCTGGTGTCAACTGCATGCAGCAAACTATTACTTTGAAAATAACTCTCTTCATTAAAAAAAGGTTCACTACTTGAACTATGCATCCATTTTCCGAAAAACACTGTAGAAAAGTTTGTTCTGTTCACTACTCTTTTCCTTTTGCTATGTGATTTCAGTACATTAACCATTTTGTCTAATGTACGCATCCTATTCAAAATTAAAATGAATAGTTTCCTTTTTAATTCTAATGCCTTTGCTGCAATGGCTTCAATTTCTTTTTTTCTTTTATAAAACTTAGCCTTTTGCTTATATTTCTTCACATCCTTTATCAAATTGGACATAACTCTTCTCTGAAACATTTTTCTACGTATCTCTTTAAACGCTGTTTTTCTGTTTAAGTTAATCTTTTTAGTTGCAGAAGGTATATTTGCATTAACTAAATTCCCAATTTTTTCCTGTCCTTTTCGATTGAAATCATTCTTTCCAGTACAGACATTTTGTACATTTTTCCTTTTTTTGAATATGTTCTTTAGAAAGTTTTTTGTCTGCTTACCAGAAGATGTTTTCTTTTTCCCAACATGAGCATCTTCAACTAACTTAGGTCCTCCAGTTGTCTTCAAATATAGGTTTTTTTTGTGGTCTTTTTTTACTCTGGATTTTGTAGGCATCTTAAATTTTGTTCACTGCTCTTCAGCAATACCTGAAAAAAACTAAAAAAAAATTCCTTTATTTTATTTAAATATATTACTACATTTGTTTTCACATTAGTCACAAAACGAAATTTCTTTGCCAATTTGAAAGCACACTTACTGCTCTTTTTTTTCGCAAGTGATAAACACTTTTACAGACTGACACATTATGAATCCACTTTTCAGATTTTTTAAAAAGCACATGTCCAAACTGCTTTTTCAGACCAGCACCATTTGTAACCTGGGTGACTGCCTACACTCCAGCAAGGGCAAACAGCCTTAGTGATGCTGAATGTATTTGCATTACTGACTGAAACCTCAAACCCCACTCGCTTGTGAATAATGTCCATGATTCCACATGGTAAGCAGCTGGGTGTGTGCTAAGAGTCTGCTTCTGCACCAAAAAATGGCTCCCCCTTTCCATCTAATGCAACTGTGAAATCACCAGAGCAATACGCAATAAATCTCTGCCTGTAATTCCTATTTGCACACAGAGTCATGTTTTCACATTAGGCCCTTAAACGAAATTTCTTTGCCAATTTAAAAGCACACTTACTGCTCTTTTTTTTGGCAAGTGATAAACACTTTTACAGACTGACACATTATGAATCCACTTTTCAGATTTTTTAAAAAGCACATGTCCAAACTGCTTTTTCAGACCAGCACCATTTGTAACCTGGGTGACTGCCTACACTCCAGCAAGGGCAAACAGCCTTAGTGATGCTGAATGTATTTGCATTACTTACTGAAACCTCAAACCCCACTCGCTTGTGAATACTGTGCATGATTCCACATGGTAAGCAGCTGGCTGTGTGCTAAGAGTCTGCTTCTGCACCAAAAAATGGCTCCCCCTTTCCATCTAATGCAACTGTGAAATCACCAGAGCAATACGCAATAAATCTCTGCCTGTAATTCCTATTTGCACACAGAGTCATGTTTTCACATTAGGCCATTAAACGAAATTTCTTTGCCAATTTGAAAGCACACTTACTGATCTTTTTTTTGGCAAGTGATAAACACTTTTACAGACTGACACATTATGAATCCACTTTTCAGATTTTTTAAAAAGCACATGTCCAAACTGCTTTTTCAGACCAGCACCATTTGTAACCTGGGTGACTGCCTACACTCCAGCAAGGGCAACCAGCCTTAGTGATGCTGAATGTATTTGCATTACTGACTGAAACCTCAAACTCCACTCGCTTGTGAATAATGTGCATGATTCCACATGGTAAGCAGCTGGCTGTGTGCTAAGAGTCTGCTTCTGCACCAAAAAATGGCTCCCCCTTTCCATCTAATGCAACTGTGAAATCACCAGAGCAATACGCAATAAATCTCTGCCTGTAATTCCTATTTGCACACAGAGTCATGTTTTCACATTAGTCACAAAACGAAATTTCTTTGCCAATTTGAAAGCACACTTACTGCTCTTTTTTTTGGCAAGTGATAATCACTTTTACAGACTGACACATTATGAATCCACTTTTCAGATTTTTTAAATAGCACATGTCCAAACTGCTTTTTCAGACCAGCACCATTTGTAACCTGGGTGACTGCCTACACTCCAGCAAGGGCAACCAGCCTTAGTGATGCTGAATGTATTTGCATTACTGACTGAAACTTCAAACCCCACTCGCTTGTGAATACTGTGCATGATTCCACATGGTAAGCAGCTGGCTGTGTGCTAAGAGTCTGCTTCTGCACCAAAAAATGGCTCCCCCTTTCCATCTAATGCAACTGTGAAATCACCAGAGCAATACGCAATAAATCTCTGCCTGTAATTCCTATTTGCACACAGAGTCATGTTTTCACATTAGTCACAAAACGAAATTTCTTTGCCAATTTGAAAGCACACTTACTGCTCTTTTTTTTGGCAAGTGATAATCACTTTTACAAACTGACACATTATGAATCCACTTTTCAGATTTTTTAAAAAGCACATGTCCAAACTGCTTTTTCAGACCAGCACCATTTGTAACCTGGGTGACTGCCTACACTCCAGCAAGGGCAACCAGCCTTAGTGATGCTGAATGTATTTGCATTACTGACTGAAACCTCAAACCCCACTCGCTTGTGAATACTGTGCATGATTCCACATGGTAAGCAGCTGGCTGTGTGCTAAGAGTCTGCTTCTGCACCAAAAAATGGCTCCCCCTTTCCATCTAATGCAACTGTGAAATCACCAGAGCAATACGCAATAAATCTCTGCCTGTAATTCCTATTTGCACACAGAGTCATGTTTTCACATTAGGCCCTTAAACAAAATTTCTTTGCCAATTTGAAAGCACACTTACTGCTCTTTTTTTTGGCAAGTGATAAACACTTTTACAGACTGACACATTATGAATCCACTTTTCAGATTTTTTAAAAAGCACATGTCCAAACTGCTTTTTCAGACCAGCACCATTTGTAACCTGGGTGACTGCCTACACTCCAGCAAGGGCAACCAGCCTTAGTGATGCTGAATGTGTTTGCATTACTGACTGAAACCTCAAACCCCACTCGCTTGTGAATACTGTGCATGATTCCACATGGTAAGCAGCTGGGTGTGTGCTAAGAATCTGCTTCTGCACCAAAAAATGGCTCCCCCTTTCCATCTAATACAACTGTGAAATCACCAGAGCAATACGCAATAAATCTCTGCCTTTAATTCCTATTTGCACACAGAGTCATGTTTTCACATTAGTCACAAAACTAAATTTCTTTGCCAATTTGAAAGCACACTTACTGCTCTTTTTTTTGGCAAGTGATTAACACTTTTACAGACTGACACATTATGAATCCACTTTTCAGATTTTTTAAAAAGCACATGTCCAAACTGCTTTTTCAGACCAGCACCATTTGTAACCTGGGTGACTGCCTACACTCCAGCAAGGGCAACCAGCCTTAGTGATGCTGAATGTATTTGCATTACTGACTGAAACCTCAAACCCCACTCGCTTGTGAATACTGTGCATGATTCCACATGGTAAGCAGCTGGGTGTGTGCTAAGAGTCTGCTTCTGCACCAAAAAATGGCTCCCCCTTTCCATCTAATGCAACTGTGAAATCACCAGAGCAATACGCAATAAATCTCTGCCTGTAATTCCTATTTGCACACAGAGTCATGTTTTCACATTAGTCACAAAACGAAATTTCTTTGCCAATTTGAAAGCACACTTACTGCTCTTTTTTTTGGCAAGTGATAAACACTTTTACAGACTGACACATTATGAATCCACTTTTCAGATTTTTTAAAAAGCACATATCCAAACTGCTTTTTCAGACCAGCACCATTTGTAACCTGGGTGACTGCCTACACTCCAGCAAGGGCAACCAGCCTTAGTGATACTGAATGTATTTGCATTACTGACTGAAACCTCAAACCCCACTCGCTTGTGAATACTGTGCATGATTCCACATGGTAAAAAGCTGGGTGTGTGCTAAGAGTCTGCTTCTGCACCAAAAAATGGCTCCCCCTTTCCATCTAATGCAACTGTGAAATCACCAGAGCAATACGCAATAAATCTCTGCCTGTAATTCCTATTTGCACAGAGAGTCATGTTTTCACATTAGTCACAAAACGAAATTCCTTTGCCAATTTGAAAGCACACTTACTGCTCTTTTTTTTGGCAAGTGATAAACATTTTTACAGACTGACACATTATGACTGACACATTATGAATCCACTTTTCAGATTTTTTAAAAAGCACATGTCCAAACTGCTTTTTCAGACCAGCACCATTTGTAACCTGGGTGACTGCCTACACTCCAGCAAGGGCAACCAGCCTTAGTGATGCTGAATGTATTTGCATTACTGACTGAAACCTCAAACCCCACTCGCTTGTGAATACTGTGCATGATTCTACATGGTAAGCAGCTGGGTGTGTGCTAAGAGTCTGCTTCTGCACCAAAAAATGGCTCCCCCTTTCCATCTAATGCAACTGTGAAATCACCAGAGCAATACGCAATAAATCTCTGCCTGTAATTCCTATTTGCACACAGAGTCATGTTTTCACATTAGTCACAAAACGAAATTTCTTTGCCAATTTGAAAGCACACTTACTGCTCTTTTTTTTGGCAAGTGATAAACACTTTTACAGACTGACACATTATGAATCCACTTTTCAGATTTTTTAAAAAGCACATGTCCAAACTGCTTTTTCAGACCAGCACCATTTGTAACCTAGGTGACTGCCTACACTCCAGCAAGGGCAACCAGCCTTAGTGATGCTGAATGTATTTGCATTACTGACTGAAACCTCAAACCCCACTCGCTTGTGAATACTGTGCATGATTCCACATAGTAAGCAGCTGGGTGTGTACTAAGAGTCTGCTTCTGCACCAAAAAATGGCTCCCCCTTTCCATCTAATGCAACTGTGAAATCACCAGAGCAATACGCAATAAATCTCTGCCGGTAATTCCTCTTTGCACACAGAGTCATGTTTTCACATTAGTCACAAAACGAAATTTCTTTGCCAATTTGAAAGCACACTTACTGCTCTTTTTTTTGGCAAGTGATAAACACTTTTACAGACTGACACATTATGAATCCACTTTTCAGATTTTTTAAAAAGCACATGTCCAAACTGCTTTTTCAGACCAGCACCAATTGTAACCTGGGTGACTGCCTACACTCCAGCAAGGGCAACCAGACTTAGTGATGCTGAATGTATTTGCATTACTGAGTCCAACCTCAAACCCTTAAACTATTCTTTTTTTATACCAGTACACCTTAATTTATTGTGAAAACATAGTCCATATTATTTTACTTGTTCCTCACATTTAAATTTCTCCCAAAACAGAAAATAATAAACACAACTTCAACAAAACGAATTGCATTTCTATTATTCATTTCTTAATTTACCATATACATCCCCTCTCAAACTCTAAACTCACCTTTAAAATTAGTTAGTTGTGAAAGAAATGTGGCACTCAAACAGCAGATTATCAGAGCCAGGATCTCTGTTCTTTACACCTCTCTCCTCTCAGCAGAACCAGATAATGGCAAACTTTCCCTCTCTTTTTCCACATATATACATGTTAATTTCAAATCTCAGTGCTTCCCCCTTTTTTTCAAATGTAATCACACATTTCTATTGGTTGAAAACCAACCCTTTTCCAAAAGTACCCTTCCCCCAACTTGACTTCTGCCTAGTACCCTTCCCCCAACTTGACTTCTGCCTGCTACCATAGCAACAGCTCATGGAACACTGCTGTGTGGAGTTAGGTCAGAAGTTCGCCAAACAATGTTTCAATTCCACAGAGCAAGAGTGCTTGACTTTTCAAACCTAACAGCAAATCCATAGTACTGTTCTTTGGTAACACATTTTTCTGTACCAATACAAAACATGCTTCTATTAATTTACACATACAGCCTAGTTTTTATTCTAGAATGGTATGAAACAGCCAATCAGTTCTTTTTTTTATGAAAAAAATATGTATGCCTCCATTTCCAAACTGTCTTTCATTTCTTTTTACCATTCTACTGAATTACACCTCCTGAGTGCATCCAGTTCTCCTTTGAAGATGTTCACAGTGTGGATTGTAGGGCACAGCTATGTCTTCTGGAGTGAAAAGTTTGCAGAGAAAACAGGTATGGTGAGAGAACTTGCTTTGCCAAATGTAGACATTAAATGGATTGGTCAGAGAGGGTTAAAGTGGCACCAATTGATGCCATTGGTGAAATCCTTCATGCAAAACCAACACCCTGACCTCATAATAGTGCACTGTGGTGGCAATGACCTAGGCACTTTGACTGGGGTAGGTCTGGAAATGCTTATGAAGGACACCTTTGCACAACTGTTTTCACTTTTCCCTAAAACTGCCTTTGTGTTTTCTAACATATGCCAAAGGCAAAAATGGAACTGGTCCAATCATTTCTGTCCGCAGATTGACAAAGCAAGAAAGCACGTCAACAAATCTGTTTCTGCTTTCCTCCGTGACTATGGTATGGGTTCCATTTACCACAACAACTTGCGTTACGACATGCAAGACATTTATAGAGGAGATGGTGTGCACTTCAATGATGAAGGGAACAGAGTCTTCCTCTTGAACCTTAGACTCTGCATCGGTACTTACTTGTAGGTACCACTTAAAAATCACTTCATAAACACAACGGCTCTTTTTAGAGCCCCCTAATATCTAAACACTTAAATCTGCATTTCATTTCTTTTTTTTTTTCTTTTTTTTACCGTACGCTTACAGTACGCGTACCCCGTGATTTTTTTTAAAATCAATAAATGTTTTCTTTGTACTTTTCTGTCCTTCTTTGACCCCCTTACAAATGTTAGGGGGTCTGTAACTCTCCTCCTTGCCCCCTTTTCTTGTTATCACTCTTTTTTTTCTGAGTGAAACACACGAAATGGCGTCCGCCGCTTCCTGGTTTCGGCCGATTCGAATGTTTACTAAGATCTAACAACCAATCAGAATCGCTCTCGCGCACGCCACCGTACGCGTACGGTAAGCGTACCGTAAGCGCACCGTAAGCTGGCTCAGATATATATATTGATTTAAAGGCTATTTTCTCAGAATCTACTGAACAGATTTACACCAAACCTACAAAAGGCACTTCCTTGACCTGAGGACTACCTCTCTGCCAAATTTCTAGTAATTCTGTTCAGCCGTTCGGGCTGTAGCCCTGTCTAAAGGTCCTATGGAAAAATGCATGGGAAAAACGCGTTTTGGGACCCCCCTTTTATCTCAGCCCCCGCTTGACGAATCCCCCCGAGACTTTCAGGGAAGGAGCGGAGCGTAGCGCCCCACCTATTTTGAAAAATTCGCGAGGATTCGTCGACCGGCGCCAAAGTTATTCAAAATAGAATGTTGCGGATTTCCTATGGAAACGTGGTCCTAAATATAACTACCTACTGGCGACCGCCAGTAGGTAACATATATATGTATATAGATATATATATGACGGGCTGCTCCATGCCCATTGTCAGAGGCCGCCCTGTAGGGTCGGGGGCTCCATGGCTCGGAGGCTTGTTTGGAATTAGATATATATATATATATATCAAGAACCACCTCTCCAGCAAAGAAAGGAAAGAGGCCACTCGGGGAATCCGTTTGGAAGCCTTTAATTGGAAACAGCACAGCATAATGCATTTCGGCACGACTTGCCTTCCTCAGATGCTACTGCCATCACGGTGAGTCTCCACCCACGTCTTATGAGGTATCCCGCTTGTCCCGGATTGGGTAATTAGTTCCGACCTCCAAATCACATGTCCTTTTCAACCGAAATGGTTCGAATAGCACTGCAAATCCCAGAGAGCACTGCTCCCTGGTGGGTTTTTCGTGGAGAAGGAACCACTATTCAGGGCAAAGACGTGGTAATAAACATGGAGTGTCCGTTAAAATATATTCCTCGGGCTCCCTCAAGTCCCCTTATATATATATATACAAATCCACACTATATACATGCACACACACACACACACACACATATATATATATATATATATATATATATATATATATATTTTGCCAAGAGAAAACACAGAGCCCAACTTCGTCTTCCTTTCAAGCGTGACCTTTATTCATCATCTGCGCTGCAGCATTTATGCAGCGCAGATGATGAATAAAGGTCACGCTTGAAAGGAAGACGAAGTTGTGCTCTGTGTTTTCTCTTGGCAAAACCCATACACAGGATTCTCCATTTTCTGATTGCAGAGCCCGCCCTGCAGGGTCGGGGGGCCCCCGGTAAATGGAACCTTTCTAAAACATATATATATACATCTGCAGAAGTCACAGCAATTGTATCAAGTATACCTGAAAATCCAATAGCCAGTGATACAGAGTCTGATGTATCTGATGGGAATGCATCCAGTGAGGAATGTAACACCAGACAAATGAATTTTTTAGACGAGTTCAGAGTAATGCGAAAAGATCGACAGACTATGAAGGAGAACCCATCACAGAGAACCAGAGGACGGGGTCGGTGAAGAGGCAGAGGACGGGGAAGCGTCGAAACAGGAAAGCAAGAATCAAACAACGGTGGCAACACAGGCAAAGGAAGGGGCGGCATGGGAAATCGGAAGACACGCTCCAACAAAGCATACTAATGGATCTGTCCATGGTAAACAAGACTGTGATTAATCTGTCCAACCGATCTCTAAGTGATGTGGACAAAAGAACTCTTTATTTAGGCCTCTCTTTCTGTCCAACTTCACTATTCAATTACACAGATACCAGGATAGATGTTTTCAAATTTGTAAGGAAACTTAAATTAAAAAAATGGCACAAGTTGAAAAGACTAGAGCACAATCACACTAGAAACTACAACACTAGGACTGACAACAGCAACTTACAAGTTGGTGACGTAGACATGCTGATCACTGTAGCTCAATTGAATGATGAAAGTGACCTCGCAACAAACATAGAAAATACTACAGATGATCCAGTCAGCACTACACAAATTCTAGAAAACATGCAAGTACATACAGGGGCTTCCGCTGGATCTGATTTCAAAGTTAAATCCTCATTCATACCATTGCTCCCGCATGATAATATAGACACTTTTCATGAATGTACAGCCAAGGCATTAATGGATTTGAGACGAAAAAACAAAAAGCTTAAAAAAATCAAAGAAAACTTATCATACGATCAGAGGCAGGCTTTAAAATCCTTGTATGATGACACCAATATTGTGATTCGCCCAGCCGACAAGGGGGGAAATGTTGTAATCTTAGATCGAAATGATTACATTACTGAGGCTCTTAGCCAACTTAATGATTCTAGATTTTATACATCCATTACATCAGGTGTATATGATGACAGTATCACAAGTATTTGGGAAAAATTAACTGATTGGAGGGATAAAGGACTCCTGGAGTGGGAGGAATTTTGCTATTTAAAAAACGACCATCCGAAACTCCCTATTCTGTATCTAATACCCAAGTTGCATAAAAACAGCACAAAACCACCAGGGCGCCCCATTGTTTCATCCATCGGCAGTGTGTGCGAACAAATTTCCAAATATGTAGATCATTTTTTAAGGGAGTATGTGATAAAACTGCCCAGCTATCTAAGAGATACCAAAGATTTTCTATGCAATTGGTTTGGAATTCTGACTTTCTATTCATTGTATTAGATGTTCACTCGCTATATACAATAATTGATCATCAGCAGGGATTGGAAGCGTGTGAACACTTTCTCAAAACAAAGACCCTTGAAATACCGAGAACATAGTAGGATGATCATTGAGATGATAGCATTTTGTTTAACTAACAACATATTTTCATTCAATGGCGCCCTCTATAGACAGATCACAGGTACTGCTATGGGTTCCTGCTTTGCTCCCAGTTTTGCGAACCTCTTCATGGGGTACTGGGAGCAAGAGATCTTTGACAGTAACACCTTGTCTAAGGACCTCCAAAAAGTCGTCATGTGGCTTCGCTACATCGACGACTTATTCATCATCTGGCGGGGTACCAAAAATGATGCCGAAGATTTCATTGAGAAATTGAACACAAACAAATATAACATCTTACTCACTGGCAACATCAGTGCAGACAGGACTAACTACCTTGATGTAAATCTAGAGATTAAAAAAGGTAAGGTCTGCACTTCCCTGTTCCGCAAAGCTACGGCAGGAAACAGCATCCTACATGCCCTCAGTAGTAATCCAGAGGTACTAAAATGGAGTATTCCGTATGGAGAGCTGCTGAGGGCAAAAAGGAACTGTAACAACATTGAGTCATATGCGAGCGAAAAAGATAACATCATCACCAGATTCCAGACCAAAGGTTATCCCAATTGGGTGCTGAAAAAAGCAAAGGAGAGAGCAGAGAAAGTAGAAAGAACTGATACTCTTTGTGACAAAGCAGACCAAACACACAATGAGAACGACAACACTCGCATCATCCTTACTTTCAACTCTGAATCACAAAAGGTCAAACGCATTCTTACAAAAAATTGGAACATCTTGAAAAGCGACAATGTGGTAGGCAACAGCATAACCGAGAGACCATCTATTACGTACAAACGTAACAAAAATATACGTGACTTGGTAGTTAGGAACGACATTACCAACTACAAAACCAACACCACTGGCCACGGCCTCACTGGCTTCTATCCTTGTGGCCACTGTAAGGCTTGTAGACACAGCAAATACAGGGGTTCTCTAAGCTACAATGGCATAAACAAAAAAATTACCCAATTTTTGACATGTGGCACTAATTGCGTCATCTATGCTATTGAATGTACATGCAAGCTTTGGTACATTGGGAGCACTATCTGCTCAGCCAAGAAGCGGATCCTTGAACATGTTAGAGCTATCACCAATCACGACCAAAAATACCCGGTAGCGCGACACTTTGACGAAAAACATGCATCAAATGTTGCTGATCTAAGTTTTTTGATTTTGGAACATGTGCCTAAAAGCCCGAGAGTTGGAGATAGGGTCCTCAATCTCCGTAAACGTGAATCCCGCTATATAATAGATTTTCAAACTAAGAGCCCAGGAGGTCTAAACATCGATGAGGAATTAGCAATCCACCTCAGAGTAGGGTCTTAAATGGGTAATTTTGGAGATAATGATTGTTCCAGAGCTGTTGTTATGGAGTAAATACAAAATACAATTTAGAGGATGAATATGTAATGTTTGTAATCTATTCCACTTTGTTCATTTTGTACAAGAATCATGCATTTTAGGACATCTGCATATGTTACTGTAATGGTACACATTAATTTCAGGTGTAATGTTTGATAGAACTTATTGGTTTTAATCAATTTTTGTCTTTCTCTCTTTTCTCTGTCTCCCTTTCTCTCTCTTGTTCTTCCTATGTTTTTACAGATGAAATGTAAGGGGTCCGTTATATACACATTCTTCAATATGGACATATCTAAGTATTGCCCCCATTCCCTGTTCGATCATCTTAAGGTTGATTTATTTAATTTGTATATTTTTGGCAAGTCTTTTGGATCAGAATAACAGAAGTTCACGGTCAGGGGTAGGATTGGGCATACACAGAATCAATGTGACATAGGATCTTTTAAATGGTGTCTTATGCTTCTTATTTTGTTTGAGATATGTCAGGGGCAAAAAAGTTTGATTACTAATTTTTGAAGGGCAGTGGCCCGTCTAAAGAGACTGTGAGATTATCATAATGCTCATTATTGGTGCATGCTGCAAAAATATATAGACTCGTACTATATGAGTTTATGGTGAGAGATAAGATTGGGCATACACCTAACTAATGGGACATGTTATGTTGTACTGGTGTCCTTTACTTATTGTTTATTCATGAGATGTCATGCATAATGGTTACCATCGAGGGGCAGTGGCCCGTCGTATACAAACAACAGAGATTATCATACTCTTCATTGGTGTGTGGTGTGCTAATATACATATTCATGTTTTAGTACATCCGTTCTAAGCCTGATCGCCCTAATAGGGATCCAACACAATTACTAATTTGGTCAGAATCAAAGTTACATGCACATTTGCATCGTGTATTTTAGCTTTGTAGCATTTTCCTACAGTCTCAGTACAATTGAAAGTCAGCAGAAGCAACTAGACAATAATATGGAAACCGTGGGCATTGTCAACTTTCATAGTGGATCGTAACTATGTTCCACTTGAGACAATTTTGTATTATTGATTATTATTGCGCACTTACATTTTAACAATACACATTTTGTTGATTTACAACTGTTGATTTGAATGTAATACCTGTTCAATGCGGTGTGACAATCACGAATATATTCATATGTAGAGCAATCGGAATGTATACATATATGCACCATTTCAAAATGG
Organism: Triturus cristatus; assembly: GCF_964204655.1. Taxonomy (NCBI): domain Eukaryota; kingdom Metazoa; phylum Chordata; class Amphibia; order Caudata; family Salamandridae; genus Triturus; species Triturus cristatus. Next base: position 560,272,715 of record NC_140582.1, read on the forward strand.
ATGCCATAGTTGCATTAACAAACTGTGTCCTATGTTTATGTTTATGCCGCACAGTAGATCGTGAAACTTTTTTAAGGTCTGTAATTGTCTTGCACCACTACACGTGACCAAGGCTGTAGCCGAAACGCGTTGTGTAGAGTAAAGTTTTTGGAAAACCTCTCCCTGTGTGCTGCCTCCTTTCTGAGAGCGTATTGACATTATTTGGTTTCAAGTTGATATATATATATATATATATATATTGCAAGTAAAAATGGCAACCATTACGAGCCAGGTTCTGAAAGAAAAATGGGGGTTAGCCGTCTAGTCTATTTTTAACTGAAACAAACAAGGGATTATATGCACTATGTCACTTTAAATAGATGTTTTAGATGGTGAGGAGTTTTGGGTGAAGATATTTGTACAGTGGCTGCGGAAACTCTCGTGGAATGGAGTGGAGTTTTGGGTGAAGATATTTGTACAGTGGCTGACCTGTACACCATGAGCACTCCACTACTGAGGTGAAGCGGATTCACGCCGTCGACCCAGCCCCGTTTTTGAGTTAAGGATTCTTCGAACCGACGCCTCTGCCATGGAAAAAAGAAGATCAAGAAAACACCAGAAGATATTTCCAAGTGAACGAACGAGGTGAAAACTGACAGCGGAAACTGACAGCGGCGGTGAAGGCTTAGCGATGAGTACGGGAGACGGGGGAGGTGTTGCTGTGGACGGCCAACCACGCTGCGGGTGCAGCGAGGAGGGCATGCCTCGCAGCTGACGCTGTCTTTGCCGAAAGCCGCCATAGCCGGTAACCACTGCGGGAGACTGTAGCAGTTGAATCACAAACCGCCTCCCATGCAAGCTCTGATCACGGCGAAAGACGCGAAAGAGATCCACGATCGAACTAGTGGCACTTGAGTGGATCAGTCTACTTAATCATATACGACAAAGTATACAAAGGAGAGATTATTCCACGAAAAGTAAAACACAAAAAAGTGAATAGAGAAGCATTACTAACTGCACAATGAGTATGAGCAAAATATTGATTTATTATACCCCCATTGACCCTGCAAAACAACAAGAAAATATAAAACAAAATTAAAATGGCAGAAAGGAGCAGGAATCAGGCTCAGAGAGCCAATGAATTACTAGATGGTAATATGGCAACAGGTGACCCCTCCAACTCCAGGAACACACATACAGAAGGGAGAAATGAAACTATTCAAAATACCATCAGAAAGCTACAGCAAGCCAAAATCGTCGAAATCAATAAATGGTGAGAAAAGACAAGAGTGCCAAGGGGCCTGAGAATTTTAATTATGCCCACATTAAATGACCTAGATCTGGACCTCATAAAACAGTGGCAAATGGATGCCAATGAATGCTCTCTGAAACTAATGAAAACTCTAATCATACATGAAGAATGAAAACTAGAGGCCATACTCCAAAAAATTAAAGAGCTAGAAGGACAATTGGATAATTTCCCGGACAATGATGAGAAGAAGGAACTGGTAGACACAATGGAAAAAAAGATCAATAAACATGAGATCGATGTGGAGAAAAGGAAGGACAACAAATTCAATTGCGATCGTATTGATTATGCAAACGGCCGCATATACACCTTCGCGAGAAAGTATGACTCCCTAAGGAATAGAGCTGCAATGGACAGGTGCACGGGCTACGAAACCACAGGTGCGTGTGATAGTTCCGATCTAAGTTCTGCAGAAGAAGATATCCAAAATGGATTTTTGTGGGGAAATGAGGCTTGCACAACGTGGACGAGGAGGAGGAATAACTTGGGGAAGGGGACAAAGCAAACCCCAACCCGAAGAAGCAAGAGAAGGAGCAAGACCCAAAACAGGACAAGAAAAGAAAAAACAAAAAAGACTCATCAATAGGATCGGGTAATCAACATCTCCAGCATGATCCCGAATCCTGATCAAATAAGCTTCTTGAATAAAGGACTGACATTCTGTCCAAATCACAACATGGACATTCCAAACCTACGCAATGATTTATATAAGTTCTGCCACAAAGCAAAGCTTAAGAAATACTATGAAGAAAAGACTCCTAGCACACAAAATCTAAGTCAAGCATCCATTGGAATATCCCCACTAAGCCAAAATGATCTGACAAAATTGAGGGTCCTGAGAACACTAGGGACCAATCTCAAAGACACAGATCTAACACCGACCTTGGGAACAGAGAATGACATACAAATATGCCAGAGGGAAGGCATAATCACATGCAAAGGTGGAGAAAGCGGATTAAAAGCCCAATCAAAATTCTGTCCACAGCTCCCTCCAGGAAACAAGGTGGATCTCTGCCATGAAGAAGTTGTAGTGGAAGAAATCAACCAACTATCAACAAAAAAGAAAAATAATAAAAGATCATGGAACCTAACGCCAAAAGAACAAAAAGCCTTAAAAGATCTGAGAAAAAAATAGAAAATCATCATCAAATGTGCAGATAAAGGCGGAAATATTGCCGTGCAAGATCTGGAACAATATGTTGCAGAAGCAAACAGACAACTGGGGAACCAAGATCATTACTGAAAACTGGAGAGGAATCCAATGGAGTCATGGACTAAAGAATATCATACAAAGCTACTAACATGGAAAGAATGGGTATTGATTGACTTTGAAGAATATATGTACCTTAAAGTTGACCATCCGGTAACAGCAACATCTATTTCTTGTCAAAGGTGCACAAGTCACTCAATAACCCACCGGGGAGACCAATAGTGAGCTCCATAGGCTCCCTCCTTGAGAAAACTTCCCACTATATAGACGTCTTCTTAATAGATTACATCACATCACTCCCCTCATATCTTAAAGATACAATGGCCTTCCTGAAAAAGACACAAAATACCAACTGGAATGAACACTACCCATGGTCACCATAGATGTTACATCTCTGTACACATCAATTCTTCACAGAGACGGCTTAACAGCAGTCAGACAGTTCTTAAAGACTAGATCTTTAAGTTTTTTAGAGCACTCAGAAATGATCGTAGAGATGTTAAATTAGTGCCTGACACAGAATGTCTTCCTCTTCAATGGAGAGATATTTCTCCAAAAACAAGGTACAGCGATGGGAACATCTTTTGCCCTTACATACTTGAACCTACTGATGGCGGTATGGGAAGCAGGTATACTGGAAGGCAGACACAAATCAAACATCAAAAACTGGATGAGGTTCATAGATGACCTCTTCGTGATATGGGAAGGGGACTCATCAGATCTTGAAACATTTATCCAGACGCTGGATAACAACAACTATAATTTGTCCTTCACATCCATATGTAGTAAAATGCAGGTAACATTCTTAGATGTGGAAGTATTTGTCCAAAATCAAAAACTATGCACTAGGATGCATAGGAAACCAACCGCCAGCAACAGCATCCTCCATGCGAACAGTGGACACCCACAACATTTGAAGTGGAGTATACCATATGGAGAGATGCTTCCCACAAAAAGGAACTGCTCTGAAATTACAGACACCGAACAGAACTTAGAAGAAATGACAAGACAATTTCTGGCGAGTGGCTACCCATCTGGAGTGATCGAAAGTGCCAAAACTAAGGTTTCTCATAAAACAAGATTTGAACTACTGGAAGACTATGAGAACCCTGAAGACGAAGATGTAACACATACAATCATGGATTTTAATGTTGAAAATAAAAGTCTAAGAACCATCCTAAAAAAGCATTGGAACATCCTAATGCTTGATGAATCATTGAGGAGGAAACTACCAGCAACACCTAAAATTACATACAAGAAAACAGCTTCATTAGGTGATCTCCTAACACACAGTCATTTGGAGACACGAAGAGAATGAACAACATCATGGCTAACCACACCAGGTTTTTGGAAGTGTTCCACATGTAAAGCCTGTGAACATGGCCGAAATACACAATCCTATCGACTACAAACTGGAAAGGAACGGATCACTGATCACATCACATGTGAAACTAAGTAAGTGATATACATTCTAGAATGTCCCTGCAAGAAACTTTACGTTGGGAGTACCATTAATAAACTGAAATTACGAATACTCCAGCACCTGAGAGCACTAAAGAATAAAGATCTTTCTTTCTTATCTCATGGCAAAACACTCTCTGGAAAAAACACTCAGGAGACAACCAAGAACTAATATACGTTGGAGCACAAATGGTGAAGCAAAATGAAAAAGGAGGGGACAGCACCCTGGACCTAAGAAGAGCAGAATCCAGACTCATTTTAGCCCTTGGGACAGAGAATCCATTTGGTCATAATCTGGTTGCTGAGTTACACGTACATCTATAAAGAAGAAACAACCACTAACAGCAAAAGAAAGAATACACTGAGAAAGTAATACAACGATTGAAGAAGTGGACTCTCATAGTAATAAATGGACATTTTATAAATTTTGCCAGATAAGAACTGAAAGACATAAAAAGGAGAAAGTCAAACATGGAGTGACAAAAATATGAAAAAGAAGAAGAAAGATGAAGAAAGGTGAAAAAGAAAGGAAGATAAAATACAATGTTTTGTGCTAACTACGAGACGTAGATTGGATCAAAATTACTGAAGAACATTACATGTCTCCACTGACCCAGAGCTTGCTAGTTACTGAATGAAATGAAATTCTACTTTAGAAGAGTAAAGAAAAGAAAGAACAATTCTATGAGAACTTAATTTGCACATGGCACTCAGCACTTTCTTTCAAATGAGCTACTAAATACAAGCTCTGGGTGCTAAGAATAACTGAATCACCTTTATAATTTTAAAATAATCCTAATAGTCCACTCCGTCTCACATGGCACTTTAGTGAACAGTGTGTATATATTTTTTTTTAAAAAAGAATAGTATTGATGGTGTACTTTACAGACATACAATAATTATTAACTTGTTGCTGCTATTTTGGAAATGTACTGTTCATCATTTATGTCCCTTCTATTTTCAAGGACATATAATTCTTCCTTAATTTCCCCTTATTTTACACTGCATTCCCTTCTCCTTCTCCCTCTTTTATCTCGTAAAGTCAGAGATGAGAATGGAAGGACACTTTTTTTGCACATGAATCATCAAAGACATCTCTTCTCCTTTTAAAATTCTCTCCTTTTTATCAACCATGAACTTTGATTGCTAGAGCTCTCTCAACTGCCATGGTACTTTACCATCAGGGTTGCGAGTAAAAATGGCACCCGTTACGAGCCAGGTTCTGAAAGAAAAATAGGGGTTAGCAGTCTAATCTATTTTTAACTGAAACAAACAAGGGATTATATGCACTATGTCACTTTAAATAGATGTTTTAGACAACGGGACTCTATGGTCCAGTTGAAGGCAGTAGCCGAAATGCGTTCACGCTTGCACTGGTGTACTAAATAAAGCTCTTTTGAATTTGATCATCTGTGGAGTCTCTCTGGTGCTGTGGAAACTCTCGTGGAATAGTGAGGAGTTTTGGGTGAAGATATTACCTACTGGCAGTCGCCAGTAGCTAGTTATAGTTAGGACCTATTTTCCATAGGAAATCCGCAACATTCTATTTGGAATAACGTTGACGCCGATTGACGAATCGTCGCGAAATTTTCCAAACTTTTGGCCAGCTCCGGTCCACTCCTATCCAGAAATTTCACGGTGATTCATCATGCGGGGGCCGAGAAAAAAGGGGGGTCCCAAAACGCGTTTTCCCCATGCATTTTCCCATAGGACCTGTTGACACAGCTACAGCCCGAACTGCTGAACGGAATTGCACCAAATTTGGCAAAGATGTAGTCCTCAGTTCAGACTCGTGTCTTCTGCTTAAATGGAGTAAATCCGTTCAGTAGTTCCGGAGAAAATTAGAGTTAAAAAGATAGATATATCTGGGCGGAGCCTAACCACACATCTCATTGTGAGATCTGATTGGCTGTCAGCACTTTATCCAAGAAGTGTTGGCAGCCATCTTGGGACCAATATACATGATAGCACCTCATTAAAAAGCATTGCAGTTAATAGAAGGTTTTAAGACTTTAGTTACATTATAAATCATTTGTTGATGGTACCATACTCATTTTAGGAATTATGGTGTGTTCTAAGGTGATTTCACCATGTGAAAAAGCCTTCTGCTGTGATATCATGAATCATGTTTGAGAGAAAACTATTTTCTCATGCTTTTCCCACAGAGGTTTGGAAGGTGATCTATAAGCTAAACTGAGAGCATATTTTCTGTAAATTTACATTATCTTTCTCAGTCATGTGAGAATGAAGTCTGACATTCTCAGTAAAACATGTACATCCAACAAGGGCAGAGACTGTCAGTTGATTCCTTTGTGTTCTACAGCAGCTTCCCAGAGTGTTCTAAAGAACAACCTGAGCGCTAACAGTCCTACTTATGACAAACGTAGTGCACACCTGAAGCCATCTTAATTGGAATAAAGTGGTAACTCTTAAAACATTTAATTTAAAAAGGAAAAAAATGAGGGGGTTCATTTTGCCATAGAAATTATGATTAGTGCTGCAGAAAGACAAATTAGGGCACATTTTGAGTGACTTCTCAAATCCTCTTCTATTTCATTAAAAAATTCTGACATGCAGACTGAAACATGCACTTTCAATGCCAGCAGCAGACTTCCCTGGTGAGCAGAAGCTTTACTACAGTGATCTAATAAACAACTAGAGTGCTAACATTCTGAATTTATGGCAAATGTGTGACACATCTGAATGCCTTCTTGATGGAATCAAAGTAAAACACTGAAAGTATTTCTGTAGTAAATGAGGAAATTAGGAAACTTCATAACAAATAAATCTCCCAAGATGGCCACCAGAGACAAAAGAGCCCAAATGTAGCCCAAATATCACCCAGATGTAGCCCAAGTATAGCCCAATGACAGAATGTCCCAGAGTGTTCTAACGAACAACTAGAGCGCTAACAGTCTTACTTATGACAAAAGTATGGCACACCTGAAGCCATCTTGATTGGAATAAAGTGGTAACACTTAAAACATTTAATTTAAAAAGGAACACAATGAGGGGGTTCATTGTGCCATAGAAATTATGATTAGTGCTGCAGAAAGAAAAATTAGGGCACATTTTGACTTCTCAAATCCTCTTCTATTTCATAAAAAATTCTGACATGCAGACTGAAACATGCACTTTGAATACCAGCAACAGACTTCTCTGGTGAGCAGTAGCTTTACTACAGTGATCTAATGAGCAACTAGAGTGCTAACATTCAGAATTTATGGCAAATGTGTGACACATCTGAATGCCTTCTTGATGGAACCAAAATAAAAAACTGAAAGTATTTCCTACTGCGAAGACTGCAGTAAATGAGGAAATTAGGAAACTTCATAACAAATAAATCTCCCAAGATGGCCACCAGAGACAAAAGAGCCCAGATGTAGCCCAAGTATAGCCCAATGACAGAATGTCCCACTAGAGCGCTTACTGTCTTACTTATGACAAAAGTATGGCACACCTGAAGCCATCTTGATTGGAATAATCTGGTAACACTTAAAACGTTTAATTTAAAAAGGAACACAATGAGGGGGTTCATTTTGCCATAGAAATTATGATTAGTGCTGAAGAAAGAAAAATTAGGGCACATTTTGAGTAACTTCTCAAATCCTCTTCTATTTCATAAACAAATTCTGATATGCAGACTGAAACATGCACTTTTAATACCAGCAGCAGACTTCCGTGGTGAGCAGTAGCTTTACTAAAGTGATCTAATGAGCAACTAAGGTGCTAGAATTCAGAATTGATGGCAAATGTGTGACATATCTGAATACCTTCTTGATGGAATCAAAGTAAAAAACTGAATGCATTTCCTACTGAGGAGACTGCAGTAAATGAGGAAATTAGGAAACTTCATAACAAATAAATCTCCCAAGATGGCCACCAGAGACAAAAGAGCCCAAATGCAGCTCAAATATCACCCAGATGTAGCCCACATGTAGCCCAATGACAGAAGTGTGCAAAACACTTATTTTTTGTGTATTTGCAGTTTTATATAGTGCAGACTTGTCAGGTATTGGAGTGCTTTACATGAGCATTGGTTACATCACACAAGATCAAATTCATTTTGGTTGTAGACATGGGGAGATTAAGTGATTTGACCAGAATCACAGAATATTGAGCTGAAGCAGAAACTCCAACCTGGTTCCCACAGTTGCAAAGTCTGCAGCTCTGGAAGTAACACCACATCCTCTCCCCTAGGTGCAATATTTAATCAAGTGGTCAACTGGATAAAAAAACATAAAGATTACAAATAATTTAAAAGTTCTTTGTCGCTATTTGAAAACTCAGAAAATATGTCCTCATTTTAGTTTTTTAGAGCACTAAACATAAATTTGATGCAAATAAGACTCTCTCATATATGTAATTTCTAAAGGAAATGCTCGAGGTACTACAGTTTTGATTACATCAAGATGACGTCAGGTGTTCCACACTTTTGTAATAAATATAGAATGTTAGCAATCTAGTTGTTCATTGGGATACTGTTGAGAGGAAGAGGCCAGGGGCACGGACTCTGAAAATTGAAGGCAGGTAGGAGAGTGCAGAGGCAACAATTTGACCACACTGAGCAGGCAGGAAGGGCAGCGGCAGCACAACAGACTATGGAGGGCAGTGGAAAGGGGGGCAGGGGCAACAAACCAACAATACAGGACTGGCAAGAGAGGCTGTGGCAATACAATAGACCATTGTGGGCAGAAGGAAGAGGCAGTGGTAGTACAACCATACATGCCAACAGACCCGTTTCAGCCAGGAAACGTCCAATGTTTTTAAGCTCAAATGGGCTTTATTTGATCTGTCTCCTGTCTACAATCTCCTCTTTTTCAATGTAACTCAAAGGGGAAAATCAATACCCCAGTTTTTTTTAAAAATCTCACTCTTACCAAGTTCAAATTGTTCGCAAGTATGGTACATTGGATTCAGGTAGGCAGGAGGAATTGGGGTAGGGACATGGACTCGGATAACAGAGGACAGGGGGGACATGGAAAGGTGCACCAAACTGACCCTACAGGGCAGGCATCAGGGTTTGCAGCAGCACAATACACCACACAGGGCATGAGTGACGGGAGTGCAGCACAACAATCCATAGAAAGCAATAGGGAGGGAACAGGACCATGCACATGGACAACAGAGAAAAGAGGGGAAAGAGGCAATGGTAGCTAGCTGACCATAACGGACAGACAGGAGGGAAAGCTTCAGCATAACAGACCATAAAGGGCAGGAGGGACGGATCAGGGGCATTACAATGGAACAGACAAGCCAGGAGGGAGGAAATAGGGGTCTGCACATGGAAACAGAGGGCTGGGGGCAAGAGGGCAGGGCAGGAGCAGCAAGATGACAATGGAGGTCAGGCAGAATGAGCACTAAAAACAAGACACACCATGGAGAGCAACAATGAGACTATGATGGCATACACAAAGACCATGGAGGGAAGGTTGGAGGGGGTCAGGGGCAGCTAGCTAACCACACATGGAAGGTGGGAGGGGCCATATGGCAGCACAGAAGAGCACGCCCGTACTGTGACGGGTAAGCGTATTGATGTTTTGGTGGAGTTATTTTTGTACATTGCGAAATGCATTATCATGCTAGAAGTTGAGAAAAAAATTATCAATGAAGCAGGTGTTTGTACTATCTATTGTTTCTTTATTCTTTACTTTTAGGAAATGGATGGACACTCCTGTAGTAACCAGTAAAGAGTGTTGAATGGTTAAGTCCACAACCAAAGTAGGTTGTACATCTTCCATTTATTGTGTTTTTTCCACGTTGATGTTTTTTCACAATTGGGATAATTCACATTACTACATAGCAGTAGCAAATATTCCTAGGTCCTGACGAAAGCCGGATTTCCACATAATCCATAGGCTGAAACATGTAGACCTTTTCTCCAACTGGACGTGAGCAGCTATTTTTTCAAAGCAGCTCTTGCACTGGTTTTATTTCATCACTTAGACAGAACCATTAAAGCTTCATATCTGTTTCAGTAGATGATTTTAAGATTCACAATTTTCACTGCACTGCTTTCTCTCACCACCTCCAACGATTACACCACATCTTTGTTTAACACGGTAGATACTATATCTTGAACCGTGAGTTTGAGTCTAGTTGCCCGCTAAGCTGTTGTTCAATCCTGATGGCACAGCTAGGGTCACTGGATCCCAGATGATGTGGGTGGCTACCCAGGTGGCTGATGGGATTAATTTCCACTAGTAGTGGTACTCACGTGCTTCTTGACTTCTCTCCTTATTTTTCTCCAATCTGTTTTCAAGCCAGACCATAGGTTTTTATTTTGTAGTTATAATACATGTAGAATTAGGAGGTTAGGAACCGAGTGGTCTTTAAATAATTTTCCCCTGGGCCCCCTTTGATGTATCTGGCAGAGTGCAGATATATTTCAGTTATTGAGTATTTAGAGCAGCCGTGGCTACGGGCCATACTTTTTCACTTTACCCTCACAAATGAGAGTTAGATTCATCACACACTTCTGAACGGCACATCTCTTGCCATGGCCGAATACACAGGCTTATCCTTTGATGACGACGTCCTTCAATCTATCCTAGCCGCTACCCCTAGCATACTAGATACAATACAAGATATACCATCGACTTCACAAGATGATTGGCAATCTTTACTAGACCTTAAAAGAACACACTCGCGAACATTTATTCACGGCGCGATAATGACAGAGTACCTCAGAGGTAACTGTGCCCCTACGGGTTTATTGGTAACGAATGCACCTCGCCTCTTTCTAACGGATAAGACCTTCATGAAAGACTGGTCTCTAATCGCGTGGCGTTGCACACTCGATTGGTTGATTTTAATCATAAATACAGCCAAGAAAATTGCAGATGCAATATTAATAGAGATCCAAGTCCAGGAAGGACAAATCAAGACAACCATCACCAATGCTCTCTTTAAGAAAAACATGGAAGAGACCAATAAATCGAATAAAGAATATAAAGACTCTATACTTATGAATAAGATAGAGAAGTTCAAGAAAGATCTGGCAAAATTTTCATTAGAGAAAATATATCCATATACAAAAGAAGGATATGTAGCCCCAGAGTTCAACCAGAGAGGAAGACGGCCTGGATCCAACTATTCCTCTTCAGGCTCTGAGGCCTTTTCGAGTGACTCAGAATCATCTTACATTGAGGCACAACAGAAACAAGGGATTAGAACATATGCCAGATACAATCGGAGACGAGGCAAGCAAGGAACCTATCAACACCATGGACCTTGTTGGCCACCGGCGCCATGGAACTATCCATTCCCGCAATACCAACAACCCATGCCACTTTTTCCACCACATCCACAAACCTTCGACAATCAGCCTTTTTTAGGACAAGGTCGAGGGAGAAACAGGGGAAAGAGAAGAGGCAGACAACAAGTTCATTGGGAGCAAGACCCACTACCCCCGAACACGAGGAGCAGGAAGGGTCAACAACTACCCAGCACAAGCACAAACCCGACAACCTAGTAGTCAATCTGAGCTCACGTATCCTGACCACAGAAGAACAATTGGTATTGGATCGAGGACTAGGCTTTGTTCCCACTAATACTGGTGATCCCTTCCAAATTAGGTGTGAATTAGCGTGTTTTTTTAGAAAAATTCGCTTACACTTCTTTATTACAAATAAAGAAAGTGATTCGGCAACACCTCTAGTTTCAACTTCTATCAACACAGGTCTGAAACCAACATCGAACTTTAACCCTCCCTATCATTTAGTACCCGAACAGGTATTAACCTTTGAGAAAGCGGCAACATATGATGTAAGCACCTTGAGGACTTCTCAAGATAAACCTTGCCATAATCTCTCTGCAATAGAGAAGAATGTCTTGTCGACTCTATCAAATGACACCACGATAACTATAAAACCAGCAGACAAAGGGGGCGCAATTGTGATTCAAGACACTGAGGTATACCGACAAGAATGCCTTCGCCAGCTTGGCGATGAGCGTGCATATCGTCGCCTAAAGACAGACCCTATGTCTAGATTGACCAAAGAAATCACGATTCTGATTGACGAAGCAAAGACAAATGGGTGGATAACTACCAAAGAAGCAGAATTTTTGGTGACAAAATATCCAGTCATGCCCCAGTTCTATACTCTCCCTAAAATTCATAAAGTACAGCGACCTCCTCCAGGCCGCCCTATAATTTCAGCGATCGGTTCATTGTTAGAGCCTTTGTCTACTTTCGTTGATTACTTTCTTAAACCTATGGTCAAAACAATGCCTACGTATCTACAAGATACGAAAGATGTTCTGAGGCTACTATCTGAAATACCGTTCAATACAGAACTAGACTATATGATATCATTTGATATCGAATCACTGTACATGTCCATCCCTCAGCAAGAAACACTTGATGCTATCCGTGGGCTACTTGAATGTACGACTGATAACAGAGAAATGCTGACTCCCATATCGTTTATTCTAGAGTGTGCCCCTATAGCAATGACTGAAACTTTTTTAAATTTGAAGAAGATATTTACCTTCAAATCTCGGGTACATCAATGAGCAGCATTTTTGCTCCGTCGCTAGCGAACCTGTACGTACACCTGTTTGAGCAAGATCATGTTCTTACCCAGACGAACCCATTTAGAGACCAGATATTAATATGGAAACGTTACATAGATGATATCCTTGTTATCTTTAGAGGTACGATCCTGGATATCACAGCTTTCCATGAATGGCTCAACCAGCAGAATGCCTATCTTAGATTCACAGTTGAGTTCAGCAAGGAGAAACGCCCTTTTTAGACATCGCCATATACCCCTGTGAAGGGTATCTGGGAAGTGACTTATACAAAAAGCCTATGGCTAGGAACTCACTTCTATCTTTTACTAGCCATCACCCAAAAGCTCTACGAGAAAATCTGCCAGCGGGCCAGTTTATTCGTATACGGAGAAACTGTTCTGAACAACAGAGTTTCCAGAGACATACAAAAAATCTATCAAGAGACTTGAGAGATCGAGGCTACCCCCAACAGCTGGTAAAGAAAGCCTGGAAAAGAGCCTCTAATAACAACCGAGAGGCTCTTTTGGAACCACCAACTCACAAACCCCCATTGGGTAGACTCACCTTTGTTCACACTTTCAGCACCCTAACCAACCAGGTGCAAAAGACTATACGCAAACATTGGCGTATTCTAAACATAGGATCAGAGTCCCTTCCTCCTCCACTTTTTTCTTTTAAACGAGGAACCAGTATACGTGACAGCATGGTACACACCAGACCTAAGAGCATAATGACTACACCAAACACCAACTAATACCTTGTGGAACCTACCACCAGTGCAAGGCCACTTCCCTTGTGGCTCTTGCTCAGTATGCCCGCAGACCCAACACACCAAGAGTGTAGATATAGGGACAATGAGACCATGGGTTTTGAATAAACACACTAATTGCAACTCAGAAAAGGTCATCTACATTATCACCTGTCCGTGTCACCTGCGTTACGTAGGGATGACTACACGAAAGATCAAGCTGCGGATTAGTGAACATAAAAGCACCATTAGGTGCAAAAAGCAGTCCACACGACTAACGAATCATTTTCTCGATTTCAAACATAAAGCTGAAGATCTGAAATGGCTAGTGCTTGAACAACCCTACATTCCTTCTCACATAAGTGACATCACACATTTTCTTTTCAAGAAGGAACAAAGATGGGTTTATAAACTAAGAAGTGACACACAGGGGTTGAATGACGAGATACCCTGGGCAGCACTCTAAGTCTCTTGTAGTAACAAAACACCTTTTTTACATTACTGTCAGCACCAAAGAGAAAGTATTATGTACAGGTACACAAATAATCAGTTAGTTCATCGACAAGCAACTTAAAACTGACTAAGATTATCATTCTAATAATAAAAAAGAATTTGAGGGGTCCTTTTTGTAATATTCGGGTTGTTCTAGAGCTAGGCAGACAAGGCAAGATAAATGGACTACAATTCCAAGGATGCCCTAAAACGGCATGGTCCATATAATTGCTGTGTGTATAGTTGCTTACAATAACTTATGAATACCTGGCGCTCATCGTGTACCTAAAGTCGTTCATGTAAAAGAGACTTATGTTTTGACTTGTTAATAAAGCGCTTCCTCATTTATTAGCGAGATATTTCAGTAACCTCTTCAACTCCCATGAGGCTTAGACACCGGCGCGCTATGATGATGCATAAGTTTGGCGCCAAGAAACCGTCTTATTTAAACCATCAAGATACACACACCGCCGCCTCCCCTTCCTGCTCGATCAGAAGACCGAAGTACCGACGGACAGGTTAGTTCACCGATTAGCTCTAAAAATAGCTGTTCTTGATCGGGCGCTCTCTATCTATAGACGCGGTGCTAATGTTACATTTGACAACAACACCAAACGGTGTAAGAGCTAGTAAAGGTTGTGCTATCGTACATTCAATAACGAGCTCTCAATTGACAACAGCTAGTAGAGCCCTTGTGAACAAGTGAATACTAAACCATGGGGATACCTCTAGAAGAGTGAATCATTGATCGCTATTATTAATACTAGTTTTTGAAATACCGTAATTGACGGTTTGCTCCGTCCTTTTTTTATTACATGTGGCGATCATTAACTAAAGGGACTGTCACTCGGGGCTGCATCATAACAAATTTCCTTTGTTTTTAGGTCAATAAAGAAGTGTGCTTTGGTTCATTAGGATGTAACTTACATTTACGTGTGATTTGTTGCAACAAACTGTATACCCGTTTCTGTTGATTCAGAGCGGTGCCTCATTTCCCAGAGCGGATGCCTGGTGAGGAGGAGAGCACGCCCGTACTGTGACGGGTAAGCGTATTGATGTTTTGGTGGAGTTATTTTTGTACATTGCAAAATGCATTATCATGCTAGAAGTTGAGAAAAAAATTATCAATGAAGCAGGTGTTTGTACTATCTATTGTTTCTTTATTCTTTACTTTTAGGAAATGGATGGACACTCCTGTAGTAACCAGTAAAGAGTGTTGAATGGTTAAGTCCACAACCAAAGTAGGTTGTACATCTTCCATTTATTGTGTTTTTTTCACGTTGATGTTTTTTCACAATTGGGATAATTCACATTATTACATAGCAGTAGCAAATATTCCTATGTCCTGACGAAAGCCGGATTTCCACATAATCCATAGGCTGAAACATGTAGACCTTTTCTCCAACTGGACGTGAGCAGCTTTTTTTTCCAAGCAGCTCTTGCACTGGTTTTATTTCATCACTTAGACAGAACCATTAAAGCTTCATATCTGTTTCAGTAGATGATTTTAAGATTCACAATTTTCACTGCACTGCTTTCTCTCACCACCTCCAACGATTACACCACATCTTTGTTTAACACGGTAGATACTATATCTTGAACCGTGAGTTTGAGTCTAGTTGCCCGCTAAGCTGTAGCCTTGTTCAATCCTGATGGCACAGCTAGGGTCACTGGATCCCAGATGATGTGGGTGGCTACCCAGGTGGCTGATGGGATTCATTTCCACTAGTAATGGTACTCACGTGCTTCTTGACTTCTCTCCTTATTTTTCTCCAATCTGTTTTCAAGCTAGACCATAGGTTTTTATTTTGTAGTTATAATACATGTAGAATTAGGGGGTTAGGAACCTAGTGGTCTATAAATAATTTTCCCCTGGGCCCCCTTTGATGTATCTGGCAGAGTGCAGATATATTTCAGTTATTGAGCACAGAAGACCATGCATGGCAAGCGGGAGGGTTAGTGGCAGCACAATGGCCATGATGGGCAAGAAGGCATGCACAAAGGACCATGGAGGATAGAAGGGAGGGTCAGGACCTGGGTACAGACAAGAGAGTTCAGGGGAAGGGGCCTCACAACAGACCGCACGGGGCAGGCAGGAGGAGCAGTTGCAGCACAACAGACCAGGGAGGGCAGAAGGGTGTGGCAGTAAAATGGACCATGGAGGACAGGAGGAAGGGGATGGGGGCATGGCATGTGGACAGGCAGGGTGGAGGTGGCAGGGACAGGTTACAGTCATCTGACAATGCTAGGCAGGTGGGAGGGGAGTGGCAGCTCAACAGAACACTCAGAGTAGATAGGAGTGGCAGGTCCATGGAACATGGTGGGCAAAAAGGATCGAGCAGGGGCATGCACAAAGACATCGGAGGGCAGGGGGAAGGAGAATAGGGGCATCAAGCTAAGCACAGAGGCTAAGCAGGAGGTCAATGATGGGCCATAGAAATGGGCAATGGAGGGCAGGAGGAGTGGACTGGTACATCATGCTAAATGGAGGGCAGTGGCAGCACATCAGACCATGCATGGCAGGAGGGAGGAGGCTAGTCCATGGAATCAGACAACAGAGGATAGGGAGGAGGTGGATGGGGCAGCAAGCTAACTGTTCAGAGAAGGTGGGTATTAGGAACTTTATTGTTTTAAAAATGTGTGTCTGTGCGAACTACTTAAAATATGAACAAGTATGCAGCATAATCTCACTTTTATTCAGGAAGAAGAGGACGTTTGTGACTGTGACTTCGGGCTCACTTGGCAGAGACACCCCCTGACCCTCCACCCCATCGCAAAATGTAATGCCCGTGAAAAGGGTAGGTGGGCGCAGTGTTATATAGAACGTAGTCCTGAGAGCTCGATTGAAAATGAAAACTAGATATAGTATATGGTATAAACTATGCACCAAAAAGTGTGATATAAGATAAACCCGGCGTGAAATATAATATGCAATACATTGTGCGCAATTACAGATCCATTGGAGAGTGCGAGATAGCACAGGCGTGCTATGCGATATGCGCCTTGGAGTGTAATATGAACAGGGCAGTGTTGTGTAACCTAACTAGTCTCTAAAGTTGTAATATAAAATATGTGCTGGGGAGTGTAACGTTGCATATGCACTGTGACAAAGATATGGATCCCAGATTGAAATATGTATGGCATAGCACTGTGCATTATAACATAGGCATCGAGGAAGGCACGTTAGATGGGGCAATATAACACATGCGAAGACAAGTGTGGTATGACATATTCACGGGGTGGTGTTACAGTGCACATGAGCTAGAGAGTGTCATAGCATATGCACTAGCTGGTGGAATACAACACAGAGTTGTGTGGCACTCGGCAGGCACTGGTGGGTGTAACACAGCATTGGGCTCAGCCAGGAGCACGCTGTGACTCTCAAGTGAGTTTTGTCTCCTTTCCAGAGAGTAAAATAAAAAGTATTACACATCCGGCGGTGGATGTGCGTTTTATTAACCGTGAGGGGGGTTTCTTGCACAGATTGGTCGAATTTTTGTCGAACCCCTTTTGAATGGCTAGGTGTGTGTGTGTGTATTAATTGTGCCCGTCAATAGCTAGCCATGTTTGTATAAATAAACGACAAGGGTGTCTACTTGGAGAGTACCCACCGGCGGGGGCACCGGGATTAGGCACGGTAGGGCGTCAGTCACGTCAGAGCTTCACTAGCGGTGTAAGTACATTCCATGTGGATTCATTGTATGCATAGTCGCCTTTTAATGAATATCACGCAAATCGTCATGGTGATAGGTATATACGGTTTGTCCAGCTTGTCCTAGGTGTTTTTATAAATATATATTTTTTTAAAATAATAAAAAACAAAGGCCGGCACCGGGGGATAGGGTCCCCGGGGTCATAAGTGGCCTGAGGAGGGGGGCAACGCAGCCCCCCTCCTAAAGAATTAAAAAAAGAAAAAGGCCATGACCTTGGGGTTGGGGTCCCCGGGGCCGATTAAGGCCTTGGGAGGGCCAAATTTATTTTTTTCAGTGATGTCATTTGAGATGGGAAATGTCCAGATAACTATAACACCCCTAAAACCTATGCTTTTTCAGTGAATTTCTAAGGTTTTTTAAATGCCAATTCCTAACTATAACGTGCATGAAACCTATGGTTTTTTCTTTGAATTTCAAAGGTTTTTTAAATGATAATTGCTATCTATAACTTATCTCTGAAGATATCATGTTTAATGATTTTTATTGGATTTGTATATTTTTCAAATTCAGTGTGTCAATTTCATTAATTACATTTTTTTTAAAATACTTTTTTATCACCATTTTTTAAAATTATTGTTTCAATTAATTCTTTTAAAAATTAAAAAATATTATTTGAACTTAATGGGTTTTTCAAACATATATTTTTATATTTTTCTAAATATTTTTTTAACTATATGTGCAAAACTTTATTTCATATATTTTTTTCACCGTTTTTGGATCCGCGCACCCTATGCGCACCGTTCTCGATTCCTACGCGATAGCATCCGCGCATGGTATGCGTCGGGTACGTGTTTAGTGCGCGATCGCAATGCGACCGGTACGCGACTCCCAGCCTATACGCGACACGTTCGATGTACATAACACGATGTTTACGCGCTTCTGCGATGCGTCATCTGCGTCTATGACGCGGTAGGTGCGCGGATCCCGTGAAATATTTAACATTTAAAAAAACATATATATATGTATTTCATGTGAATATTAATTGAAGACAAACTCTAAACTAGTCTTAAAACTAATATATTTTTACATCTAATCCTATAATTCTTTTTAATTCAATTTCGCGGATGCGCGCTGGGTGCGTGCCGCGTCAGCGCAGGGTGCGCGGATCCCATGTGACCTGCAAAAAAAGAGATTTGATTGGTTCATTACACTTCCTCTTCTAACTATTGAAAGACCTCACCCATTTCAATCATTCTTTAGACTGAGGTGCCAATTCCGATCCGGTAAAAAAATTCCCCGTCCGACTCGTATCCGGATTTTTTTCCGTCCGAATCGTCAAAGTAGCGTACAAACTGCCAAGTACGATTCGAACGGAAAAAAGTCCATACGAATCGCATTGGGAAGATTTCCCCACACGTCCTCGGGTCGGGAAAAGTCACCGACACGTCCCCGGGCGAGAAACCCACCGTGCGGAAAAATAAAGTCCGACTGCGCAAGTACGATCCCTCCCGTCCTCCCCATTTCACAACCGTACGCAAAAAACACCGTCCGAACCGAACTCCCATAGCAACCATGGAGACATGTGCCCGCATACGCGCCGAACACCCCACCACCCCCCGCCCGCGTATGTACGCCCCGAACCCCCACCCGTGTATGTACGCACCAAACACCCACCCGTGTATGTACGCCCCCGAACCCCCCCCAGCCGTGTATGTACGCACCGAACCACCAGCCGTGTATGTACGCCCCCGAACCCCCCCCAGCCGTGTATGTACGCACCGAACCACCAGCCGTGTATGTACGCACCAAACCCCCCCCCCAGCCCTGTATGTACGCACCGAACCACCAGCCGTGTATGTACGCCCCCGAACCCCCCCCAGCCGTGTATGTACGGACCGAACCACCAGCCGTGTATGTACGCACCAAACACCCACCCGTGTATGTACGCCCCCGAACCCCCCCCAGCCGTGTATGTACGCACCGAACCACCAGCCGTGTATGTACGCACCAAACACCCACCCGTGTATGTACGCCCCCGAACCCCCCCCCAGCCGTGTATGTACGCACCGAACCACCAGCCGTGTATGTACGCCCCCGAACCCCCCCCCAGCCGTGTATGTACGCACCGAACCACCAGCCGTGTATGTACGCACCAAACCCCCACCCCAGCCGTGTATGTACGCACCGAACCACCAGCCGTGTATGTACGCACCAAACACCCACCCGTGTATGTACGCCCCCGAATCCCCCCCCCAGCCGTGTATGTACGCACCGAACCACCAGCCGTGTATGTACGCACCAAACACCCACCCGTGTATGTACGCCCCCGAACCCCCCCCAGCCGTGTATGTACGCACCGAACCACCAGCCGTGTATGTACGCCCCCGAACCCCCCCCAGCCGTGTATGTACGCACCGAACCACCAGCCGTGTATGTACGCACCAAACACCCACCCGTGTATGTACGCCCCCGAACCCCCCCCAGCCGTGTATGTACGCACCGAACCACCAGCCGTGTATGTACGCCCCCGAACCCCCCCCAGCCGTGTATGTACGCACCGAACCACCAGCCGTGTATGTACGCACCAAACCCCCACCCCAGCCGTGTATGTACGCACCGAACCACCAGCCGTGTATGTACGCACCAAACACCCACCCATGTATGTACGCCCCCGAACCCCCCCCCCAGCCGTGTATGTACGCACCGAACCACCAGCCGTGTATGTACGCCCCCGAACCCCCCCCCAGCCGTGTATGTACGCACCGAACCACCAGCCGTGTATGTACGCACCAAACACCCACCCGTGTATGTACGCCCCCGAACCCCCCCCCAGCCGTGTATGTACGCACCGAACCACCAGCCGTGTATGTACGCACCAAACCCCCACCCCAGCCGTGTATGTACGCACCGAACCACCAGCCGTGTATGTACGCACCAAACACCCACCCATGTATGTACGCCCCCGAACCCCCCCCCCAGCCGTGTATGTACGCACCGAACCACCAGCCGTGTATGTACGCCCCCGAACCCCCCCCCAGCCGTGTATGTACGCACCGAACCACCAGCCGTGTATGTACGCACCAAACACCCACCCGTGTATGTACGCCCCCGAACCCCCCCCCAGCCGTGTATGTACGCACCGAACCACCAGCCGTGTATGTACGCCCCCGAACCCCCCCAGCCGTGTATGTACGCACCGAACCACCAGCCGTGTATGTACGCACCAAACCCCCACCCCAGCCGTGTATGTACGCACCGAACCACCAGCCGTGTATGTACGCACCAAACACCCACCCGTGTATGTACGCCCCCGAACCCCCCCCCAGCCGTGTATGTACGCACCGAACCACCAGCCGTGTATGTACGCACCAAACACCCACCCGTGTATGTACGCCCCCGAACCCCCCCCCAGCCGTGTATGTACGCACCGAACCACTGTGGGCCAGTGTAAGTGAACATGCACACGCATCACAGGATTCACAGACATCCACACATGTGCAGAGGTAGTATGCGTATGGTACAGACAGGTAGTTGGATGCGATATGCACTGGTCACATGTCATAGGAATAGGACAGGCCACACACATTGCCTTTGAGGAGTACATGTCGAGACAGAACATACATAGGGAGCATGTGGATATGTACTTGTGTTGATACTCCGTGTAGTTGGATACATACACACCTCATGGCAAATCACATATGTGGGCTGGTGTGCGGAACAGTGTGCCATGCCCATCGACACACAGACACATGTTGGCAGCAGCAACTGCTGACACATTGAATCACACACCTACAGCAAAATCATGGAAAGACATGCCACACACATGACATGGTTGCAGCATGCAACGCAGCCATACACGTGTCATATGTAATATTCCGTGTACCTGGCATCAGGGGACAGGTGCGGGTGTCCGTGACTGGGACATGCAAGTGACTCATGGCTCCACTAGTGTGTACGACATGCACACATGTCAAAGGAGTGCAGGGGATGTGTGGTACAATGCGCACCATCACACACGACATGTGTACACAGCTCATCGTACATGTGCTTTGCCCACACCTCAGGGGTAAAGTGCCACATCACATCCTGACACACCTGTGTCACACACAGGTGGTATTGCACAGACAATGCATTGGTGTCCACCCTTGGCAATACCTGTCCGCTCCATTCCTGTCTGTGTGCCGCCTGTCACCACTGACAGTTGTTATACGCACCGTACATACGCTCGGAGCGCGTGTATAGGGTCCCTGGGCCAATATTGCCGCTGGCGTATGCGTACGCCACAGTAGTACGGACTGTACACGCGCTTGTGCGGTCCGGATCACAATATGGGCGCTGGCGTATGCGTACGCCACAGTAGTACGGACTGTACACGCGCTTGTACGGTCCGGATCACAATATGGGCGCTGGCGTATGCGTACGCCACAGTAGTACGGACTGTACACGCGCTTGTACGGTCCGGATCACAATATGGGCGCTGGCGTATGCGTACGCCACAGTAGTACGGACTGTACACGCGCTTGTACGGTCCGGATCACAATATGGGCGCTGGCGTATGCGTACGCCACAGTAGTACGGACTGTACACGCGCTTGTACGGTCCGGATCACAATATGGGCGCTGGCGTATGCGTACGCCACAGTAGTACGGACTGTACACGCGCTTGTACGGTCCGGATCACAATATGGGCGCTGGCGTATGCGTACGCCACAGTAGTACGGACTGTACACGCGCTTGTACGGTCCGGATCACAATATGGGCGCTGGCGTATGCGTACGCCACAGTAGTACGGACTGTACACGCGCTTGTACGGTCCGTACTACTGTGGCGTACGCATACGCCAGCGCCCATATTGTGATCCGGACCGTACAAGCGCGTGTACAGTCCGTACTACTGTGGCGTACGCATACGCCAGCGCCCATATTGTGATCCGGACCGTACAAGCGCGTGTACAGTCCGTACTACTGTGGCGTACGCATACGCCAGCGCCCATATTGTGATCCGGACCGTACAAGCGCGTGTACAGTCCGTACTACTGTGGCGTACGCATACGCCAGCGCCCATATTGTGATCCGGACCGTACAAGCGCGTGTACAGTCCGTACTACTGTGGCGTACGCATACGCCAGCGCCCATATTGTGATCCGGACCGTACAAGCGCATGTACGGTCGGTATCACTGCTTGTGGGGTGCCCTAGGGCGTGGAACGCACCGTACCTGTGTGTAAATGTATGAAAACACATAGGGGACACATGAGGGACAAGTATAAGGGCCTAAATGCCTGATGGTTGCCATGGAGACTGAGTTAAATTTTTGAATTTGAGCACCAGGTGCACAGCAGAAGTCAGTTTGAAAGAATCTACATTGTTGCAATGTGGATGTTGACTTGACATCATTATCAAAACTGAAACCATGCAAAGCCACACACTGGGGTAGGTTTGAAGGGATTGGATGAAACGTAGGATGCTAATGTGACTGACCAATCAATCTGTACTCCTATACATGAACAGGCCAGCCAGGCATATATAAGGCAGCCAGGTCCCATGAGAGAGCACTTGCCTGCACATCCATTCATCCATGACCACTGCTGCTGATAGTGATTCCTCTGGCACCATGTCCAGGACTGTGGAGAGGTCACAGCCATTCACCCAGGAGGAGAACCTTGCCCTGATAGATGTGATCCTCCCACAGTTCCAGAGCCTGTATGGTCGACCAGGGGTTCAGGTGAGTGCAGACTCCACTAGCTTAGACTGTGCCCCTTTTGTGTGACAGTGACTTCTGGCATTGTGTCCATGTGTGACAGACATGCACTGTTGTTTGGAGTGGGTCCCAGGGTGTGGAAGGCCTCATGTCACCCATGCAGAGCATGCTGTGTTTCCTGTGTGCACTCCTCACTTGCATAGTGCCTACTGTGACAATGAATGCAAGGTGCATGCCACATTCTGCCTGCATACTCCTCCTGGGGATGTTGTTTCCACAGTCCTGATGTGATCCTGTGTTCCCCCCAGTGTGACAGGTGTCAGTACCCATGGATGTGTGTTTGTTCAGTGTACCTGTGCTGTGAGTGTCCAAAGGCCGTGTTCGTCCCCTGCACATTGGTGTGTGTGTTAGTCCCCTGTCATGTGGGTGAGTGCATATGGGGAGTGTTGCACACAAGCAGCATGAGGGATGGATATGGCCTGGCCATCGGATGTGAGCAGGGAGCAGTGCTGTGTGCATGCCGTGCTGAGCCAGCCCCACACCTGTGACACCCCCGTCTACTGGCACATGGGCAGAGTGAGGTGTGTACCCGCAGTTGGCAATGCCATGTGATTGTCCTGTACCTGTGTGTGTCTGTGTACTCTGCTGAGGTAGCATCAGTGTGCTGGGGCAGGTGACTGCTGTGAGGTGCTGTACATAATCCTGGTGTAGCCTGTGAGGCACAGTGTGATCCCTGGTCAGTGAGTGTGTGGTACCCCTCATGCCACCCGTGTGCTTCCACTGGCACGTAGTGCATTTGGCCTTCCACAGTGGATAATGTCCCTATGACAAAGGTGCAATTAGTTGCATGCATACCATGGCCTGTTCATAATGAGGATTGTTCTATATGTGTGTCTCTGTGTCTTTGCTCATGTGGATTAATGTATTCTCTCTTTTGCATCCTCACAGGTAGGCGCCATTGCCAAGGGGGAGATCTGGAGGGAAGCCGTCAGTGCCGTGAGGGGTACAGAGGGTCGGAGGCGGAGCCTGTCTCAGGTGAGGAAACGCTGGCAGGACATCCGGTGCTGGACGAGGAGGATTGCACGGCTCCTGCTGGGGGACTCACCTGAGAGCCGTAAGAACCGTGGCCGCCGTCGTCTGACCCACATCCAGAAGCGTGTGCTGGCGGTGGTCTTCCCCGATATGGACAGGCGCCTACAGGAGAGGCAGCAGCAGGAAGGGGGTAGGTACATGTGTGTCAGTTGTGTGTCCCCAGCCAATGTAAGTGTGCAGTTGCATGGATACACTGCCAGGGTTTGATTGTGCAGTGCGTCAACTTCTCCACAAAGTAGCACAGTGCTGTTCTCACTCCCTCCCTTCCCCTCCTTGCAATGTGTTCCCTGGTCTGTCGCCACTCTTGCACAAGGTTATTTATGCAGGCAGTTCATGCAGGTGCCCTATGCTATCAGCATCATGTGTGGGGGTGATGTGCCACAGGTATGGGGACCTTGCGTGTGCCATGGCCAATTTCAGTCATTGTGGTGTCCATGTCACTTGGCACTGATTGTGAATCACGACATAGGGGTGTGTCTCCAAAATGTACAGCCTTCCAGCATGCATGTCCAATTGTGTGCCCTCTGACATGATGTGCCTGAGTGGGAGGCCTGCTAAGTGCAGGGACGGTTGCTTAATTTGCAGTCATGTCCATCCTGGACCATGGAGGAGTGTGGGCACTACTGTGCCCTGGGGCACCTCTTCCTAGGTATCATGTGCGTCATCCAACAATATGGCCATTCACTGTGTCTTTGCCATGGGTTGCGTAGGGTGGCATTGTACCCTGGGCTCAACTGTTAGGACCTACAGGTTGCTACATGTGTCCACTGTACAGGGGGACCCATTTTGCTTGTGCATACTCACAGTGGGCATTACCTGTGTGTGTTGTTGAGACAATCTGATGATGTTTGCCTGTCAATGATGTGTGGACATGGCCACCAGGGGCTGTGTGTTTACAGTCATGAATTAGTGGAGGCCATGTGTTTCCATCCCAGAGTAAGAGGTGTACATACTTTCTCCGTCTCAATGAGATTGTCTCAGGTGTGGGTGGTTTGTGCGTACAAGGCCTACATGTCAGAAGCTTCATCCTCCTTGCTGGGTTTAGCCTGTGTGTGATGTTTGACTGGACATACGCTCAAGGTGCAGTGACCCTGTCATGTGTGGCCTGGTTTCATGTATTGCCTTTGCAGCATGCGGCAAGAGTAAATGGATATGATTCATGCTCATCCCTTTTTAACGACGCAGTGTGGTGCAGGTGCTGTGCACATTTGTCCCCAGAGGCTGACTCCTCTCTAAAATTTCAGGTGCAGTGATTTGCTGTTGTGTCATGATCTCCATTGTGTCTCAGTGGCATGGTGGGTAGAAAAACTGTGTGTTCCATGGCCTACATGTGTACATTGTTTTGTAGGTGTTACTCCTGTTGCTTTTCAGGCTATGCAATGTGACCTATGTATATTTGACTCATGTGACATAAGTGTACAGGTGTCTGATTTTCTCCTGTCTCTTCACCTTGCCCACAGCATCGCCGGGGGACACGGAAGGAGACACTAGCACGGACCGGGAGGAGAGATTGAGCACCAGTACCAGCAGTGCTGTCCTGTCTGGCACATGGAGTGGCACGGAGGCCGAAGGGAGTGAGGCGGAGGACCTGTTGACTGCCAACACAGACTATGACGCAGACGGGTCCGAGGCTGAGCTCCCAGAGGTGGCGGAGTCTGCCCCCCCAGCTGATGGCAGCCCTCCACATCCCCCCGCCACCTCAGGTTCCATCACCGGCCTCCCACATGCTCGTGGCCCTTCCCTCCGTGCTCGGTCCCCACATGTCTCCTTCCTGCCAGGCACCGCACCCCCTGCCCCTGTCACCACTGCTGCGGTGAGTGCGGAGTCTGTGGACATCCTGAGGCAGTTGCAGGTTGGTCAGACTGCGATGCTAAATGTCCTCCATGCCCACACCCAGGTGCTGACCCAGATGGAGGCATACATGGAGGGCATGTCGGCTGCGCAGTCTGACCAACGGCAGTTGCTGAGGTCCATAGACTCCACACTGACTGCAGCACTGGATCTCCTGCAGCGCTGCGTAACACCCCCTACCCCTGCCCCATCCACAATTCCCACTCCCGTGCCTGTCCCACGCACATCCAGACGTCAGCGTGCACGCACCCCAACAGACACAGGCACCACACCACCAGGGAAGTCGAAGCGCACACCTCCTGTCACGCACACACAGGGTGAGGAAGGCACACCCACTGGGTCGGGGGGGAAACGTAGAACACGCAGCCACAGTGGGAGTCCGCATTCCACACAACCCACTCCCTCCAAATCCACTCCCCTTAGCTCTCCTGGCCAACAGTCAGTGACAGCATCATCCACTGCGAGTGTGCCCCCCAGCCCCAGGATGACACCACCCCGCAAGCGGTGGAGGCGGGACCCGGCCAGGGGAGTTGAGTCCCCCACCCTGTCCACACCCTCCCCCAGTGGCGCTGCGACCCATCCCTTTGCCCCCCCCCCCTCCTTGGGGCCTGTGGTTGGATTGGGTACGGGGGAGTCGCTGGGGGAACTTGCCGACGTGTGCAGCGCCATTCTGTCCTCCACCTTTGGCGCTGGCACCCCCCCTGTGGCAGATTCATCCCTCCCTGCACCCACAACACCTACCCTTTCCCCTCCTGTCCCTGCGGTGCCTGTTTCCACCCTCCCCCCTGATGCCCCCTCTTCTGTGGATGAAATGGACTTGTGAACTGTGCAGGCAAGCTAGGGGACACACGTCCCGATGTGTACCCCCCCCCCGGACATTGCTGCTGGGCTGGCCCATGGCCCTTGTACATAGTGGACATTTTCTCTGATATATTTTCCTGCTGAATAAAGCCTTTTCTTTTTGTTTTGCACACTGATGCTTTCCTGGACTTGCTGTTGGTGCTGGTGCTCCCTGCGTTGGGGTGGTGATAATGTGTTAGGGGTCTGTGAAATGTTGGAGTGTGCTGCTCATGGGGTGTACCCTGCCATCTGCGTGCCATCACAAAGGTCTCTGCAAATGGTATTTGGTCATGTTTGCTCTCACTGTATGGTGACATTGTCCCAAGGTGTGTTCCGTCCTCTGTGGCCCAGGCCATTTTTCCTGCAGGGTGTCTCCCAAATGCTGTGCTGTGCTGTGTCTACATTTCCTGGATGTGTGAGGGTTGCCTTTCAATATAGCCATGCTGGCTCAGCGATGGCTCCGCCTGCATCTGGGGTATCACCCTTGTAGGTCACTGAACTTGTTGATGGGGTATATTGTCCGATGTCTGGGCACTGCTGGGAGTGATAGGTACACACCCCTCCTGTGTCTGGGCACTGCTGGGAGTGATAGGCACACACCCCTCCTGTGTCTGGGCACTGCTGGGAGGACCCTGCACCCACCCCTCCTGTGTCTGGGCACTGCTGGGGGTGTTTTGCACACCCCATTCTTATAGCAGGTTCGGTGCGTACATGCACGGGTGGGGGTTTGGTGCGTACATACACGGGTGGGGGTTCGGTCCGTACATACACGGGTGGGGTGGGGGTTCGGTCCGTACATACACGGGTGGGGGTTCGGGGCGTACATACTCTGCTGGGGTGGGGGTTCGGTCCGTACATACACGGGTGGTGGTTCGGTGCGTACATACACGGCTGGGGTGGGTGTTAGGTGCGTACATACACGGGTGGGGGTTTGGTGCGTACATACACGGCTGGGGGGGGTTCGGGGGCGTACATACACGGGTGGTGGTTCGGTGCGTACATACACGGGTGGTGGTTCGGTGCGTACATACACGGCTGGGGTGGGGGTTTGGTGCGTACATACACGGCTGGTGGTTCGGTGCGTACATACACGGCTGGGGTGGGGGTTTGGTGCGTACATACACGGCTGGTGGTTCGGTGCGTACATACACGGCTGGGGGGGGGTTCGGGGGCGTACATACACGGGTGGTGGTTTGGTGCGTACATACACGGCTGGGGTGGGGGTTCGGTCCGTACATACACGGGTGGGGGTTCGGGGCGTACATACTCTGCTGGGGTGGGGGTTCGGTCCGTACATACACGGGTGGGGGTTCGGTCCGTACATACACGGGTGGGGGTTCGGGGCGTACATACTCTGCTGGGGTGGGGGTTCGGGGGCGTACATACACGGGTGGTGGTTCGGTGCGTACATACACGGGTGGTGGTTCGGTGCGTACATACACGGCTGGGGTGGGGGTTTGGTGCGTACATACACGGCTGGTGTGGTGGTTTGGTGCGTACATACACGGGTGGGGGTTTGGTGCGTACATACACGGCTGGGGGTTCGGGGCGTACATACCAGGGTGGGGTGGGGGTTCGGGGCGTACATGCACGGGTGGCGCTTGGGTGCGTACATACACGGGTGGGGGTTCGGGGCGTACATACCAGGGTGGGGTGGGGGTTCGGGGCGTACATACACGGGTGGCGCTTGGGTGCGTACATACACGGGTGGCGGTTCGGGGCGTACATACACGGGTGGGGGTTCGGGGCGTACATACACGAGTGGGGGTTCGGGGCGTACATGCACGGGTGGGGGTACGGGCCGTACTTCCACGGGTGGGGGTACGGTCCGTACATACCCCTGCCCACGCTCTGCGTGCCTGGGTACGGGCCGTACCCATGCCTTTGGTGTGTGGGTACGGTGCGTCCCACCATTGTTGCGGGCCGTGGGGTCCGCACCGTACACAGGCCTTGGGGGCGTGGCTACGGGTCGTACCACGCGTACCCCTACATGACCCCAGCAATGCTGGTACGAGCTGTACCAAGGCCTTTCTGACGTGGGTACGGGCCGTACCGCTATTGTTGGAGTGACGTAGGGGGACGCGTGGTACGTTCCGTACCCACGCTCTTGCGGCCTGGGTAGGGTACG
Organism: Triturus cristatus; assembly: GCF_964204655.1. Taxonomy (NCBI): domain Eukaryota; kingdom Metazoa; phylum Chordata; class Amphibia; order Caudata; family Salamandridae; genus Triturus; species Triturus cristatus. Next base: position 560,301,693 of record NC_140582.1, read on the forward strand.
TACCGGTTCGCGTGACCATCCACTTCCGTTGTGGCGGACGCTTGCGTTGCTGGCCTTGCCCCCACCCCCTGGAAGTGACCAGGCCCTGATGGTCAGGTATGTCCAGGCCATGTGTGATTTGGTACCATGTGTTGGTGTTGTGTGTCCTGCCCCTGCCCCCCCCTTTGCCCCTGGTTGTTGTGCTGACCTTCTGCGGCGTCTGCGTCGGTTCCTGTACGCCAGGTGGACTGCTAGGAGGGCAGGGATGGCACGTAGGTTCGGGTCCATGTCTGTTCGTCGCGTCCAGCTGCTCCTTGCGTGTGTCGTCCTGATTTCCCGGCAGTTTTTGGCAGCCGGTAAATATTTTCCGTGCGGGATGACGTCGGTTCGAATCGTACTTCCTGGTTCGTGAAACGTAGGCTGGATGCGTACCGACGTCACGTCGGCTCCTTTCAGGATCGGAATTGTGTTTAGTTTCTGTTCGGTCGGTGTTTTGTTCGAATCGTACGGAAATGGTGTTTCCGTATGAATCGTACTTGCATTTTCGGATGGATTTCGCACCGGGTACGAGTCGGACGGAGAAAAGGCTCCGTCCGACGGTTCGTACCCGGTTTTTACCGGATCGGAATTGGCACCTAAGTTTACACTTAGCTCTAACTTTTTTCAACCAAAAATGGCTTCAGGGCAGCAGGCATCACCTGCATCTCCTCATACTTCTGAGGATGAATTTTTGGAGGAGGCACCACCCAAAGAACGTTTTTCTTCAGTGGTGTGGACATTTTTTACTTTTCCCGAGGGGCAGAATAAGACCAATGCCACCTTGGTCATGTGCAAGATTTGCAAAAGAGTGCTGTCATGAGGGGATCCTAACAAGAAATACTCGTGTGGCACGGCAAGTATGATGAAGCACCTGAGGAGCCTTCATCCAAACAATCTTGTACGACAAGAGTGCAAACGGATGAGAAACACTCCTGCTCTTGCGCCTTCCACCTCATCGCAGCCGAGCACATCAAGAGTGCATCCATCAGCCCAAACCTTGGACATCCGTCCTCAATTTCAATTTTTAAAAGTGCTCTGCACTAAGTGCGATAAGACTTTGTGCTATGGTGTGCAGTCGATCGATCTGATCTGCCGCCGGCAAGAAAGTCACATTTGCTAGTTTTTTTTAGTTTTTTTTATTGTTCCCTGAAGTTCATTGTTTGGTTTCTCCTGTTTTGTTTTTTGTTTTGTTTTTGCAGAAAAAACAAAAAAAATTAAGAATTGTTCAGAAAACCCCCAAAAAATTATAAAAGAAGAAAGAAGAAAAAAAAAGTTCTTGTAAGAACTAACTTTCCTGGTTAAAAAAAAGAGCTAAATTTCTTTGTTAGTGTTAGTTTAGATGAATGTATGTGTAGTACGTAATTGACTGAATGAATGCATTAGTAGCGTATGGTGAATGTATAAGTGCAGAGCTATGAGGAAGTGCTGCAGCATCACACAGTAACCTCTTTAACTGCAGTGTGCTGTAGTACTTCCGAAGCACAGGGATACAACATATTACATAAATATGTTGCAAATCTATGCTTCTGTCTGCACGGCTGCTTAAACTGCAACCATGTTGTGACAAAGGCACCCTTGCACCATAGTGCAAGGATATCTGTGTCATGTGCTTTTAGTTTTTCTACAGGAAGACACACCTTCCTGCACAAAAACAATGAGATAATGCATTTTTCTCCTTCAATGTATGCTCAGCATGCATTGAAGATATAAAAATGTGGAGAAATTAAAACAATTCTCCTTGTTGTGCTTTCCTACACCAATTTTAGAATGGGGCACCATTCACACACATATCGAGATTTATGATTTATGATAAATCTAGACATGTGTCTTGTTCTCTGAGTATTAAGTGCAATCATGCACAACAACACTTATAGAACACCCTTTCAACACAAAGTGGTCTGCATGATGAGGTTGTATTTACATGGAGTATAAAAAGTGCACAGAGTGCCTTTTCCTCTCTTTGTAAATATGAAAGAGTGCCTTACACAATAACTATGTTACAAAAAGTGACATATTTCCATTTTTAAAATTCCTTGCGAATGATAAAAGGTAAGCACAGAGTTTTGTCTGCAAAGATGTTCAAAGAAGAATGATTGAAATAATTGCGGTCCTTCAATAGCTAAAATAGGAAATATTATGAACCCCTCAAATCTCTTTTTTTGCAGGTCACATGATATCTGATTATGGTCAGATTTCAAAACTACAAAGGTATAAACAGAGTGTTTTTAGAAACATGTTTCAACTTTGTAGCTTCTTGCAGACCTCCTCATTCTGCATATTGAGACTTAGTTAAACTTACCTTCACAGTAATAGGAATAAAAAATGGTACACATTTTTTTCACATTTTCATTCCAATCTAAATTCATAAAAATTGCTTATTTTAAAATTTAGATATGTGAAAGAAAAGGAAAAAAATATTATAACATGTAATAATACATTTTTTACAACACAGCATAATTTCCACAAAGTAATTTTTTTGCCTTTTTTGCTGTTCTCAGAATATATTAAATTTCACCAGAATAGTGATTTCAATCGTACTCATCACTTAACAGCGGGCAAAACAAAAACAATCTCAAAGATTGGTAAAAAAAAAACAACATGCTATTCTCAAAAAAAAAAACAAGATACAAATCACAGATATATAAAATGCATACAGCTAACAAAATTTTATAAGTTTAACTTACAAAAACTATAAATGTTGTCGCTTTAAAATATTCACCGAATCTAAGGATGAATTTTTGGAGGATGCACCACGCCCACAACGTTTTCCTTCAGTGGTGTGGAAATTTTCTACTTTTCTCGAGGGGCAAACAAAGACCAATGCCACCTTCGTAACGCGCAAGATTTGCAAAAGAGTTCTGTTGTGAGGGGATCCTAACAAAAAATACTCGTGCGGCACAGCAAGTATGATGAAACACCTAAGGACCCTTCTTCCAAACAATCTTGCACGAGAAGAGTGGAAACAGATGAGAAACACTCCTGTTCTGTATCTGTAAAAAAGAATCACAAATAAATGTATTTTAATAACTTTCAAATGTATACTATTCCATTACTGTACAAACACATTTTATATAAAAACTGACTAAGAAACTATAGCCCTGAACCACAAGTGTGACGATGGTTAAACACTACACACATAGTGCATACTACTTTGAAGCAGTTCATGCCCTAAAGCCTACCTCACTAAAAGACTACATGCTAACTGACTAAATGATTACAGTACTATAAGGAGACACACTGGGTGAGTGACAGGGTGTTTGCTAGAAGTGTGTGAATACTAACTAGGGAATTGAAGGTGTGAAAGACAACTGTGTAGGTGATTAGAGGACTGCATCCATACTGCATAGGCAGTTAAAGCAGTCCATGTGCTAAGGCCTGGCTCACTGCATGACTTCTTGGGTACTGACTGAATGATTAGAGTACAGCAAGGAGAGTGCCTAGGTGAATTTATAAGTGGTAGGCTTTTCGCACAGGGAATGGATTAGTACTTGGTACAGAATGGGTCACTAAAGGAGTGCAAAGGGAGTGACAGGATGTTTGCTGGACTGTATGGATACTGACTAGGGAATTGAAAGTGTGAAAGACAAGTGTCTAGGTGGTTAGAAGACTGCATACATAGTGAATAGGGGTTTGAAGCAGTCCATGTGCTAAGGCCTGGCTCAGTGCATGAATACTTAGGCACTGACTGAATGATTAGAGTACTCCAAAGATAGTATATTGGTGAATTTATAAGTGTTTGGGTTTTGGCACAGTGAATGGATTAGTACATGATGCTGAATGGGTCACTAGAGATCTGCAAAGGGAGTTATAGGGTGTTTCCTGGAAGTGTATGGATACTGACTAGCGAATTGAAAATGTGAAAGACAAGTGTATAGTATGTTAGAAGACTGCATGCACACTGCATAGACATTTGAAACAATCTATGTGGTAATGTATGGTTCACAACATGAGTACTTGGAAACTGACTAAATCATCAGACTACTGCTAGGTTAGTGCCTGGGTAAAACTTTAAAATTTTCAGTTCTGGCACAGTGAAGAGAATAGTAAATGGCACTGCACTTTAGTGTCAAACCCTGACTCATTTTATCAATGCATAAGCAAAGAATAGCTTCTAAAGCTACTAAAACTTGACAACATGACCGATTTTAAAACAGTTATCTGTCATCAAATACACTATGATACCAAATGCTTCTCTCACAATCCTTACCCAAATGTACACAGACTCACAGTGTGATTTTAGACAAGCAACACTATCCCTAGCAGTTTACCAAAACTCATTCACTAGTCTAGAAGAGGTAATGGTACTGCACACAATCTACATATTTAAGTACAGCACATTAGTGTCAAAGCATGACTCATTTAATCAACGCATAAGCAAAGACTAGCTTCTAATGCTACTAAAACTTGACAACATGACAGGTTTTAAAAGAGTTATCTGCTAAAAAATACACGATGTTACCAAATGCTTCTCTCACAGTGGTTTCCAAATGCACACAGACTCACAGTGTGATTCTAGACAACAACCACTATACCTAGGACTTTACCAAAAATCATTCACTACTGTGGAACTGATAAGGGAACTGCACACAATCTACATATTTCAGGACTGCACTTTTCTGTCAAAGCCTGACTCATTTAATAAAAGCATAATCAAAAACTGGCTTCTAATTCTACTAAAACTTGACAACATGACAGGTTTTAAAAAAGTTATCTGTCAGAAAATACACAATGTTACCAAATGCTTCTCTCACAGTGGTTCCCAAATACACACTAACTCACAGTGTGATTCTAGACAAGCACCACTATCCCTAGGAGTTTACCAAAATGCATTCACTACAGTGCAAGTGGTAAGGGAACTGCACACAATCTACATATTTCAGGACTGCACTTTTGTGTCAGAGCCTGACTCATTTAATCAAAGCATAAGCAAAAACTGCCTTCTAATGCTACTAAAACTTGACAACAAGACACGTTTTAAAACAGTTATCTGTCAGCAAATACACAATATTACCACACACTTCTCTCACAGTGGTTCCCAAATGCACACAGACTCACAGTGTGATTCTAGACAAGCAACACTATCCCTAGCAGCTTACCAAAACGCATTCACTACTGTGCAAGGGGTAAGGAGACTACACACAATCTACATATTAAAGTACAGCACATTAGTCTCAAAGCATGACTTATTTTATCAATGCATAAGCAAAGACTGGCTTCTAATGCTACTAAAACTTGACAACATGACAGGTTATAAAACAGTTATCTGTCAGCAAATACATGATGTTACCAAATGCTTCTCTCACAGTGGTTCCCAAATGCACACATACTCACTGTGTGATTCTAGACAAACAACACTATCCCTTGCACTACACCAAAACACATTTCTTCATCTAGAAGAAGTACTACATTTTAGTATAGAAACATAACATAACTCATTTCACAAATTCATAAACAATGACTGGTTTCTAATTCTACCAAAATATAAAAACAGCACAGTTATCTGTCTGCAAACCCATAAAAAAACACAAATGATTATCACAGAATGGGTTCTACATGCACACACACTGTCAATAAGATTGTAGAGAAAAAAAGTACTCCCTACAATTTAGCAGGAGAAATACATTAGTCTGATTAAAATCAAAATAGTCTACATACATCCCCTCACAATTAAATAACTCACCTTTCAAGTTGTTTTGTAGATTAAGAAGTATATCAGTCACTCACCATATTTTCTTTTACAGAATCTCTGCACTGTGCACCTCACAGCAAAAACAAAGAATGGAAAAGTTTCCCTTACATTTTCCACACATATACATGTAAACATCAAATCACAATCCTTCACACATAAACTCAAAAGCAAACACACATTTCTATTGGTTAAACATTTCAACCCTTTCCAACTGAAATACATTTCAACCCTTCCCCCAATCTGCCTTCTACCTGTTACCATAGAAACAGCTCATGGAACACTGCACTGTGCACACAGGTCACAAGTTCAGCACACAATGTTGCTAAACAAGACAGGAAGTGTGCTTGACTTTTCAACATATCAGCTTATCATATATAATGTTCCTTACAATCTGTTTTTGTCAACCAATAAGAATCATACCTTTAAAAAACAGAAATATACACCCTACCTTTCAGTGTAGAAAGTAGTCATACAACCAATGATTTCTTGTCTTTTTTCCCCCAAAAATTCCGTGGATTTCGCCGTTTTTTTTTTTTGAAAAGGGGACCCCATGGGGTCCTTCTAGGACCTACTAAGCACCTCTAGAGGGTCAGAGTATTTCCACTCTGACCCCTTTATATGGTTTACACACTTATTCCCCTTGCTTATTCAGCCTCGCTTCTACCGAGGCAGAAAATGGCCGCCAACAGTTCCTGGTTTCTAATGTAGACAGACACTCAACAGCCAATTAGCATTCAGCGCACGATCGGGAGGGTGCGCGCATGGTTCGGGGAGGGTGCGCTACAGTGCGGGTAGGGTCCGCTGATCCTCCCCGGCCATAGATATTTATGTACTTCTAACTCTAATTTTCTCAGGAACTACTAAACGGATTCACACCATTTATGCAAAAGGCACGAGTGTGAACTGAGGACTACCTCTTTGCCAAATTTGGTGTCATTCCGTTCAGCGGTTCGGGCTGTAGCTGCGACAACAGATCCTATGGGAAATTGCATGGGGAAAACGCTACACGCCTCCACTATGTCACAAAAAGTGATGTACTGGTGGCGCAGGGGGCTCATAAATCTGCCCCCCAGTCTGCACAACAAACTGTTACATACTCGTATACTCATCAAGCATCTTACCCACCTTTTAATAAATAAATAAAAACACTCAAACTAGCAATCATAGATCATCTCATGTAGCTTGAATATTTTTTCTTAAATATTTCATACTTTTTTTCAACACTCTCAGATACACATGTACCTTTTCAAGCATATTTTGTCTCTGAATTAAATGCAATTCACATACGTGAAAAAACAGAAGCTCAAAACCATATTTAGCTTGGTTCCTTTTATGACTTAAAGAGTACAGTACAATTTATTAGCAAACCCTCACTAGGAAATCTAACCCTTGTTCACAACGAGTCTAAAGAGCTCTAATTTCTTAAAATAGACAACTCTCTTTTTAACACCCTTCCTCCAATACACTCTCAGCACATAGCAACCTACTAAAATTAGTGGTTACAGGTTCACAGCACATAGTAAAAGAACCATAGAAGTTACAAAATGAGCTGTAGCAGGCGGGGTTTACAGTATAGAATTAAAAGCATATCCAAGTCTGAATTGCATGTTTTCATTTTTCCTGCAGCCAATAATAGATCTAATTACTTTTACTTTCAAGACACTACCTAATTGTATTCACCTCCATTTTCACAACATCCAATCAAGTATATTTTAAAAACCAGACGCACAACTTCATTTTAACTGCCTTTCATTTTGAAAACTGTCTCATTCAGCTACAGCCTTCTCCTGTCTGCTACTGCTGCTTCCTTCATTTAGTTAGAGTCTTGATTGTGGGCCACAGCTATGTCATTTGGGCTAGAGAGGCTGCTGGAAAAACTGAAATTGACAGGTACTAAGGCTTGCTTGATATGGACATTACTTGGGTTGGCCAGAGAGGGTTGAAATGGCATCAATTGTTGCCTTTGGTTAAAAGCATTGAATATTCCCAAGCCCGTTACCTCATGATTGTGCACTGTGATGGCACTGACTGGGGTAGGACTGGACATCCTACTGAAGTATACAGTTGCACAATTAATGACACTTTCCCTTATACTGTGTTAGTGTACTTCAACATATGTTGAATGCAGAAATGGAAATAGTCTAATCAATTCTGTCCACAAATTAACAAAGCCAGGAAACATGTTAATAAAACTGTTTCTGCATTCCTCAGAGACCATAGCAGAGGCTCTATCTCCAACAACAAGCTCCATTTTAAAATGCATGGAATCTACAGAAGTGATGGAGCTTACTTTACAGATGAAGGCAACAGGGTATTTCTTAGCAACCTGAAACTCTGCATCCGGTCTTATCTGTAGCTGTCATATACACACAATGAACACAAAAGCTCTTCTTAGAGCCACGTTAGAGCCCAAAATATTGTTAATTCTTTTAATAAATATCTTTTTTTTTCAATTTTGTAAAATATTTGCAATGACGTTGCGATATTCCTGAAAACATTGCAAAATCGCAAAACAAAAGCAGACATTGAATAGCCACCAGAACATTTAAAATGTATAACTATATAATTGATTCTATCACACTGGATAAATCACTATCTGAATAACTCTATAAAGACATGTATAATTCTCTGAATGTGTCTGTGATAGTGTGTTTGAGTGTTTGAGTAGGATCTGGGACTGGGCATGTGAGTGTGTAAGTGAGTTTCTGAGTGGTTGTATAAGTGTCTGAGTGGGTCTGTGAGTAAATTTGTGAGCGTCTGCGTGGACCTTGAGTCGATGCCTAAGAATCTGAGTATGTCTGTGAGTGGGTGTATCAGTCTCAAAGTAGGTCTGTGAGTGGGTGCATGAGTGTCTGAGTGGGATCTGTGAGTGAATAAACGAGTGTCCGACTAGGTCTGTGAGTGAGTATATGAGTCTCTGAGTGGGTCTGTGAGAGGATGTATGAGTCTCTGAGTGGCCTGTGAGTGTCTGAGTGGGTCTGTTAGTGGGTGCCACAGTCTCTGACAGGGTCTGTGAGTGGATTCAATAGGTGCATAAGTGTCTATATAAGTCTCTGAGTGAGCGCATGAGAATATGTGTGGGTCTCTGAGTGAGTGCATGAGAGTCTAATTGAATCTGTGAGTGGATGCATCAGCTTCTGTGGGGATCTATGAGTGGGTTTGTGAATCTTTGAGTGGGACTGTAAGTGAGTGCATGAGTGCCTGAGTGGGTGTGAGCGGGTAAATGAATCTCTGAGTGGATCTGTGAGTGGGGGCATAATTCTCTGACTCGGTCTGTCACTGGGCGCATCCGTCTCTGAGTCGGTAGGTGACTGGGTGTGTGAATGCCTAACTGAAACTGAGGGTGTGTCTATAAACATATATTTTTTTTTGTTATTTTCAGGGATGTTTGCATATTCATCGCACGCTATATTCACAAATTTGTTGCGACTTTACATGGGCATCGCGCTGATGGTCGTGGTGAATTTGAAAATATTGTGTGTACAAACAACATATTTTACTCATAAAGAGTTCCTCAAGCACCCCTATGTTCCTCTCACTGTGTCAGGGCACATGCAACCTGACTCCTACGCCACTTTCTACCATTTTTTTTGCACCCCAGGGACTGCTCTGATGACATAAAATGGCAGCCAGAACTCTCTGCTTAAGTTGCAGCCAGCCAATCACGGCATTCGTATTGGCTCAAAACATTTCAGGTTAATTGCAAAATCGATGTGAATTAGCCGTAATGGCAGATATACACATTTGAATTTTCTCAAATTTCTGCCCAACTACTAAACAGATTTACACCAAATAAGATAAAGCATAATCTTTGAACCAAAATCTACCGTCCTTCCAAATTTTGTGTAATTCCGTCCAACAGTTCAGACTGCAGTCGCGTGTAAAGCTCCTATGGGAATGAGCATGGGAAACACACTTTTTTTGAAACACACTTTTTCTCAGCCCCGCTAAACAGATTACCCCAAAACGTCCTATGCACAAGAATCACCGGCATACTTTTTTGCAAAATATTTTGTGACAATTTGCCAAAAGGTACATGGTTTTTTCGAACCACTCTGCAGTTGAGGGAGTCCTTGCTTCAGGGCAAATTTGTTTGGATTTTAACACAGCAGTCCGGTCGTGAATGACGAACCACCGCAAAATTTGAATGTGGGGCCGAGTTTGGAACTTTCAAAACCTTATGGCACAGCAGAGAAAAAATTTCCGGCTATTTACCCTTGGAGGCCACTGGGGTTCAATACTAATATTAAAGGACTTTGAAAATGCACTGAACCCACTGTGGAGAAATAGCGCTTGAGGTATAAAACTACAGGCACCAGCATGCTTGAGATTTTGGCTCACTGGAGACGCCCACTGGGGATTATTTAATGAGAACCATGCAGTTAATGGTGCCAGAACAAGCATTACAGTGCATTTCGAATCGTCATCCTATGAATAAAGAGCTGCGAAAGCCCTGAAACGCGTCAGGATTATGAGGACTAACGGAGTGTAATTGCCGTTTTTCATGAATAAATGGTTTTTTAGAACCACTCTGCAGCTGAGGGCGTCCTTTCTTCAGGGCAAATTTGTTTAGATTTTAACACGGCAGTCCGGCCCTGAAGGATGAACCACCGCAAAATTTGAATGTGGGGCCAGGTTTGGAACTTTCAAAACCTTATGGTGCAGCAGAGGAAAATTACCGGCTATTTACACTTGGAGGCCCACTGGGGTTCAATAATAATATTAAAGGACTTTGAAAATGCACTGAACCCAGTGTGGAGAAATAGCGCTTGAGGTATAAAACTACAGGCACCAGCATGCTTGAGAGTTTGGCTCACTGGAGATGCCCACTGGGGATTATTTAATGAGAAGCATGCAGTTAATGGTGCCAGAACAAGCATTACAGTGCATTTCGAATCTTCATCCCATGAATAAGGAGCTGCAAAAGCCCCGAAACGTGTCAGGATTATGAAGAGTATCGGAGTGTAATTGCCGTTTTTCATGAATAAACGTTTTTTTAGAACCACTCTGCAGCTGACGACGTTCTTGCTTCAGGGCAAATTTGTTTGATATATATATAGGAAGTTATAGTTAGGACCTTGTTTCTATTCAAAAAGAGTTTATTCTTTTGTCAATATCTTTGGCGCCGTTTGACGATTCTTAACGAAAATACAGTGGCTGCAGGAAGGGATTCAGAGAGAGGGGGATACCTCTCATTCTGATCGTGCCGGAGCTGGGGCATTATCGCAGGCAAACATGAAATAATAGCATCAAGCCATGAGATATCAATGTGGCGGCGTGAGTAATGAAACCCACTATTCTGGAAACATGCACTGAATAAGAATAGGATATTTGAATGAGAAATATAATCCATCAAGATTCCATATACCGAACTATGACAATCAGTGCAATGCATCATGGGGACTGTATTTTAAAAGGACTGTCATGTGATTTTGAAACTTTAAAGTGCGCACGTAAGCACTATGCAAATTATTGTCTCCACCTGTGACGAAGGCAGTAAGACACCGAAACGCGTAAGGGAATGGAGATACCTTTGCGCTGCTAAACCTGTGATTAAAACGCTCCTATTCCGGTATTGGGCCTCATGTGTTTTCTTGATGGATGTCAAATGAACGGGCTGCTCCGTGCCCGTTATTCCGAGGCCGCCCTGTAGGGTCAAGGGCTCCTTTGCTCGGAGGCTGTTTTTGGATACCTAATCTGGAGCATGACTCTGCAATCCTAGCCAAAGAAGCTATTTTAACGAATATACAGTGTATGCAGGAAGAGATTCAGAGAGAGGGGGATACCTCTCATTCTGACCATAGGTTTCAGGGGCGCTATAGTTAGTTGGACATTTCACTCGTACAAAACCAGTAAAATTCCCCCATTATAGTTAGTGCAGCTAACTATAACTCGCGCCCCCGCAATGCACTGCTGATGACATCACATATTACATCACTCATGACATGGTCAGTATCATCACTGATGACATCATTGATGACATCTCAAATGATATCACTGATGACATCACTGATGACATCATCCAGTGACTGTGTGTTTCTGTAAAGTTTAAATATGTTTAATATATATAGGGAAAGGTGTATTGAAGAATGAGCGGGTGTATAAGTGACTGAATGGATGATTTAGTAGGTGCGTGACTGAGTCTATAAGTGAGTGATTAAACGTATCTTACTGAATGCATAGGTTAGTGACTAAACTGTGTGAATGTCTGTGTCCGTCTGACTGTTGGTGTATAAGCGGCTGCATGGGTTTGTGAATAGCTACATGAGTGTCTATATGAGTTATTGATTGGTTGTCTGAGTATCTGTATAGGTGCCTGAGTGTTTGTGTGGATGGGGTGTGTGTGACTCTGTCCATAGATGTGTGAGTGGGTGATTCACTCGGTGCATGGTTTCAAGAGAGCATTTGTGATGGACTGTATGGGTGGGTGAGTGTGTGTATGGGTGTGTTAGTGAGTGAATGTATATCTCAGTGGTACATGTGTGAGTAACTACATATGTGAAAGGCAGTATATATGTGTGTTAGAGTATTTAAATGGCTATAAGTGAGAGTGTGTGATTGTGAGAGTGGCTGTATGGATGAGTGTGTGCTTGTATCAGTGATTGTATAAGAGCTTAAGAATGTGCCAGTATTTGTATGAGTAAGTGAGCTGGTGTGTGTATAACTGTATAGGTGAGTAAATGGCAGTGTGATTAATTATTTGCATGACTGACTAGTTGTGTGAGTACCTCTATGGATGAGTAGCAGTGTGTGAGTGTCTATATAGGTGTATGAGTGCATATGATAGTCATGTACTGAGTGACCGTAAGTATGAGTGACTGTACGGGTGAGTGAGTGGATGTATGTGTAGAACTAAGAATCAGTGAGTGGGTATGTAGTTATTGGTGTTGGAGTGTCTATGGTTTTGAGAATGGCAGTCTGTAATTTAGAGTGGGTGTATCAAAAGTTATATTAGGGTGTGAGAAGATGCATGAAATTATCACATGGATGATGTCATCAGTGATGTCATCAGTGATGTCATTTGATATGTCATCAGTGATTTCACTGACCATGTCATGAGTGATGTAATATGTGACATCATCAGCAGTGCATTGCAGGGGCGCGAGTTATAGTTAGCTGAACTAACTATAACGGGGGGAATTTTACTGGTTTTGTACGAGTGAAATGTCCAACTAACCATAACGCCCCTGAAACCTATGGTTTTTCAGTGAATTTCAAAGGCTTTTTAAATGCTAATTTCTAACTATAATGTGCCTGAAACCTATGGTTTTTTCAGTGAATTTCAAAGGTTTTTTAAATGCTTATTTCTAACTATAATGTGCCTGAAACCTATGTTTTTTTAAGTGAATTTCTAAGGTTTTTTGAATGCTAGTTTCTAACTATGGCTACAGAGGTAGGACATGCTCAGAAAGAAGCAAAAGAAATGCAGAAAGAAGCAACAGAAGTCCACAAAGATGAAGAAAAGTGCAGGAAGAAGCAAGACATGTGCAGAAAGAACCAACAGAGCAGCAGAAAGAGGCCTTGTTGCAAAATCATCCTGTGCCCACAACTTTTTCAGACGGGTACTGGTGGTAACTGACTCTAACCAGGCCTAGAGCCAGTGCTATGCTAAAAGACACGTAGAATACAGTGAAAACACCTACATACACTAGGGAACACTATGCATTGGGGTATCCCTGTGATTAGCATGCCCTCCTCTGTAAGGCCCTAGTACATAATAGGGCAGCGGAATTAAAACTACCTCAAAGTCAGAGGTACAGAAATATGCTACTTTAACTAGTAGTTGCGTTCGCAGAGTGGTGGAGAAAGGGTGCTGGCATCCAACCAACGCTCAGGAATTCCACTGCGTAGGACTTACAGGAGTTACCAGGAGGGATTCTTGGCCCCCAAACTCCCTCAGGACTAAATTGGATTTCATCCCCCATAGTCTGCCACGAGGCACGTTTGCAGAGTGGTAGAGAAAGGAAGGCATGGCCTCCGAAGACGTCTTAGCATTCCCACTGTGTGGGACTTAATGGAGGTAACAAGAGGGGTAGTTGGCCCCCAAGGACATCCTTGGGGGCCAACTTCCCAAACTATTACCTCCAGTCAGTCCCACACAGCAGCATTGTTAAGTACTCGCACCAGGCCATGCCCAATTTGCCCACCACTCTACAAATGCGCTGCCTGGCACGCTCTTGGATGGTCCCCTTCACTGCAGGGGGTCCTTTAGGGGCCAACTCCTCTACCTTTTACCTCCAGTAAGCCCCAAACAGTGGGATTGGTGAGAGGTAGACAAAGGCCATGCCCCCTTTCTCCACCACTCTGCAAACGCGCCCCCTGGCGCCTTTTAAGTTGGGGGATTAAGTCCCCTTTAATGCTGAGGGTCCCTGGGGTCCAACTAGCCCACCAGGTGCCTCCAGTACGTGCCACAGAGCTGTGTTGCAGAGAGGTGTAAAAAGGGGCATGACCTGGACCACCTCTCTGCAAAGCAGCCCTGTGGCGTTTACTGGAGGTACCTGGTGGGCTAGTTCATCCCCAGGGACCACCCAGTATTGAAGGGGAATTAATTCCCCAATTTAAAACGCACCACAGGGTGCGTTTGTAGAGTTTTGCTTGGAGGGGACAGGGCCTCCGGCACGATCACAGTGCTTTCTTAAAATATTTTTTTACAAGGGGGGCTGTGTGGCCCCCCTTCTTTTTACTTTTTTGGGCCCTGGAGACCCCATCCCCCAGGGCCTGACCCCCATTAAAAAAAAATATATACATATGAATATGTGTGGCCCCCCTCCTAAGGCCACTATTGGCCCCGGGGACCCCATCCCCCGGGGCGGCCTTTATTTTTTTAAACATTTTTATTTTTATTTTTGGGGAGGGGTGCCACGTGGCCCCCTTCCCGGGCCATTTCTAGCCCGGGGGACCCCATCCCCCGGGGCAGACCATATTCGTTTGGGGACCATGGAGGGAGCCCCAATGCCCCCACGGTCCCGCCGGCTCCCCGCGTCCTGCAGGAGCTGACTATGCTTTTCCACATGGGGAGCTGCTGACATGCAGCCCCCCTTGTAGAAAAACAATTCTGCTTTGCTTCATTGAAGCTAGAGCAGGTTTGCCTGCTCTCGCTTCAATGAAGCAAAGCAGTTTGCAATGACAGGGTGTGAGCTGCACGGCTCCCGCCATGTCATTGCAAACAGCAGTGTCCCGGGGTGGGCACCCCGGGACACTGCAGGAGCCGGCCCTGTGGGGTGGTGGTCCTGAGGGCCATCAAGGGCTCCAGGAGGTCGGCCGTGCGGCCCCCCTCCCAACGTGTGCACAGCCCCAGGGAGGTGGTGGTCCCCGGTGCTCGGGGGTCTGTTACGGACCCTTGCATTTAAATACTTAGTGCCCCGGGGAGGTGGCTGTCCCCAGGGCGTGGGGGGGGGTTTCGAGCAGGTTCTTCTTTTTTTTTAAAACAAGCCCCTGGGGGGTGGTGGTCCCTGGGTCTGTGGGGGGCATGTGCCACACGTAAATATTTTTAAAAAGCCCCGGGGTGGTGGTCCCTGGGGGGGCCTTGGAGGCCCCCCACACATTAAAAATAACAAGCCCCGGGGGGTGGCGGTCCCCGGGGCTGCATTGGGGCCATGTGCCCAGCTGCAAATTTGTAAGGAAAGCCCTGGGGGTGGCGGTCCCCGGGGTGGCGGTCCCCGGGGCCTCCCTGGGCACCCTCAATTACAATATTGCATGCCCCCGGGACTTGGCCCACCCGGGGGCTAAATAATAACAAAGAGCTAATGTTCATAGGACAAGGAAAGAGAAAAGGGGAGAAACAGAGGGGTAGTAGGAAGGGCATGAAGAGAACATGAAAAAGGAGAAGTTATTCATCTTTAAGGTGGATTCCCCCCTTTTCTCTTTCCTTGTCCTATGAGCATGGACAAGAGCTTTACAGTTGAGAAGCATTGTGGTGTAAGTTCTATATCTCCTTACTTACAGGTTTTTTAAATCCTCCGCCTTTCTATACATTAGAACAGATGACAATGTGCACCAATTGGCTTCATTTAACTATTGTTTTTATCTTGTTTTCTTATTGGAATGTATCACGTTTTATCTCTTTTTTTCTGTATGTTGTTTTGCTTTTTTCTACAGGAGGAAAGGATGGGGCCCAATCAACAGTATTCACCTGCACGGGCTGCCTACCCTTTTCCCCATGAGCACATCACCACGTTGGGTTGACTTTGACCTGTGTGTAGAAAGTGAAATTTACAGGGGGCAGGGCTCTGTCTCAAGGTTGACCATCAGCAGGACCTCTTTTTTGTGGACACAACCTTGAGGTTGGCTACTTGGCACTTGCCTGATCTTGGTCTTGTGTTTGTTCCAAAACGCAATTGGGTCTTCGGGCACTTGCCCACTATTTTATTTTATTTTAGTTTGTGAGCTAGGACATACCTTTGATACGAGGATACCTTACCATTGGGATGGGCATTCACTATTTGAAGAACCTTGGGACACTTGTCACCACCCTTATTCATTACCACTTGGTTATCAGACAGTTTCTATGTAGTGTAGTTCCTATATCCCTGATAGGCTCTGCGTATTGGAATAATATACATTATAGTTATGACATAGGACTGAGGTCAGTATGTCTCTATCGAGTACGTTAAACGCAATTACTTGTGTGTGCCAGCTAACTCAGAGGTCACTAGAAAACTTCTTGAATATACAAGAAGGGATTCGTTTCTGACAACCGCATAAACATGACAACTTTGTTTCCCTTAGAATCGGAACAATCTCAGAATCGTGGAAACAATAGATAACAGTTTCACTCAGTCAATTGTGCATGCTTCGTTTCTACAGAGTTACACAGAAATAGATAGACGGGCATTTCAATAAAAAGGGTTTATTGAACAGTCTTATTTCTCATGCAAGAGATATGAACTGCTACAATCGTAAGACAGAATGCAAAGTATATAATGTACAGCGTTAGCAGTAAGATGAAATAATACTGGAATAGCATGGTTTGTAGCTATGACAGATATTCATATAAATACATACATAAATAACACAGGCTAAAATGTTAATACTCATCTGATGCTTCTAGCTTGTTCTACCCCAGTGTACCTAACCTAAGTGTAGGATGAGGTAAGAAGTAGGTGCTGTTTGTCTCTAGTCTAGTTTAGCTATAGTTGCCAAGATTTGCCAAATGTCTCTCTAGGCTCTAGTCCGCTCCATGCCTTAGAATGAGTGAGGTTGGAATCTCTTTCCGAGTCTCGATTTCTAACACGCCGCAAGGGGAGTCAGAAACACTGGAGCTGGATTCTCTGCGAGGAGGATGACAGCGTCTGGTCAGTGCGTCAGGCGGGGACATGACTACCTTCTGAACTTGTTGTGGCGAGCCGCGTCGTGCAAGTAGGCAGTCGAACCGTAGTTTGCCATGGTAAGTGAAGGTATATTTATACCTTGAAGGTGTTTAGGAACGCCAGTATTGACGTAAAAGTTGGGCAGAAGAACGTCATGAATGAACCCCTAAGGAATAAATGTTCATGCATAATAAATGAGTTCTTGGAGAAATCAAGATCCAAGCAAGGGGAAGTCCTAAAGGCTTAAGAGTCTGGTTCTCCAAGAACTTGTTGTTTCGTAGATGAACAGATGTAGGTGGCCATGCCTGTATTTGGTTAGCATGGATAATGCCTAAATAAGGGTAGGATTTCTATGCCTAACTATGGGCAATGCGAATTGTGCCTATTTAAGGACATAAATCGGGAAACCTATATACGGTATCTAAATCGACACACAACACCCACACCACTTTCGTATGAACAACATTTCTAAATCCTAAACATGCTAAACATATCTAAAATATAGCTACATATGGATGGCTAAGAACATGTCTAAAAATACATTGTAAAATGCATAAAAACTGTTGCCATGCATAAAAATGCACTGATGCTGTACATATTAAATCAATGTTTCATTCTAAGCATATATTTACATTGAATGCTAAATGAATGAAAATACATATATATACACATTATGAAATGGCTCGTAAATACAGAAGGAAAAAGGCCGAAACCATTTCATGCTAAGTTACATAAATCAATTTGCATAGACAAGGTGATATTGTCTCTGAAAGCGTATCAAAGAATCCTGTTCTCTATGAATAGTTCTACTATAAGCAGATTACTGTGCCATAAAAAGAAAAATTCAAATTTGAAAAATAAATTTATCATATCAAAAAGTTCCAAGTTTAGTCTTTGTTATGAAAAATGAAGGCCATTTTCAGAATCTTCCCGGTACACTGTGTGCTGAATCAAAAGGCAGTGTATGGGGATGGAGAAAACATGAAATCTTCTAACCCCGTAGACAAAAAGTCGTCTACCGTTGTAGGTGAAAGTTGGATTACTTTGTTTAGAAGACTAACCGCACATAGATGAGAAGCATCGCCGTCAGCATTGGTCGCATCAGCAATGTTCGTATCGGACGTTGCCTGTTGTTTCCTCTCGTACCTCAGCAGTAGCAATTTGCGTCTGTGAGATCTCAATGAATGCCATCATCAGGCTTGGTAGCCGCTGGGGACAACACACAGCATGGGCCGTTACCGGGTCCAGCAGAGTATCGATATCCGTAGGCATGACTGATGGAAGTGTTAGACAAATGTCTAGAACGCCTGATCGATGCATATATATAAAGAACAGAAATCTAACGCTATCATGGTGTAGTTGTCTTCTCATTCCACATCATGTATTCGCCACAAGAAATCCATGCTGTCCCTGCAATAGAATCTCAAATTGATCACAGAGAAATAATTGTTAGTGATTTATTGTTTGAATTTAAAACTTTATTGAATTTTGATTTTATAATTCAAGGTGAAATAAGTGAAATATCTGCAAATGGAAAGTTGTTTTGATTGTGGTCTAGAGCAATGAAGATCTATCAATATAATCAGGAAATTTCAAATTCAATGACATTTTACAAATTATCTATGTACTGCAACCAATATTTCTATAGGCAATTGAGCACTATGCATCACTTGAGAAAGGCTTTTCCGAAACGCATAGTTTTGTTTGTTCACAATAAAAAATGTATTGTGCTGTTCTCAGGTGTGCCGCTTCGGCTTTTCTGGATCTTCAGGAATTTGTTCAAATTATATGTTGACGGCAGCTGTTGCCGTCACAGGCACTGGCACTGGCACCGCTTGGATGTGGAATGGCCGTCTACATGCAACATACTAAGTACTGTAAGCGTCATTTATTAATTAAACGGAATTGTGTCAGTATGGCAATTTCTACGTAACATAGAAGACTGTGTGCACTAGGTAATAAGCTATATATATGTGCTTGTTTTGCTTCAGAAAATGTTTTATTGTAAAATTTTCCCCTCAGTATGAAGGCTGTAGGTAGTATGATCTTTAGCACCTTCAGCCTGCGGTTATTTTTTTATTTTTATAATCAATTTTATTTGTTTTTGCAAACAACAGCACAATACATTGCTACACTGTGGTGTACAACACACTTGTTTAATTCCCAAGTTATTACCCTGTATATGCATAGCCGGATTGATCACATATTGAATCCTCAGGTTACCCACTCCCCAACAGAGAGTCTTCAGCTCACCAAACCCAGCCATTTGCCCCATATGCTCTCATACTTGGCAGGACATCCTCTCGATTTGTACACTGTTTTTTCTTGCATGGCACACCAGTCCACACCTTTCCGCCATTTAGCAATGGTCGTGGAAGTAGGGTCTTTCCAGGCAGCTGCAATGTCTCTTTTGGCCACCGAGGTGGCCGCCCATAGGAAGAATTTTCCAGCTCAGGAGCCATCCAGTCCCTCCATCTCGCACAGGAGAAGGGAAAGGGGATTAAGTGGGACCGTTCTACCCAATATATTGCTCAGTTTTGCCACTCTCGCTGGCCAGTAACTTGTGAGGGAGGTGCAAGATCAGACCATGTGATAGAAATCTGCAGGCTCCACCGCACATCGTGGCGTCTAGGGGTATAAAGGAAGCCATCTCAATGTAAGTGGACAGAGGTGAGGTAAGCACAATGGAGATAGTATATTTGGTTTAGGCGAAGCCTGGCAGAGATGGTGATTACACAGGGGCATCAGAGCATCTCTCCAGTCTTCCTCCTCTAAAGTACCTATTCCGAAACCCTACAATCGCCCCCACCTTCCCAAGCCAGGTACCATGCCACAGGGGCATCTGTAATGTGAGTTTGGCTTCCCACCAAGTGTATCGCAGTGCAGAGCGCCATACAAGTAGAACCACCTGAGTTACTGCTGGAAGAGTATGAAGGATCAGGGCCCCGTATAGCATGGCCAGGACCCGGGAAAACTCAAGGCTCTCTAGTTTCAGCTGATAGGCTGGATCAGACCAGCCTCCATTAAACCAGCTGTGTATCATCAGGAGATGGGTGGCCAAATAGTACAGGAAAGGGTTCATCATCCCCATACCTCCATCACACAGAGCCAGCTGACAGTGGGTAAGGGCTAGTCATGGCCTTGAGTTACCCCAGAGAAATGCCATGATCATGCCATCTAATCCACAGAACCAGTTGCGGGGGAGATGGAGTGGGAGGATCTGACTCACAAAAAAGAGCCGGGGAAGCACCATCATTTTGAACAGAGCAACCTTGCTGAGGGGATTGAGGGGGAGGGATTACCATCCATGGAGGTCCTCTTTTGTGTGTTTAAGTAAGGGGTTGATGTTGAGAGACCAGGTCAGTTCCGGGTGGAGGGCCAACCAGTTGCAAAGATATTTGGAGGAGAGACATCATTTGGGATGGTTGTTTACCAATCTATACATTCCCAATAGATGTGAAGGTGCACCAAAGTTGATTTGGCCGGGTTAAGGCCCAGACCTGATGCTTTTCCGAATAACTGGAGGATGTGGCGGCATTGAGGACCCGAGCGTGCCTGGTCGGCAAGGAAGAGGAGAGTGACATCTGCATACAAGGTGATGCGATCCTCATGTGCACCCTGCCAGAGCCAACCCCTTATCTGCATGCCAGTGGGGGTAAGACAGGCTAACGGCTCTATTGCTAGAGCAAAGAGGTGGGGAGAGAGAGGTCATCCCTGCCCTGAGAGTGTCCCATTGATGAGGACCCTACCCAACGGGTTAGAGTAGAGCACCCGTACAAGCTTCCTGCCCTCTCCAGCATATTACTCAAGTAAGGCAAGTTGACCGTGTTGAAGGCCTTTTCGAAGTCAATTAGTAACAAGGCTAGATATGGAGGAGGAAGTAGCGATGAGCGACTACCACGTGTAGGACAGTGTCTCATGCTTCGATGCGGCATGAAGCCACATTGTTTAGAGTGTATGAGGCTGCTGAGTACCTGTTTAAGATGCGTGACCACGATGGTTGCATATATTTTTACTTCCGAATTTATGAGTTTGGACGGTAATCTCAGCAGGAGGCAGACAGAGGGTCTGGTTTGGGTATGACCACTACTGTAGCCATATCATTTTCTGGGGGGAAGGTGCCTCTCCCTACTACCTCCTCATATAGAGCGTGAAGACGTGGAACCGGATTTTCCCAGAATGCTGCTTAATACCCACCTGGGAAGCCGTCTCGGCCAGGAGTCCTTCGGGTTGCGAGTGATGAGATTGCCTCCTCAATCTTCTCCCTTGTAATGTGCTCATAAAGGCCTTGGGCTTCCACTTCCGAGAGCCCTGGGAGGGGGATATCTTGTAGGAACTGGGGGCTGGAGACTAGTGTCTGTAATCGATCTGCTGAATAGAGCTCCATGTAGTAATCTGCAAAGTCCTGTGCAATTGTGGCAGGGGTGCGAGACGTGTGTCGTCGATTATATCGGACTTCCAGAACTATTCGGTTGGCCTGGGGATGGGAAGCAAGCCAGTGGAGCAACTTGCTTTTTTTATAGCCCCATTTGTAGACTCGGGTGGCAGAGGACCTCCACATCCACTTGGCGGATTCATGTCTTATTTCTTCTCTTATCAAATCAAGCTGCCGGTGCTAAGCCTCGCCATTTGCCGCAGTAATGCTATGCTCTAGGCGAAGGGCCTTGGCCTCCAGTTGGGAAAGGTGATGATCCTGCATCAAGCTTTTGTGTTTGAGATGCCCTTTAGCATAGCCTCAGATCATGGTCTTGCCTGCCTCCCATAATGTACCCTGAGATTGTACTGTGCCCTCATTGGAGTGTAAATAGTGTTTAAGTTTATTTCCAATCGCACATTTGTAGTCCTGATCCTGGAGGGACCAGGGGTTAAGCCTCCAAAACGGGACTTGGAGCACCCGTAGGAACCCAAACGTGAAGAAGGAGTGATCTGATATGCCCAATGCTAGGGTTTGGATGGTGGTGACAAACCGATATCCGAGGGCAGGCATAACAATTAAGTCGATACGGGAGTGGGTATGGTGTGCGGCAGAGGTGTGGGTGTATTAGAGTGTATTAGAGTGTCCTCGGGTTCCAAGTTCACCCGACATCACAGAGGCCCAATCTGAATGACCAGTCTGCAAGTCGCCTTGCTTTCTGTGGGAAGAGGGTGTCCCAGTGCCATCGCTGGTGGGTTCTAAAACAGTGTTAAAGTCCCCCCAATCACGTCAGACTCTGGGGAAGGGAAGATGTTACCTCTATAATGGCACGGATGGTGGGCTCAAGGATCGCTGGAGGTATATAAAGCAATACTAGGTTAACAGTGGCATCTCCTAAGGTCCCCATAAGGGTCACGAAGCGGCCATATATAGTTCATTCAGTAACAAGGAGGAACCGAGTTTGTTCACCACTAATGCAGATGCTCTAGATTTAATCCCTTTCCCACTGGAAGCTTTTAAAGCAATACACATGAGCAAGTCCAGGTCCTACTAATGAAAATTAAATCAAGCTCCCCTCTAGACCTGCCTCCCCACAAATTATCTCATCTCTGGCCCCAGCCCTAGCGGCACCCGGTACAGATATCTGCAACCTATTATTAACTACAGCCACTATCCCTCAGAAGTGGAAGATGGCCGGAATCAGACCTATACTGAACAAACCCTCGGCCGACCCACAGGACTTGCAGAACTACAGACCTTTATCACTGCTTCCTTTCTTCTCCAAAATGATGGAAGCACTGGTCAATAATCAACGAACACAATATCTAAAATGGAATAAATTGCTAGACCTCTCTCAGTCAGGTTTCACACAGCACGGAATCGGCTCTAACGGAATTAACTGATACTATAAAGCTAGCCTTAGATAAGGGGACTCCAACCATGCTGATCCTTTTAGACTTGTCAGCAGCGTTTGACACCATCACCCTTTAAATCCTAGCTCAAAGGCTGAGAGAGTTTGGTGTCAGCAGAAAGGCGCTAAAATGTTTAAAAAATGTCTCTCTGATAGAACACATGTAGTGCAGCTGGACTGGTTTACATCATAGTCCATGATCCTTGACAAAGGTGTACCTCAGGGGTCTTTTCTTAGTCCCACTCTTTTTAACATCTATGTGTCCTCCCTGGCTAAGATTATTAGATCATGTGGCTTTGAGACCATCTCATATGCGGATGACACTCAATTGATAATAACGATTGATCCTGACCCCTCTATCACTAAGGAAAAATTGAAAAAATACTTGTTAAAAATGGCAGCATGGATGACTGCAAACTTTCTGCAGCTCAACACAAATAAAACAGAGATTCTCCTATTCAGAAAGGCAGACAAGATTTGGTCTGCGGACTGGTGGCCTCCAGAACTGTAGTGTGTGTCTCCAACACCGACAAAATGGATGACAAATCTAGGGGTCATACTGGATGACAATCTATCCATGGATGAACATGTGAAATGCATCTCGGGCACATATTTTGGCCTTATGCGAATGCTCAGGAAGGTGTTCCCGTGGGTACCTCTCTCAGCCAGAAAATCTCTAATCAAGGCACTATTAGTGAGCAGATTAGACTATGGCAACTCCCTACTGGTTGGGATAAGGGGAGATCTTCTCTCAAGGCTACAGGTAGTACAAAATATAGCAGCACACCTTGCTTTAAACCGCCCTCCCCGGACTCCATCTGAACCCCTTCTGCTCCTGCTCCACTGGTTGCCCATTAAGAAAGGGCAGTGTTTAAGCTCCTATGTAAGGTCTTTAACCCCTTCCATGCTGCGCAGATTCCGCCGCTGTGCTGACGGAATCTTGCGCGGGCGTGGTCATGACGGAACGGTTCCGTCATGAGCACAGCTCAACCGTGGCTCATGACGGAACCGTTCCGTCATGAGCACCGAAGGGGTTAAAACACTGCAGGGGAAGGGACCAGTCTACCTAAAAAATAAGCTAAAACCTTATATCCCCACCCGACAACTCAGATCTAGCGACTAGCTGTTACTATGTCCCAAAAGGATAAATAAAACCAGAGTGGGTGGTCTCTCTTTCTCCTACCTAGTTCTCCATCACTGGAACAAATTGCCACTCCACATCTACTCCTGCTCTAATTTCACACAGTTCAGAAAACTCCTCAAGACCTGGTTATTCAATCACTAACTAGACAGTTCTGCTTCTGTTGTCTTTTAATGTGGCGCCGAGAGATCCCCTTGGGGATGATTCGTTGCGCTTAACAAATAATAATAATAATAATGAAGATGACTCCGGGAACATAGTGGTGGACCCATCCGTACATCAGGATTGTTAGTCCTCCAAAGCATGAGTATTGGTAACAGCGCATTGTAGATTAGATTTGGGGGCTTCGCAAGAGGTCTGTGTCCTCTGACCCCAACGTTGGAGACACAAGAGGCTTCTCTCCAAAAGCCGCTTCCGAGTAATGAGGCTCCTTGGGAGGTTCGATAATCCCTGAGGTGCAGGTGAGCCACCTGTGGGAGCCCAAGGCTTTGGCAGTTTGCGATGATATCAGCAGTCGAAGTGGAGGGGCGCTCACCCGCAGATGGAGCTGACACTCCAAAGTTATCCCGGTCCATGCCGCATCCAGAGTTTCGTAGAAGTGGGTCTTGTTTTGGAATATCACCCTAAGGCAGGCCAGGAAGATGAGTCTGTATGGAAGGTTAAGGGCTTGCAGTTTCTGTTTTGCAGAATAGTATGATCTCCTTTGTACCTGCACTTCCTAAATATAGTTCGGGAAAATCATTACTTTGGTGCCCTGAGTGGAAGGTAGTATGGGTGCGAGCTTCTTGCAGGATAGCGTCCCTGTCTTTTAAGTTTAGGATTGTGGCAATGATTGGCCAGTGTGGAGCTCAGGGTGGCAGATTGGGTGTGAAAGCACAGTGGGCGTTTTCCATGACAAACCGTGTTGAGAGTGTACCAATCATACACATCCTGCTGCTGCTGTTCTTGCTTGATGACATCAAAAGCCGCAATCTTACCCATTTACATCGACTCCTCAGCAAATGGGTCCCTGGGCCAAACATCTTTTGTGGGCCCCTGTTCAGGGCTCTGTCCTGTTCAGAATTGTTTTCAATGCATGATCCAGTTACAGCTCTATGATGCCCTCTTTGGCCAGGTCACCTACACTGCACAGACACACTCTAATAAAGTCAACATGTGTTCATATCTCATAATCAGGGATAGTAATGTGTGCATTAAATTGTGTCACAAAACAGCACCTCCTCATCAATATCCCACTTATTAATATCGGTGATGTCCTCAGATATTGCTTACACGCTAGGTCCTGTTGTGATATACGAGATATGGATGTGTCATGAAACTGAAACACATCATCTCTGCTAAATCTCTGTAATGGACTCTCACTCATCACCCACATTAAAAGGTAATGTCAGTTAAATAGGATTCCAAATAATCAGAGTGAGAACCATTCAAAGTGTACAATGTAAAGACTCTCTGCATAATAGCTATGCCTCTACTAGGGGTACCCCTGAAAGGCTGAGACCCTGGGCCACAGTCGACTTTGTACATACCTCAAACCTCTATGTGCACAGGACCTGTGGCTTAACATATATCAGGGACAAACAATAGCATAACCAAGTGCCATGCATATATGGGAAATGTGTAAGTGCAAGTCATGAAAGAAAACACAGAAGCAACAGCATTTGTTCCACATTTATAGGAAGTAGGTGTATGTTTCACACACGAAATGGACACATGTCCATAAAAATGTCTAAAAAGGTATAAGTTAACACTCTCTGTATGTGGATAGACACAAATATAACTTGCACACATACCATATATATCCAACCTACATCATAGGGAGAAGTGCAAGCTGAATGATGTTGACATTGGCCAGAACATGCTCAAATACTTACCATATGATGTATTGGATTGAATCCCACACATCCATCCATTGAACATGTTTTCTTCTCCTGTGTGACTCCAGTACTTGTACCAAAGTCAGATCCTACTACCCACTTTAAATGTATCAGCAATCAGGGTGAAACAAACCCAACTGTAGTCACACATCCCAAAGTACATCAAATAGTTACAAATGTAATGGCAGGACTGATGTGTTATAAACAAAGCAAATATTTAATTTTGCAAACACATTAACATGTACTGAACGAAAAGCCAACGGCCAGTCCATTTTCATATTGTGTGGTCCAGCACACTGTAGTGGCACTACACTTACCCTTCATGACACTGCCAGGAAACCTCCTCACAGAGGATGGGGACCATGAAGAGCAACCGAGTGAGAAACCTGAAATGCAAATGCAAAATGATGATGATCGCGTAGAAGAGGAAGGAGCTGACTAGTGTCAAGATCTCATCGACAACTTCTTCTCATGAATGCAAGTATTTTGTATTTAATTATTTAGATTGTTTTTTTATAGCGCAAACGGCTCTTGTGGGTATCAGAGCGCTTTACAGATTTACAGATTTGCACAGAGCAACACAGTGATAGCAATAAAATCAGTATCAATGTATAGGTGTCAACAGGTAAGGGAGGGAAAGCTATACAAGGTTCGCGAAGCAGAGGGAAACATCAATGGAGGCACAAAATAATGTTAAGTAAAAACTATAGGAATAGGCAATATCAAAAAACCGGAGGGCAGACTCTGGGCTGAGAAAGATGAGAACCAGGAGGTCTTCGGTGCCTGTAGTCTAGAGTGTGGTTAAGGAAAGAAGGGTATCCTGCAATCTTGGTAAGAAATTGTTAATAAGGAGTGATTTGACTTCATTCTCGAAGGAAATTGCTGAGGGATTCATTCTGACTTCAGGGTGTGGGGTGTTTCAAATTCTTGGGCCATCAAAGAGAAGGATCGGTTGTACGTTTTCTTCTTGCAGAATCTCTGTGATTTCAAAAGAAGGGTGTTGGAGCTTCTGGAGAATCTGGTGCCACCAGAAAGTATGAGCTTTCAAGCAAGATACCTGGTTGTATCAAAGTGAAGGGCTTTATATGTCATGCAGGCAATTTTTAACAGAATTCTTGCTTCACATGTCAGCCAGTTGAGGGATTTCAGATTAGGGGTGATGTGGTTGTTTCTTTTTGAGCTGGCGATGAGTCTTGCAGCAGCGTTAAGCGAGGCCCTTAGTGGTGCCAGTTTAGATCTAGGCAAACAAGAGAGGGTAGGACTTCCATAGTCCAGCTTGGGAATCACTTGGCTTGTACTACATGCTTGAATCGTTGGGGGGAATGGTTTGAGTTTTCTTAGTGTGTTCATTTGGTGATTAGCTCCTTCGGTGGCAGCACTGATGTGCTTCTGCATGTTGAGGTTCTTGTTGAGAATTAGTCTTAATGAGCTTGCTGAGTCATTGACCTGAAGAGTGCAGTTGAGGGCTGTAAAGTGTTTCAACCAGTCTTCAATGACAGATGACTGGTTGGGTGGGGCTATTTGGAGGAATTTGTTTTTTTGAGTGTTTACTATAAGGTGATTGGCAGCAAGCCAATTCTGATTATTTGTAGAGTTGTGTTGAGGGTGCGGATTTCTTCAGGGGAGAAGACTTTTAATTATAGCTAGGTATCATCAGCGTACATATAGTAGTGGATAATAAATAAACTCAGAATTTACGTTAGCGGCTCCATGAAAAGGTTGAAAAGAGTGGGCCAGAGTGCGGAGCCCTGAGGGAACCCTAATGTGACCCTAGTCTGCAAAAGAAAGTGATTAACCTTAACTCTTTGAGTCCTGTTTTGGAGAAATGAGGTTAACCAGTTAAAGACTGTTCCTGATAGCCCCATGAAGTGTTCCAAGAGGTCTAGTAGGTTGTCATTCTTGACAGTGTTGAATGCCGATGATAGGTTCAGGAGGACTAAGAGACATGTTAGTTCTGATCCAGCATTATTAGTTCATCGTCCAATATGTGTGTCATAGCCGATTCAGTGCTGTGTCCTGGCCGAGAGCCGTATTGAAATAGGTCTAGGTTTGCCAGGGTAAGAATATTTGAGATAGGTCAAAACCTGTTGAAATCAGTTTGATCTGCTTTAGGTTTATTTAGGAAAGGGGTAACCTGGCCGGATTTACGACAGTCTGAGATAGTGCTTTAAAGGAGGGAGACATTAGTAATCTTGGTCCATAGTGGAAGTATCAAGGTTGTGATTCTCAGTGGTGACTGGTGAGATTTGAAAGTGGTGGGGCGTAAAAGTTTATGGAACACTTCACATAAGCTCCAGTTACAATACACAAGGACACAAGCATCATTCGCCCAGTGAGTTGGTGGGAGAATATGTGCCCTAACACACAGGACATCACACAGACTACAACAGTAACACCAAGGACATCACACAGAACACAAGAGTAGAATGTAGTTAAATGAAACGCAGCCTTTTGCAAGATTTAGTGTGGGCTTCGACTAGAAACACAGAGTCAACCCTATTATTAACATGACTCGTACTCAAAGAACTGCGTAGTTCATTAGTATTTTTCAGATTAAATTGCAGGGGATTAGTGTTGTCCGCTCAGGTACCCTTTTTTATTGGTGCCAAATTTGGGATGCATGAGCCAGGGTGGATTTAGGTGCAGGTGAACTATTTTTTTTTCATTTATTGTTTTCGTGAAAATTATACTAGATATTCAAAAAAGTTTTGATGGTTTTCTATGTGAAAACTGTACACTAAAGTCATGCAAAATATGCATACGGTGTGTTTCTATACATTTTCCTAAGTCATGTGGTGAAGTTTTCTACCAAAGGACATGCAGTAGCAGCGCACATCATTTTTCACTGTTGCCACAAGACACTGGGTAAACATTATCTATAGAAGAAAACCAAAACTTATGCGAATAAGTAAAATCCAATATTAGGAATGTACACATGATTTCAGACCCATTTTATCAGCTTTTGAAAAGCAGGGGCAAATAACCTTTTTTAGACTTCAGGACACCTGTATATGGAGCTCTGTCCCAGAGATCCTCTGGACAGAGGGGCACTGTTTGAAATTTCACATATGATTGAAAACGTGACTGTTACATCCTGGCCAATAAATCATTTCCACAGGCTCTATTGGCAAAAATGTATTTGAAAAACATCTCTGGTAACACCACTACTCTTCTGTATGGAAATATGTAGTATACAAGAAGACTTAACATAACATACCAACAACTGCTAAGGAGAAGAAAAAACACTGAGCAACATATGTATTGATAGAGGGACTCACTAAGAAACAGCAGTAGGCATCACCCAGTCACCCAAGGAGACATACCAGACACTTTGAAAGAGACACATATGCAGAAAAACACACCAAAAGTGACAGAAAGACAAACGCTGATGTAAGAACCACTTGACACTCTTAACAACCCAAGAAATCTACACATGAAGCGACCAGAAAATCACTACTGGGAGATGCAAACAGAAGGATGTGCACAGAGAGAGTCAATACGAGCATCACTGTGAAAGAAACACAGAGCACTTCAAGCAGCATGGTGAGGCACAGAAATGGAAAGAGGCTCACATATTAGCAGCCACTAAAATGCACACAGCACACATACACACACACTAGCGGCCACTAAAATGCATACAGCACATGTGCACACACAGATATACACAATGGTTCACAGGCATATCTGCAGAGAAATTGAGACAGCAGCATTAATTAGATCCAATGCCAGCCAAGCACAGTGGGTCCCATCAACCGAAACGCCACTGAGAGCACAAACAGCTGAAAAAAAAAAAAGAGACAAACTAGTGCTTTGAGTGCCACACACACCCACGCAGGTGTCCACCAGCTCTGTTTACTCAATGACGGATTCAGGGTATACCGTCATTTCTTGTCCTACACAACAATGCATTTCCCCAGCAGATGCGCGGCCTCTTCCTGAAGATCTGCAGTTAGAAGACATATTACTGGGCAGCAGGATCATGTCATGCCCTCACCTTCATGCAGGATTGCGTGCCTACCCTGCGATTACCCAGACGGGTCAGATTTGCTCGGAAGATTGAGGTGACATGCGTACCCCAGACCTGGCTGTGTATGGAAACGCCCAGGGGTTGCATTAAATCCGTGCGGAGGAGCTCATGGCATCCCAACTCCACTTTCATTGCACTGAGGGCTGTGAGAAGGTAAACCCTGTGTCATGGCTTTATTTTTAGAGTGCCATACGTACACACGTTTGTTTGAACTGCTTTAATGTGCCTGGCTGCCTGGCTGTCTTTCGGGGAGAGAGAAACCAGCCACTGATAATAATAATTATAAAAATACATGTTTAATCTACATGGTGATAGATTGTAAGCTTTTACTTTGGGATGCAAATTAGGGCAGGGGCGGAGCCCCAGCACCCTAATGGAGAAGTCGCCCCTGATGATTCCCTTGAGGAAAGTGGGAGGTAAAGAGTTGTTGAAATAGTTTGAGGGTTTGAGTGATGTGAGAATCTTGTGGATGTCATTTTCCTTAAAGGTTTTGAGAGAGTTCCAAGATGCATTGTTTTTGGGAAAGTGACCAGAGGAACTTGGGGATCAGTAATCTGGGAGGCTGAGAGAATGGGTTGAGGTGGGAGAATTGCTTGTTCCAGGGGGGGTAGGGGGTCTGCAGGTCCTTTTTCCTGCTTTGCATCTTCTGAAGAAAGAAGGAGGTAAATTCATCCCAGTTTGGTAGTTGACTAGATCCAACAATGGACAGTGTGGGTGTGCATTTGATTGTCCTTTTATGAGCGTAAAAAAATATTGGGATTGGTTAATAGCTAGATACAATTGGTTTCTGAAGAACTTTGCTTTTGTATTTCTGATGCTCTTGTATTATCTATTTCTCATTGATCTCAGGTCTTTGAGGTATTCAAGGGATGGAGCTCATCTCCTCTCCACTGACACCTTTCTGTATTAAGGAAACCATTGAATCAAGGTTTGGAGTCTTTTGTGGCTACTGTGTTTAGTTGGCATGGAGCGATCGAGTCAAAGATAGTCTCCATTGAGCGAGTGTAGTGATTTGTGAGATCAAGTACATCTGCCATCTCGCCAGGAGTAGGCAGGATGCTGTTGCAGGTAGAGGTCAGGTCATTGTGGTTGATGTTGTTCAAGTTCCTTTTCCAGAGTCTAGGTTTTGTTGGTTGAGCCGTGTTGATTGTCACTGCTTGCATGACAAGGAATGTGATGTGTTGATGGATGGTCCAATAGCAGGGGATGATAGATTCCAGTTGAATTAAATAGGGCTTCACAATGATAAGATCTAGGGTTGTTCCTTTGTTGTGTGTGGGCCCGTCACAGAATTGAGTCAGATTTAGGTCATCAAGGAAGGTTATGAAGCAGTTCACTGCAGGGTCGTTTAGGTCATGCCAGTGGAGGTTGAAGTCTTCCAGGTAGATTTAAGTACAAGGTGGACGAGTGTTAGTTACAATGGTTTCCATGATCTGTTCTATGAAAACCTGATTGTCTCCTTGAGGGTTGTAGATTGTGTGACGTTTACAAAGTGGTTTGGTGTTGCAAGAGATATCAAGGCAAAGGTATTTGCAAGGTGAGAGGATGTGGCCTTATGGCTAGAGCGGCCAACATCTGCGCTGGGTAATCGTCTTCGAGTCTTGGCAGGGACGCTCAATATCCTGTGATTCTTGGCAAATCGCTCAATCTCACCGTGCCTAACAAAAATGAATGTGTCCTTGTGTAAGGCAAC
Organism: Triturus cristatus; assembly: GCF_964204655.1. Lineage (NCBI taxonomy): Eukaryota > Metazoa > Chordata > Amphibia > Caudata > Salamandridae > Triturus > Triturus cristatus. The sequence continues at coordinate 560,333,272 of NC_140582.1, forward strand.
TGCTGCTCTTGTAAAGCTCTCATATACCTGAAACCTTCGGGTCAGGATTGTGCTATATAAAATTTCGGGGGAACAAAAAGGGGATAGATCGGGGGTTAGTGTATGATAAACTGACAGGTTTAACATTGTGGGTGCAAGCGATGCCACCAACAGGTCGAAAGGGTCTGTCCAATCTGGCAATGCCATAGTTGGAAGAAGGGACTAATGTGTCCAGGATATGAGCAGAGGAGTAATTTAGCCAGGTTTCGGTTAGAATATTGCTAAGCTCATGTGTGAGGTATAGGTCTGCAATATTACCAGCATGTCTAGAAGCTGATCTGTAGTTGATAAACATGCATTTCAAGTGTGGTTTGAGGTGTGTTAGGTCACTCTGTGTGAGAGTAACCCCTTGAGGTTGTGCTTGCTGACTGCTCTCGAGTTGAGCCTGGGAGCTCTATGAGGGTTCATTGGGATGACATGGATTTTTCCCTGGTTAACAATGTTGTCAGGGTGGGGAGAGTTATATGAAGAGAGGGGGGCTTGGATATCTATGTCAGATAGAGTTTATTTTTGTCTAATCAGTCGTGTGGCGGCATTGTGATAGGGTCTAGTTCTCCACTTCCAGTGCCTGGCCGATGCGAGTCAAGAGGTTCGGATGGGGTGGGGTGAGTTGGAGATGAGGCAGGGTGATGATATTGTTGGTTATTTGTGAGAGTATTGAATCGGAGGTTTATATTGGAAGACAGAAAATTGTAGTTTTATTGTGAGCAGACTGAGTGTATGTAGGTCAGCTTTGAGATCATGCAGTTTTTTAGTAATCTCGTCCAGTTTGGATTCTCGAGTGGAATGGGTGCAGGATGTCAGGCCTTGAAGCGGTGGGCATGGGGGCAAGAGAGGGAAGTCAATGGGGTTAGGGTGCAGATATAGTGGGTGAGAAGGAATAGTGGAGGGTCGGATGAGGCTAAAGGAGAGATTGACATTAGGAGGGGAGAGACAATGGTAAACTGTTATGTGTTAATGGAGGATCAGCAAAGGGGAGAGGTCATCTTTGAGGCAGGTGGGGTGTTAAGGGAATAGTCGAGGTAGCATGGTTGTGTAACTCTGAAGAAAAGATTCTGGGTGTGGGATGATGTTGCAAACTGGTGTGGAGAGCAGAAGAATCAAGCCTACCAGTTAAAGAAGATGCTTTAGATATAGCTACAGCGTTGGAAAGGACTGGAGCAGTGGAGGAATCAGAATTGGAAGCAGTTTTCATGAAGTTAGGGAAGAATTCTTCCAAAAACTTAAGGTGGTGCTCTGAGGACTGAATGTGGATGATACCATTGTTGTAGATGATGATGGTGGCTGCTGCACTGAAAGCCGATGAGGGGGCAACTGACAGTTTGAACCATGTGGAGTTTTTCTGGTTGTAGAGTTTAATAGCAGGGATAGCAATGCTTTCCTCCATTGTGCTTGTCTATTTGTATAAAAAATGAGGTCACCTATTATCACTCCTTTGTTCGCGCAATAGTAAAGGTCAGAGACCATGGTTTCTGGATGAGATTTGAGGATTCTGTGTTTTAGGGTCTTGGATGCTTTTCTAGATAGATTTAAGAGGTAGTTACTTTTATAAGAATATCATCCCAAAGGCTCTAGATTGGCATTACTTATATTTTTTCGCTGCATTATGGAAGGAAGCTGTAGAAATGGAGGCAGAGAGGGGTGGGAAAGAGAGCTGGGGCAAGGGCGATGGAGAAATGGGGATAGAGCATGTGAACTGCAGAAGTATGCCCTTTATAAGCAAAGGTAGTAAATAGAAGTTGGGTAACTTCACCATCAACACAGGCATCAAGAGTGGGTGGTGACATATACAGGTTTTGATAAATGGGCAAACAAGCTAAAGTGATGGGTAATTAGGGCCCTTAAGCCTATTGAACATTATAAATGGCCGTCTCAGAGTAGACTCAGTCATACAGGGTGAGTTGCTGTAGACCTTCTTTAATTTCTTTGGCTGTGGTGGTTTTTCAATTTGAGAGTCAGGAAAGGTGATTTCCAGAAAGATACTGTGTCAGGGGTGCGAGGTGTAACTCATGTAGATTAGTAAATGAACCAGCATTTGGGTGTAATTTCCATAGATGTTTGTGGACTGGTTAGAACCATTAAAATATGAGCATCTTATTAGAGAGAGAGAGAGAGAGAGAGAGAGAGAGAAAGAGAGAGAAAAGTTGGATGGGTGTTTGTGGCAGTCTTTTTTCACTGTTTGGCAATTGAAGGGGCAAGAGTCCTATGGCAATTGCTATAGAACTACTACAGTTATGGTCACCATTTTGTTGCTGGAGATGTGGAGAGGACAAGAGAAAGACTTGCAAAATGGAGGAGGGTGAGGTGGAATATGATCCGAAATACAAAAATGCGCACTCACAGTGTGCTTCCAGAACAAAAGACCTCTAGATGTCTCAGGCTTGCAGGCAATCGCAAGCGAATCTGCGCTTGGGCAACTTTCAAACCTGTGAGGTCCTTTTTTTATCCCTCAACATCAGAGGGTAGATGAGGGCAGACAGGGCGATACACCGGCTCAGACGCACAGTCGTGGACGCCCGGTAAACAGAAGAGACTGAGGCCCAGACTGCCTCCCAGTGATGGAAGATAATGAGGGTGCTGGCCATCCTCCACTTAAATGTCTGAAGCCCCACAGCGGTGCATTCATGGCAGCACAGCACAGCAGTGTCGGAAAGCCCTCCCTCTGTAAGACAGAGTCGGCAGCATGTGGGGAAAGTGCAGATATGGGAAAGCGGCCTTTAAAATAGTAAGCAGGAGGTAGATTGTGAGATGTCATGACTTTGACTATTAAAGCAACTCTTGTTGTGATGATGTGAGGAATATGTTTAGGGAAAATATTAGGAAAATAAAGCTCTGGCAAATTCTGGTGAAATGTGTTTGTTTAGGAAGGTTTTGAAGCATGTTCATCTTGTGAGTGGTGGTTTGTTGAGCTTAGATTTTTGTCATGGTCTGTATTCTCCACAAGTTGACTATGTGAATTGTGTAATTTTCATGGTTGTTAGCTGATCTCTTCGTTTTATTCTGTTTTAGGTACCTTCACAATGCCATCATCATTTGAACATTTCAGAGTTGTGACATTAGCAGGTATATGATGCTGTTATATATATATATATATATATATATATATATAAAAATATATATATATATATATATATATTCAGAATCCAAATTGCGGTAATGCTGGCATGCTACCAGATCACTGGTGGTGCTTTAAAAGAGGTGCTACCGCTAGCGCCACAAATGTGCAGAAAATAATCCCCAACCGAATCTGATCAAGGAAAAAGCACTCGTCATCGTGGGGGTTTTCTCATTTATTGCGTAGGTTACATCAGGCTATGGACAAACAGGGAACGCGTTTTCGGCAGACAGGCTGCCTTTCTCAACCTGAAATTCGCCACATTGGTGCCTCTATTTAAAACAAATATTCATCAAAACAGAAGATGCACTTCATTGCGCAGCGATTGGGTGCAAGCAAGCATGTGGGCCGATGGCCACACATTCTTCAAACAAAGCATAGTCACAGTTATTTCGAAAAACTGCAACAGTGAAAATCCTTCAAACTGAATTGATTTATGGATTGTTTTCAGTCTGTGCTGTTCCGTGTTTTATGCCCCTCAGTTCATATTGTCTGAAGAAAACTCCCAACATGCCTTATTTTACTTGCAGTAAACCCCGGACTGAATTTCAAACACGACCTCCAGCTGCAGCCAAGGGCATCTTTATAATGACTTTAAAATCCAAAGACACACATTTATATCAAGTTCAAATTATTTCACTCTAAGCACAGTTGCATACCTTCATAGTTCATTAACTCCTTCCAAGTGCATGCATCTTCGAGGGCAGTCTGCTTTCTACTCGGAGACGCTTTGCTAATTAAGAACCATTGTTCACGTTGCTTAAGGAAAGATGTATGGCGGCAACTTCTTAAAGTATTAAATCCATATGTCCAATATAACCGCCTCGACAAGCAACAGCACGGACCCACGAGACCACCGCACTCTTGGCCAGTGCCATCCGCGGTGTCCAGTTCCAAAATAGGAGAGGTTATACCACGGTGAGGATGTGCAATTAAGTAGAGAAGCTCCAGTCCCCGCCAAGAGAGCATACGCTCCCAGCGTTTGAACTCCCTCCTCCACAGACGCCTTCTCCTCTTCTCCATCGCCACACTCCTTTCATGGGGGCACGCCTGCCTCAACATTCAGAATCCAAATTGCGGTAATGCTGGCGTGCTACCAGATCACTGGTGGTGCTTTAAAAGAGGTGCTACCGCTAGCGCCACAAATGTGCAGAAAATAATCCCCAACCGAATCTGATCAAGGAAAAAGCACTCGTCATCGTTAATTAATTAATAAATAATTTGAACTTGATATAAATGTGTGTCTTTGGATTTTAAAGTCATTATAAAGATGCCCTTGGCTGCAGCTGGAGGTCGTGTATGAAATCCAGTCCGGGTTTTACTGCAAGTAAAATAAGGCATGTTGGGAGTTTTCTTCAGACAATATGAACTGAGGGGCATAAAACACGGAACAGCACAGACTGAAAACAATCCATAAATCAATTCAGTTTGAAGGATTTTCACTGTTGCAGTTTTTCGAAATAACTGTGACTATGCTTTGTTTGAAGAATGTGTGGCCATCGGCCCACATGCTTGCTTGCACCCAATCGCTGCGCAATTAAGTGCATCTTCTGTTTTGATGAATATTTGTTTTAAATAGAGGCACCAATGTGGCAAATTTCAGGTTGAGAAAGGCAGCCTGTCTGCCGAAAACGCGTTCCCTGTTTGTCCATAGCCTGATGAAACCTACGCAATAAATGAGAAAACCCCCACGATGACGAGTGCTTTTTCCTTGATCAGATTCGGTTGGGGATTATTTTCTGCACATTTGTGGCGGTAGCACCTCTTTTAAAGCACTACCAGTGATCTGGTAGCACGCCAGCATTACCGCAATTTGGATTCTGAATGTTGAGGCAGGCGTGCCCCCATGAAAGGAGTGTGGCGATGGAGAAGAGGAGAAGGCGTCTGTGGAGGAGGGAGTTCAAACGCTGGGAGCGTATGCTCTCTTGGCGGGGACTGGAGCTTCTCTACTTAATTGCACATCCTCACCCTGGTATAACCTCTCCTATTATGGAACTGGACACCGCGGATGGCACTGGCCAAGAGTGCGGTGGTCTCGTGGGTCCGTGCTGTTGCTTGTCGAGGCGGTTACATTGGACATATGAATTTAATACTTTAAGAAGTTGCCGCCATACATCTTTCCTTAAGCAACGTGAACAATGGTTCTTAATTAGCAAAGCGTCTCCGAGTTGAAAGCAGACTGCCCTCGAAGATGCATGCACTTGAAGGAGTTAATGAACTATGAAGGTGGGCAACTGTGCTTAGAGTGAAATAATTTGAACTTGATATAAATGTGTGTCTTTGGATTTTAAAGTCATTATAAAGATGCCCTTGGCTGCAGCTGGAGGTCGTGTATGAAATCCAGTCCGGGTTTTACTGCAAGTAAAATAAGGCATGTTGGGAGTTTTCTTCAGACAATATGAACTGAGGGGCATAAAACACGGAACAGCACAGACTGAAAACAATCCATAAATCAATTCAGTTTGAAGGATTTTCACTGTTGCAGTTTTTCGAAATAACTGTGACTATGCTTTGTTTGAAGAATGTGTGGCCATCGGCCCACATGCTTGCTTGCACCCAATCGCTGCGCAATGAAGTGCATCTTCTGTTTTGATGAATATTTGTTTAAAATAGAGGCACCAATGTGGCGAATTTCAGGTTGAGAAAGGCAGCCTGTCTGCCGAAAACGCGTTCCCTGTTTGTCCATAGCCTGATGTAACCTACGCAATAAATGAGAAAACCCCCACGATGACGAGTGCTTTTTCCTTGATCAGATTCGGTTGGGGATTATTTTCTGCACATTTGTGGCGCTAGCGGTAGCACCTCTTTTAAAGCACCACCAGTGATCTGGTAGCACGCCAGCATTACCGCAATTTGGATTCTGAATGTTGAGGCAGGCGTGCCCCCATGAAAGGAGTGTGGCGATGGAGAAGAGGAGAAGGCGTCTGTGGAGGAGGGAGTTCAAACGCTGAGAGCGTATGCTCTCTTGGCGGGGACTGGAGCTTCTCTACTTAATTGCACATCCTCACCCTGGTATAACCTCTCCTATTATGGAACTGGACACCGCGGATGGCACTGGCCAAGAGTGCGGTGGTCTCGTGGGTCCGTGCTGTTGCTTGTCGAGGCGGTTACATTGGACATATGGATTTAATACTTTAAGAAGTTGCCGCCATACATCTTTCCTTAAGCAACGTGAACAATGGTTCTTAATTAGCAAAGCATCTCCGAGTAGAAAGCAGACTGCCCTCGAAGATGCATGCACTTGGAAAGAGTTAATGAACTATGAAGGTGGGCAACTGTGCTTAGAGTGAAATAATTTGAACTTGATATAAATGTGTGTCTTTGGATTTTAAAGTCATTATAAAGATGCCCTTGGCCGCAGCTGGAGGTCGTGTATGAAATCCAGTCCGGGTTTTACTGCAAGTAAAATAAGGCATGTTGGGAGTTTTCTTCAGACAATATGAACTGAGGGGCATAAAACACGGAACAGCACAGACTGAAAACAATCCATAAATCAATTCAGTTTGAAGGATTTTCACTGTTGCAGTTTTTCGAAATAACTGTGAGTATGCTTTGTTTGAAGAATGTGTGGCCATATGCCCACATGCTTGCTTGCACCCAATCGCTGCGCAATGAAGTGCATCTTCTGTTTTGATGAATATTTGTTTTAAATAGAGGCACCAATGTGGCGAATTTCAGGTTGAGAAAGGCAGCCTTTCTGCCGAAAACGCGTTCCCTGTTTGTCCATAGCCTGATGTAACCTACGCAATAAATGAGAAAACCCCCACGATGACGAGTGCTTTTTCCTTGATCAGATTCGGTTGGGGATTATTTTCTGCACATTTGTGGCGCTAGCGGTAGCACCTCTTTTAAAGCACCACCAGTGATCTGGTAGCACGCCAGCATTACCGCAATTTGGATTCTGAATGTTGAGGCAGGCGTGCCCCCATGAAAGGAGTGTGGCGATGGAGAAGAGGAGAAGGCGTCTGTGGAGGAGGGAGTTCAAACGCTGGGAGCGTATGCTCTCTTGGCGGGGACTGGAGCTTCTCTACTTAATTGCACATCCTCACCCTGGTATAACCTCTCCTATTATGGAACTGGACACCGCGGATGGCACTGGCCAAGAGTGCGGTGGTCTCGTGGGTCCGTGCTGTTGCTTGTCGAGGCGGTTATATTGGACATATGGATTTAATACTTTAAGAAGTTGCCGCCATACATCTTTCCTTAAGCAACGTGAACAATGGTTCTTAATTAGCAAAGCGTCTCCGAGTAGAAAGCAGACTGCCCTCGAAGATGCATGCACTTGGAAGGAGTTAATGAACTATGAAGGTGGGCAACTGTGCTTAGAGTGAAATAATTTGAACTTGATATAAATGTGTGTCTTTGGATTTTAAAGTCATTATAAAGATGCCCTTGGCTGCAGCTGGAGGTCGTGTATGAAATCCAGTCCGGGTTTTACTGCAAGTAAAATAAGGCATGTTGGGAGTTTTTTTCAGACAATATGAACTGAGGGGCATAAAACACGGAACAGCACAGACTGAAAACAATCCATAAATCAATTCAGTTTGAAGGATTTTCACTGTTGCAGTTTTTCGAAATAACTGTGACTATGCTTTGTTTGAAGAATGTGTGGCCATCGGCCCACATGCTTGCTTGCACCCAATCGCTGCGCAATGAAGTGCATCTTCTGTTTTGATGAATATTTGTTTTAAATAGAGGCACCAATGTGGCGAATTTCAGGTTGAGAAAGGCAGCCTGTCTGCCGAAAACGCGTTCCCTCTTTGTCCATAGCCTGATGTAACCTACGCAATAAATGAGAAAACCCCCACGATGACGAGTGCTTTTTCCTTGATCAGATTCGGTTGGGGATTATTTTCTGCACATTTGTGGCGCTAGCGGTAGCACCTCTTTTAAAGCACCACCAGTGATCTGGTAGCACGCCAGCATTACCGCAATTTGGATTCTGAATGTTGAGGCAGGCGTGCCCCCATGAAAGGAGTGTGGCGATGGAGAAGAGGAAAAGGCGTCTGTGGAGGAGGGAGTTCAAACGCTGGGAGCGTATGCTCTCTTGGCGGGGACTGGAGCTTCTCTACTTAATTGCACATCCTCACCCTGGTATAACCTCTCCTATTATTGGAACTGGACACCGCGGATGGCACTGGCCAAGAGTGCGGTGGTCTCGTGGGTCCGTGCTGTTGCTTGTCGAGGCGGTTACATTGGACATATGGATTTAATACTTTAAGAAGTTGCCGCCATACATCTTTCCTTAAGCAACGTGAACAATGGTTCTTAATTAGCAAAGCGTCTCCGAGTAGAAAGCAGACTGCCGTCGAAGATGCATGCACTTGGAATGAGTTAATGAACTATGAAGGTGGGCAACTGTGCTTAGAGTGAAATAATTTGAACTTGATATAAATGTGTGTCTTTGGATTTTAAAGTCATTATAAAGATGCCCTTGGCTGCAGCTGGAGGTCGTGTATGAAATCCAGTCCGGGTTTTACTGCAAGTAAAATAAGGCATGTTGGGAGTTTTCTTCAGACAATATGAACTGATTGGCATAAAACACGGAACAGCACAGACTGAAAACAATCCATAAATCAATTCAGTTTGAAGGATTTTCACTGTTGCAGTTTTTCGAAATAACTGTGACTATGCTTTGTTTGAAGAATGTGTGGCCATCGGCCCACATGCTTGCTTGCACCCAATCGCTGCGCAATGAAGTGGATCTTCTGTTTTGATGAATATTTGTTTTAAATAGAGGCACCAATGTGGCGAATTTCAGGTTGAGAAAGGCAGCCTGTCTGCCGAAAACTCGTTCCCTGTTTGTCCATAGCCTGATGTAACCTACGCAATAAATGAGAAAACCCCCACGATGACGAGTGCTTTTTCCTTGATCAAATTCGGTTGGGGATTATTTTCTGCATATATATATCTAGGGGAGCCGAAACGTTATGGCGACAAGTCTGCGAACAAGCGAATAAATTTGCACAAAGGAACCTGGTCCGTGTTTGTGATTTCTGGGTCTGAGGCTACAAGGATTCAGCCACACCCGGGGAACAGCATTTGATGGATATATATATATATATATATATATATATATATATATATATATATATATATATATATATATTATCTACCGGCGGTCGCCAGTAGATAGTTATAGTTACAACCTAGTTTCCATAGGAAATCTCAAAATTCTATTTTGAATAACTTTGGCGCCGGTTGACGAATCCTCGCGAGATTTTCAAAACTAATGGGGCGCTCCGTTCAGCTCCTACCCTGAAAGTCTCGGGGTGATTCATCAAGCGGGGGCCGAGAAAAAGGGGGGGTCCCAAAACGCATTTTCCTCAAGCATTTTTCCATAGGACCTTTAGACACAGCTACAGCCCGAACGGCTTAACAGAATTACTTGAAATTTGGCAGAGGGGTAGCCATAAGGTCAAGGAAGTGCCTTTTGCAGGTCTGGTGTAAATCTGTTCAGTATTTCCTGAGAAAATAGCATTTAAAAGCATATCAATATCTATACGCGCGCACCGTGCGCGCACTGTGCGCGCACCCTGCCGTGCGCGAGCGCAATTCTGATTGGTTGTTAGATGTCGGTAAACATTCAAATCGGTCGAAACCAGGAAGTGTCGGCCGCCATCTTGTCTCTCGCAGTCTGAGGGAGTGAAAAAAAAAGGTGGAGAACGTGAAAAGGGGGCAGAGTGGACAGTTCCTGACCCCCTAGCCTTGGTCAGGGGGTCACAGAAGCACCCCCAAGGGTGAAAAAAACAATTATTTATTTATTGTTTTTTAAATCGCGAGGTGCGTGCACGGAGCGCGCACGCCGAACCGTGGGTGCGCGAAGCGCACCGAGTGCCCACAGAGCGCGCACGGTGCGCGCACGGTGAAAAACCTGGAAAAAAAATAATTAATCAATACATAACTTAGCATTTAAAAAAACGTACAAATTCACTGAAAAAACCATAGGTTTCACACACGTTATAGTTACGAATTAGCATTTAAAAAACCTTGCAAATTCACTTAAAAAACCATAGGTTTCACACATGTTATAGTTAGCTGGACATTTCACTCGTAAAAAACCAACGAAATTCTTCCGTTATAGTTAGTGCAGGCAACTATAACTCACGCGACCGCAATCCTCTGCTGATGATCTGATAATAAATGTACATTATAAAAAAGTAATATGATGTGCTTTTTTCTAATATGTTACACTATATATACATTTGTATAAACTTTAAACTATTTGTATTAAAAAAAACAATATTTCTGTATAGTTTTGTACGATATTAGTGTCAATTAACTTTTTATCTGATATTTTTGTACTTACCATTATAAGTATAGGAGTGATATTATGTTAAACAATATTTTCAACACAATATTTTTGTCAACAATTTTGTTTGCCACGATATTGTGTTAGTGATCCATGAAGAGCTGACTCAACACCATTGTACGAAGTTGTACAAAATGGAATCCACTCATATGTTGCCACTGAAAGTTTTATCAATGTCCATGTGCATGCACTTGACATAATCTTTATTTTTTTCTGCTTAGGTACCACCATTGCATTTAATATATTTGTACATTCATTTACTTGAGTGCAAATCTTTCATATCTAGATGGAAAAACCATTTTTAGTATTGTTTACAGATTTGCAATTGATAATATTTGCTTTAATATAATTTGATAGCACATCAATTATCAATATGCATGTTTTCAAATCTTTTATAATGGGTGATAGAATAGAGTGAATTTGCAACACTATCAATATGTTAATTCTTGTATTTGATATCATTCATCACAAGGCCTGCCCTTTTCAAAATAAATGGAAAAGTGTATTTAAGCCTGGTGCAGACAAATATTAGGCCAAGAAGATTCATCAACTTACTGGGAAATTAGGTTTATGTGAGCTTAGCTGAAAACATCCTCAGTGAAGGCCACTGGCTTTCTGGAGCCAGCCTGGTCTTATCAGCTTACTTGAGAATGCCGCAATCAAGACAGAAAGACTGAGATGGACCTTCTCAAAGAACAAAATCACAAGATTGTTGTTCAGTTAAGGCCATTTCAAGAAACTCAAATAGACACATTTGGTGCTAAGGAAGCTTTGGCTTGGGGGCTAGAAGGGCAGGTTGTTTGACACACACTGGTTCCATCATCAATACAATGAACTACATAATGTTGTCATTCTTTTGAAAGTTTTGTAAAATAATTAATTTCATTGCCACTATATTATTTGTTTTCATAGTTAAATCTATACATATTATCATCACTAGATTTGGACATTAATTTAAATAAAGCCTTCATATATATCCACAGTGGTATTCTTGAGTGTGTCCATCCATGGTAAAAAGATTATCAGAGCTCAGTAACACACAAATAATCCTGTAAGTCTCACAGGACTGATCGTGGCCCAGAAAGCACCATCCTTATGTAAGGCACAGGTGGTTCTTTAGTTCTAGTCTAACAGGTTTCCTGTCTCAAATTAGTAAATTGACTCTTAGCATAAATGCCCAAAGGGTCTAGGTGATGTAAAACTGGGTCATATTTTGTAGGAAAGTGCTAAAAGAGTATTACACTCAAAGAGTAGTGCACTAGTAAGTTGCCTGTGAGGTGGCAGGCCATCTCTAGAGTGATGTTTAATTTGGTCTGTGAAGCAATCCCAAATCTAATTTGCTGGGGAGAAAAGAAATGAATTTCACCTCTTGATAATTCTGCCCACTACTTTTAAACACTCATAGTTTCTTTTACCTGTGAGAGATACTTATTCCTCTCCTGCTATCTTTTTCTCCAGAAATAGCTCTCCATCATTGTCAGGTGGCACCCTGAGACCCACGCTGTGATCTTACCCACCCAAGATGTAATGTCAGCGAGACATATAAGGCACTGTCTGGAGCACTGACATCAGCTTCTGTTTTTCTGCAGCACATTGACAAAGATCCAGAGCTACTCTAAGTGTTGAACTGCTGAAAATGCATCAGCTTTCAACAGAGGTTAGGTCAAATGTCTCCTCCTTAGGTTTCTGAGTTTAAAGCCTGATGCAGATGATATAAAAATGACCCTATCACATCTGAATGATATCGGTATGTGTTGTCTCGGATATGATCAGGACCCCTTTACCTGCTTGTCCTATTCTCCGAGGAAATCAGAGCGTGGGAAGAAAATACATTTTTGGAAAAAGCCCACAGGGCAAGCTAAAGATACCTCTCTCCACTGCAGGTAAGTCTTGAGAGAGACCAATCTCCCAGGACAGTTTACCACAAAAAACGACATACGAAGAATTCCATTCTTCCCTAAATTTTGGAAAAGATGAAGCTGGAATTTCTATCTGCGCTAACTAAGCCTCCACGGGTCCTTTAGAAGGCCATGCAGAACATCTTCAGGATGCCCTGTTACTCCCTGGACCACTATCCAATGGAGGACCAGCTCTTAGACGTTCAGCAGTTCTGGAGACCTCTGACCTCAAACACGATGCCATACAACTACATACTCCACAGGCTCCATTGTTAGCCAATGCCTCCCAAGACACCAAACTGTGTGCATTTGTCTCTTCTGTAAAGGCTCTCACCAGTGCTACCATGAGAGCTGATTTTGGCACCATCTTCAACTTTGAAATTGTTTGATATTATCGGACTGGAAAAAAAAAATGTACATGCTTTTGTGATGATGAACTTCTGGCAAAGCACCTGCCCTGGGCCCAAAGATTTAACAAGACTAAGGCACTTTTTGGATCAGACTCAGATGTTCTGTTATGTTATGTTATGTTATGTTATGTAAGCTTATAGAGCGCACTAATACCCGAAGGTGTCCTGGCGCTATAGCAGGGTGTCTGGAGGGGTGATGAACAAAACTCAGGACCAGGAGGATGTCAAGGCCTAGCTGAGAACAGCCAGGTCTTCAAGCCTTTTCTAAACGAGAGGAGATCAGAGGTGGATCTAAGAAACAGAGGCAGTTCGTTCCAGGCATAGGAAGCCTTCCGCACAAAACTTTTAACACCCCAGTTTGCCTTTTTAGCCCTGGTGATGACAGCCAGTTTTGCATCCCTGGAGCGAAGAGCTCTCCCCGGGTGATACCACTGGAAACGTTCTCTGAGGTCCTGTGGTCCCACTCCGTGTAAAGATTTGTGAGCTATACAGAGGGCTTTGAAAAGGACCCGATGTTTCATGGGAAGCCAGTGCAAGTCCCATAGACCTTTATTAATGGACACAAACTTGGGAGTATTAGTTAGCAATCTAGCTGCCGCATTCTAGGCCATTTGGAGTCTATTAAGATGTTTATTGTGCACTGTGAGGTAAAGACCATTGCAATAGTCCAGGTGGGACAAAGCTAGGGCAGACACCACTGACCTAAAACTATCAATGGATAGATAGGGTTTGATTTTCCTCAGAGTCCTGATGGTTAAAAAACAGGTGGAAGTAACTCTGTTTACCTGATTCTCAAACGAGAGCCTATTGTCAATAGTGACCCCCAGTTCTTTTACTTTACTGGCAGGTGGGGGAGGGGGACCCAGATCGCTGGGCCACCAGGCGGGAGACCAAAGGCCAGGTTGATTTCCAAACAAGATAACCTCTGTTTTGCCAGCGTTCAGTTTCAAGCAATTATCAGCCATCCAACTAGTGATGGCAATCATACAATCTTGACAAGTAGAGGCTTTAATTGCTTCCATTCCTTTATTCAGGGAAATCACGATCTGGGTATCATCGGCATAGGATGTTAGCTTTAGGCCAAAAGATCGTATCAGAGGTGCAAGGGGTTTCACATAAACGTTAAAAAGCGTAGGGCTCAGCGAGGACCCCTGTGGAACTCCACAAGGAAGAATAAATGACTTGGAAGAGAAAGACCCCATGTCCACATTTTGAGTTCTGTGGGTTAAAAAGGACTTCAGGAGGGCTAAGGCAGAGCCCTGTATCCCGGTCTGTGATAGGCGTTCCAATAGTATCTCATGGTGCACCGTATCAAAAGCCGCCGATAGGTCTAGCAAAATCAAGATGGCAGAGCCACCTTGGTCGACGGCTTCCCTGACCTCTTCGGTTGCTTTCAGCAGGGCCGATTCGGTGCTGTGCCCAGCCCGAAACCCATATTGTGAGTGGTCCAACCGGTTGTGAATGTTAAGAAAAAGGCTGAGTTGGGTATTCATCGCCCTCTCCAAGATTTTGGCCGGAAAAGGAAGACGGGAAATGGGCCTGTAGTTGATGGGATCCTTGGGATCAAGATTGTTTTTTTTTAGGAGAGGTAGGATTGAGGCAGTTTTCCAGGTCAGAGGGTAGTGTCCTGAGCCCAATATCTGGTTAAGTAAGGGAGTAAGGGTATTAGTAATGATATCAGGGGACAATTTGATTATAGAGGCAGGACAGGGATCTTTTGGGGAGCCGGATCTGCATCCCAGCACAAGATCAGCCACCACCTGGGTAGACAGGAGCGTGAACTTGGCAAAGATGGACGTGAGGTCGGAGGGCATCATGTCCGGACTAACCTCAGAGAGCAGTCTTGAGGGTTTCTTAAAGGATGAAAAAATAACGTCAACTTTGGACAGGAAGAATTGCGCTAGAGTGTTACAAAGCTCAGCACTACTGTGTACAGTGGGTTTGGGGGGGGGGAAATAAGAGTAGTGACAGTTCTAAACAGTTCTTTTACTGCTGATTTGGCTTCATTGATTTTTTTTTAAAAGTAGGCCTTCTTTTTGGATAGCAGCCGTTTTTTATAATCTAGGAGGCGGGATCTATACCTCTCTTTATTGATGGAGAGATAACCGTTCCTCCAATATCGCTCCAGGCGTTTACATTCAGATTTTAGCTCTTGGAGAGTCTGTGAGAACCAGGGGGCAGAGGGTGTCCTGCGCTTGGGAAAGCACCGTTTAACAGGAGCAAGTTTGCGACAAGCCGAGTTGATCCAGTCATCATAGGCAACTACAGCCTCCTCTATGTCTGGGGATAAGTCGGGGACTGAGATAGTCAAGGCTTTACTCAGATTGATAGGATTAATATTTTTCCAGGCCCGGGTAGCTATCCCGTCTCTGTGATTTGAGTGGACTTGTAGAGGAGCTGACTGAGAAATCTCGAAGAGAATGGCCGAATGGTCAGTCCAAGGTAAAGGCATAGTGCCCACAATTGACAGACATGGTGAGTTAGTGAAGACCCCATCCAGGGTATGACCGGCTCTGTGAGTGGGTCCAGATACCTGTTGCTGAAGATCAACGGCACTCATAATGTCAATCAATTGAGCCGTATCTGGATCCAATGGGTCATTCAAATGAAAATTAAAATCGCCTATAGCGGTGAAAGTTTTAGCACATAGACCTTCTTCCAGCAATAGGCCGATAGAGTTAAGAAAATCACCTTTAGTGCCTGGGGGACGGTAAATGAGCATCACCTTAAGTGTGTCATGAGGGCCGAAGCGCACGTTAATAGATAAAGCTTCGCACGCACTATTGGACGCGTCCTCAAAAGTGGGGTTGAGGCTTTTGTGGTAAATTACCGCCAGGCCCCCTCCTCTCCTTAGAGGGCGGTCAAGGCTATAACTAAGAAAATCGGGGGGAGATGCTTTGACCAAGTCTGGTCCAGACGCCTTGTCTGTCCAGGATTCGGTGATAAAAGCCATCTTAACGTCCTGCTCTTCAATCAGGAAGGAGCATTCAAGGCTGTGCTTGACTAGGGATCGGGCGTTCACCAAAAGACATATAAATGGTGAAGCCATCCTAGGTGGGTTAGTTATCGTGCAGCCTGGTGAGAGATGTTTAATGGGAGCATCCAGAATTAGTGGAAGTGTGCCTGAGCAGCCTTCACAATATGTGGGCAGGGAGTTGGATGGCGTAGAGGGAGAGAATCTAGGGCAAGGGGGGATGCTGGTAGCAGGATTAAGTTCCAAGAGCAAGTCCCTAGTGTAAGGTCTAAGGCTAACTATCGGGGAGACAGAGTTCCTCGCCCTGAGCCCGGCACGAGCGCGGACGGGCGCAGACGGGCTTGCCTTGCGGCGCATCCGCTGCGCGGTTGCGTCAGGGCGTGCTTAAATATCATCAGCGACTAGAACGCCAACCAGCAATGGCCGCCGCTCACCGGGTCCGCCTGCGATCAGTGACGGCTGAGCCCGGCTTCAGCAGCAGGCCAAGGGTAAGATTTTTAAAATACCGTTAATTTTGAAAAGAGCTGAGTAAAATGAGGCCAAGGACACTGTGCAAATAGGAAGAAGAAAATAAACAGTATAAAAATACCGTCACTTCAACACCGGCCACTCGCAACCAGCGCTCTGCTTCACACACGCACCTGGTGGGTATTGAACACAACCCTCCAGGCAAACACTGCTGCGCGGTCGCGTCAGGGCGTGCTTAAATATCATCAGCGACTAGAACGCCAACCAGCAATGGCCGCCGCTCACCGGGTCCGCCTGCGATCAGTGACGGCTGAGCCCGGCTTCAGCAGCAGGCCAAGAGTAAGATTTTTAAAATACAGTTAATTTTTAAAAGAGCTGAGTAAAATGAGGCCAAGGACACTGTGCAAATAGCAAGAAGAAAATAAACAGTATAAAAATACCGTCACTTCAACACCAGCCACTCGCAACCAGCGCTCTGCTTCACACACGCACCTGGAGGGTATTGAACACAACCCTCCAGGCAAACACTGCTGCGCGGTCGCGTCAGGGCGTGCTTAAATATCATCAGCGACTAGAACGCCAACCAGCAATGGCCGCCGCTACACCGGGTCCGCCTGCGATCAGTGACGGCTGAGCCCGGCTTCAGCAGCAGGCCAAGGGTAAGATTTTTAAAATACAGTTCATTTTTAAAAGAGCTGAGTAAAATGAGGCCAAGGACACTGTGCAAATAGCAAGAAGAAAATAAACAGTATAAAAATACCGTCACTTCAACACCAGCCACTCGCAACCAGCGTTCTGCTTCACACACGCACCTGGAGGGTATTGAACACAACCCTCCAGGCAAACACTGCTGCGCGGTCGCGTCAGGGCGTGCTTAAATATCATCAGCGACTAGAACGCCAACCAGCAATGGCCGCCGCTCACCGGGTCCGCCTGCGATCAGTGACGGCTGAGCCCGGCTTCAGCAGCAGGCCAAGGGTAAGATTTTTAAAATACAGTTAATTTTTAAAAGAGCTGAGTAAAATGAGGCCAAGGACACTGTGCAAATAGCAAGAAGAAAATAAACAGTATAAAAATACCGTCACTTCAACACCAGCCACTCACAACCAGCGCTCTGCTTCACACATGCACCTGGAGGATATTGAACACAACCCTCCAGGCAAACACTGCTGCGCGGTCGCGTCAGGGTGTGCTTAAATATCATCAGCGACTAGAACGCCAACCAGCAATGGCCGCCGCTCACCGGGTCCGCCTGCGATCAGTGACGGCTGAGCCCGGCTTCAGCAGCAGGCCAAGGGTAAGATTTTTAAAATACAGTTAATTTTTAAAAGAGCTGAGTAAAATGAGGCCAAGGACACTGTGCAAATAGCAAGAAGAAAATAAACAGTATAAAAATACCGTCACTTCAACACCAGCCACTCGCAACCAGCGCTCTGCTTCACACACGCACCTGGAGGGTATTGAACACAACCCTCCAGGCAAACACTGAAGCAATGCTAGAGTATGGGCCCTTACATATCTAGGTCTCATACAGAGGAAGTCTCTTCATTCGCTTTCTTGGCACAAAAACTAGGGGGCATATCAACAAGGGCTTTATCTCTGCTTTTTTGGCTTTAAAAGCCAAAAAAGGAGAGATAAAACTAGCGCCCTATCAACAACAGGGTGCTAACATGCAAATTTGCATGTTAGCACCCTTTTACTCTACGCTTCCCCTTGCATCTCTAATGAGATGCAAAGGGGGCGTTCCAGAGTAAAATAATAGGAGAAATGTCGCTAAGCGACATTTCTCCTATTATCAAGAATGTCGCTAACCCTGTTAGAGACAAAAAAAGCAGCGCTAACCGCGGTTAACGCTGCTTTTTTACGTCTGGTATTTTTCAGACTTAGCCATGATATCCTATGGAAGGAGGATATCATGGCTAAGTCTGCCTGTCCCTATCAACAAGGTAACGTGAGATTATCGCTGGGTTTCCAGCGATAATCTCACGTTAGCCTGTTAGCGTGAGGATTTTTATCGCTATTGAGATAAGCGTTGCTAATAGCACGCTATCTCAGCGATAAAAGTTCACGCTAGCCAGCGATAATTATCCTAGCGCTAAGTGCGCTTAGAGATAATTATCGCCGGTTGTTGTTGATATGCCCCTTGATGAGGCATTGGAATTTATTTGCTCCCTTCTGAGGCACAATGTAACATTTTCACCTAAATCCTTGGACCCTCGTCTGTAGCCCCAGAACCTCTGCTATTGTTTAATGTAGCATTTTTGGAGCCCATATTTGCAGCCTTGAAGAAACGTTTTTCATGTGTTAGAGTTCAAAACCAAAGTACCCAATGACACAGATGGGTGCCTTGTGATTTATAGTTTTTATCATCATATTGTTCTTCAGAGAGTCTGGTGCCTTTCGTAGTGTCTGCTAAACTAGACCCTGAATACCTTCCCTATCGACTGATAACCACTGAGGTCAGACTCTATGGGACAAAAAGCTTTTGCCTCTGGCAGTTCAGCTCCCCGCACTGTGAATGCCTCTTGCCTGCCTAGTTGGTTATTATTATTATTATTATTATTATTATTATTATTATTAGTATTATTTTTATCTGGACAATGATGATTTAGATGCCACTAAACAAAGCCTAAAGTGCAGATTGGATTCTGTGGACACTGTGGCTTGATCCATGGCTATGGCTGTTACTGTAGGCTCCACTCACAATACCAAATGTTTGGAGGATATTCCAGAGCGTACCACTTCCATCAGTAACAACCTTTGAAATCATTCTAAATACCCCATCAATAATATCACTCATTACAGGAATATAAGGAACTTGATCAACAGCAAGAAAAGCAGATAAAGTCCCTGCTATTTTCTACTACCTCTGCTGCCTCAAAATCTCTTTGGCTCACGCCTAAACATCACTAACCTAGAGTGCATGGGAGGATTTCACATTTCTCCACCAATTAGGAGGTGACTATAATGGACTAATGTGTGATCCAGCTCATCTGCCGAACTACGCTCTCCACTTCCTCTTTTACCCTCCTGACCACTCCTCTTCACTGGTGCCCGAAAACACAGTGACTTGAGGACTCTTGGTGTAAGGGAAGATCTACAATTTTGTCCTTCTGGATCTGCACCAGTCAGGATGTGACCTTCCAATCTTTTGGCAGATCATTCCTTTGCCCTCCACAATTGGGACTACCATAGTTACAGGTGTCTCATTGCTGGGCTGTGGCATTTATCTGGGAGACATCACAGTGCAGAAGGGTGTGAGGTTCTGGACCATGTGAAGGGATGTGATACATCTATGGCAGTGGCCCCAAATAAGGGTGTGTTTTCAGCAGTATCCCACCATACAGGTACTCTCAATGGGAAAGTGGATGCTCTCAATCACCTCTACTCAGAGGACAATACCTGGGAAATTATTCTCAAAGAGAAAGAAATTATTTTCTCCAGATTGGGATGTCCACACTCCCGAACAGTAACCTGTTTAATAACATACATTTCCCTTTGAATGATTTCCTGGGTCATACCTTCAGGTTCAAATGGTCACAAGGTCTGTATCACACATTCCTACCAATCCTGCTTTTTCGAAAAGTCTCATAGCTGGTGTTTACGGAACCGAGTACAAGTGGTCCTGATCATGCCAGACTGGGTAAGAAAGGTTTGCTATGCCAGTCTATTGGAACTTAACACTAGGCCCCATCTTTCTTTCCCACAATGGGTAATCCTGTATTTGAAGCAGGATTTTCAAATTCTCCACACAAATCCTCTGATACTTTAGCTGAAAATGTGGAGATTAAGCAGTGCCAACTAGAGACATTCTGAGTGCCACCAGAGTTTTTGGGCGCCATCTTGGCCAACAGGAACCCTTCCACAAAATCTATGGAATAAGGTTGTTTATTGCTGCAAGTTAAGATGATATGCACCCCTTTCGATCCTGCCTTTCAAACGTTTTATGCCTTGCCCAGGAGGCTACTGTAAAAGGTCATTGTGTCTTCCAGCCTTGTTTGAGTTACCAGTACCATGTGTTTTCTAAAATATGTATCCTACTCATTTTCTCAGTTCCATAGTGTTGTTTGAATCTTGTGTTAATGTCCCTTTTAGCATACCCATAAAACCCTCTGCACAGTTGCCCCTCGTGGCTCACAAGTGCAGTGAACTATAGACCCTCTCATTCTGGTCACCCTTTACTGTACTCCAGCTCCTAAAGTTGTTTTCACACCTAATCTTCATTTTAAAAATGGCATCTGCCTTTCATGTGGACCCACCCATCACTCGCTCATCCCTATTCTCTTCTTTACATTTCAGCAACGCAGAGACAAGACTATATAGATTAGAACCCAGTCATGTGGTTCCTTATTACATCAACCAGAAATGTCAGTACAAAGTGGATGAACCACTCTCTGTTGGCTTTTCTAGGTGTAAAGACAGACCAAGTAGACAATTTCATGTTGGGTCATATTCTGCATAAATATCTGCTAGGCTTCAGTCAAGAAAGATCCACTAGCTTTACATTTGTTTCCCCTGAAACACTGCAGAAGGGCTTTTACTGTGCTCACTAGAGACTGTCTGGTAGCTGATGCATTCAGGGTGGATGCTTGGATAATTTGGCATAAATTTATGAAGTATTATTGTCGTGTAGTTCCTGGGACCCCACAGGACCTGCACGTTTTAGATGACCTAAACTGAGGGCTTGGTGTGAAGACAGACTTCTGACACCCCCAAAAGATGAGTCAGCCGTTAGACCAGCTAGCTCTACAGTGCCACTACCACCCCCCTGTATTCTACAGGGGTGTAGGTAGTTTCTGGCAACCACTGAGCATGACAACCCTGATTCCTCAGGTATCGTGGAAAACAATACTGTATCTTTTGCTCAGTCACTCGTGCTTACTTTTTCTCAGAATACACATATTTTTTGGTCAAGCGTCAGTCTAGTGTGAAACATATCCGCTGCGACAATCAAAAGACAGGAGCAGACAAAGGTGATCACTAGAACCTATATCGTAAATAGCAGATACATTTCTACCATAGTGCTAATAAGATGAATATAAACAGATTATATAAAACAATAGCATTGGCGTACTCCTACGATGCGTAGCCTACCTAAATATACCTAGCCTAGATATGTAGGTGAAGTATGTGTATGTTAGTGTTAGGCTACATCCTAATGGAGCCAATAATCCCCCGGGGAAGTACTAACCCCTCACCTGATGGTTCTGAATGAAGGACCCCATCTCTGAGTCGAGGATGGCACCCCGCAAGGGATGTCAGGTCTCTGCCTGTCGAAGGGTCAGTCTTCAGAGTCTCGGTCCAGCATGGAAAGAATTCTCCTCTCTTTCTGTAAGTGCTAGGGAAAACATTTTCAAACACATCTGGTCCTTGAGGGATACTGATAAGTTGAGGAATCTGTGAAAAAATATATTATCCACCAGAAAGATTGTTCTTAATGCCTAGGAACTTTTTCTTTTGGAACCAGAAATATAAGTCAAGTACATCTCTAGCTCTTCCATTTCATCAAGAGTTGAACATACTTTTTTTTCAAGATTGGAAAATGTTGAGGCAACAATTTCCTGCTAAAGGAACACGCTGTAATTCATAGTGGCCATAAAGCATGAGATCCCAATGGAGACTGAAGTGAAATTAATGTTATGTGGATACTTAAGGGTGGCACAGAGAATGATCTAGTTGAAATGCACATTGATGCCAAACAGAATAGATCCTAATCAGTTGAATTGTTTTCCATGCTCTTGAAGACTTAAGCCGCCTACACTGCCCAGTGATTGCTTAAGGGCCTGAAGGTCCTGTACATCACTTACCATAAAGAGGTCTGTTCCATCCATTAGAAAGGCCATCAACCCCTTGTAACATTTGGGGAAGAACATATCACAGACCTGTTCTTGCTGTGGAAAAGGTTGATTCTCGTTGGAGCAAGAAAAGCTCACAAATAACAGCTCCTTGCACATTCTCTACATCCCTAAACACCATTAAACACCTATATAACATCAAGATCTATCCCAATTCCCCCACCCCTAAACATTGCTCACTCCCTAATGCTCAATGCAACCTCCTCCACTTCTTAACTGAACTTCAATTTCAACTACATTTCTCGGTTATCCTCATCATATTGATTCTTTTTCCTGTACTCCTCCTTTTCTGTAAACTTCTCAGCAGCCTGCCCACATTAGGTCCAAGCGTGTGTTTATTCCACACTATGCTGCCTCACTCCCCCTTATATTGAGTTCCTAATCTCCCCTGTAAGGCGTTTGAACTAAACTCCTCTGTATCTCAACTGCACTGGAAGAACTCTCCCCTGAGAAGTTTGTTCTGGTCCACCTAAAGTCATTCTGTGCTCCACCTATACTCCAAGATCCCCATCATCTTTAAGAAGTATTTGTACCCAAAGGAAGATAGATGCACTCCATCTTGTTGAAAAACCATTCGCCACTTGTAAGAAATATAGGCATGACAAAGCGCCCATATCTTGTTTGTCTTATTAAAGCTTGATACCTAGGCTGAGTTGTTCATTTGGATTATAACCAAAGTCTGAGAAGTCTGGGATTTCTAAGAAGCCTCTGCTGAGCTATACCTCTCTTTGGGTAGCCATACTGCTCAGAAGCCCTAAAGACTCTTTGCGCCTTCCAGTGCTTAAGCTGAAAATGTGCCCAAAACAATCTATGACATTGTATATTATTTAGTGGCTTATTCCTCAGGATTAAGACCAGTTCAACTTCTCTTCCTCTTTCGTTTGCATTGCTTAGCAGAGACCTGTGACTGACACTCTGCTAGTGGGTCATCATGCTGACTCCCATCTACTCACTGCATTTGGTGCTAATCCTTTCATTAAATTGGAAGATACTGGTAAGCAACCTACTGGCACGTTAAATTATCAGACAAGTGTAGGTGGCACCGAATAACTAGAAAGAGACCACTGTCTATAGTAATGGCACATTGACACATATAGTAGAGTGCACCTCTGAAGTGAGAGCAGCTTCTGCAATTCTGCTCTCCTCCTCTCTTCTGGACTCAAGCAGCCACATTAGATTGGGGAGCTGCAGCCTTATGACTCTGTTCAACATTGTGGAGGCCTCAGTCTTGCCTTGTTACGCACAAATCCAACACTTAATGCTGTGTTGCTTGCCTCCTATGGTTCATGCCTGTCATTGAATTTCACTCATCAATGAGTGGGATGTGTTGTAAAGTACCCTGTTCTGGGTTTTAACTATGCTTCTCTAACCATGCATCCATTTGTCTTTCTGCCACCCTGTGGGCAAATGACAGCTTGGCTCACATCAAGTACGCAAGGCATCCAGGCAACTTTCCTTTTCGGAAGTGCGGTCTTGCAGGAAGCAGCCCATTACATCCTCATCGATCACAGTGGGTATGGTGATACTAGACTCTGTCATGTCTAGACTGAAAGGCATCAATACTTCCATTGCCACAGTTGAGCACTCAGCCAATGAAACTAATAGAGAACTCAAATCTGTACATACCAAAATCACAACATTCAAATCAGAGCTGGACACAATGGACAAACATTTGAATCCCACTGAGGAAAAAGTGTTCAGTACTCCTTATTGTGGAAATGAATTTTGGAACCTACAGAAGAGTACCTTGAGTACCGGAATAGGAGAGACACAATTAACTTATTCGGTGTACTAAAATAAAAAGAAGGAGATGACATGATGCTATACCTTAGACATTAATTCCAAAGCTACTTTCATAAGAACTGTTTTCCATTAGAATTCCGGAGAGAGCACAGGGCCCATTCAAGGAAGCATTGCTTTAATGACAGGATAAGACCGAAAAATCTCTGTTTACTTCAATTTCAGCAAGTTTGTCAAATTATCCAGATATCCAAAAAACATGGTCCAATCTGTATAAAGCTTCATAAGATTTTGTTTGTGGCTGATTACTAAGATGACACAAATATCCTATGTAAGAAATTCCTTGCGCTCCTACCCATGCTTAAGTAAACAGACATTTAGGGCCCCATTAGTAATGGCGGGCGGACTTTGTCTGCCCGTCATTCCCTCGGGAAACGGGAACGCCCGCTGAGGGTGCGGCGGACCCGCACTCCCGATTAGGATGCGTCCACCACATTGGCGGGCGCATGGCACATCTGCAACATTGCGGCGGGCAGTGCAGAGGGCACCGCCCCCGCAATGCCACAAAGGCAGGTTGTGCGTTTCAATGCACAAGTGACAGGCACCGCGCGGTGCCAGCCACGTTGTTCATTGAAAGGCAGGGGGGTGCCATAGGTACCCCCCATGTGCACCCCCCACACCCCCTGGAGTCCCTGGGGGCCCGCAACAGGCCCCCGCAAGCAGACTCCGCATGCCTTTCCTTGGCGGCAATGCCGCCATGGAAAGGCATGTTCACGGCCACATTGTAATATGGCTGGCGGTGTCTTTCAGACACTGCCACCATATTGAACCCTTTTCCGCCCGGTCGACTTGTCGACCAGGCGGAAAAGCGGTGGATGGTCTTTCCGTCCGCTGCAGACCCCCCAGCCATTGTAATATGGCGGGGGGTCTTTGCTGCAAGGATGGTGGTTGGATCAACCCCGCCAGGCCGGCGGGGACTACTGCCGGCCCGGCGGGGGCGATCCGCCCGCCATCCTAATGGGGTCCTTAGTATGGTGTGCTGGAAACAACATGTTTAACTGGCAGCCCCTGATGGCAAATATAGGAAATTCTACAATCCTGTTGACCTGGAAAATTTTCTGGAGACATTGGCAACTTGTCAATGGATACAATGGATACCTCCTAGTCAGGTACTCTGCTCTCTGCCCCAGCATGTGCTCCTGCCCCCTACCACTCTCTGAGAAGGTAGGTGTTCAAGGCCCTCCTCCACCTGCGCCTCATCCCTGGTGGTCCAGTGGGAGAGCCTTGCTCTTCTGCTGGTCCACTGTTGTCTGTCTTTGTGTTTGTGCCCGTTTTCTGTCTTTCATATATCTTTTTGTTATTGTGCCTTTGTATTTGTTAGTTGTTATTTTCTGTCTTTCTGTCATTCTGTTTATTTTTGCCTGTTTGGTTCCAGCTTCCCTCCCCTTTTCTATTTAATGGCGGTAGTGCTCAGTAGGCACACGCAACGGTCGCACCATTGGCATGCAGTTGGCGCACCAAAGGCAAGCCCGTCTGCACCCTTCGGGACCCATTCCCAGTTGGAAATGCATGCACAAACATGTTTTAAGGGCAGGCAGTGGTCCCAGAGACCACTGCCTGCCCTTAAAAAATGACAACGAAAAATTAAATTTTTATTTGTTAAATGCATCCTGTTTTCCCAATGGGAAAATGGGCAGCATTTTTTTTTTAAACTGCGTTATTTAAAAGCAGTCCCAGACATGGAGGTATGCTGACCCCCGAAGGCCACCATCCCTGGGAGTGCTAGCCTACCAATAGGGTCGCAAATTGTGACAGCCTCATTAATATTCATGAGGCATGCAATTTGCGACCCCATTGGGAATGGCTAACAGTGTCTCAAACACTGTTGTTCATAGCATTTTGCGACTCACAAATTGCGACTCTCAATTAATGCTATGGCCGTACATCTGGCCCTTAGTCTGATAAAGAAGAGTCATCTCCTTCCCACTCGCTCGACATAAGAAATTAATTTGCCTCATTCTTCTCCAAAATCTATACTTCAGAATTGTGTAGTGTGGACCCCAGTAAAGATGACTTTATGTCCTGCTTACAGTTACCACTTCTCTCGTGGTTCTGAGAGAGGACTTGGAACAGGACATCTCTTATTCAAGCATTGTGTAAGAGAAAGAGATTGTATAGGACTTTGGGAATGCTGGGCTAATACTGCCATCTTAGTTTTAGAATCAAGCTGTTGCCTTAATGCACCTGTCCGATTCCTTTGATTCCCCACAAGTCACTAACCAGTAGGGTGTCACATGTTCCATGAGTTTTTAGTCCTTTATCCCCTTTCACTGCTAAGAAGCTGTCCTGAATCCCCTTTTGTACTACAAACCAATAGATGGCCCAAGTGAGTTCTTAACAGAAGGAAACATAGTCTGTAAGGGAGTGACTCACTAAAGACTCCACATTCGTCACTGGAAATCAACAGCTAGGTAGCACATTCTGTCATGGTCTTGGGCTGTGACGAGATGTGCTTCCCCTGTTTGATTGGGCTACCAGCCTGTAATTTCAAGCAAGAAAGCACATCTTGTCCCAGTATCAGGCACTAACAGACAGACTGTTTGGCATTTCAAGTGAAGGAAGAACAGATTGTTCGAACATTCAGAGTAGCCCTTGACCTCTGGTCAATGTGCCGCTCCCGTGCCTAGATCCACGATAGTGGAACTCTGTTCCTATTCCCAAAGCCTCCTGTCCAGTCCTGATGTTGGAGGACCATTGCCCAGCCAGACTGCCAAGACAGCTCCCAGTTAGCCACCTGGTAAACGGAATTGTTTGGTATTGATTACTGGTTATTGGTTCATGATATCATTGGGACCTTTATTTTAATTTAAGGTGCTATGGCACAACTTATTTTTCACTAGTTCATTTGGGTTGTTATTTCTTTGCTGCACTGCTTTGCCTGCTGTTTTCCTGCTCCTGATGCTTTCCTGCTCCCCACCTTCCTGCCTCTCTGACAGGCCCTCCCACCTCCCAGGACTACTTATGGAGGCTGCTGCACAGCTTCATTAGTAGCCCTTGACCTCTGGTTACTGTGCCACTCCCCTGCCTAGCTCCATGAGACTGGGACTCCGTTCCTAGTCCCAAAGCCTCCTGTTCAGTTCTGCTGTCACAGGACGCTCACCCAGCTAGATTGCCCCAACAGCTCCCAAAAAGCCTCCTGGTAAATTCATTGTTTGTTAGTGATTACCGGTTATTGGTTCTTCATTGGGCACATTATTTTAATTTTAGTTTCTTTGGCACACTTTACTTTTCAATGGTTCATTTGAGTAGTTTTTTTGCCACACTGTCTTGCCTACCGTTTTCCTGCTCCCACTGCTTTCCCACCCTCCCACATCCTTGACAGCCGTTCCTAACTCCCAGGATTATGTAGGAGGCCGCTGTATGGATCCATTAGTAGCCCTTGACCTCTGGTCACTGCTCCACTCCCCTGCCTAGATCCACGAGACTGAAACTCTGTTCCAAAGTCTTCTGTTCTGTCCTGCTGTCGGAGGATCCTCGCCCAGCCATATAGGCACACTTTACTTTTCTCTTGTTCATGTGGGTTGTTGTTTCTTTTGCCACACTGCTTTGCCTGCCGTTTTCCCACTCCTGTCGCTTTTCTGATCCCTGCCCTCCCACCTCATTGACAGCCCCTTCCACCTCCCAGAACTACTTATAGAGGCCGCTGCATGGCTGCATAGCAGATGCACGCAGTGAGCGTGCCACTGGCGCACCAATGGCAAGCCCATCTGCACCCGTCTGCACCGGGATCTCGCTAAGCATCAGTATTCCATGTCCTACCACCATCAACCCCAACACCACCAAGGAGCTTCTGCCCAAGGACCCCAGACACCACAACACCAGCTGCTTCACATCCTCTCTGCGATCAATCAAAGGACCCTTTACCTGCCACCACTGCTGCTTCTCCTGCTACACAATGCCACCCACCCGCACTGGTCCTCACACCGCTTCCGCTCAGAATAACCTAGAACCACTCCAGTGCATCCTGCTCAGCTCCTACTCCCTCTGCAAACAGACCAAGGAAATCAGGGACACCATCACCACTTTCTCCCCTGACATTGCGTTCATCAGCGAAATGTAGCTCAACCCCTCCTCAAACCCCAACATCGCCACCGCCACTCCCGATGGCTACAAGATAATACACTGTGAGCACACCAACAAACATGCAGCGGAATTGCCATCACCTTCAAGGAAACCATCCGATGCGCCATCACTAACGATGACCCAATGCCCCTCATGAAACACCTCACCTTCCGACTACAGACAGATGCTTAGACCACAATAAGAGGTACCCTCGCTTACAGACTCCCAGGTCCCCGACCAGCCTTCTGTGACGCCATCTCTAACCTCATCGCCCCCTAGCCATTGACTCCCACCACTACATCCCACTCAGCACAATCTCAATTTCCACATTGATGACCCCAACAATGCCAACCCCACCATCCTCCTGGAGAGCCTGAATAACATTGACCTCACCCAACTGGTCACATAACCCATGCACAAAGCCGGACACACACTCAGCACCATTTTCACCTCCAGCGACAGAATCAAATTTACCCACGCCATAGAACTCACCTGGACAAACCACTCCATCGTTCACTTCACCATCTCTGACTCCCATCATACCATCTCCAAGCATAACAGTGCCCCCCACCGCTGCTGGGGCAAGGTAACCGAGATTCATTGGACACAGACCCGCAGCACCACACAACCTGAAACCCCAGCAGACCTTGACCAGGCCGTCCAGAACTTTGCTGCCTGGATCACCAAATACGCAGACAGTCACCCTGCAGAAACCAGCACGAGACAACAAAATCTCAAACAAGCCAGCTGGTACACCCCGGAGCTCCGAACCTCCAAGTGCAACTGCTACTGACTCGAGAAGCGATGGCATGTCTCTAAGGACCCATCAGAGACAACCATTCACAAAGCAGCCTTCAGACACTAGCACCTGCGCATCAAGGTAACTAAGAGAGCAACCATCACTACCCACATCGACATCGCGGCCAACCACACAAAGGAACTCTTCAAAATAGTCAAGGAATTCTCCAACCCAACAGCCACATAGAACTCTATACACCCCTCTCAAGAACTCTGCAACACCCTCTCAGGCTACTTCCACAGCAAGATTACCACCATCTACAACAACTTCAAACACCAACCCACCAGTCTCAGCCTAGACAACCCCAACCAGCGAACACCAGCCAAATAATTACCACCTGGTCTCCGCTAACCACTCAGACCACCACAACCCTCATGTCATCCACCCACTCTGGGGCACCCACCAACCGCTACCTCCACCACCTCTTCAACCTCAGAACCAATCAGCACGGAACACACCAGCATCCTCATATCCTCCATCTCCACATCAACCTTCTCGGACAAGCCCCTCCAAAGGAAACCGTCTGCCGATCCCATGGACCTCAAAAATTACCGACTGATCTCCCTGCTCCCCTTTCCTAACAAAGTACTCGGGAAAGCCATCATCCAATAAATCACCAAATGCCTGGAACAAAACCACCTACTCAATGCCTCTGAATCAGGATTCCTTGCCAGCCACAGCACTGAGACCGTGCTGATTGCTGCCACAGAGGACATCAGAACTCTCCTCGACCGAAGAGAAACTGTGGCCCTGGTCCTCCTCGACCTTTCTGCTGCATTTAACACAGTCTCCAAGCACACCCTCATCGCTAGACTCTACAACATTAGCATACAGCAAAATGCCCTCAAATGGATCACCTCTTTCCTTACAGGAAGCACACACAGCTTCCGACTGCCTACCTTCACCTCCGCACCCAAGAACATCATATGCGGAGTTCCCCAAGGATCATCCCTCATCCACATCCTGTTCAACATCTACATTACTCCCCTCGCAGACATCGTCAGATCCCAAGGAATCAACATAATCTCGTATGCAGACGACACTCAACTAATCCTCTCACTTAACGAGGACACCGCCAAAGCCAACTTCTGCAACGCAATGACACCTGCCTCACTCTCAACTCTGACAAAAAAGAAGTACTGATCTTCGGGAAGAACACCTCCATATGGGAACACAGCTGGTGGCCAGCAGAACTTGAACCAACACCCACGCTGATTGACTATGGAAGCAACCTTGGCATCATCCTCGACAACCAACTGATCATGAAACGACAAGTCAACGCAGTTGCCGCATTCTGCTTCCCCATCCTTTGCATACTCCACAGAAACGTCAGATGGATCCCTATCACCACCAGAAAGACTGTCACATAGACCATCATCACCAGCCGCCTCGACTATGGCAACGACCTCTATGTCAGAATTTACACCCAGTTCCTCAGAAGACTCAAGATGAAACAGAACACCACAGCCAGACTCATCCTGGACCTCCCAAATGGACCCACATCATCCCCCACCTAAGAAGCCTCCACTGGCTCCCCATCCAGAATATATGCCAGTTCAAGATCATCATGCACGCATACAATGCCCTACACAATCAAGGACTGTCCTACATCACCCTTTGACTGAACTTTCATCTGCCTGCAAGACACCTGCGCTTTGCCTCATTCGCTCTCGCACACACATCCACATCCATCGCAGCCACAGCGGGGGCCTCTCCTTCTCCTACATTGCTTCTAAGACCTGGAACGACCTGCTCCATCACCTCCGAACATCACACTTCATGGCTGTTATGAGAAAAAAACTCAATACCTGGCTTTTCGATGTAAACACAGAACTCTCAGCGTCTCCAAGTGCTGATTGATTGACATTCACCCCCCCCCCCCACCCCTCCCCCCAAAAGGCTGCCCTACCTATCAAGCATTTTGAGACAGAAAAGTACAGGCTGTCATCGCTTCATGTTCCAACAGACTGCACTATCTTCAAGGCATGCGATGTGCGAAAAGGGCTTAATGTCGATTTGTCAAGCCCAAAATCCGGCACTCCCAGTCTGGAATGTGGGGTGGACTAATTGTCCGTGTTTAAAGGCCAATATCCCAGCCTGGCATTTCAAGCAAGGGAAGCACAGCCTGTCATCGGGTCATCATACCGTGACATACTGTGTTACCAGCTTGCCATTTCAAA
Source organism: Triturus cristatus (assembly GCF_964204655.1). Taxonomy (NCBI): domain Eukaryota; kingdom Metazoa; phylum Chordata; class Amphibia; order Caudata; family Salamandridae; genus Triturus; species Triturus cristatus. The sequence continues at coordinate 560,364,184 of NC_140582.1, forward strand.
TGAGGAAAGTGCATCTTGTTAATGCTTCACAACCCAACAGACTGCGCTACCTGCCTGACATTTCAGATGACAGAAGCACATTATTTCTGCGATTCACTCCCTGATCGATTACAGTACCCGACTGACATTTCAAGCAAGGGAACTGCATTCTTCTGAAGTAGCTCGCGCCACGAAATACTGCATACCTGCTTGGCTTTTCAAGCCACAGAAGTGCATTCTGTGAGGGGATCCGTGCTTCAACATTGCTCACAAACTGATATGTTTATGGTTATGCCCAAACTTTCAATGAAAACCACGGTCTGGTCTACTAACTGCCTGCCTTGCCTAGGATTTTGTCCCATTTAATAATATGTGATTATGGTGTAGTATTATAGAGAAGAAAATTCATTTTCATCATTAGAGCCATCTTTTTAAATGCCACAATGTAGATGGAAAACTAGTGAAATATGCCTTCGTGAATGTGGGCTTTAAAATGAGTTTGTACATAGTTGTTCTATGTTTGAAAAGTTAATGTTTCAATTTTTGTTAGAATTTAATTTTTTATGTTCATTTATATTTTTCCAAAAATAATACACCTAGTTTGATTGAAAATTAAATGCAAAAACAAATTAATATGAAGTGAAAATATTTGATATTTTAGGTTCTTTGTTATTCATTTTTGATACGTTTAAATAAATGCTGTTCTAGTTTATTTTTAATATAAATAAAATAAAACAAGGCATAACAGGTTACTAGAGAGCATATAACGCAACAATAGCAGAACATTTGTATTTCTATATTTAATGTAAATACAGTAAAAGAGAGCTATAGCATTAGAATGTATTTAGCATCTTATGCAACAGAAAAGAAGGGAAAGCAAAAGTAATATATTGTGCAGGAATGGAAAAATAAAAGCAACATCTTATGCAAAAACAAACCTGAATCCAGGGACCCTATCTGTGCAGAATCAGGTTATCGGCTTAGACAAACCAATAGAACTCTTATGGGTATATTCAACAGAACGTGTGATAACTACCGAAAGAATAACACAACTTTCAATATCGCAGGCCATCGCGGGGAAATAACTCCGTGTCAACGTGGAATTCACAACAAGGCGGTACCATGCGATAGTCTGCCGACACCGCGGACAATGTCCGTGATACAACCACCTCGATGGAGATAAAAACACAAACCTCAACACCAGAAAACCAGCGATGAGCCCATCCGCGATGAGGAAAGCAGGGATAAGCCCCGCCAGGACCGCAAAACACACGGCAGGCGGAAATAAGCACAAGAAAAGCAGGAAAAAGTAAGACAGACCAAACAGAAAACAACAGCCAACCACAATGGAGGCAAGCCGAGCCAGCAGACAACCCCACCGAAACCCATTGGCAACAAAATATTGTACATAGCAGGCCAACTTGGACAAGATGAATGCAGCCTGAGAGCGGAGGAGGACAATGGCAGAAAACCAAAAAAAACAGCAATGATGCGAAAGGCACAGACAAGCAGAAACACGCCAACAACAAGAAGGCAGCAATGCACACCGGAGGTGGGAGTCCAGCGCCACACCAGGAGCTGGATGACATGGAGGAAATGGTCTCCGCCACATCAGTCTGGAGACGGTGTCAGGACTCGGGGACCGGAAACTCCACCAAACAACAAACACAACAGCAACAGGGAGAGGAACCAGCAGGGACAGGGGGGACGGGGGTGATGGGCACAATGGCACACATGCACAACTAAGCACAGCACAAATGCAGACCAACCAAGCCCAAGAGTAAACAACACCAACTAGGAGCACAAGTCACACAACCCGGCAATGTCACACCACTGAACAAGCACAGAAGCAAACACAACACCGCCTGAAAGGGAGAAGGATGAGCCAAATCAGAGTTGAAGGGACATCTCACACACAATGTAGCACACACACATAGAAAGCAGAGCACACCAAAATTCAAAACAATGTGGTACAAACACCAACCTGTGCACAACCAAACACAGGACACAAATGCACCCGTCTGCGGCCGGTAAATGGCCATACGCATCTGGCAAAGCACGAAACAGGGACATGAAAATGCACAAGTACAAACACACAGTCCTGACGGGGTAGCAATGCACGGCTGGCAGGGAGCCAGAGAGTCCATGACACATACATTGGTAAACAAATCAGGACACAACACAGTTGGAGACAAGTGAAAGTGAGGAAACTTTATCAACAAGTGCGAGTCAGTACGGCCAAGAGAAGTGCCAAGATATGCAGATCAATGCAGCAGCATGTCTGAATGAGGAACGTAGGAAAGCGCCCATGTCCATCACCAACACAAGTCAGTGCCAACCAGCGTTGGTTGTCCGCCTCTGGATCATGAGTCCAGGCCAAAGCAGCCATTATCGCTGTCGTTTTGGGACATGTGACCAGATTCCCAACATGCAACCAGGCATCGGGACACGTGCAATGGGTCACATCCAGTCGTGGCTGCAGGTACCTTGTCACTCGTCCATGAACGCTAGTGCAGATGCGTAGGCCAACATCTCCAATGAGCGATCGTCGTCCACCACATCTGACATGTCGTCGACGTAATCCATCAGCTGACCCGGACAGATGTGCTAACTCCAACCACCGGACCCAATGTGCAGCAAAGCCCAATCAGGTAGTGGCTCAATGTGCTCACTGCACACGACAACTCGTGCAATCTCCCAGGTCCAGTTTCCAGCCTGCATGCCAAACATCCATGCAGGCCGTAAGCGAGCATACTGGTGACACTCCTGGTTGTGGCCCAACAGGGGGCGCACACACACGTCGTAATCCAAGTCACCTACCGCTATGTTGGAAAGGGATACATCCATGGACCACTCGTATATGCATGAGCGACAATGCAACACAGGCTGCATGCAAATGACGTACGCAAGACGGAAGCTCAGCCGGTAACTGATCCGCAGCACTGCCAATGGCAGTGCCCCCAGTACATGCAGCAGACGTGCACGGTACAGCTCCACGTGACTGGAGTAGACCATGTGTCCGGGAAGGTCTGCCATTGCGTCAGTGGCTCTGCTTGAAGCGGCACTGGCCTGCCCTGAGACAGTCCTGTGAATGAAATGGCACAGCTCGCTGCAATGAGCAGTGTCTGTGTGCAACGGATGCTGGCCTTGGGTGGGGTGGGAGTACGTGTGAAGGCCATATCACGCATGCAAACTACGACCATGGACTACTGCGTGTGGGATGTGTACACGTTGGTCTCACGCCAGACAGTGCGTAGTGTGGGAGTCGCAAGCAAATGCTATCGTACCTGTCAGGGTTTGCTGGGCACATGCAAGTTCCTGCTCGGAGCTGCAGATGTGCTACCACTTGATAGTACAGACAAAGGACCTCTCATCCCTACAGTAACTTCACTAGCTGCATTCATGCAGGAGACATACAGTGGCCAGTCGTGGGTGTGGTGGGACGTCTGCGACCCTGGGAATCATGGATGACATGCCCAGCACGATGCACATGGGCAGACTCACTGTGTGTCATGTCACCACACAGCTGCGCCTCCCTGCCACGGGCACCCACACTTGTGTGCACTGCACGGTTGCTTCACATACACTCCTATGAGACACCATTCTAATGCCAGTCCGCGCATGTCCAGCGCCATGCCAACGACACCGAGATGCTGGCCTGTGAAGGTGTGCGCCCACCTGGGGGTAGGCCAATGGTCCAGACAAGGTAGACACAGGTGTCCAGGCCATGGCTGGCTAGGATCGAGCTGTGAATGAGGCCAGGCAGCAGACTCATGCATCCGTAAGACTGATACAAATCACACCTGGCATGCATGTGCCAAGACCCCGAGCGTCCTAGTGCTCCTACATGTCCCCGTACCTGCGGGCCCGCCCTCCTGGTACATGCCATATTGCAACATGGTGCGCCACCTCTGCACATCATCGATAAGTACCTGGGATCTATCATGCCCTGCAGATCTCCATCATGGCATTGCTGCCGCAAGGCATTGCACTGATGAATGCTGCTGCCACCACACCATCCACATCTCCGACCCCTGGTGTGTCAGTGCCTCCCAGTGCGGCAGGCGTATCCACTCAGGCACCTGATGTGTCAGTGACACACAGTGCCGCAGCTGGTATTGCAACACTCACAGGTGGGGCAGGCCACACATCCCGGGACGAGGACGTGGATGGGATTGTGATCCGAAGGAGGCACTAGCATTCAGTTCTGCCACCTGGCCTGATTCTGCTTGTTCCGCCACATGGCCTCATGAGCTTCTACTGACCCCTGATACACTCCAATGCACTCACCTTGGACAGCGACATGGACTGCCACATCCTGTTTGATGACCAATGACACGGCGGACAAACTGCGGACTGTACCCTTCCTCTTCTGCAGTACATGTCATCCCCGGATGGACTCTGGCTGGTCCTCCACGGGCCCCTATTGTGTAGTGTGCTCAGCATTGCCCTATACCTCTCCAGCTGCATAACTGCACTGGATGTGCAAATAAACATCCAGTGATGCACTGCTGTGTCATGTCTTACATCATTCAGGTATGGACGTGTGGTTGAATGTGGGAACAGTGCCTTCACTTGTGTCGATGACGTTCATCCTGTGGGATGACAGTCAGAGGGTGCGACATTGCATTTTGTGTACCGGGTCCCGTGAACACTACAACAGGGACACACGCATCAGTCAACTCCTTGTCTGGACATGGACTAGACCATGGCCAGAGCCCTGGAAGTCATTGTTGCAGGCCCTGCGCTGGTCTGGCGTACGGCAGGCCAGACCACTCCGCCAGCGCTCCGAGGTGGTCCCTAATTGCTACCCGTCGCCGGCGTACTCGCTGGTGCAGTGCAGGTAACTGGTCTAGTTGTCAGCATGTCACAGCCATTCCCTGAGGGCAGGTTTTCACACACACCACATCCATCCGGCACAGGCGTCACAGGCCATGAGACTCCACCAACATAAGGGGCCGACGACGTCACATGCCCCTCTTCCGGTGGTGACTGGATGACAGCCGCTCCAAGCTTCTCATTCATAAAGGGCCCATGAGTTGTTGCGCACAGGATTGGTGGCATCCGAGGCCGGGCGGATGGCACGGGCCTACTGCCATGTGGTGCAGACTGGGGTTGCACAGGGTTAGTGGCAACCAAGGCCTTGCGGACGGCACAGGCACCCCACCACAGGATGGTGACTTTGGGTGCACTGTGTCAGTGGCACCTTGTGCTGCTGAGCAGGTGTGCAGCCTGCGACGATGCCCCGTCCCGGCGGTCTGGACAGCTCAGGTTTAGTGTGCCCTGCTTGATCGCATTGTAGGCCAGAGCCAGCGGGCAGCACGGGCCTACCGCCACGTGGCGTCACTTCCGGGATCCCAGAGTTAGTGGCACGCATTGGGCTGAGCGGGTGTGCAGCCTGCGATGGTGCCGGGTGCACTGGTATGTCCTCTGCCATGGAGTAATCAAGACCCAGCACCAAACGTGAGACCTGTTGGCCTGCGGAGCGTGGCTGCATGGTGTGGAGGGTGCCATGTCTGCGGTCCCTGGGCTTGTGGCTTCCAGCAGCACGTGGTGGGACCTCCTGTCTACACGCCGGTGGCGGAAGGTGAGCAGTGAGACCTGGGTGTGCATGGGCAGGCATGCTCCAATGGGCAGCGGGAGGGATTGGGGTGCCTCTGCCTGAGTGTGCATGGGTGGGCAGGCAATGTTGTCTTGTGCAGGTGTGTGTACTGTGCCAGTCATGTATCTGGTTTCAGCTGATGGCTCTGACTCAGATGTGTGACCTGGTGAACTGCAATACATACTGGTACGTGGTTGGAGACACACCGGTGGCAGCAGGTGAGCAGTGTGGCCTGCGTGCGCAGGGGCAGCACTCTCTCCCTCTCTCATTCTCTTCTTCTCTCTTTCCCTTCTTCTCTCTCTCTCTCTCTCCCTCTCTTCTTCTCTCTCTCCTTAGCTCTCTCTGTCCTTCGATGTGCGCAGGACACACCTTCTTATCATGTTTTTTGTCTTGCAGGCTGGGACCTACAGATTGTCCCATTGTGTCTTCATTTCATTTCAGTGTTAATTTGAATAAAGTTTCATTTGTTGCTTCGAAAGTGAATGTGTGCTGCTCATTTCTGTGTCGACACATGCATGTCATCGGTTTTGATTGTGCGGCATTAGGCGGATTATTTTGTACATGTTTAGGTGTAGCTGATGTGGCATGTCTTTGGTCGGGGGTGCCAGGGAGGCGTGGTCCCGAGGGTGGTGTTGGTGGGTGTCCGAGCTGTATGATGGGTGGCTCCATGGCATCTGTTGCCCTGGGCTGTGCTACCTTTTGTGGTGCAGGCTGCCGTCCGACTTTACACCAGGTCAGAGCAGGTGTAGATTTCCTGGTGCTAACACGCCTTATCACCTGTTTTGTGTTTTTAGCGCAGATCTGGCTGGTTGTTGAGAATGTTGAGGTGTGATGTTGTTACGGCTTTTGGCACGGGAACACCCACTCTGCATCTCATTAGGGATAGTTGCGGGCGGCCTCTGTGGCGATGTTTTTTGCGTCTGCTATTGCGGGTAACCTGGTGCTGTGGGCTGTTAGCACCAGCTTGTGAATGGGGAGGTAAATTTATCACAACTTTGGTTGTGATAAAGAGCCATTACTTCGGTGATAGCTCCTTGTAAATATGCCCCTTATTGTTTGCATAAACGTGACTATTAATTCGTGGAGCATACTCAGTACAGAAGGTAGCAGAATCTGTCATGAACCCTCTATCTGTAGACCTGCCTCTCAGTGAGATTTCCTGCCTGTACCAAACAGTGAGTACAATGGCAAAATCATGAGCATCATTGCCCTCTGAAGTGCAAAAATCCAGAAATCTGATATTTTTATTCGTCCTTCGCTCCAGCTACTCATCCTGGTTTTGCTATATACTGTGGTGGTTGGAATCTATGCCATATCTTTTATTTTTTGAGGGTCTGGAACAATGAGCTTCACTTTTCTTAAACCATTTTTGGTAAAACAAACAGATAATTTATTTTTTCTTGTAATCCCTATCCTGCCCCCGTTGGCCAATGTCCACACTGCCGTCATCCAATGGTTGAAGCTGGGGAGGGATAAAAGGAACCTCTATTGTTTCCATCAGTACCGCAAACTTACCATGGCCCCACAAGCCAACAGTCAGATTCTCCTGCTTCTTCATCCTGTGCATGCTACACAAGATCTTTAAGTGGCTCCCCCAGGACTCAAGCTGCACCATCAGCCAGGTCCTCGTCACAAGCAGAATTGTCTATGACAGCGCACTATTTACAGGAATTCCAGCCCACGTCCTCCAAAGACTCCAGACCCTCTGCCATCAAACTCATCCTGGAGCTCCTTCGATGTACCCACATTACTCCCCTCCTAGGGCAGCTGCACTGGCTCGGGGTCCAGAAATGTTGGCAGTTCAAGCTCTTCACACATGCATTCAAGGCTCTGCACAACACTGGATGCTCCTACCTCAACCACCGCCTCCACTTCATCCACCCACCAGACACCTTTGCTCTGCAGCTCTCACACAAGTACCCTCCATATGGAAAAGCATAGCTGGCGGTCAATCCTTCTCCCACCTTACGGCAAAGTCCTGGAATGACCTCTCTCTCCACA